>NC_135265.1:6976520-7576520 GCF_051311805.1 Agelaius phoeniceus
AAATATTTTACAAATCCAAATATAACTCTAGGGACAAAAGTAAATACCACAGTATCAGCTAGAGGAATCCCTCTGATACACAGCTGCTCAAACTCAGCATTTACTAAGAAACAGCTAAAAAGGGAATATATTCTTTATGTGTTTGGGTTACCAAATATTTGAGAGCACTGCAGCTGTAACTAACCAGTTAACTCCAGAGCACCTGAAACACCTTGATACCTTCAGGGACAACACTTCCCTCCCCTACTTTTCTACAGGTTTCACAAAGTTCTTGTAATTGCAAATGCAGAAGAGCAGAACTTGCAGGACTGAATGACTGCAATGTTGGTGTTTGCTGAACCCCAGCACTGACCCACCATGGGTTAACCTGTACCCACCTTTTCCCCCATTCCCAAGATATACCAAGGTACTTCCAAATCTGTGTGGCTGTCCACTGATTCCATGCTGAGTAAGAATGATTTTGTGCAAATTGACTGAAAATACTCTCATTTCAAACATTTATCTGACAAAAGGCTGATCTCTTGGCATTGCTAACTGCATCTACTCTACCACAAGGCAGCCTCATCTCTGGAACTCTGGAGCTGCCTTCGATGTGATGACTCAAAGGATCAAATTTCTGTAGGAAATGGTGGAGAGTGATGTCCACTTTGTATTTATAGCAAGTTACCTACATCACTGTCCTCTGATCAATTACAAAAACTTTTAGGAGCTTGATCTATAAACCCCAGCTTCTCTTGAGTACAGATTTGTGCTTTGTAACACCAAAATAATGATGTGACTGCCTCCAATTGATTAAGGTGCTATAACTAGCCTAAGTGGAATTAAACCTGTATGTTTAAAATGACAAATTTGCTTCTGAATCTCGACCATCCAATGCTTTAAAAGGGAAAAGTGTTAGAGATTATTATTCCTTTTTCAAATCATAAACACCAGAGTATTCCAAGATATTATTACACAGGCAGCAGAAAGTGTGACAAACTCAAACAGATTACATGTAAGAACATAAAAATACAGCTCTGAAGAGAGTCTCAGGAATTACTTCATAAAGACATAAAAATGAGCAAGTCCCTCTCTGAACACAAGGAGCAGGATGTCTCTCAAAATATGCAGGGCTTGTTGGTAATCAAAGTTGAAAAGGAACATTCAAATAGAACAAGCCCACAGTGGAAAAAAAATAATTGTTTTACAGTCCAGATTTCCAAGTTTTTCATACCAAAATCCTCCTTCTTATGAGGAGCAGACTAGGACTGTGTACGATTTTCAAGTTTTAAAAATACTTCAAGAATTAAGTAGCTTAACTACCAATTTCAGTGAGCAATCACCTGCTTACAATCACTTCAGTGCTCCTGAAGAAGAGCACTGAATAAGAGACAGCAAATATAATCATTATTTTCTCAAGGGTTTCTGGACAGAAGCTGTGTACAGAATAGTAGACATCTGATCACAACAAACAACTGAGAATCACTGATATATGAACTCATTAAAGAGTCAAGGAAGCTTTAGTTATGGTAAATCATGATCTGTAAGGGCTCTCTGAAGCAATTCTGGGGACAGGAAAATCTGATTGATGCAACTTACCTCACCACCAAACTCTTTTGGCAAAGTCCTTCTCCAAAGCTGCTTAAAAAAAGTTAAACTGAAGAGGAATGGTCCCTATACTGATACAAGACACAAAATAAAGAGGGGACTAAATTATCAGTTTTATATGTGGGAGAATAGCACTAGTCAAAATCTGACAGGGCCTGCCTGCTAACAGGTGGTGGTGCTCAACACACTCATGTGCAATCTGAAAAATCAAGTGAGAAGCAAGGTGACAAAGCTTGCCAACAGGACTGGGATATTCAGAGCAATAAAATCCAAAAGACAAGTGTGAAGAACTGCACAAGAACTTCATAAAGCTGAGTGCTGGGCTGTAAAATGGCAGATGGAAGTCCACAAAGTAAGGAAATTAACATAACAAAAGAAGTGGTATTGATGAAATATGAAATATGAAATATGGAGTAGCTTCCCTACAAGGAACAACTCAAAATACTGGCATCCTCCATACTTGCAAGTCAAGAGTGGAAGGAAAAGGAGGAGAAATGATGGAGGTTGAAAGAAACTGAGTGGCATGGATGGGGGAAGTGAATAGAAACCAGCTGTCTATTTTCTCTAAGAGCACTGAGGGGCAGGCAGCTAATCCAGGAGGGAGCCACTTAAAACACAAGCTGAGGAGATGCAGAACTGAAAAAGGTTAACACGGTTTCCTAAAGGTTTTTTCAAGTGAATGGGAAGATTTATGAAAGAAAACTCCAACACAGGCTGCCCAAGACCACCTCCTCCTGTTCAGCAAGTGTCCAAGCCACAAACTGCTGAAATGTCTCCTCCTCTTCTGTTCTGTGCTCTTGCACCACCACTCAGTCTAGAAGAAACCTTGCTCTGGTCTCCTATGGCTGCTGTTACAATCTCATGCACAAACCCTGCTCTCTCCTTCTGGGTTGCTCCAGTCAGTGCTGCCTTCACCCAGCATGTAGTTCTGCACCCAAGGAAATGGAAGCAGTACTTTAAGACTCCCAACTGTTGTGTCTTTAAATGGCAAGAGCAGCACAGAATTGCCTCAGGCCCACTGAGCTGTAGTGCTCCAGTTCTTCATCACAAGCAGTAACAGCCAGGCTCCATCAAACAGCCCTGGCTCTGCAGGGCTTGTTGGTTTTTTATGCACTATTTTAATACAAGAATTACAGCCTAATAAAACTGTTATGTTAACAGATTGCAATATGACTGTAAAAAAGATGTCCTTACCCCTGGAATGACCACAGCCCCAACTCCATTCTTCAGTTTTGATCTTCCTCTGCCACCCCTTCCTGAGAGCCCTGCTCCACGCGGTCTCCGCTTCCCCGGGAATCCTGATCCTCGGCCCTATGCAAGGGAAGGCAACAATGTCAATGCAACCTCTCAAGTTCTTTTCTTACATGGGATTCAAACTTGTTCAGTTCATCTAGGGAAAAACAGAAGTAAAAAACACCCTGTGATTTCTGGTGAGTACAAGCACATCCGGGCATGGTCATTAAATTTCTGCATAAATCTGGGTGAAATACCTTTAATTACTTACATGGCATAATATGATCACCTTTATCTTCAGTGAGAAAGCAGCCAAAACCAGGAATGTTTATATTCTGCTCAGGAGTTAACTGGAAATATGGATTTCCCCCAGCAGTTACCCCCATCTCATTTGCAATGTTTCCAAAATGTATCTATTATTCTATGATTCATTTTTCTTTTCTCTTTGAACAGGCAGCCCAGACAGTCATGGGACTTTTACACAGGGTCTGGACATTTGATTACTGGGAATCATAGATGCTTTTCTTACACTATGAATAATCAAGTGAAACCTGGAATTTATTAGGACTGAGTCCTGCTCACAAAGGAAAGTGGGAGCTGGCTCTGTGAAACTCTCTTAATTCAGTATATACAGAGAGAGTTTTTTATATGAATTCTATCAATTACACTCAGATCAACAGTCCCCATAATGTGAAGTTTTTCTTACACAATCACCACTTGATTTACAGAGAGCTTCTTTTCTCCATTCCTTATTTAAGATGCAGAGTTGCAGTGTTGTACTTTAGAGTATTCAGTGTGTTCAACTACAATTATCCTTGGGAGAGTAAGTATGTTTTTACTAATAATTACCTGTTATTCATACAGTGACTTAAGTTTGAAATTTAGGGTGGTTTTTTTGGGTTTTTTTGTTTTCTTTTTTTAAAATTTCAAAATGAACTAAGCACAAGAGGATTCCTAATCCTCCCTAATCATTTCCAGAGAGAAAAAGAACATATTCACATCCACAAATTCTGGCTGATATATCAGACATCTTTACAATGAGTTTCAAAGCCTCTAATCTGTGTAACTGATAATCATGGCATGTACCCAAATAAGCACCTTTCCTACAACAAAATGAGCACTGAGATTATTTATTGCATTTCATATTTGTCAATAATCTCAGCTCAAGTATAATATAAATAATACAGCCCAAGTATGGAGTACAGAGTATGGGGTTTCCAAATGCTTGCTGCAAAATGCTTTTAATACCAAGGCAAAACATTTGCTCTGAAAAACAACATTGATGGGAGCAACAAAGCTCCATGGGGACTGTGACACCAACAGCCAGGAAGGGTCTTTACTGATGGAGGCAGGAGTTCCTTGGATGGAAAGAAGCACTGTGGGCTCAATATTCCCTACAGTATTTCTCAAATATTCCAACTCCTGGCTTAAAGGAGATATTGAACTTTGTGGTCATAATTAAAGGGAGAATTGAAGGATCCCAATGTTAAAATTTTATTAACATTCATCTAATAAAGAAAAAAGAAATTAAATTGACTCACACACCAAGTTCATGTAACAAAATGATATTTGAGGAGTGAAAGGAAGGATGCTGCTGGAGGATGAGGTGAAACAAAAAATGTCCTTAGATATCTATGGAGCTAATACATATGCACACATAGGACACACAATCATCAATTTTTTTAACATGGAAACTCTTCTGACAAGTTTCTTATTTGCTGTTTCAGAACAGGTGTCAGTATTGTTATTTTCACACAACTAGTAACAGGAATAAGCACATACTTGTATCAATGTTAATGCTGAATATTAAGCTGAAAATTAATGCTTAAAGCAGCAAAAGCTAAGCTGATGTCAAATCAAAATAAAATTAGCATGAGAGTTAAAGTGAGATGAACTTAAATCACTGGGAGCTACAGCTATTTGTCAGTTTCATAATTTAGCTTTTTTTTGCCTTTACTTAAACCAACAAATTCTACTTTAGTTACTTCAGGTGTTTTTAATAGTAAATGTCACTGTGGATACAATTTTGGTCCATCTAATCAGGTTGGAAAGTTGTTGTTTATTCTCCCATCAGCTAAAAACGATGTCACTTTGAATCCACTTTGCAAGATTTCTCCACAGCAACAAATCCAAGCCATCCTTCAGATCTCTGCTCCTTTCCATGCCTGGCTTACCTTACTGCCAGTCTTAAAGACATTTTCCTTCTCAGGTAATTTATTTTGACAGCCACGTAAAGCCAACCACAGAAAGTGATGTACTCAACACACACAAAATTTGGGCAATACAAAGTATTCTTTGCCACTGGAAATCAAGGCAATGCCATCATAGTTTATGCTCTGGAAAGCTCACATTTTTTAACCTGAAACCTCCAGAGCTTGAATAATTTTTAGAGATCTTGAGCAGTAACAGAATGGAAGATTAATTAAGGTGTGAGAGACAGAATTTCATCACTAATCTCTACAGCAGAAAGATAGCAATGGATACATGAAAATAAATTCAAGTTATTTACCACTTTGATGCTCCAAATGGCACTGCCAGGAAGCTGTCTGGATTTAAAAATGTCCCGACCTTCTGAAATGTCTGGGGACCAGGAAGGTGGGCTCACTGTATTATTGGTACTCCAAGCCCCCTAGGATACGGTAGGTGAGAAAATAGATGTATAAAACTTTGCAACATAAAAAAAAAAGGCAAAAAAGCAAAAAGCAAAAAGCAAGCAACAAAAAAAAAAATCTGAAAAGCAAAGCACATGCAGGCATAGGCATTTATTTCTACATTAATTTAAGCAGTCAATTAGTTCACTGAGTGAGTAGAAAGTGGGAAATTTTTAGGTTCTCAATGAAACATGCCCTAAAATCAGTATTTACTTCCAACTGATGGTTAAGCACAACAAAATGAGTTTTATGAACAAAGATTAATACAAATCTAAAGCAAGCAATCATAACAACAACAACAAATTACATGCCTAAATTTTATTGCATCAAGGAAGAAGACACTAGTTGGAGGTGGTAACATCTCCTTTTATATTCCAAATCACATTTTGAAAGAACTGATGGCCTCAGTTGACTTTTCAAACTAAGCTACCCCCAATCACAGCAACAACTAGTCTGAGAAGCACAGCAAACAAAAGGAATATGAATAAACCACTAGACAAAAGAAAAGGAACATAGTCATGGTAATCAACAAAGCAGCTCATTCCTGCAAGTCTGCTACAAATAAACCATTATAAAACCCTACCACTGATCTTTTTCACCCCAGTGTTTTCATGTTATGCTGTGGTATCACATTTTAACATGTTATTATCTACATGTAATAATATACCTCCATATGGTGTACCTACAAGCTCTTTTTAACTAATTATTATCCCTATTTAGGTAGTTCCATCATGGTGAGGTATTGTATGATTGTCAGTAGAAATAAAGCAAAATGAGAAGAAAATGCTAAGACAGCCAAGGAAAAAAATGCTGAGGCTCCTCATAGAAAATAAAAACTGTGGAAGACTTTCTCAAGCACAGAAGAAAGACTGCAAGAGACACACATCATAAATAACTTCACTGCCAATTTACACATTAGGTTAATAAAGGACAGTACATTTTCCTAATTCTGAATTTGTGAGAGTAAAAAATATTGAATACCAGGATGAGAATGGAACTGATGCAAAGTGCAGGTTTACCTTCCTCAGAATGCCATAATCCCAGGGCTGATATGGAATAACCTCATGCATACAAACACTTCCAACTACTCACAGCTGCTCACAAGGGCAAGCTCAAACACATTTACACCTTTGAATACTGGGATAGACAAGAATAATAATAATAAGAAGAATAATCAAGGAAAATGAGATGGCTCTGCTAAATACATTGGAGTTTGTTTTTTCCTTTTCTGAAATGCAATTTCTCCATCAAGAACATGTGGGAAATGAGCTCCTTTGGAATCAACCACTCTATCAAAGCATACATTCATCTTGAACTGTATAGAGGTGTCTTGCTAACAGGTGCACTTACTGAAAACAGGGCTATCCCTCAAGTGATCTAGCACCCAAACCAGATGTCAGTGGCCTAAAAGCCTAATTTTGGATAAGACTCTCAAGGTAAAACACTTGATACAACCCCCAGTGTGGACACAGTGGTATTCAGCATAAATCTGCTTTCTGGGAGTTTAGCTCTGCCTGCACAGGAAAAGGAATATGGACAACATAACACTTAGAAAAACCCAAACATGTGACAATTCTGGAAACTGGACACACAACCTACAAACTGCTCAGTGCCCAGAGCACCTGTGTGCTTGGGATGGGATCAAAGCCTCCACTCTGCCAAGGGGCTTCCAAAACCCACTCCAGAAGAGCTCCTGGCAGCAGCTGCTCAAGGGTTGCACTCAGTGTGCTGCCACCAACACCCTGCACTGGAAGGTTTTGCTATCCCAGTTTTTTCTTTGAGTGCAGATAGGGGTCACCATGCAGACAACTCAGAAGATCAAGAGGTTCATCACACTCTAATGGGGGAACAGGGCTGGGCAGAAACCTTCTCACCTTCAGACCTAAAGATGGATGAGTCCCTGTTCACACCCAGAGCACAAGGACAGAACATTTGTGACACAACAGGGACATCATGTCAGAAATGGGGGGAAAAAGGAAATCTGATACACTGGTAGGCAACTACATCAGCAGGTCTGTGGTACAGGAGATTTGCCTTAACTATTCCAGCCCTAGTTTTAATATAAAGTAACAGTCAATTTTAGCAGGTCAAATCCAAAGTTTCATTGAATTTTAATTAGTTTCCTCATTACTTCTTAAATTCATAACGCATGGTAGGTAACTGTTCTTATAAAGTGGCAACACAAAGAAAATCTGTATAGCAACACAAAGAAAATCTATTTATCAAAGAAGCAATCTTTACATCAATCTGTAAAGGAGGCAACATGCTCACAGTGTCAAAATTCAAGATCTTAAACATGCTGAAAATACTTAACATCTAAAATTACCCACTCTTAGTTTGGAGGTACAAAATTATTCTCCTTTTAGGAAGTTAACTTTTCTACTGATTAAATATATTCAAAAGATTAAAAAGCTAAAAGAATATTAAATCTGAATATGAAATATTCAGTCTTGTAAAACAAAATGATTTGTATATGATTCATGAACCATATTGTTAAGAATTAAATTGGAAATTCAATCCAAGTTTTATTGTAGATCAGAAAAATTTGAATTCTTGGTCAGATAAACTTAATTAAAGACACACATTTCCACAATACCACGAACAAATGAATTACATCAAAGAGATGCATTAATTATATTCTTGGCTTTTAATTAATGCCTATTACCACACAACACTGAAGAAAAAGTTCTATTCAGTTCATTTACATCAGAACCCCAGCAATAATTATGTACTGTGACAGAAACAGGAAGTTCTAATTCTCCATCATATTCTTGAGTCCTCAAAATTGAACAACACAGCTGCAAGTAAATTATAACAAAAGGAAACCCAGTGTCAGCAAGGGTCAGGAGATCTCACTAAATTACCACTGACTGTTTAGCTGCTTAATGCTTTATGAATCCTACTGCAATTGCAAATGCACAAAGCTGGATTTGCAATTTAATATTTAATGTAATTTTAGGGTTGTGAACAAACTTTAATCACTTGAAAATACAGCTCTCCTCATTAAAAAAAAAAAAAAAACAACCAAAAAACCAACCAAGCACCAAGCATAAAAACCATAACAACTGATCCTTGAAAAAGCTCTTTTTTTCTCTTCTTTTCCAACATCTACCTTTTACAACAACATACTTAGTGATACCATATAAGTGAAGACAGCAAAAAACTCATCCCATCCAAGACAGCACACATCCAAACCCATCACAGAGCTCTTCCTTCTTAAATCTCATTTAAAACAATCTCTTAAAACACCAACAGATATTCAGTGTGTTGTGGAACAGTGATCACCAACATCTTCATGATGAAAATTAAATATCTCTGAACAAGGTATTTCTCAAGGAACACACCCTGGAATAATACTAAAACAATATTTATGGAATTTACAAAACCAGCAGAAGTTTATTGTTTTTTACTCAAAATTATTCTACAGAATGCTCTCAACTCTTCACCTACCACTGTGTCAGAGGCAGAATTTGTAATGCCTTCCATTTACTGACTTAATCTTATGCCTTCTAGTACACAGTGACATGGCAAAAATAACCATTTCAACTCAGTTCAACTCATATATATAGAATAAATACAACACCATTTAACACAGTGTTCTTCCAACACTACCCCAGAGAATCCCCATGTAACAGGAAACCAAACTGGCTGGATGCAATCCTGTGCCATGTGCTCTGGGATGACCCTGCCTGAGCAGGGAGGCTGGACCAGATGGCCCATTGTGATCCCTTCCAATCTGACCCATTCTGTGAATCTGCTTCTGCTCCTCTGCACAACTCTCCATTTGGAAAAGTACACACTCTCTTAAAAAATGAATGTTTTCAGCAGAAAGAATAATTTAAAACCCTCACAAAATAAACCTAAACCTATTTATGTCTGCAATCCAAAGTGATTTAAATACATGCCTTCCACATCGTTAATTTGTCCAATTACATCTTGCTCAAAAAAACCCCACCTGCCTGTAACTGGACATTTAAAAATCTCCCTTTTACACAGTCTACAGAACATCATTCAACAGCTTTCAGTCCTTCATCAAAAGCCCAGAGTAGGAACTTAAGAGTACTGAATGGAAATTTAAGGCATTAACATATTTCTGCAAACATGATATATACACCTGACTGTACAGTGACCCAGGAAAACCTAAGTGCAGCACAACAAACACAGATCTCCTAAATTCAGTGGAAACAGCAGAAAAACTTCCCAGAACACTCTCTCATACCTTAGGAAGCAAAAATTTTGAACCCTTAGATGACATGTAAAAACTGAAAGAATTGTGCAATATATAAAAAAACCTTTGTTAACACTAAGTCCAGAAAAGCATGAAATCATCAACCTGGAAGTCCCAAAGACTAAAAATAAATTGTGATGAGAAGATGAAACACTAACTTGTCACACTGACACACTTTTTGTATAGAATTTCACCAACAAGAAATGAATACCCTGGATTGGTAAACCATTTTCCCTGGAACACAACACGAACAGAGAGAAAGACGTTGCAGAAAGTGTCAGACTTGAGGATTCTTTTCACTTATCAAATTTAATCCTAGTCAAACCACAATGATTTGTACAAGACGGCTCTTGCATGGTATTTCCTAATGTAACAAAACCACAGAATTATTTACCACACCATTAGAAACGTCCATCAAGAAAATATCTGGCAGAGTAAAGGACACAGAGTTGTAGAAGGTTCTTCTCTAAAACTTTAAGAAGTTTTAACACACTTTGAAAGTACCACCCAAAATAAATGCATATATGAAAAATATATATAAAAGGTAAGTTAAATAGCACAGTATTATGTCTATCTGCATTTGTAGCAGATGAAAACACAACAAATTTTCTTCTAGTCTGCTGTAACCATGAGCCAAAAGAAACTCTCACCAGAGAAGCTTTACGATGACTTTTTCCTTATTTACCAGAGCATTAATTCCTTGAAGAAATAAACTACACAGTCAGGAGAACCAATGCATTTTATAAGAAACAGGTGAATTTGATGAATTATACTGCAATTTAATAAACACAGAATGGAACAGTGCATGTGCTTACCTGTCTGGATCTCGGTCTCCCAGGGGAAAACTTGCGTTTGGTGATGGCTGGTTTGCCCATGCCGATTTTTGGAGTGACTGATATGTAGGTGGTTGGGAGAGCACTCCCAGCAGCTGGGGGCAGCACTGGGGGCTGACTGTGCTGCACATCTCGTGCAGAATGCAAGTCTAGAGAAACATCTGGTGAGGAAGACACGTTTGTCTTGTTTAGATTCAGTGATGGGGGAAGCGAGGGGCAAGTCTCAGCTGGTGGTTTTATGGGTTTGTCTCTGACTGGTGAACTACTTGCAACACCTCCATGTGAAGCAGTAGTTTCTACTTCCACAAGAGCTGGTGCTTCTGATTTTTCATGGGTTTCTTCCTTTTCTACATCTTTCTGCACTTTTATTATTTCCAGTTGTTGTTCTATGGTGACAGAAATATCTCCTTTTCTTTCAGTCTCCAGAATTTCTGGTGTCACAGTCATGGTCTCAGGTACTGAGCACAGAGACCGAGAGTCTGCTGTGGACACTTCTGATACCTCCACACCACCCTGAGGCAGCTGTGTCTCTTCAGCTTGTTTGTCCAACTCCTGCTGTGCTACAGCTTGAACACCTTCTACCACTTCCATCATTTTCTCACTCTGACTGTCACCAGATGCTGGTGTCTTTTTAGGAGATATTTCCATTTCAGCTGAATTGATTTCAACAGAGACTTCTGCTTCCAGTTGTGTGGTCTTTTCTCCTGGTGATATGCCTGTAATTAAGTACAACCATATTAAAGGCTCACTGTGAAAAAGAAAAAAACTTCTGGTGTTCTGATCAACAAGTATACTTGGTACACATCATGCAGGCCAACACATATCACTTTACTTCAGTGAATTTAATATGTAGCTTAAAATATACTTCACTAACATCTTTCTTTGTACCTATTTTTACAGTAGTCTATATTTTTAGTTCTTTTTCTTCCCTAAAAACACAGCAGAGTAAATTAAAATAGACCCAAGATTAATTTTTAAGGAACTGAACACACATTTCCAGGTAGGCAGTCAAAAGTAATTTCTTCTTTTAAATTTCTCTGTATTGAAGATGCATGCTATCATAAATGAATGTATTTTAAGCTACTGTCATAACACTTCCAAAAAGCTAAGAACAGGACAAGTACAAATAAAAACATTTTCCTTCTCAAACTCTTTCAGACTTTAGGAAATCAACTGAAATGAAAACAGCTGCTGCTGGTTTAATTTAAGTTCCTAATATATTATAAATTTCTTTCAAAAATATTTATCTAGCCCTCCCTTGAACCAAATCAAGAACTTTCATCCATAACTTTCTTCATCAAGGCGTTCCAGAGTTTTTGTTCCACTCTATAAAGAACCACATTCTTTGCTCTGAATTTGGCTTCTCACACCTTCCTTTGATGGGCCCTGATTCTCTTACAGGCCATTTATTTCTATTACACTTGCACTCTTCTTAAACTCACACTGCTACAACCTCCTCACCCACTAAGTTCATAGACAGCATTTTATTCTGAATATTTCTTCACAATTTAAATCATGGCCCTTTTAGCACTGTGATGCAGAACCGAGTGATCACAGCTAATCTGAAAAGTAGTGTTTTGTTTACTTTGTCTTTAAATACAAGTTTCTTGTATCCCCTTACAGCAGCCATTGTCCAACATCTGAATGGGACATCCTGCCAAGTTCTTTACCCTTGATATTGGTCACTAGCACACCCAGTGGATTTGACCCTTCTTTAGCTGCTCCTCCCTGTGCATCTGGTAAGATGCAGTTTCTCCCAAAACAGAAATGATCAGCTGCTGCAACCCTGCCAAAGATCATCTTTTACTTACAAAGGGAAAAAAAAAAAAACCCAAAAAAATCCTCCAGAAAACCCTTAACCAAGGATGCCTGTGGAGTTACAACCATAAGAGAAAGTGTGAGTGACAATACTTGAATAGCAACAAGTCATTGGGTTTTACAATAAACTTCCAGCATACAAAGCATTCAACTATTTTTCCAGCTTGGAAAAAGCCAGTCACAACAAAAAAGTAAAACCAACAAACAAAAGTAAAGCAACACAAGTATTCTGAAGTCTGTCTTCCCCTTCAGTAAAACACTTCTTTTTATCAAGCAAAGAAGTTAATACTGTTGCTTGAGAGCTCAGATGGAGCTGTTGCAATGTGTCTCCTACTGCTTTCTAGGTGCTTTTTCCTCTTGCATTTATAATGCACTGCAAGCCTTAGTGACTGGAAGAAGGTTCTGAACTGGTGTTTTCTCAGAGTGCAGAACTCTTTCTTACCTTCTGTAACACATCCAACAGCTGATTCCTGATCAAGGCCATCACCTGTAATGGGTTGTTCCTGAAATGCCATATCATCTCCAGCACTTTCCATTTCCATTTCATTTGTACAAGCTTAAGGAGAAGCAAAGCAGTTATTAAAATTGCTGTGTTTATTCTACTACTTTGGCATCAGCAACTGCTGTCACTGTTTGACCTTTTGGCTACAGAGAGCCTGATATTTAATGATGACAGGATTTAGGACAGGTCAGGTCAGTGAGAAGGTTAAGGAGACTACACAGTATTCCTTAAAAATTAAGAATATTTTACTCATTAACACTGAAGCTTACAGATGTCTCTAAGGCAATTGCATACACCTAATAGTGAAAATATGCACACAGTCACAGACTTCTGCACAGCCTGAGCAATACAAGAAAGAATTTTCTTAAATTCCAAGTCTATAAAATTCAACAGAACCGGCAGCATGAGGCTTCAAATTTGTATACAAATACTACAGTGGATTATGGCATAGATATAAAATTCCATCTACCATCAGCACTGGCAACACTGATTTTCACCTTATGTATTCAACAACATACTGAAAAGTGAATTTTGCCACTTGACAACTAAG
Source organism: Agelaius phoeniceus (assembly GCF_051311805.1). Lineage (NCBI taxonomy): Eukaryota > Metazoa > Chordata > Aves > Passeriformes > Icteridae > Agelaius > Agelaius phoeniceus. Next base: position 6,989,923 of record NC_135265.1, read on the forward strand.
ATATCTTAATCTTTGCATGGAAAAGGCAAAGACTGAATGTTCTTTTGGCTGACAGGATCATTATAGAGCACAGAAACAGGAATTTATTTGTTTCCCCTTGTGTAAAAGCTCTTTCAGTTAAGGAAATTCATTAAAATGCACTAGATGAAGTATGGAAAACAAAGTATATAGCAAGCATTAACTTGAAGAGAACTGATCCTCCATGGATGTTAGCACAAAAAATAAAAGGGAAACAAACACAGCTTTCTGCATCAAGACAGTCTTTTTTAAGTTAAAAAAGCCCACAACTATTAGGTGATCTACTTTTAGCGCTTTAAAAGCTGCTCTCAGACTGTGAACTTTAAAGTGATATTTTAACTCTGAGGAAATGGTAATTTAGATTGGCTCCAAATCTGATTTTAAAGTACAGAAGTGCTCTCCTGGGTATAAAACCCTGCATGGCTCTACTGATGTAATAGCTCCAGATTACACCCAGCAGGTGAGATGACAGCCCTGTTCTTCCTTGGGGACAAGAGCATGCTTGTCAACGTTTCTACTAGCTGGAAATCCAACAGAAGCATTGCTTAAAACTTCAGCATTCCTTCAGATTAACCTGCTACCTACTCAAAAAGGGTTTTTGTAGGAGACTGGGAGTTGTGCCAGTGTATGTTCTGTTTTGGACATCTTCAAAATGCTCTAAGAACTGCCTGGGAGCCTACAGCCTCTCCTAAGCTTTCAGAAGGGAAATGCTCTGCAGAGGCTGAAGTGGTCACTCTTCCTAACCTGGAGGCTGTGTTCACTGACAGAGTGAACTCACAGACACTTCCCTCCTGTCACTGCCCTTCCTCCAGGAGCACCTTTTCCATCATCTTACTGCTCACAAAAGGTAATGTACAGGCTACCATCAAAGGGATGACTTGTTCATACAGAACATCAGTTTGAACACAAACATTAGGGTTTTGTTGTAGCCCAACACTTCCCCTTTCCTGCCAAAATTTACCAGGCTTTCAAAACCACAGATGCTTATGGATAACAGAAGATCAGTGCACAAGCACTGCTGCAAGCCCAAAACTGGCACATGGCAGTGGCTGTGCAGGTAATGTGTTACATTTAACTTGCTTCTAAATGTAACCACAGCTGTGCTTCTCCAGGGACATTGGGCCTGGATCAGTGTATGTGCTTGAAATACACAAAAGCATTTAGTTTTGAGTTTATAACACGGCTCTTGTGGATGAACCACTGGGGTCAGATCAGCAGATCCAAGTTCTCCCTGTGCTTCCTTACTGTTACTGACTTATTTTTTAAAACATACTTTACACTTCTCTACAACTTTGCACCTTCTGCTTGATTTGTCCACTTAAGACAAGAATGTCTCAGAAACAAGATGACTGATCATACATTTCTTTGAAAAAGGACACCTATTAAAAGCTGTCTAGTTAAATAAACACCTGTCCCTTGAACACAGTCCAGCTCTCACTGCTCTGTCCTTCCTGGATAAAGTGAGAGCAGGCACTATGAGACTGACCAGCAGCTAGAGAGAAAACAGGAGAACTGAATGTCTCCAAAAATATCTACCAGGCAAAAATGAGTGAAACAGCCAGGCTGTCAAATGAATACATTTATGAACTGTACCACATCCAAAATAAATTAGTGAAGTTTACAGCTACAGCCTGAGAGGCTGGAGCTGGAATGTTGAGAGCCACAATTATGGTGCTCACCAGCCCATGTTTGTACCCAGGATCCTGAAGCCAGAAAGAGAAACCACCCATGGACTGCCTGAGCAGCTGCTGTTAAATAGAGAAGGGATGAAATTCTCTACTCTCACAGAGTAGAATTTGTGTAGCTGGTTCACAAAAAGACTTGGTGAGACTACAGATATTACATCTGATGTTAGCACTGTGGAGCTGTGAAGTTTAAGTTTGATTACCTGTTATACTGTCAGGTTCAGGAATGAGTTCAGAAGTGTTCATTACATCACATGACTGAGTCTGATCCCCTTCTCCTTGTCTACAGAGAGTGCAGATGTAGTCTTTCAATTGAGACTCCAATTCACTACCTGGAGACCTGTCACAATCTATGTGAATCCATCTGGGGAGATTAATTTATTGTCATTTAATTTATTGTGACTGTGATTTTAGTAATGAAAATATAAAGCATCATAGTAAAAATCCATTAAAAATAGCACTATTTCCCATTCCTATGGGGAAATAGAGATTTTCAACTAATGCTTGATGATTATGGACAACTTTAAAGGAATAAGCATGATATATCAGCATGTCAAACAGTGAACAAACAAACAAGAAGACCTAAATTGTCCCTAAAGCCAATCAGACTCCACAAGATGTGGAGCATCATCATGATGCTGCACAGTGAGATACAATATTATTGAATAAGAACATAGCTTACATTCTTAAAAAGTTCCAAGTACTGTATTTTTAGGTTTTTTAAATTACTGAAATAGTAAAAGACATAAAATTAAACAGAAAACATAAACTTGAAAATTTAAAAAAAAAAACAAAAAAACAAAAAAACAAAACAACCCAGATCACTGCAAACATGACTCTTTTAACTTTAGGACAATGACTTTTTCACCCTGCTTCCTCACAAAATAGATTAAATTCAATAGGCAGCAGCAGCTTGCAGAAAGTAACTGCCAGGTACCCTCAAGTAACTCCCAGTTAATACTTATTTGCTAAGATTAAAACAAAGCTGCCTGCTATTGTTCATTGTATTTAGGGATGAAGGATCAAGGAGCTGCCCAAGATCCTGTGGTACTGTACATCAAACACATTGTACATCCTTCCCAGAAACCCATCAGCGTCACACAGCTCATCATAAGCTTTATGCACTTCAGTACAAATTAACAAAAGCTGGATACTTACCTTTTGCACATGTGACAATGCAACATATCTTTCTGGAAGTCTTGGAGGCACAGTTTTTCACAGAAAGGACAAGATAAGTTGTCTTGCTGTTGGTAACAACTGTCACATACCAAACAATTATGGTGCCACTGACAACTTGTTCGTGTGCCACACTCAGCACATACTCTACAGTTCTAGAGATCACAAGAATTTAGTAGTTAATTATGATATTTCACAACGTGATAGAACTGCCATTAACTGACATTTTCCTGATTTGAATTATATTTAATAGCTTTTGTCCCTGATAACACAAAGATCTGATAGCAGAGCATGAATAAACTGCACAATAGCAAGAAGTTTCCTGACACTACTCTTCACTTGAAAGGAGTATTTATGAGATCAAACTTTTTTATTGCTACTCTCAGCTACATTATGACTGCCACAAATTGATGTAACATTACCTAAATCTCATATACAAGGACTTCCCACTGCAATTACTTACAAAGTTAGTGATAAAACAACAAATTCATCCTGCCTTCCTCAAATGCAAAGGAACCCACAAGCTGCAGAACTGTTTTGGTAAGCAAGGAGGAGTTGAATATCAAGAGATTTCAAGTATGGATTCCATACACTACTATATAGCTTTGAGTTGACATTTTTGTTCCCATTGTATCACGAGAGCAGCTGTTATTAACTGCAGGTTATCCTGCACCTGGATCCTACACTCCTTTCCCTATGGAGCTGATTTACTGTCCTACATAGGCTGCTTCAGCCACAGCACTGACAGCTCCCCCCACAGAGCAGCTGTAGAGCCACAGGATTTATGTCCAAGTGGGATTCCTTCAGAAATTACAAATTATATTACACAGCAACAGCAACCCACAATACACCTGGAACAGCATAGTGTGGACAACAAAGTTTGGGCTCTTATAAATGACCAGGAGTTACTCTGAAACCCTTCCACTTACTTTACATTTCCAACCATTTGTTGGTACAGCATCCATAACTGGCTGTAGACAGAAAGTGTGGTAGCCTTTGTCACATGTATCACACACCAGCATCTTGTTGTCTTCCCCAGAGTGTCTAAGGAAAGCAACAAGTGATCAGAAATTACTTCAATAAGCAGCAACAAAATATCTGTTTCAAGAAAAGTCTAAACAGGAAGACACAGGTGTGCACATAAAAATATACAAACACTACTTACAAATACCTCCAGAGACAATGCTTTCAAATTCATTTTTAAATACAAGTGCATACAACTATGTTTATTCACCAAGAGCTGCCTGTGCAACCAGATATTGGCCAACTTTCACTTACACATGTGTAGATGAATTTGATGGCCTTTCTGTACTGAAATCAGTTCAAAATCTGCAATATACATTTTATTTCTTTCTGAAGAAAACAGCCAATTGTACTTGTTTCTGCAGTCTGACTGTAATTTTTCCAAAGGAAAAAAGGAGCCATCAAGTCTGACTATTGGAGCTCCTACAATCTCAGACAATATGACTGCAAGAGCAAAACAAACATTAAAGAAGATATTTCAATTTTTCTACAATGATGTATTACAGAGCTCCACCACAGATTCCAGTGATAAAATAAATTTGCTGAGAACAAGACAAATAGTTTGGTAATATCTAAAGGCACTGTGTTCTGCCTTCGTTTAAATAAATTAATGCAGTAAGTAAACATGCAACAAGATCTGCCTAGATAAAGCCTTGCAGTACATGGCATTATACATGCTAGATACCACCTCATTACCTGGGAGACCTGGTGTTTTAAAAAGCCCTCTCTTTGCATGAAGATATGCTTAAAATGCTGTTCTTCCAATAATGGTGAAGAACTTCCATACCACATCAAGTAATTATAGAATCAAAGAATGGTTTGAGTTGGAAGGGACTTTAAAGACCATACAGTTCCATGGGCAGTGACACCTCCCACTAGCCCAGGCTGCTCAAAGCCCATCCTGAACACTTCCAGGGTAAGGCATCCCTGGTTTCTGTGTTCTGAGTGCCCCTCTGCCCAGCCTGTACTTGTGCTTGGAACTGCCCCAGTCCAGGTGCAGAAGGTTGCATTTGGTTCAAGTTCACAAGGTTCACACAGCCCCACCTCTCCAGCCTGCCCAGGTCCCTCTGGATGGGGTCCCTTCCCTTCAGCATCAACTGTCCCACACAGCTTGGTGTCAGTGGCAAACCTGCTGAGGGTGCCCTCGACCCCACTGCCCATGTCAGAACAAAGATGTTTATACCAGCACCAGCCCCAATTCTGACCCCTGAGGAACAACACCCATCACTGGTCTCCACTTCAGTTCTTGACCCCAGCTCTTGAATCCATGGGTGCTCCATCTGTGAAATCCATTTCTCTCCAGTTTAGAGGCAAGGTTAGTGCACTGGACAGTGCTGAACACTTTGCACAACTCCAGGTAGGTGACATCAGTTGCTCTTCCTCCACAAACTCTGCAACCCCATCACAGCAGGCGCCAAATTTTTCAGGCACTGTCAGCCCTCAATGAAGTCATGGTGTCTGTCACCATCACCTCCTTATGTCCCATGTGTCTCAGCACAGTTTCCAGGAGGATCTGCTCCATGACCCTGGTAGGCAGGCAGGTGAGATTGACTGGCCTGTGGTTCCCCAGATCTTCCTTATTCCCCTTTGTAAAAACTGGGTCTATGTTTCTCCTTTTCCAGTCAGTGGGAACTTTACCAGACTGCCAAAACTTCTCAAGTATGATGGATGGTGGCTCAGCCATTTCATCCACCAGTTCCCTCAGAATCCATGTGGTCCCATGGACTGGCTGTGAACATACCCCATTTTCTCTGCTTTTTCAAGATTTGTTAGCAGATGCTGTAATTACCCAATACAACATTTTCAGGGATATTTTTTAGAACATTCTTTTCTATTCTAGCATCATTGGTGAGATTTGCTATCTGCTGTGCATGATCAGGGAACACCCTTTTTTTGAAGTGGGTTGAGTGAATGCTAGCAAATACCAAGTGTTCTGCTTGGAAAGCAAGAAAGCATTGACTGATCAGACACATGAAGCAGTAGCAGAGTGGGTTTTTTCCTTCATACTGTCCCAGCTGATCTGACTAAAGCTGAACAAAACTCATTTCTTTTCCAGTAAGTCCTTTAAAAAAACAAGCAAGCAAAAGAACCCTGCAGTGCCCATCAGATTAAGTTATACGAGAACAAGCCCACAAGCAGTCAGGATTTTCTAAGTGAACCCTTACAGTGCCACAGCAACTAAGTTTCATTGTCTCTGCCTTTGTCTGGTGCAACTACTCAAACAGGGCCACTCATGTCACTTTGTTTCTCTGCTCAACTAAGGCAGGGTTTTGTTTTCATAATGATTCTTTATCTGCCTCTGAAAGACATGAAATGAGAGGGCCTAATGCAGGAGACCTGCCCAGAGTGTAGGTACAGGCACAACTGAACTGTCAGCTGAGTAAAAGCACAGGTTCTTAGACTGTGAAGACACTACAGTAAAATTATTTATTTGGTAAATTTGAGAAAAATCCTCCTGTATATAAAAGGAGGGAAAAAAATCAGAATGTTTTGCTGCTTTCCAGAACCTGCCGTGATAATGATAACTCTAGGGGTAAAACAAACAGAACTTTCAGCTCAGCTCTTTTAGAACAAAGCTTCCAATACAAGGGTTTGCTCAGCTACTTAATACAACAGAAAAGATGGGGAAATAATCTACACTTTTTGGAAAAAACCCCCAAACATTTAATGAAATATGCATTTCAAAACCACAGCACATAAATCTCACACCATCCTCCTCCATGTCCTGTAAGTCTCACTTACTTGCAGTTCTGGCACACTTTGCAATCAGGACACTGCCAACCTGCTCTTTTTAAAGGTGTGACTTGAATGTCCAGGCACATCCCATGGTAGTGCTGGCCACAGGTAGTACAAAAAAGTTGATCTAAGAGGTCTCCAGGGCTGTCGCACACTGCACAATTTGCTTCTTCCTTTGCTAAAAAGAAATATTTTTTTCAATTAATATTTTGTTCAAAATTATGAACAATTCCACGAACTCAAAAAATTACTTAGTAGTTCTTATGCATAGAAAACTTGACCATTCTCATGAAATTCAAATTTAATTAATATATTTAATAGCTAGTACTTTAATTCAATTTTCTCAACTAATCTTCTCATAACAAAAGTAAATTCATTTTAAACTTTAATGAAGTCTTACAAAAGAAACAGTTTTATTCTCCTCGAGATAAAGCTGAGAGCTTCGGAACCAACTCCTCTGTGGAACAAGTACAAAATAAAGAGACCTAAATCTAAGAGACCTACATCTATTATTTAGCTGAAGTGTTTGCAAGAAGGTTGCTCTAACTTGAGTTAGGACAAGCAAGTCTATCAACTGAACAAAAACCTGACAGAGGACAAGGCTTACCAGTAATCCTCTTCCTTGTTCTGTCATTAAAAGAAAAACACTTTGCTGTGCAGGACTGCTGGTCTTTACAAACAGAAGAGTATGAACTCACATCTTTTCTATCCCTGAATACACATGAATTCTTGGGTATGTGAACTGTGACAGTGCATGTAAACTAATTCATTCTTAAGCTGATCCTGTTTTTTATAAAACCTGGTACTAATTGTGTCATTTGAACACTGTGTACTTACATCTTTCAGGAGCCTGATCAATGTGGTCTGGACAAAGGAGGGACAAGTTACTGAAATCCTGAAATGTGCCTGCTCCAGCAGCACAGGGGTAATGGTACATCTGGGTACATTTCTCTTCACAGCATTTGATAGTGGCTCCAAGGTGCTTACAAAATGCACATCGCTGAAAAACAAACAGAACAAGTCATTTAAAAATTCCTTTTTCTTGTAATTTTTTAGCCAGATCTGTCCCCCCCCCCCCCCCCATTCATTTAGGAGATGAACACCTTGGCCAGTAAGAGGTAGTGAATACTGAGAAGGAAACCAGTGGGGTAGTGTTGTCTTTCAGTGGCACTCCCAAACACAGTGAGCTCTAAACACACTCTGACAATTAAAACTCTTCTTGTCACAGAAAAGCATTTTCCTTCTATGTTATCTAACTTGAGCTATGTCTTCAGTAATGGGGCTTGGAGACTTATTCTGAAAATAAAGGCAAATGACACCATGCTGTCAATAGGTTATGACTAAAAACCACATGGCTCTGTAAGCTGTAATGTAAAACCACAGACACTGTAATCAGAAATGCAAATGGAACTCAAGTATGATGTTCTCCCAGAAATCTTACTGGCATTATACAATTCTCTCTGGGACGATAATGCATTACATAACCTTGCACTTTCTTCTCATCTTGCCTTTCAAGACTACACAAATATCACCACTGAACTTTGAGAAGCCATAAATAAGCACAATTATTATTAGACACCAGAGAAATAATTTCTCAGAAAGAACTACGCAATGATCCTCCAGTTCTCCAGTCAAGAGAGAGCAGAGTCTATCAGTCTGCTTGTAAAAAATCACCCACACCTTTCTGATTCAGTTAATCAGTCTTTTTTCTTTCTCAGATTCATTACAGTCCCTGAAGCACTGTAACATCCTTTTGCACTTTTTCACCAAGGCAACGATAATTTTTAAGGCACAGCACCGTAAGATTTTGAGTAAACTTAAGAAAAAACAGGTCAGCAGCTCACAGGAAGGTATACATAATATACAGCAACAACTGAGCTCAGGGACTCTCATTTTTCACAATAAAAATACAACACTAACACTGGTGTGTTTGATTACTAGCTGAAGTGTCAAGTAACATCCAAATACAAACATAAACCAAATCAAAGAAAAGTTATGTACTGCATCTGCTTAATTCTTCAAATACAGACAATATTTATTCCCATAATTCTTCTCTGTTTCAAAGCCTGGCATGAAATTAGGCATGAAATAGTGCTACAAGTCCATAGATATCAAAACCAGCCCTATGAAAATACAAATCACAAAGCTGTGTCAACAGCTACCTTGATATTCTTTAAAACCAGATGAAATTAACATCTTCAGAAAAATATCTGCCAGCACCAAAACTCATGGACAAGAGACAGAAAAAATATTAGTGTATGCTAAATAGAACTGCAGTGTAAAGAGAGAAAATGCTCTGGCAAAGAAATGAAAGGGGATCACCAAGGAGAACTACTGCCAAGTTTGTGGGCTACAATGCTAAGTCTGTCCTGTGACTTGCAGGACATCTCAGCTCTACCCATGAGGAGAGGAGAGGAGAGGAGAGGAGAGGAGAGGAGAGGAGAGGAGAGGAGAGGAGAGGAGAGGAGAGGAGAGGAGAGGAGAGGAGAGGAGAGGAGAGGAGAGGAGAGGAGAGGAGAGGAGAGGAGAGGAGAGGAGAGGAGAGGAGAGGAGAGGAGAGGAGAGGAGAGGAGAGGAGAGGAGAGGAGAGGAGAGGAGAGGAGAGGAGAGGAGAGGAGAGGAGAGGAGAGGAGAGGAGAGGAGAGGAGAGGAGAGGAGAGGAGAGGAGAGGAGAGGAGAGGAGAGGAGAGGAGAGGAGAGGAGAGGAGAGGAGAGGAGAGGAGAGGAGAGGAGAGGAGAGGAGAGGAGAGGAGAGGAGAGGAGAGGAGAGGAGAGGAGAGGAGAGGAGAGGAGAGGAGAGGAGAGGAGAGGAGAGGAGAGGAGAGGAGAGGAGAGGAGAGGAGAGGAGAGGAGAGGAGAGGAGAGGAGAGGAGAGGAGAGGAGAGGAGAGGAGAGGAGAGGAGAGGAGAGGAGAGGAGAGGAGAGGAGAGGAGAGGAGAGGAGAGGAGAGGAGAGGAGAGGAGAGGAGAGGAGAGGAGAGGAGAGGAGAGGAGAGGAGAGGAGAGGAGAGGAGAGGAGAGGAGAGGAGAGGAGAGGAGAGGAGAGGAGAGGAGAGGAGAGGAGAGGAGAGGAGAGGAGAGGAGAGGAGAGGAGAGGAGAGGAGAGGAGAGGAGAGGAGAGGAGAGGAGAGGAGAGGAGAGGAGAGGAGAGGAGAGGAGAGGAGAGGAGAGGAGAGGAGAGGAGAGGAGAGGAGAGGAGAGGAGAGGAGAGGAGAGGAGAGGAGAGGAGAGGAGAGGAGAGGAGAGGAGAGGAGAGGAGAGGAGAGGAGAGGAGAGGAGAGGAGAGGAGAGGAGAGGAGAGGAGAGGAGAGGAGAGGAGAGGAGAGGAGAGGAGAGGAGAGGAGAGGAGAGGAGAGGAGAGGAGAGGAGAGGAGAGGAGAGGAGAGGAGAGGAGAGGAGAGGAGAGGAGAGGAGAGGAGAGGAGAGGAGAGGAGAGGAGAGGAGAGGAGAGGAGAGGAGAGGAGAGGAGAGGAGAGGAGAGGAGAGGAGAGGAGAGGAGAGGAGAGGAACAAGATAAGCAAATAATAACATGGAGCTCTTGAAGGAGAGCAAGGCAGCAGCAATGGCAATTACATTTATGGACTGCCAACAAAAGCAAAATACTACAAGAAACTCCTTTTAGGAAATGCTACCTTCAGTGAGCACTTGCTGAGGATGCTGCACAAGGTAAATCCTGAACTTAGATGTAAAACCATGAAAATACAGCCCAAAGCCTCCAACAACAAGAACTGCAGCTCCACTTTGAGCCACACACAACCAGTGTCCTACTTTGTCCTTGATGTTCTGAAAACCTATGGAGATGGACCAGGTTTAGCTAAGACACAACTCTTACAGGCCACATTTTTCAAAGATTTTACTCAGTAGAGAAAAAATAGAAAGGGGAACTTGGGAGGAGCCAAGGTCCAAAGTGTATCCCTCAAAAAAGTATTAAACATGACTTTGCTGGATCCCATCATTGACCCTCAGTAGCTATTTAATCAGGAAAAGAAAATTATGAAAGAACTGAAAAAACACTAAAATAATCCAACATTTATTAAAAGCTAGGAATAATGGAATAAAATAGCAACACAAATGGCATTTTTAAATACCACATCTGTTTTTCAAAACCACCAATCAACCATGGTACGTAGCAAGTACAAAATCAGAATGTAACTTTTCCCAAATGTTCTATGAATAAATGAAGAAATTATTGAAAATTAGGAAACTACAGGATTACTAAAAAACCTTGAAAAATGTTGATGGTGGTTTAAGGAACCACATAAAGATGCTGGAAGAAAAATGGAAACCCAAGTTACATGTAATTGAACCCTTCAAACCCATCTGCTAAACTGCACTGGCAATGAAAAGCATTTGGCAGATAAGTGAAACACACTTTGAAAACAATGTGGTATGTATCATCTGAAGCAAATAAAAAGCACAGAATATCAACATTTGCAGAATTTGTAAGAGAGATAAAGCAGTCTGAAGAAACTAATGCCCAAAGGGATTTTTTTGGCAGCAGATGTTGGTGAGAAGAGTTACTTTTCCAGCACTAGAAGCCAACACTCCTCTGAAGCGAGGCCCCATGCTATGACCCCAAAAGAACAGCAGAAATGTATTAAATTAAACAAAAATATTAAAAGCTCTGCTAAATAAAATCAGTAACAAATACTACTTTACTACTGCTAAAACATGGCACCATGACAGCAGGAGATGGAATGAAGCAATCAATCATGTTGCCCATGAGATGCATGCCCATATGAGGACAGTCCCAGAGCCAGGGACAGGCTGGAGTCTCCAGTTTCATTAGCATGAGCACAAAATAAGGTGTTATGGGAAGGGGGTGGGAGCTGAATTTGAAGGGCAGGTGTTGGAAAATGGTAAGCTGTCAAGGCAAGACAAACACTGTTTTGTTTATGGATCAAGTAATTTTACATTCCTGTTCTACAGGAAAAAAACCCCAACTTTATAAGGTGTCAGAAAGCTGGAGAGATAGTTTATTACTTATTCATAGTACACTCAAGGAAATAAACCAAAGCAGAGCTAGCAGACTATTTTCCTACTCAGGGAGTCCTTCAGTGGTTACCAACTGTCCCCTTCAGCAAGTTCCTTGTGCACTTGTCCATTGCAAGAAAGTTCTGAGTCCATCCCTACTTGTGCTACTTCTTACTACTGTGATTTCCATCATTTAAAACTATCCACTCCTCTTTCTACTTGATAATTTTTACTTTTTTATTTTTACATCTGCTTTTTCTGACAGAAAAGGAACTGATTTTGGAAAGCAAAAGCTATGCCATCTTTAAAATTTGATTTAAAAATTCCCTTTATTTACTAATCCCACAGGCTCAAATATGACATTGTTGTACAAATACAGTGGAAGAACTAAGTGGACCAACAGAAAACAAAACCTGATTAATCACTTCTCTGTATTCTAGCTCTATGGGAGAGCATCCTCCATGAAATAAGAGTGGCAGAAACCACAGAAGATTTCCAGGAAGACAAAAACTCAAAAACCTCCTTGCTACAACCGTAATTGCACCAAAACCAGCTGAACAAAAATGTTAATTCTGCCTTGTTCAGCTCAGCTGATGTCACAAATCCTACTGGCTTTACTGGAAACAGATGGCCAAAGTGGAGAATGGTGACAAGAGCAGCAGCTTTTTGTTTACGTATTTCTAACCTTCCTGCTGCTCCATACTTTGGAGTACTCCAAAATCCTGCTCAAATTATAAAAAGATGCCTGTAAGACAATGTAAGAGTTTATCCAGATAGCACCAAGAACTAATCAGAGGTCATGTTTTATCATTACTTTATTGCCCTTAGAATTATTTTAAAGTATTACTCAGCAACCAGAGAAGTAACAACCCTTAGAAGGCAGATATTAAAGGAAGGCTAAAATACAGTCTTTGAGTAAGTACTTTGCAACTTGGTTAGTGTCCTAAACCTAAATGTTAGTACTGTGAATTGCAAAATGTTCTTAAGCAAATGACAAGTTTTTCACTGATTATGAACTTTTTCTTTAAAAAAGATCAGGGGACACAATGTATGAGAACAATAAGAACTTTTAATTTTATGACAGTGTACCAAAAATACACACAAGCCATCTGTCCTTGGTTAAACAATTTAATGTATTACCTGTAAGAGCAAATTTCCAACAGTTTAGCTCTAGGGAAATGCTGTCACATAAACCTGTGACTGAAGAGAACTGGACCTTAACAACCTGTCATTAATGAGAGCATGAAGAAGTTTTTATACAAACAGTGATTAACGAAGTCTGTTCTGATAATCTTCATTGGTTACTCCATCATCTAGAAAGAGCTTTATATTGCTTGCAGACACTAATGACCATTAGCACCTCTCATGTCAAATACACTGGTTTAAGTACCATAAAGCACTAAAGAGCACAATGCAGTAAAATGGCAACATAAAAACAATTAATGGCTTTCGACTGAACTGCTGATTAGAAGTACTAAACAGAACACCTTTCCAGGAGTACTGGAAATTACCTTCTAGCTTTTTAATTTTATATGACTCATGTCACAAATTTGGAAATTACTTCAATTTATAACAAGCAAGTCAATCAGAGATCAGTTACTCCTCTTCCTCAAACCTTAACAAAGTGACTCAACACATGCAATCAAGGCAGAAAGCAGAAGTCTCTTTAAGTGTGGAAATTTCAGGCTCTCTAAAAAGTCACTACTGTGTTTCTCATTCACACCAGTTGCATTCACACCACTTCATTTAAAAGTACATTAAATAAACTGTGTTGCTATTAAGGCATTAAAGAATTCAGAGAAAAAAAGCATTCAAGTTTTGGAGGAGTGTTTTTTTGTAAAATTGGGGGTGAATAGGTTAAAAACTTGCAAGAATCAAGTTTGCTAAGTAAGATACCATTTTTTATTTGAAACCTGAAATATGTAGGAGAAAACATACAAACTTTATTGCACATAAATTCTTCCTCATATAACCTGAAATGTTCCCATACCCTGTTTATTCAGAAGCTCTACTGAAGGGTTTGGGTGCCTTAGAGCTGTGTTTTACTCATCATTACATAAGCTAGCAGAATAACTGCATGGATATGATCTCCCTCACAGGCTCTGCCTTTGCTGCTTTTTTCACACTTTCATGAAGAAAAAGGGGTTTTTTTTTTAATCACCTCCTCGCTTTCTGCAAGAGTTAGGATAATGTAAATGTTTTGAGTGAGGCTAAGCTTTTCCACAGCTATCAACCAGCTACTCCCTTAATTCCCATCTAACATCCACCATGGCAGAAGAGCACACATGAGCCTGTTGTTTAGTTAGACTGTCAACAACAAGAAGGTCAATAATGTTTAATGTAATTTAAACTGTGGTTATTAGGCTTCAGCATCAGCAACTCCAGGACAAACAAGGCAAGAACAAAAATCATCAGCTTTGGTTTGAGGCTGCTTTTTGGCAGGCTCAGAAAACAGACTATTGTGCCAGTTCCATTTGATTCATGCTCAGAAGGTCTTAAGAAGTGTGTGTAGACATTTCTTTGTGTTGGCAGAGCATGGGCTGAGCCACAAATTGTTGGAGGCTTGAGAAAAAATAATTGAGGGAAACATTGCTACATGCTTGTTGTTTAATGATCATCTCTAGGCATCTGTTCCTGGTCACTGCAGAACATACTGGGATGAAGTCAACTTTCTGTCAAACCCAGCACAGCACAGCTCCTAAACTCCTAAATCATATATAGGGATTCTGAAGTAGCTCAAACATTCTATAGGCTATGCCATAAGTACATTTATAAAGGCATTTAAAGTAAAAGGAGAATTTACTGCTCATACAATCACACTGTGCTTCCAAAGGACACAAGCCTTGATGAGAACATCCAAATTTCATTATATTTAATAAGGCTCATTTAATAAGGCTCCAAATTTATGGAATTTACTCATGGCCATTCAGTTGGCCAAACAGTGGGTTACCATTTTCAGGCTCCACTGACAATACTGGCCAGATCTCCACTGCCTGCAGCTGGAATTGGAACACAGCTCACAGGTAGGCACATCCACAGGGAGGTCAAAATTTAGATGAGAGTCCTGAGCTGTCCTGTGTTGACACAAGTTCTCTACTGGTCCCACAGCCAAGTCCACACCAAAGTTTTTGTCAGCACAGCACTATCAAAGAAGGGATGTTAATGGAGACTGTTTAAAAATACTTTCATATAAATCCTCTTCTACTTTTGCAAGTTTTCTGAACAATAAAGAGCTGGGGTAAACTTCTCACAACACATCTCTAAATTCTCTTAGATGTTATTGGAACACTTAGACAAAACTTTCCAGCCGTTTCTGACAACAGGAAAGTCATTAACAAAAACATTTTGTTCATCTTAAAAACTGCCTCATTCATGGGACAAGCAATTTGTCATGAATTTTAGAATGGGGGATGCAACTTCTGCCCTTTCCCTGCAGATCTATCCAGATGTGACCAAGCTTGAGAAAACTATCTCTTTTTTTTTTAATGTAAAACACTTCCACAAGTTTGTCAGTGAAAAATCACAGAAAAACCTACTCTCATTGATCATAACTGATCCTCTCCAATTTTTAGCACTGACTGGGCATCGTGTACCTCCTGCAAAGGTTTCTTCAGTGTGACAAGGATTAGAGAGAGGAAGTCTGTAATAAATACACTATGCCTAAGCACAAAAAGCCACTCCAAATGGAAAGAAGACATCCCTAAGGATCCTGATACTACTGTCACTTAATCATCTGGGGAACAGGAGTATCCAGCACACAGGGAGATGGACAAATAAGGAGCAAAGAGTCAAAAGGGATTCACTGTGTGAATGAATCTGATGAGACTGGGAGGAGAAACCATAGATGGAGATGGAAGCTGAGGAGGGGCAGGATAACATTTGAAGGGCCAATTAATCAAACCTGGGCACTCAAATTGGATAAAGACCTTAAGGGAACTCGGGTGTAAGACTCAGGAAATGGTGATGGAACAGATCTCAGAAAGAACTAGGCAAAAGGGATGAGAAATGTTAAGGAGAGATGAAGAGTGGAGTGGCTAAAAATATCAACCTGAACAAAAAGCCAGAAGTCTGAGACAACTGAAATTGGATGAAGATTACAAGGAGGAAAAGTACACTGTTCTCTGACACCTAGTGCTGTATCACTGTCACCCAGCCAGCTCAAATAGCAGTGCTCTCATGCAGCCACAAAGGCTTTAAACCTGCAGTATGGGAGGTCTGCCTCTTCCTTTTCTCCCTGACAAAAGGAAATGATACAGGCAGACAAATACAAGGCAACACAAGACACAGAGACACAGATAAAGGAATGAGCAGACACGCACACATGTGTGTGCACTAAAACACAAGGAGCGTTACAGATCAAACGTGGATTTTGTGCATAAAACAGGTATTTTAAGAGGAGTCACTGACTTAAAGAAACCTCTTACCTGTGAGACTGTGCTTAATTCACAGAGAGAAAAGAAAGGAAATATTGGAAAAGGTTGTGAATGGCTTGTGGGGGAAGAAAAGCACTTAGTTATGGCAACAGAGTAATGGCCTGCAAAAGAGTTTCATCTCTTCCATGAAGCTCCTTGATGATACTGGGCAGGTATCACTTACTTTTACTAAGTAAAATTTTTCTTAGTTTTTTTTTAGCTCTTAATCTTACTGTTAAAAGTTTTCTTTGCCCTGTAAAAATTCAGCCTTAATTTCTACACAGATTGTGCACTCACAATGGCACCAGAATGAAGAACTGCAGTATCAGTGCAACCTTTTTAACTAAGTCTGAGTATTTTTGAAACTCCTTCAATATGCCATCCAAATTAGCAGATATAAATAAATTCAACTTCTCTGGTGGAAAACGTAGCCTAAGACACATAACAAGGCCATATATATCTGCTATTTAAAAAAAAAAATTACAGACAAGTTATTCACATATTCATTATAGTAAAAACATTATTGAAAAAATAATGCAGAAATGAGGAAATCTTTCTTTACAGCAGTATCTGCATAGTGTACATACCTACACACTAAGCAATAAGAAAAAAAATGGAATATTGAAGAGTTTTATACTAAGACAGCAATGTCCATCCTATGGACTGAATTAGGCACAAACTGTTCTGCATGGGATCATACAATTAAAGATGCTTAATCAGGCCAAGGCACAGAAGACATTAATTGTGTGCAAAGGACACAAACTGTGTGCAAAAAATGTTAATTGTGTGCAGAAAACTTGTCTTCTGACATGGCCTTACTTTGTGTTTTCGTTTTATTGTCTTAATAATGCACTCTTTCAAGAAAGATTTTGAAGATACATTACCCTGATTTAACAGAAAGTTAATGTCAGCCCAAGTCACTATATACACTCAATGATACATATAATTTACAAGGTAGTAGAAGGGATGGAGTGACAAGAAACTCTGGCTTATGTAGAGACATAAAAAATGCAAGAATTTCCTGCCTTTAATACCTTCCTCATTAGTGAGCACCTCCTTAGTATTCCTTCCCCACTGACTGCAATCAGTACCTTATTG
Source organism: Agelaius phoeniceus (assembly GCF_051311805.1). Classification (NCBI taxonomy): domain Eukaryota; kingdom Metazoa; phylum Chordata; class Aves; order Passeriformes; family Icteridae; genus Agelaius; species Agelaius phoeniceus. Next base: position 7,007,044 of record NC_135265.1, read on the forward strand.
TTCATAATTCCTATTTCCTTGGCTGTTCCTAAATTGCACTCTCCAAATGGCACAAAGTCATCGTAAACAAAATCCTACATCTTCAGTTCACTAATTTCTGTAAATTGAGCTCAAACAAAGCAATTAGGTGGCATACTTGGAAACTACCAGCTTGAACATTAGTATCATTTCTTCCCTAATAAAAACTTGACATGTTTTATCTGGCTAGGGCTTTTAGCTTTTTTTTTCAACTTGACTAAATTAGACACTTATATGTATTTGTCCCATTGCTTCTCCCAAGACATGGTATTCCAAATTTTATATAATTCTTTAACTCACTAGCCACTGAAATAAATAAATAAGCCCATGTCTTTCCATCCTGATCCTTCACTGGTATTCCTAGGGCAAGCAATGTGAAGTGCAACATCTTGACCTAGAATTTAAAACCCTAAAATTACTGGTCAAACATTGAAGCAGGTTATTCAACTGGGCTTCAGGGAGGTGAGGGTAAGAAGGGGCTGTTTGTTTCAGTTTTGCAGAATGCTGCCTCAGTAGCTTGTGAAGAAAAAAGCTGCCAAATTTTGTAATGAATTCCACAGAACATTAAGTCTGATGCTTAGCAGAAGCCATAACTGTTAAGTAAATGATATCCTTTTGATGAATACCCTTATTTGAAAACAACATTGATTCTTCTAACCCTCTAGCAGTGTCCCAAAACAGATGTGCACAACTGCAAATTCTGTTTGCTTTCAGGTTTACGAAGTGTGATGACATTTTTACAATCCTGCATGAGCCCTTGTACCCAGGAGTAAAATAAAGCACAATAATTCTTCACCATCTGTTTGTTAATTTTGCATTCATTTAACTTTGCATTTTAAACTAATAATCATTTTCTTATAATATAGTTTTCTCCATTGGTAGAAATTACAGCTGTTCAATTAAAAAAAGAATGGTTTATAACACAGTTTTCCTCTAAATAATTCCATTGCTCTTAATTATAGAAATGTTAGTGCCATCAAATGGAAAAGAACTGCCAGAGATTAGTGTTATGCTTTATATGTCACAGATTCCCTTAGTAAATGTACATATTTTCTTCTGTTCCAGCACCAATTCCTACTTGCTCTCTTTAGCATTAAAGCCATTTTTCTCCACTGGAAGATTCTGTGTGTTTTTTAACACTGTTACATGCAAAGGTACAAACAATTAAATGAAGCTTCTGTTTCATCTGTGACACTAAGTCAAACCAAGCACAGTCCTACTTCTTCATAATGCTTTTCCTTAATCTCTAATGAAAGGACAAGGAGGTTTTGATATTTATATTTCAGCTGGTTACAGCTAAACTAGGGCTGGAATAATGTCCTAAAAGCTTTTTCTCACCATGTTTACAGTCAAATGGGGAAATCCCATTCCTTTATCAAAAGTAAAACCACATTGAAATAACATGAATAATACATCAGAGCTAGTGAAGGGGAAACAATTTGGGTCAACAAAAGATGTGGTGCCTGGAGAGAGAGCAGAAGGCAGTCAGAGACTCTGAGAGCTCTATTGTGGACTCTGTGTTATGCTCTGGACAGGGCATTTCCCACAGAGACCAGGCTGGAAGGTCAAAAGCCCTAAACATAGACTGTCCCCATGCTGACACAGTGAAGAGTCCACTTCACTGAGGTTCCTGGGCTTAATCATCATCATCATCTACAAATAAACTCCTCAAGAGACACAGGCTGCTCAGCTAATTCATGTCAGCAGTTCAGTAGTATTAGAGAGCTGTTCAGATGGTTGAAACAATCAAGATGATTGCACTGTTTTCTAAAACCAATTTTATCTGATGGCACAGAAATCTCAGTATCAGATGACATCCTAATGCCATGACAGTGTTAAGATAACAATTCTGTCACAGTACGAGGATAGGTATTTTACTTGAAACACCCATAAGACAAGAGATGGTTTCCCACAAAATGATTTATTTCAATTAAAGGAGTTCAGAAAAGGCTGAAAAACACTCAACTGGTGTTTAAGACTGTAAGAGAGCACTCACCTACAGAAATGAACTCCCAGAAGCACCACACACAACAAGCTCACATAAAATTAGGAGTGAAAGTCCAACCACAGGTTAGTGAGAAGCTCAGCTTCCAGTCCTAGCAGAATCCTGAGCATCCTGACCTTTCAGCTTCCCAGCCAAGCGAGCATTGCTGCCAGGGCCGACCTTTTCTGGGGGGTTTATCCATCACAGCATTTTCTGTCTGACAGGAAGCAAACATTGTGGAGGTGCTCAAAGCACATTCTGCTGCAATGGATGTGTAATGGAAAGAGTCTTCCCAATGATTTGCCATCTATTTCAAGTTACTCTCATTAAAAAACCTCACCTGGTGTGACATTTGAGAAAACTGAAACTCCTACTTATTGAATGCATCAAATCCATTTATATTTTGGAAAAAGAGCATTTGCCTCACAAAGCTCAAAGAATTATAACAACTGAACTATCTTCCTGTGTCATTTCTCTAGAAGTTCTCTATTTGCTTTTAAAGGTTTGTAATTTGTCAACACATCTCCCTGGAAATAGCACACAAAAAACATCTAAGATTCTGTAACAACCTGCAGTAATTGAAAGGAAAAGAAGCCCTCAATATTTGCTTGGATATTTGGTTGGATTAGGTATTTAGATTCACATTCACTATTTATTCTGCAGATTCTGTCTTTCTTCCCAGTTCTTTGCACAGCAGTTTCATACTGAAGAAAATTTTTGAACAGAAAGGAAATACTAAAGTATAAATTAAAAGAAGTGCAAAGGAAAAGGCAAGATGTGGAAGCACTTGCTGTTTTATAAAAAAAAAAGTGTCTAAATTGCAGCTTCAATACGTGTATCTGAAGTGAGACCATGACACTGCAATATAATGTATCAAGTAATTTTACCCAAGTTAGATGCTTCAAGAAATAAACATTTATTTATTTCATAACAGCTACTTTACCTCCCTGATGTACTGAAGGGGAAAGCGACATCTTTGAGGGAGACCATTAATATCACTGAAATCACACTGGTAAAAAAAAAACTCATGTGAAGTGCTGCTTTGAGAACCTGCCACTTCATTAGTTCTTCAATTAATGTTATTTAATAGGATTTTTATAATTAATCATGACTATGACTCATGGAACACCTACACATTCATTACTGGCAGCAGACCTACTATTGTCTGCCTACTTCTTATTCCCAGGTCAGAGCTGCAGAATGGGGAGGACAAGTATATACATGAAAATAAACAATATTAATTCTTTCACATAAATAAATGACTATCAACAGTGGCCTATTAGGAAAAATAGCTTTAATGCAATTAATGTCTGATTTCCCACTGAGGTGATGCACTTGCACAGGATGGGCAGTTGCTCCCCATTTGTGAGGATTCCTAAGATGCCTCTCTCATGCCTGATTTGCTCCATGTTATTAAAAAACCACTCAACGACACCTGCATTAATGGCACTACTTCATACTGATGTCTGCAATATTTATGCTCAATCTGCAACTCTGGGACAGAACTTACACTAATGGAAGTCAATAACAAAATCTTCAGGGAGTTCAAAACTATTTTTTGCTAATGGTTTGATTTTGTGAGCTGCTGAGTACACCAAGCTCAGAAGTAGTTTTTAGGCTACTGCTTAAAAGCAAACTGATGCCAACAGACTAATATGAGTACTCCTGAGTTTTAAAGCATGTTTATAAGATATTTTTGAGGCTGGGTGAAAATCCCAAATGAAAATCCACAATATAATTTATCGTAATCAGGAAAAAAATCTCAGACTCTTTTGACTGGAATAATCAGAACCCCTTTATAATTCTAATTTCATTAAAGAGTCTGGACTGTAAAGCTCTCATTCAAAAAAAACCATGTGACTCACATTCATGATAAATTTAACAGACATGCTTAAATAAAATACTATATAAAAGGGAAACTGCTGTGAAACCTAGATTAGAGTCAGTTGTGTAACACTAAGCAAACAATGCTACAGCTGAGCAAATACACCCACCAGTCCCATTGAGGTATTTTTTCTTTTTATTCCTGTGCTATATATTAAAGGGAAAGCTGCTGAAGAGGCTTTTTTATTTCTATAATGCTCAAAGCATAATGAGGACCTGTCCTTGACTGAAACTAACCAATATTAATTCCAAAAGACTGATTATTCTTTTTTCAAAAATATAACCATCACACAAAAGGCAAAATTAGACCCTTGAACGCCAACAATAAAAAACCCCAGATGAGCTATGGAAAAGACTGAATATAAAATATTTAAATCAGAAGCAACCATGAGTGAGCTGGTAATAAGGTTGGAAAAGGAGGGCTGCATTAAAACACCTACAAAGGTGAAGAGATTGGTGGTACTGCCACACTTCCTTGTGTAAATTTTTATAAACTTACTGCTGGCATGCTGGTTAAGAGATGGGTATGGTTTCCTGACTTTTTAAATATATACAGAGCTCCAGTTTTCTTATTTGCTGAAAATACTAATGGCGTAATAATTTAAATAAGTTTCTTAATATTTTTCATACATTTTAAAACGAGATTTTATTTCCTTGTTCCACATTCAGAATTTGGGAGCATTCCACTGATATTTTCTCACTTTTGTAGACATTGAAGGGCTATGCCATTGTTGCTGAGCACAGAAAGACAGGAGAAAGGGAGGGCCCAAGTATCTGCATTCTCATTTTCTACAGCAAAGCCCCAAAATGGGTCAGTCCCACCAGCAAAATGACACATTACCAAGAAAGAAGGTTGAGAGACAGTGTGATTTGAGCAGTGTGATTTTCCTTTAGTGGGTTTTCTCTGCTCTTCAGAATTCAGATTGTCTCTGGTTTTAACAGATAACCCTTCCCCTCAGAATGTAAAATCCTGCAATGGAATGTTAGTGAACTGCTATGTCATTGCCTTAATGCTCAGAGTGACATTTATGAAATACAGCAAGGGAAGTGGGGGGGAGAAGAAAAAAAAGATGATTTCTTCCAATGCATTTTGAAAAAAAGTGTTTTCTACCCAAGTCATGCAAAAGGAAGAAAAGGTCTTTGTGAAACACACTTCAGCAGTTTGGAACACACACTGAACAATTTCACTTCAGAGCCTCCAGTAAATTATCTCAGTGAATGTTAGTGAATAAAGGAAACCTGCACTGGAAATTCCTCCAGGAGCACAGGCCCTTTCATGTTTCTCAGCAAGGCTCTTCAGCTTTCACTCCTGGGCTGGTGCTGTTTCTCAGCCTGTTTCTATGCTCCAGTCCATTCTGTCTGGTTCCTACACCTCAGCCTGCCCTCTGTGCTTATCTATCACTTGTTCAGCATCAAAACCCTCTCAGAAGTGTTTCTGTAGCCACAATCTCTCTCCCAATTCTGGTACCCACCTATCTGACATCTGGAGTTCAAGAAAAGTGCATTTTTCAAAGCATTCAGCATGAAAAAAACCCACACTGAAAACTCTAAGCTGACTCTGCTTTCCTACTTGATGCCCATGGGAGTGCTCCCATGGAGAGCTCCCTGGAATCTTCTCCTGGCTCCAGAGCAGGAACCCAGCAGCAGCACCCCTGCTCTGGCAGAGAAAAACAATGGATCAGGCTGGAAAATCAAACACTTCCCCCTGCAGATCACAAACCATCTTCAGGAAAGACACTTAGAGCTGCCTAAATAATCCAAGTATTCCTCTCTTGTTTGCTGCTGTATTCCACAAATGCAGCTATAAAGGGAAAGATCCACCTGCCAGAAATGTCACCATGCTTCTCTTCAGATGTACAAAACTGTAGGGGACACAGAGCAATGGAAGTAAGAGAAATGGTATCAGGGAAGAAGTGATAGTTTATGAAAAATCCTGGCTCACTGTGAAAAGAAGTTTATTACTTAAACCTAAAACATATATTGGAATCCATGCACTGGCCACTGTCCCTGGCAAGGGTAGGCCCTAGAACTTGGTTCTTGTGGCCCAAATAAGTAAGAAGACACAGTTTTACTCTAAGCAGGGAGTTCCAATGTGCACTGACAGTACCACCTAATCTGCACACAAATTCACAGTATTTTTTTCATAGACTTGGAAACAAATAGGTAGGGATACAAAAAATAGCTGTTATTTCACAGAAGGTTCGTGACAAAGCACATCAAAAGAAAAATCTGAAAATAAAATTTGTTTTAATATGTGCATCTTTTGTTCTGCTTCATCTGAAAAGGCAATTTTATCTCTAAACTGTGATTCACAGACTAAAGCCTGCCTTCCTCTCATAAATACAATAAACATGATGAAGACAATATAAAAAAATAACAACAGCTAAGCAAGTTTCACATGACCATGTGCTCCTTCTTCCAGGCAACAGGTCAGAATCACACTGCTAACAGGTTATCAAACAAGGAACTACTACAGAGACTGCAAAGTGACATTTAAGTATCTGCACTTTGTAAGAATCGAACACCATAAAAAACCAACCAAACAAAAAAAAACAAACAAAAAACCAAAACAAACAAACAAAAAAAAAACCACAAAAAAAACCCCCACAAAACAAAACTCTTAAAAAAAATCTCCATACCCAGAAAAAGCTTTAAATCAAACACTTTACTGATATTTGGTATATTGATACTCTACTGTAGATAAGCACATAAACAGATCAGTGTTTTGTGTATCTGAAGAAAGGAATATCTTTTGTTTCTTGAGATGCTGATTTTAAAAAGTGCTAAAGTGGACGTGTCATACAGTCTTGGAATAAGTATTTCTTCATATTCCTAATAAACTTTTCCACTTGTAAAAATCCCAAAGACCTTAACAGGCTGAAGCATAGTACTGGCTTTACTGGAATGTTAATAATAAAACTTTTAATTATGGGAAAATTACTTAAAAATTCTGTATTTATTTTAAATGAAATTTGGCTGCAGAAAAATGCAATATTGCTCGGATTATTTTAGAAACAAGTTTTAAATTAAAAACTTTCAGTTTAATACTGTAGCTTTGTATTTATTTTTTTTCCACTGGCTGGCTGACTTGGAAAGTTACTTAATGATAACAGAGTATCTCATACCACACAGAACAAATCTGAAGTATCAATCCATCAAACAAATGGTGGGGGAAATAAAAAACAGGCCAGCCCTTCACTCAATAAACCTCAATTACATTGCAACAATTAACCCTTACTAACAACCTCTCCCTCAGAGAAAGGAAGCCAATGAAGGAGTTTTTCTCAATAAATGGAATCCAATGAAGGAGTTTTTCTCAATAAATGGAAAATTCAAAATTAAAATTATTTCCAGACCCCTTCAATCATCAGAGATGCTTAGCCTTTACTTCAGCCACATAATTCCAGTGTGTTACCATAACTATTCAGACAGACCAGAGTAGTTTACAGCAATCCTCACAAACTTTTAAATACACCACTAAAGATTCAGATACAAGCATGGAGTCTAATTATATCCCAAGGTATCCATAATTTAGGTGCCATATTTACAAAAATGTACTAGAAGAAAAGAATCTCTAAGTTCTTAATTTGCATTTACTCAGTTTTAACTAATACTTCATTGTCTTAAATACCAGCAGGGATTTAGAAAAATGTATTTTATTTTGTTCTAGAAAATGTGGTCTATCAGACAACATGAGAAACAGAAACTGTATTTTGAAAGCTGAGTCCTTAAGTCTGTAGCTTCAAAGGTGCCGTGTTTTGATAGGTAACAAAACTCTTTTATCAGAACTTAATTTACATTTTTTCTGTTCTATGTTTCACTGTAGAAGAAGAAACAGAATCACAGAGTCAAAGAATGGTTTGGGTTAGAAGGGACATCAAAGATCACCCAGCTCTAACCCCCTGCCATGGGAACACCTCCCACCAGACCAGGCTGGCCAAAGCTCCACCAAACCCAGCCTTGAACACTTCCAGGGATGGGGCAGCCCCAACTTCTCTGGGCAACTTGTCCCAACTCTCACTCCCCTCAAAGGAAAGAACTGCTTCCACTCTAAACCCAGTCTAAACCCAGTCTAAACCCAGTCTAAACCCACTCTCTTTCTGTTTGAAGCCATGGAGCTTTGAGCAACCTGGCTGGAAGGGGAGGTGGAACTGGGTGATCTTTAATGTCCCTTCCAAGCCAAATCGTTCTCTGATTCTGGGACCCCACACGAGCAACACTCTTGTTATGGTAAAGCTTCTCTTGGATCAAATGAAAGAACACTTTAATCACTGTTCACCTGACAATGAGAACAAGAACTAAGCTGTAGATCTTACCAAGTATCAAATATCTGTTGTCAAACTGCTGGACCTGCAAAAAATCGGAACACACAGAGGTCCCATGGCAGCTCTGTAACCTGAACAGATTTACCAAAGTTGTACTGACATTATTTAAGGTGTTCCAGAAGAATTATACATGTAAATCAGAGCTAACTATGATAATTTCAAGATACACAGCTGCTTTCCAGAACTTGGGAAATACAGCTATAAAACAATTGACACAGGCTTTCTGATGTCATTTGCAAGCTCTAAGAACAATTCATATTCTTCAAGACAACAAGGATCTGGCCTTAAGTGACCAAAATCTAAACCATTATGGAACAGAGTAAATCATTGAAGATAATTTACAGTGTTAAACTATCCCTAAAGTTGTACCCTCAGTCAGCAAGGTCCTTTAAAAACAATGCTTATCCTCATCAGCAGGGAAATGGCTCCAGATCTCTAGAGAAACTCCAAATAACAACAGAAAAATTCTTGGAAAACTTGAATAGTCCAGGACCCTCATTGCTGAACTGTTACAGTATGTCTAAAACATGCCAGGAACTGAATGAAACTACCAAATGACCAAAAGCACATGCTAGTGTCTTCTTGGTGGCATGTATGTCACTATTTCTCCAGTCTTTCTCCAGCACTTTCTGTGCTGGAGTTCTCTAAGAGACAGCAACCCATTAAAAAAAAAAAAAAAAGTAGATGTTTTATTTTGGAAGAAAACTTCCTGCAGTACTTCCTCAGTTGCAGGACAAAAGCAAATACAGGAAAAATAACCTCAATAAGATAAAATCAGAAGCCACTCCCAAGAGCAGCCAGGTAGTCCCTCCCAAGCTGTAGTGAAGGGAAATGAGGAGAAGCCAAGTGCCTGCTGTGTGCAAAAACACCATAAAAAACTCAAGGGGTGAAAAAGGAACTTCTGAATCCCAGAGGTGCTCATTTAATTTTCATGTTACAAAGCTCGTCCTTGAAAAATGGGCAAATGCAGAGGACACTACCTAGAAATGGCATAAATTAGAATATATTACATTCTCTTCCTGCATTTTTCTCTGGATTTAAGAATTAGTCATTCTTCCAACAATGAAAAAGGAAGAAGGGAGCTTTTAAAGCATCAAAGAACTGTAAATCCTTCACTCTATCTAGAAAAAACCCCACACCATTCCATGCTCTGCTCAGCTGGGTTGTGACATACACAAAGCCAACACCATCCCTACATTCAGCATTGTCATCTAAGCCATTCCTCACAGTTTTTCTCAACAAAAAGTAAAACCAAATGAAAAACTGCTGAGGTTAAATGGGCACAGTCCTCCCCAGTACATGAGGATGTTGATACTCTTACATACAAGGAACAACAAAAGGAAGTATCATTTTAGCCAAACTGGTTTTCAACTTGAAGCAGCACAAATAAAACACACACACCATGAAAAACAAGGACAATTTTCAACAAGATGAGAAGAGCACTGAGATTAAAGGGAGGATACATTCAAAATATGGACAGTTTTAAAAGATGTGTAAACATGTTCCCCATCTTTCCCCTCAATTTATTTATTTCTGATCTAGCTTTGTAGGCATCACACTAGAATCAACTCTTGAGCAAAGAATTTAAAATAGACTTTTCATTACTATCATGTTTCTCCTATTCAGCCTTCAAGCAGATAGGAACCTCCTCCTTGATTTCCACCAGCACTGCTCTCTTTGACTTTTGTGTCCTTGACAAACTCTCCCAAACTTGGAAACTGCTTCCTACATCTTATCAGAGGAGAAAGCTGGCTGGGAAAGTTACCCTTCCATTCCTCTCTTGTGCTCAGTGTGTTCAAAAGTGTTTTAAATGCATTATTTACTCACACTCACCTCCTGAATTGAGCTATTTACATACTGGGGGACAAACAGCAGCCCACCTTATTTGGGACTGTAGCATACAGAGCAGCTATGGCTAAACAATGTAAGGCAGGTAATTGGCAAACTTTGTTTTTCCTCAGCTGACTGCAGACAAACAAAAGCAACCTACCCAACACATGCAAAATAAACATCAAAATGATGAAATATTACTTAAAAATACCTGAAAATACTTTGGGAACCACTATTTAAGAAACCAGTCTTGTTAAAAGCTGAACAAATGTATGCTTTAAAGGCCTCTACATTTTACATGATAATGTAAGCTCACATTTCCAAGTATCAGAAAGCAGGAGAGTTACAAAAGTGTAAGACTGAAACCAAAAATACAAGAAAAAGCTGTAAACTCCACTTGTCCACATCTACTGTATTTTTTTCAGGGGAAAAAACTCTAATTTCTGTTTGATCAGATTATTTTGCTTAGTTTGTCTTATTAAGTCTATGATTCACACTGGTTTTGCATCTTACACTAAATATCTGCAGAAACACCAGTAAAGTCCATCTTGCTGAAGCTGACAACATGACAGCTTCTTCACCATGGTGAATCTTACATACTGAGCAAAACAGTACATTCTTATCTTATGAATGATAAGAAAAATTGAGTTAAGTTTTGGATCAAGCAAATCACTGGAACTTTTCTCTCCCCCAATGGTATTTTGAAGAGTTGTTTTCTTTCAAACCTTGAAACAAAGTGACTCCCAAATGCCATGAAATGCTATAGAAGTAGTGGGGGGAAGGCAGTGCCACACTGGGGTGTTGAAGCTCTACCTTACACACTGTACCAGGATAATCAGGTGAATCCTTAGGACCATCCTGAGAAAAGCCCTGGCACTAGGTTTGTCACCAAGATCACCAGTTCTTCCTTAGAAAGAAGAACTTAGAAAGCAGTTCTGAGAAAAGCCAAGACTCTCTTGCTGAGATAAGCAAGACAAGCAACGAGATGAACTGAGGCACTTCCACCACAGATCTGACTGTGAATTCCAGCTTTTCTTTGTCCCTTGTCACAAACCAAGGTGACACACAGGATTTCAAACACCTCACAGATGCAGGTTTGAGCACTCATGAATAGTAAAGAATGGCAAACCCCAGACTTTGAAAGAAAGACAAAGAATCCACCACTGTCTAGACACAAATACATGAAACAAGCTGGTCAGGTGCCTTTGCCAGGCCTTCACAATGAGCAAATCAAAAGAGCTGGAGAAGAAAGACACGCTAAGCAGGGTATTTTGTGAGACATTCACAGATTCTGAGATCTCTGCAGTGCTGTGTTTTAAACCTTCAGCAAAGAAGGGCCTAGAATAAAACCAGAATGGATAAAAAATATGTATTTTGGAACAGGTCAGTGGAGTATGTCCACAGAAGCTTTACTAATGCAATCACAAGTTCAGTGAAGCCAAATGGACATCTCAACTGGTAAACAGAGTAATAAGAAACACTGTCATATCCAGTTAAAGCAGATTTGCAAACAATAGGCAGCCTGACTGATGAGAAACATGAACGCAGCTTACAAATTAAAGAGTTCCTCAAGGTAAGAACAGGCTCAAAATGCTCTCCAAAAGCTAAAAGACCTAAACCAATGAATTATCAATAGTTGGTTACACTTCAAATATGCATTTTTACATGAACAGAGGGAAAAGAAAACGTACTTTCCCAGAAAAGGAAAGATGCAGTACTGCAGACCACATCACAAACCAGTTCCTCATGCCAAAAAGACTTCCAAGAAGGCAGAAATCCCCTACCAAGCAAACAACAACAAACCCAAAGCAAATTTGGTGGCAAGCAGAGGAAACAGCATACAGCTTGGTTTTATTTAAACTATTTTTCTGTATGCCCTGAGCACATAGTTGCCTTTGCATGGCCAACAGATTTCAGAACATCTGAAAAGAACTCTTCTTTTAAAATGCAGGAACATCCCATTAGAAAGAAGCCCAAACAAACAGAAGCAGAAGATGCTGCAAACACGAACACATACTTTGAATTAATTAATTTACCTTTCATTCTAAACTTTTTTAAAATAACTCATACGAAGATGAGCTTTTCCACTACCACAGAGGACAATCAGGACCTTATACTTTTTACTGCCTTCTTAATCTTAGTAACAAGTTAAAAAGTAGTTAAAAAGTAGTGGAAGAATTATTACCAAGTATTACAGCCTGGACACAAGCAAACACTTGGGCTCCAAGCCAGTTCCCGAGAAACTCCTTGAACAATCACTACACTTCTCTGTAGTCAGGAACAGAGAACTACAGAAGAGTTTGGTCCTTATTTTTTGAAAAAATAAAACAAAATAAAAAGGCAAATAAATCCCTGGTGTGATAGTGGGATAAAGAAGTCCAATTCCATCTAGCTATTCTTCTAGAATCACAGTTGTGCCTTTACTCAACTCTCCCTGGGGATATCACAAGAAGGATAAAAGAGAATAACCAAATCAGCGTCATTCTTCGCTGGCTGACTGCTCAACTACACAAAAAAAAAGTTCCTCAATGGCTTCAGCAAAGACTGAATAGAAAATACACAGAATGGCACTCAATTCAACTCCTCTCCTCTCTCTGCACTGCCATGAAACATGTGCAACAGGGGGATCTAAACATTACTTGCAGAATTTGAAAAGATCAGTAGGGAGGATCCAGTACAGGACATGAAAAGACAGCTGAAACGGAAACTGCAACACCAGAGATGTTCATTCTTCAAAAATCTGTAGTTAAATAATTCCATTGTAAACACCTATGCAAAACCTACAAAGGTGCTGATGACATAAAGGTGAGGCACCATCACCCTGAGCACAGGGAAGGAGCAAGGTACTGGACAGAAAGAAATAACGAAATAACGGAAACAGGATGAAATTCAACAAAACCCAAACTTCAACAGCTCAGCCAGGACTTCTGTTAAAAGAAATGGCTACAGACAGGAATGAGCTGATCACAAAATGAAACTTTCAACAGCAAGACTAAAAAAAAAAAAGTACTCAATTTTGAATATTCTTTCAATTCTTACTATTGTTTTTTTATACATACACAAAAGTATTTTAACATTTTCAAGCTCAACTAGAACTTAATACTGTCAGGTTCACTCATTTCCAATAGTCTTTGAAAGCAGAAACACAGAAGTTAGGTAATTATTCAAAATAAAGCATTTACTTAATTTGAATAGAAAAAGATACAAAAAAAGCTGTATTCTATGGCTTGTATTGAAAGACTGATGTAAAGCATCTTTTTAGTCCAAATGATGGAGAACATCTACTGGTATCTTATGCCAATTTTTTTTTTTTTTTAATTATAATGCATGATAAGAAAGAAGACTCAAGTGAAAAAAGGCCTAAGCATAACCATGGGAAAACCACCAAAAATTACAAATATTTGTTGATAGCATGTCTGATTTAATATGAAAACTAATACAATTATTACAAAACCCTCTTAGGCATTATTAAATATCACCAAAAATATAGCTACACGTGGCAAAACCAATGTGAAATACATCTCCAAGATTTCAAAATGGTACCAGAATATGACACCAGAACAAGTTCATCCTTTTCAAAGGTACTTACTTTTCCAAAGACATTATCACTTCAATTTAAAAGATGAAATATTCATCTGTGTATTTCTATGGGTATTTAGAGTATCAAGGCAAGTTTTCATGGCAAATACTGGCTTTTTTATACTAACCTGCTTTTTGAAACTGGCCTGAAAGTAACTGAGAATTTTTTTACTGTATTTGCGTCATATAATTTCAGGATATAAACTGGCACAATAAATATGACCTCTACCTACCAGAGAATTTGCTAATTGAACTCAACTTTTCTTTTGTCTCTAATTTGTTTTGGTCAGCCTGGCTCTTCCTACATTCTAGGAAATAATTCAAAACTAATTAATGCTATTTTCAGTGCAACTCCATAAAACTTTTTAATAAATTGCAATGTAAGTTTTTAGTGCCAGGATCTGCCCAAGGAAACCTTATTATAAACGAGAGCTCAGAGATCCATACATGGCTATTTTTAGCCACACATTGTACTGCATTGGTTTTTTTAACCAACCCTACCAACAGAGTTTTGTTAGAGATTTGAGCATTCAAGTGTTTTTTACTCACTTCTGTGCTCCCTGAGACAACAGCTTTGTCCACGTTCAGCGCTAGCTGCTCTTCAGTCGGGCAGGCTCCCACAGACCACTCGGCGCAGCGGTGATGAGCCCAGCAGTGACCTGGAGTGCACAGAGAGGGACAAAGGGCCGGGGTTGGACACCTCTGGCAGGCACTTCCTCCAAGCATCAACTCCCTTCTGGCAGTCAGCACTTGCCACAAATAACAGAGAGGTCTTCTCCCCCTGTTTTTTTCTTGTTGTGACATTGAAAAGCCATCTTATCATACACTGAATACATTGCAGTTACTATCAGACACTGCAATTTTCTTTTATATACAACACACCTTTTTTTGTTTATAATTTTCAAGTGCCTGAACTTGTAATCATAGCACTGGGGTGCACAGCATTCTCTGACTTTGATTCTACATTCAATGCTTGTGTAACACACACACAGTTCCATTTCACCTTATATTTCACTGTAGATAACATTTCCCTAGGTTTGTACTCTTAATTTATTATTCCCAAGGACTGGAGACCTGTATGTTCATGTAGAACATGCTAGTATGATACTTTGTAAGTCTACACAAAATGTTTAAAAGCTCAAAATACAACATGAACAGATATTCATATAAAAGACTGAGAAAATGGTCCATACAACAAACACATTTTTTGGTATTGACCAGAATAAAATAATTCAAAGTAAAAAATAAAATAAAAATAAAATTAAATAAAACATAAAAGACTGAGAAAATAGTCAATACAACAAACAGTATAGAGATACATCTACTTAAAAAAAAAATCATAATTTGTACAATTCAACAGGTAACTCTTACAGGAAGTTTTTTTTTAAATTCAATTCTGGGAAAAAACAATGCAAATGATGTACACTTCCAAAGGAATACTCTTACTGCTTTATACAGGAATTAGAAATGATGGTTTACACTAACTGTTGAACTTAGGTATCAGCCAATTTAATAATTCAAGCTACAAAAAAAAAATCCCAAAAATCTCTATATGGGTTTGGGAAGAGTCATTTACAAATAACAGCAACTTTAAAAATGTAGATTGATAAATCTACACCCACCCATCTACACCCACTATAGTAAAACTATTTACAAAACAAAACCACTAGAATTTTTTTGTTGTTTTTAACTGGACCTTGAAATAAGCTTCCACACTCATGAAAGAGTGACATTTTTATGATAATGTAAATGTATTTCCATTTTTTGGAGTAAAATATGTGAATGGACTACTGGCATCACAGCATTTGGATACAGATGCTGTCTGAAGAAGTAATTAATAACTTAATTACTAGAAAAGTTTAATTGAAATTTAAAAAGCAGGTGATAAACCAGGCATTTTTCTGGCAGAAAGCCTGCAGATTCTGGAAACATGCATGTGCATTATGCCTCTACTGCTCTTCTAAATCCTCTATTCCATTGTTTCCAGTTAAATTTGCTGCAGGAGATCAGGTAACATCAGAGGACTAACATTTTTGAGAATTATATTAATCTGTGCCTCATTTCTTTTCCCTTTTCTCCCCAAAACAGAATCATGGTACTGAAGGTATCACTACCTGAACACCAGCTCAGCAGCAGATTACAAACACTTCCCCACACAAAGCTGAGGATTCTCTTTTCTGGAGGGAAGACTACAAAAACAAAACCTGACACAGGCAAAAGCTACCAAAGCACCATCAGAGGACTTGGCAAACACCACAGCACCAAAAACCAACAGCTGCAAACCTTCACTGATGTCACTGTGGCTACTGTACTGCTACTGGACAGGGAGAAAAAGGATGGAGAAGAATGGACCTTACCTGTTGGCTCAAATAAGGCTTGAACATCAATGTCATCCGGTAAGCCAACTAAACTGAGTTCATCCCAGAATTTGACAACCTGATCGTCAGAAGCAGTTTGGGTGCTTACACTGGTACACGATGCTATACTCGATCGAGATCTGGAGCAGGGAGCAGAAAAACAAACTTAGAAGTGACCACATTCTTTGTTCAATTAGCCAGGTACTCACAAATCCAAAACTCAGGGCTTGTGAGTACAATTTTTTCCTAATATGATAAAATATAAATCAACATGAACAAGTCTTCCTTACATTTTATCCCAACACTTTCCCCAGTAACAGTTTCCACTTAAAGCTGCTATTCAGTAAACAAGCCTGCTCTCTCTTCCAGTTCTTCAGGACACACATGCTTCTTTAAGTTTGATTCTGTTTGATATTAAAATTTGCCCAACCCTTGGAACTGAAAATGAGGTAATAACATCCAGAGGTGAGGAGCCTATAAAAAATACTACAGCTATGAGGAGAAGGTAGAAAAAAGACCAGGACCTCAAAATCTGTTTGGAAATAAACATGTTTATACAATGCCATCAGATGGCAAAAAAAAATAAAAGGTGGGGTTGAGCTGGAGGAAAGGAGGGGGGGAGATTAAAAAATGCAGTGATATAAAAACAACTATATTGTATTAGTTTATAACCTTATTGATTTGTTCCCCAAATTCTAATCTCATCAGAAAACAATTCACACAACTCAGATTACTGCATTTAAAAAAAAAAAATAGAAGCGATAATTCTGCCATTATTTCCTGCAGGCTAAAGAATATCTTGGACATCTAAGGGTGTGCATTTAGGCCTACTGATAAGAGACCTGATCACTGATGCCTCAACAATTGGTAGGAAAGGTGGTGCTGCATTTTCCACTAAGGCTCTTTGAACTTGATTACTCTCTGCTATTAATAACTCAATTGTATGCATTTGTCAGTAGATACAGTAACCAGTGGAATTTTAACCTGTGATAACTCTGCTTTCCTGAAAACCATGCTTTACTTCAGCCATTACATTCATAAATACATTTTAAAACCCCTTAGTTTATGGGGAGGAGAGTAACATCTCTCTTGCATCACCCAAGAAATCTTTTAAGTTTGCCATTATTACATGGTATCTTCATGATCTGCATAATTAAAAAAAAAAATCTACCCCAAAACCTATAAATGCTGACACTATCAACATAAAAAACCTCCTTAACAAAGCACTATGTTCTGTTTGACAAAACTGGTTCCTGAACACCATTTATGTCCATTGCAATTACAGAATGGTTTGGGTTGGAGTGGATCTCATTCCAACCCTCCTACAATGGGCAGGGACACAATCCACTATCCCAGATGTTCCTCTAAGCCCTGTCCAATCTGGCCTTGGACACTGCCAGGGATGCAACAATCACAGCTCTGTAGTGGATGCTCCATCATCCACAGCCTGGGCCAGTGCTTCACCCCCTGACAACAGAGCCCCCTTCAACACCAAACTGCTACTCACAACACCAAAGCTTAAAGGGTCTTTAAGAAAAACTGAATCTCCACTGATAAGGCATTTTTCTATATAAAAAAGCTTCTCACGAGATCAAACCAATCCGTTCCCAGAACTTCTCAATTTACTCTGCAATCTCGCCCTTTCTATAGACTTTTCTGAAAATATTTCATATACCTATAGAATACAGCCTGAGGCGAAGGTGTTACTTTTATTAGCTTTAAGAAAAGCCACTTTTCTGTATCAGCATTACACAACGTGCACTTTTCCACCACCAACATGATGACAAAAACATACAACGTGCACCCAAGCAAACTCAGCGAGTGTGGAACACTCTGAGCAGCTTCTGCAGCAGCAGCACAGCCACAGGCAGGTCTGACTGGGGAGTTTGGCACAGCCAGCAGCCACCTCCCTCATTGTTCCCTCCCTGGCCAGCCCAGAGCCAATCCCCCAATGCCTGGTTTGTGCCACACACTGCCCATGGCTCTGCATCATCAGCCCACCCTCAACCCTGCATCCCTGCCCCACATCACCACTGTCCTGGATCACAGCCCACCCTCAACCCTGCATCCCTGCCCCACATCACCACTGCCCTGGATCACAGCCCACCCTCAACCCTGCATCCCTGCCCCACATCACCACTGCCCTGGATCACAGCCCCGCCCTCAACCCTGCATCCCTGCCCCACATCACCACTGCCCTGGATCACAGCCCCGCCCTCAACCCTGCATCCCTGCCCCACATCACCACTGCCTTGGATCACAGCCCCGCCCTCAATCCCACATCCCTGCCCCACATCACCACTGCCCTGGATCACAGCCCCGCATCCCTGCCCCACATCACCACTGTCCTGGATCATAGCCCTGCCCTCAACCCCGCATCCCTGTCCCACACATCACCACTGCCCCACACTGCCTGCGGTCCCAAATCACCATCCCACCCTCGACCCCTCATTGCTGCTCTGCCCGCAGCTCCACATCAGCGTCGTACATCACCATCACTGCCTTGTCCTCTGCCCCACACCGTCCTCAACCCCACATCATTCATACCACCCTTGATCCTGTCCTCTCCTCACCCCTGCATCATGCTGGACCACCAGCATCACCCTCCACCCCCACCACCCACAGCCCCTCACCACCCTCAACTCTTCACGGCCTGTGGCCCCTCACTGCCCTCAACTCCTCACTGCCTGTGGCCCCTCACCACCCTCAACTCCTCACGGCCTGTGGCCCCTCACCGCCCTCAACCCCTCACCACCCTCAACTCCTCACCACCTGTGGCCCCTCACCAACCTCAACCCCTCACCACCCACAGCCCCTCACCGCCCTCAACCCCTCACCGCCCTCAACCCCTCACCGCCCTCAACCCCTCACCGCCCTCAACCCCTCACCGCCCTCAACCCCACTCGGCCCATCCCGTAGCCATGCCCTGTAGCCCTACATTGCCACTGCCACCCTTCATGTTTCTCCGGGGTTGCAGCCCCTCTGTCACGCAGACAGCGCTGAGTGATCCCACATTCACCACCAACCCTGAATGAACCCAAGTCAACACAAGGCCCCAGTGACAGGATCCCCACACCCACAAAGATGTGGCTCTGATCAGTCCCATCCCAGTGCCCTCGGCAGCGATTACACACCATGTACTGAGCAACCTCCACTGCAGGGCCAGGTATGCCCCTGCCATCTCTCACAATCACTGAGAGGCCGGGGGACCATGACCAAACGCCCCTGTCTGGGAGAGCTGCCAGCAAACCCCACTCCTGCAGGGCAGGAACCATTGCTGTGTGCCCGGACAGCACTGGCACCAGGGTGAGAGTCAGTGCTGGATGGCAAGAGGAAAGGCTCTAATGGGCAGAGGCTGCCCTTTATTCCAGGCTACACAACACATCAAGTGTCAGAAGTCCATCCTCTGCCACCCTTCATGTGTACTTTTCCTTCAGCATCACAAGCAGATTTGTGCTTTACAGTAGCTATGTCTCTTATCTGTGTTCTTCCAGAGTGAAGATTCTCACTTGGGGAAGAAACAAACCCTTTTTTAAAAAAGCAGAAGAGACAGCCACTGCTTTACCCCTCATGTGTTGGTTGCTCTGGGGTTCCATTTTTAGTTAGGTTTTTGTATATACTAATTTTCCTTACAAAAGCTGCTCAGAGTGTTCCACACTCGCTGAGTCTGCTTGGGTGCATGTTGTATGTTTTTAGTATTAAAACCTCGTATTTACACAAATACAAGTTAGCTGCCTATGGTAGTACAGAATCAGTAAAGATCCTTCCCGAATTTCATGCAAAATAAAAAATCTATGTATTTATTTTAGGACAGACTTACTTCTTCTGGCCTCTCTGTTTTTAATTTTAATACAATTTAATATTTTAATACAAACAATTTTTAATATTTTAATAACCCCGTATTTACACAAATACAAGTTACTTGCCTATTGCAGTACAGAACCAGTAAAGATTATTCCTGAATTTCATGCAAAATTAAAAAAAAAAATCCACATATTTCTTTTAGGACAGACTTACTTCTTCTGGCCTCTCTGTTTGCGCAGCACTGAGTTTTGCCTTGGAGTTCTCTCACAGGCTCCATCGGTGCTGTCGCTGGCTTCACTCTTATTTAAAGGCTGGTTTTTCCATGGGATAACATACCCAGGAGTGGGACCAAATTGTTTTAAATCTCCTTGTCCTAATGAGCTCCGTTCTCCACAGTAACAAAAGGCGCAGAGTTGTTCGCTGTAAAAAGGAAGATCATTACTTCTTTATTGGGGGGAAAACCAGCAGAGGATACCCCATCAAAGAGCAAATTTCATGCTAATTTAACCCTTTATAACAAGACAATAAAAGCTCCAATGTGCTGTCAGGTATCAGAATTCAGCATTCAGAAACACTTTCTCCAGCTAATTAACAGTTACATTAAAAGAACCTTTTTCTGTTCACAAAACTGCCTGATTAAGGAAGCAAACAAAAAAATGTCCATGTTATATTCAAATGATTAGAATTTCCGAAATTCTGTGTGTCTAGACACATACTTGCTAAAAGGCATCACAATGTTACAGAACACGTAGAACATTACAACACACACACCTTTCTGGAAGCACACACAGCTCATGTGTAACCCAATGTGTAAATACTATAGACTAAAAGGTTTACTAGCATGGAGAAAAATGGAATAATGAGAAAACCACAGCAATGCCTACAGACACACGTGCCAGAGCACACCACATGCACAAATGCAACCATCCTCATTTACTTCAGTATTTAAAAACAAAATGATGTCTAAAAGTTTTACTGGAGGAATTTTATATTTACAGAACCGTGACCGCTGCAATACCCTGTACCATTTGCAATTATGTTTTAACATGCACAACACAGCGACAGGATTGAAATGACAGCTCTGACAGCACTCCTTGTGTCACATCATATGGAAGCTACTGAAAAATATTTCTATAATAAACATACCCACAAACTTAAAATGTGAACTTCTGCAACTAATGCAGTTTGCATTAAAGGAAGGCCATTTAACACTTTTTTTTTAATGCTTAAATGAGCAATTCTGTTTGCTTCGTATTTATGCCCCAAAGACCCCAAAAAGATGCCTCAGGGAATCAGGCACTTGGATAGAGGCTTGGTTATGCCTGGATTCCATTTAAATAGATTTCAGTGCATCTCCAAGGTGGCACATTTGGATTTGGGACAGTCTGTGCTGTGTGAGTGAGAGGAGAGAAGTGAAGTGGGAGGAAGAGAAAACCTTAAGGCTAAACTGCTGTAAAATATTTACTAAATTCTGGGGGGAAAATAAAGCCTCCTGTGCTTTTCAGCCTGGAGAGACAAGAACAGCAACAGAAAGAAGTGGAAGTGGAAAAGGAAAGTTCCAGATCAGAACAGAAAACCCCAAGAATCCATCAAAGCCTCTGATATTTGGTTTATCATACTCTGGGATGGCTCCTTTTGCTCTCACCATAGAGCAACAATAGGAAGAAAGAAACAGAAGAAAGAAAACTGACCTGGCCTACTACTACTGCTAATACCAGACAGTCAGATGCTAAGGAAGGCAGAAGTGTTTCATGAGCCCAAAATGAAGCCCAGAATGAAGCAAAAAACTTTTATATATATAGACAGATAGGACTGCACTTTCATTAAGGCAGATGGACCACTGGAAACATGCAGGTTGGTGGGCAGATAAATTAAGTCCCATTCATGGTACTGAAATTACACCTTCCTATGGTACTGTTAGGAAACATTTGTCCTCATCTCGTGGCCTTGGCTGCACATCCCTCACTGATGTGCCTCAACACACAACCAGCATGAGCCAGCACAACCCCCGGAGCTGATGGCAAATGTCTGACACGTTCTGGAAATCTTTAGAAAAAGATATCTGAAGACAAAAAAATTCAAAGAAAAGATGGATAAAGGTAGTGTGAGAGCAGTGAAAAGTGAAAAGTTACACTGAACAGTACATATGTCTATTTTATAGCTAGCTTTTAGTGTGATAGAGCAACAAATACACTATTATTTGTCTGTCAGTGACTGTAACCACTGGACTGCCAGGGAAACCTGATATGGCCTCACAGGCAGAGTTCCTAAGCTGGGAAAGCAAAGCTATTTATGCTGGTTGAGACTAGAGAGACTTGGGAGGAGACTTAAGAGATTTAAACAGGCAATGCCATGGTATATAAATTACACCAGTTACAAACACAAAATTATCCACAGTGGAATAAATAATTATTCATACATCCTGTTAGGACAGACTATCACTGCTCATTAAAAGACTTCAAGATAATTACAAACAAATAAACAAAGCCCTTTAAAGTGGAGTCATAGCAAATATGCAGTGATGTTAAGATCTATAAAAGAGAAATACGAAACAGTAATTAAGAAAAAAATAAAGTAACTTTTCAAGTGGTATTATTTGAAAAGGCATACAGGAGTAAGCTGGTATTTCTGGAGCCTGTAAAGCAGCTCCAGTATCACAACTTCCAGCATTCTGCAGGCAGGGTGGAGTGAAACAACAGGAGCAGTGAGTTTCACAGCTACTCTGCAGCGTGGTGTGGACAGCTGTGAAGCTGTCAAGAATCATATGGTTCGTGCTACTGCTCCTGCTTCAGCAGAGCTGGGAACGCAGCTGAACAGAGTGCTCGCCACGGGGAGGGGGCTGGGAGCCTTCACTGAAGGTTGTGAGCACTCAGTGCAGAAGTTCAAGACAGGAGCAGCAGAACGTGCCCAGAGCACTGGCAGGACATTGTGGGGCTGAGACAGACGGGAGAGATTATACAAAGGGGGAAAAAAGGTTTCACACTTTCCAGGGGGGTTATAAGCAGAGGGGCTTCAACTGCTCCCAGAGCCAGCCAGCCACAGTGGCAGTGAACTCCCTGCCTCTGCTGGGATGCTGGAGAGACCCTCTGCAGGAGAGCCATGCTCCTGTGCCCCCTGACATGGCACAGCTGCTGGCTTGTCATGCTGTGCAAAGTGGCCAGTCCACCACGTTAGCCTTTTAGCTTTAAGTGCTCAGTAAATATTTTAAGTTATGTCTGTATGGGCAGAAGGTAGAGATTTTTTCTTATCATCTGAGGACTGCAGAAAGTACTTACAAATCTACTTTCCATATGTCAATATGCAATTAGAGGATCTAAATCTGTGATGCAAGAAGAGCTCTCATATTGAAGATAACGAAATAGAGATACTGGCAAATCTTAAGATCAAACCCTAGATCTGTTATCATAATTAACATATTTTAAGAACAGGATAATTCAAAATGGGATAAAAAGCAAGAGACAATGTGTCACAAATCTTTTTATAAACTACTAAAAAAAAAGCAGCTCAACAGTATTCCATTTAAGATATATCTGAGGTGCTCCAACTCAAAATGAAAGTTCATCGTTATCTGTAACTTCAACTTAAATTACATATTTTGCCATGAGAAATGCTACTTTCTTGTAAGAGTTTAAAGATCCAGAGGTGGTTTATTACCAGGAGGTGCTCCTATCCCTCACCTCATCCCAGAGGATTTTGTAGATTTGAATGCACAGTAATTTCAATACACAACACTGAGGAAAAACTGTGTTCAGAATGAACCAGACATGCTGGGTTTTGGGGATGCAGTAAGAGGCAGAAAAGCTAGTAATGTCTGAAGCTAATGTCTGTTCCCATTGAGCCATGGGAGGAGATCCAGACTTGCCTCCTTGGATTGAAGGATGCCCTTTCTAACAAGAAACATGTTGATCCCATCACTCTCTTCTACAGGTCCTTATTTCATCCCATCAGTGTCTCTTCCTTACACAGAATTTACTCAACCTTCTGACAAGAATCTGAAGTGCTATAATCGTCCCCTGTCCACATCCTGACAAAGCATAACAAAATGCCCTGCAGCCACTTAATCCTGAAGGAAAGGAGACCAGTCACTATTTCCTTTACTTGACTGATGACAGGCATCAGGACTCATCCTCAAACTCAGACTTTCCCATTGAAACGACTTCATTTCAACACATGCACTATTGGGCAACTAATTGCACAATATTAAATCACAACCAGAGGAGGAGAAACATCTGGTTTGCTTGCAAATATTCAGTCAGAGAACTGAGGTAAAACTGAGAGTCCCCCAAAATTATTTTTTAGCAGAATTAAGCTGTAGCATCAGGATTACCAATACCTGTAGGAGTAAGCAGAGGCCCCTCCTGGATCCTTCTGAGCTAGGAAATGGCACTGGGTAATCCTGTGCCAGCCAAGGCTCCTTGATAACAAGCAGATGTGCAGACTGGCTCATGCAAACATGTTTTGTTTATGCTGTGGCCCATATCTCACAGATGTGCACTTGTGCCCATGTGAGCACTGTGCAGCTTCTGCAAATCTCCAGATGTGTCCAGGGGAGGTTGTGTGACCCTCAACAGTATCTCACTCTCACTCTCCTGCCTGTTTTTCATACATGGGAAGAAAGCACCAGAAGCTGCAGTGATCTGGGGCACTGCCATGCCCCCACAGCCCCACAGCTGGGGCAGTAAATCCTCCTTCCCCATTCTCACAGAGCAACTTCCTTCCAAGCAAGACAGCAAAGAGCCTA
Source organism: Agelaius phoeniceus (assembly GCF_051311805.1). Taxonomy (NCBI): domain Eukaryota; kingdom Metazoa; phylum Chordata; class Aves; order Passeriformes; family Icteridae; genus Agelaius; species Agelaius phoeniceus. Next base: position 7,031,566 of record NC_135265.1, read on the forward strand.
TGCTGAGCATGTCTGTCAGTGAGATGCTTGAAGTTACCCAATCCTTTCAGTACTCAATGGAGAGGGTGGCAGGCTAAAGGAAATCCTGCAGCTGCCTGCTCTGCAGAGAGGAGTTAAAGGTGCCCTTCTTTCAGCAGAGCCTGCACAGGGGAATCCAAGCATCACACAGAGATAAAGGGGAGGCTGTCAACAGCAGGAGAAATTCAAACTCTTGGATTCAGCTCCAGGGATGCTCACCTTGTAACTTTTCTGAAATCCCTCCCAGCCTACTGTGGGAATGGTATTACCAAAGGAGTTTTGCTGTGCATTTACCTATTCCAATTATTCACATTAAAACCAGGTTTAAACAGGAAAAAACAATGGATTATATTTGAGAAAATGCAAGGCATGGCAATTCCACTAAGATCCACTATAGCCACTTCCTCAACATTAAACACTAAGCTGCAGATGATCACTACTGCCAATTACCATGATAACAATTGCACTAAAGTCAAAAAGAAATCCAACTTGGAAAACATCAAGATTTCTTTCATTCATGGTTTGGGTTGAAAAAGAAAATGAAGAGGATTATCATGTGACTTTTGCTACGAATTTGTTTTTAAAGGCCTGGAAATGCCTTCAGGATGTCTTTTTCACACACTACTTGTTACAGGAATTTATAGTGTTTTTAACATCTATTTTTCACTATTAAAACTAAGCTCATCACAGTGAAATGGAGTACTTGGGAGCAAAACAGAACTTCAGAGCATCATTTGTACTAATTACCAAAGGAGACTGATGAGAACTGGCCTTGAGAATTCTTCTTCCACCTAACCCTGTTAGTAGTTTTAACATATGCTAAAAGGCTAAATGAAACGCTACAGGGGACCTACTATTTATTTAGCTCTGCCAAGTTGTGCTAATACACTAAATACCTTTGCTCTCATTTTATGCTGTGTTATTTAAAGAGTAAAGTGTTCTCCTTAGTGAAGATTCACCATTGTATCATTTATGTAAATTCAAATCAATACCTCCAAGCTGCACTTTAAGTGAAGAAAAAAACCCCATTTCTGACTTAAAATGATACTGGGGGTCTGCATCAGTGTGAGTTCAAATATATGTGAGATATTCACAGAAGTAAAGTTTATTTAAAACTCAGATTCAGATGAAGCTTTTCAGCAGTATCTAAATATTCTGTAAATATCTGGACCTCAATAATAACAAAGCTTGAAAGGAAACTACTGAAGAAACCTCATTAGGTGAGGCATAACAGCTTTACATTGATACAGCATTAACAACCCAATAAATCACCCTTGTGAATGAAGATACTGAGGACAGACAAGGATGGAAAGGGCAAATGGAGACACCACAAAGAGAAAGAAGCAAAAAATCTCTGCTAAAAGCCGTATTTAAGCATTTGATGCACAATCTCCTTCCAATAGGTACCTGAATCACAGAACAACTTGAAATTGTGAAGTTGTTTGACACTATTATACTATTATAGTGATTTGGGGTTGAATTAAGTATTTAACTTATGCAGCATAATTCTTTGAAAAAAAAAAGGAGGCGGGAGAGAGCTCATATGAACTTCAAGTGAAGAATTTTAAAAGTTTATACAAAGCAATTAAACTGCATTAGACAATAACTGCTTTCCAATTTCTTCAAACCAGCACAGTTGGAGTTCTACAGCCATATAATCAACTTAATGATACTCTTCTCATTTGAAAGAAAGAAAACATTCCCCTCCAAACACAACCAAAACAACACATCTTGCTGACATTTTGAAATGTAGAAAATACATTCTTATTCACCATGAATTGTGTCAGCTTTAATTTAAACAAGTATTTAAAGTTCAGTTAGGGTTTAACACACCCTAGATGCAAGAGGAGTTACCAGAATGCCAGTGCTGAAAAAAAGGGAATTTAGAGGTCCAATCCAAGGCCCTCTAGATAATTCCTTAAGGTCCACGTGAACTGACTTGTCCTCTCAAATAACAATCCCTGATAGAATGCAACTGATTGTACCTGAAAAGTAGCAATTCATGCAATTCTGAGAGTTATCTTCACCTCTGAGGGATAAAAGTCAAAGAATAAGAAGTCCTGTAGCTTCAACCTTCAGGATGCATCTCTGCCCAGAAAGTATTGTCTGTGTAAACCAAATTCTCTCTCTTGGTAATTAAAATATAATACACAGAATGGTTTGAGCTGGAGGGACCTTAAACATCATCCAGTTCCAACCCTCCTACCAGGGCAGGGACATCTTCCACTGCAACAGGCTGCTCCAAGGCTGGCCTTGAGCACTTCCAGCCACACCCAACTCACACAGAGGTGCCAACCTCTCTGGGAGGGAACTTCATACAAATACTGAGTAGGTTCTTACTATCTGAAAATTACTGAGATTTACCATTTAGCAAGTTGGCTTTAAACAGCAGTTTTTCAAGAAAGCTTCATCTAAGCCAGATAAGCAGAGGTGCAGGGATATTGAAGAGGAGGCAGACACCATACCCTCCCTGCCCCCAGCACATTCAGTTCAGGGCCTCCCTGTGTCAACTGTGATTCCTCTACACTCGTTCTCATTTTCCCTTTCCTGAACTTGCCCAGTCTACTCTTGACCACACCTAAAGTCTCAGCAAACCACATCCTTTGGCAAGGGTATCACTCTAGACAACTCTCTGCTGTACAAAGAATCACCTCCTTTTATTTTGCATCTAACCCTTAAAAGTTTCACTTGATGACCCTCAGCTTCTTGCATTAAAATAAACAGTCAGGATACAGCCACCTTTCCTACTCCATCTATGACTCTGAAGCTTCTTATCTTCCTTCTCCAACATCTTTCAGAGACTGAAGGGTCCTGAATTAACTGGAATCTCCTTGAGATCTTTGATCAACCCTTCTGTTGTTCTGTGCCATGTTTTGAGTTTCACTGTATTCATTTCTGAAGTTAGATAGACTTTCTGTAACCCTATGAAAACTAGTCCCAACTCATTTCTCTAAATGCTTCTATCCTCACCAAGCAGAGCACACATGCCTCAGAACAGCTTTAGCACATTGAAGCCACGAGCACAAGGATTCTCTCCTCACTAAGCACACTCCAATCTCTCAGTCCCAGAGTGAAAGCAGACTCCACATGCACCATCCATTCCCTGGGAATGAACATCCTTCTGGCCAAGGTCACAGACACTCACAGGGATCATCTCTGCAGCTACAGCTCTGGGGTGCTCAGAGTCCAGATTTTAGCAGTGAAATTGCTTATACATTCCATCAGCTTCTGTATGGAAGCAAGGAAGGAATTCAGGGCACAACGCAGAGTTTGGTGTGTGAGAGGAATGGAAGGTGCTGGAGAAATGAGACTACTGACTATGGGAAACAACAGAAATCACACAGACAGCAGAAGGAAGCAAGAAGAAAACAGTCACAACTGACAAGGAAATGAATGAGAAAATGGACAAAAAGGTGAGAAGAAATACCATGTAACAAACACCTGTCTAGAAGCCAGTGGAAATGGATGGAAGGAAACTGCGCATCAGGCAAAGAGACAAAGAAGAGTAAACCTCAACTAGGTGAACCTTGAAACAATGATTAAAACTGATGAGCAATTTGGAATTAGCAAAGAGAATGGGAATATGACTATCCAACAGCATAAAAAACACAAGAAGCTGGCAAAGAAAGCTGGAGGCAAAAAAAAAAAACAAAAAACAAAACAAATGGAAGAGGTGATATTTGGAAGAAATGAGAGAAAACACTGTATTCACTCAACACTGACACAGAAGATCCCAGACTATTACCTGTCTGTGAATATCCTGTACCTGTGCAATCCCTGACAAAGCAGACATCCCATGCTGCAGTGAGTACTGCCCCCAGCCCTTCAGCATGGCCTGACAGACTGCAGCCAATGGGGTGCTTCTGTCTGTCTGTCTGTCTGCCATCTCCCAGAGGACAGAAAACTGGTCCAGGCATCAGACCTGACCTGCCAGTGCTCAGCTTGCTGCTCACCAGTGCAGAACATGCAAGCAGCAGGGCAGGCCCAGGTGGAGACTTGCTGTCTTAGGATGGGGATGAGACAGAAAAGCTGCCTAAGAGCATCCAAGAGGCTGAGAGTGGGACTCCAGAAACCTGGAGCACCTGTGAGCACCTGCTCATGCTGGGCAGGAGACATTTCATGGTTTCTGTGGTTGGACCTTCCTCCAGAACAGACTAAATCATGGAGCAAAGGTCTGTGCAACTTAAAGGCCCAGCCATGAATGTCACTGATTGTGGTGTCAAATCCCACGAGGCACAAGTCCTACATGAGAGCATTAAACACATTATGGCCACAATGGCAATTGTTCAGCCTAAGCAAAAGGCAGGATTTTGGCTGCCTGTGAAACCCTTCTTTGGCCCCATTCGTGTGACACGCCTTCTGTGCTCTGAGAAAGACACAGACCATCTGGAGAAAACTCAAACCAGCAAGAAGGATCTGAGCTCAAGAAAACATCATCTACAAAGAAAGTAGGAACAAATTTGGGATTTCTGTTACGAGGTAAAGCATGCTGGGGAATTAAATGAGAGACTTTTGCACAAAGCTGTCCTCCATTATCCTTGGCAGATGGTATGAGTAGCAATGGAATAAACCCAGGACGAGGAGAATGTGTGTTAGATGTGAGCAAAGGGGTTCCAACAGTAAAAACAAAGAAGAGACTGGAAGGGACTGTTTAGGGAAGATTTGGAGCTTTTATTACTGGAAGATTTAAGAGCAGTTTATGTAAGCTTGTGTTAGGAATGACAGCTGTAGATAACTGCCTTGGAAAAGGAGGTGAATTAGATGAGTTCCAAAGGTCCCTTCCTGCCCTATAAATCTAAGGAAAAGTTGCTTTAACAATGATTCGTCACAGAATTCTTCTTGAGACCATTTCCCTAATAATGCATGAACAAACAGGATGGAAAACCAGTAAATATTTAACTTTTTTTCTCATTTTTCAGTGTGTGGTCTTAGTCTTTAGTTGTGCCCTGCTAGCCAAATCAGTAATTCCATTCTGGGTTAGACTGGTCATTAATAAAATGCTGAAGTAGTACTTCTGTTTGAAAGAGAAAGGAATGCTATGTCCTCTTTCCAGATGTAAATCACTGGCTTCAGAGGAAGATCCCATAATAGCTTATATGGATCTAGAGCTGGAAATGTAAAGGCAAAACTCTGCAATGGCTTCAAATGCCCTGTGTCATGCCAAAGGTCCATTCTCTGCAGAAACTATTCTTGGAGAAAAACATTCTCATAAAACTACAAACTGTATCACAGTACATGCTCATAAAAAGAAATAATCAGTTTCAAAATTAATCTTAATACTGGTATCTCCCCAAAACATGTGCTTGACTTTACAACTTCAACAAATTTTTAAACATATTTTAATATTAAATAGTAATCTAACTTCCTCCAGGCTAGAGATCTAGCTTTTCCTTCCATCACTGCAGTATTATTCTATCCAGAATAATCCTATTCTATCTGTCTACTCTCTGCCACTCTACAATTTCTTCTTCCACTGAGTGTTGCCCTGTTACAAATTTTGTAATGTGCTTAAGATTATTTTAAAAAAAAGGAACAAAAATAAAGAAGCCCACTGCTACTTATTTACTATTTTCTTTGTTCACACAATCTACAGATGCTCACCAACCACTTCTTTTTGATGGAATAAAGCACCCAAGCCCTCCATCTCCACACTCCAGATTTCATCTCAGCAGCAGCAGCAGCAACAAAATAACAGGGAATGGCGCAATTGGTCTGGAATGAAAATTACGTGCTTTGTCCAATTACAAGTGAAGCAAGAAAGCAGGAAGGTGTTTTGCCAGTTCTTTGGGGGTTTTTTTGTAGTTTTAGCAACAATCTCACAAGAGCAGATATTTAAGCAGGCCAAAGCACCAAAATCAAAAAGAGCTGTGTGAAAACCTCAGCTTCTACTTTTTAAGAATGTTCTGTCTTCATGATTATGGCAAAAGGACTGAAAACATGCAATTAATGCAATCCACATTCTCTGAGAGCAGACAGAAACTAAAATGAATCAAAAGGTGTTTTGTTCTTCTATGAAATTGTGTTTCTAGGCCATTCTCCTTAGCTTTTAATGCCAAGGGTTGCCAATGTGGGAACCAGAGGAGGAAGGTGGAAGTGGGCTCTGCTCTGAGTCGCAGCCGGCTCCTGGCTCCCTGCCTTCCCCAAGGGCTGCACTTCCCCTGCTCTCTGCAGGCAGCACAAACCAAGGCAGCAGATTCCTTTGGAAGAAGCTGGATTCCACTCAGCCATAAGTCCTGGCCTGACAGAAGCTTCTCACAAGGCTTATAAAAAGAAAAAAGGGAACAACCAAAGGAAAAGGCTCCAAAACCCATGATGCTCGTGATATATAGGAGCTGGCAGTGTTACCCCTGCCCCTGCCAGGCTTGGGAGTTTATCTCTGCTTGATGTTATTGCCCCTCCCCACATGTGGTCAATAATTCACTCGCTCCTTTCAAGCACACGCCTCAGCCCTTTCAGCCTCCCCACCCCAGTATGGCTCAGACTCTCTTTATTTTAATGGGGTTTTTAACACATTCCTTTCTGAGCATTAATCCTGAATCTGTTATTGAATTCCCTGCCCAATTCCACTCGCTGTCAGTTGTTTTCTTGGTTTCCCATATCCCACCTCAGGAAGGTTCCAAAATTTACCAGCTCTCTCGCCTTTCTCTTGAATGTTTTTATTTAGCTGCAGTCTCAGGAAGGATCCAGAGAGAAACACCACTCAAGCCAAGTTCTGGCTAATCTCTCAGCTACTGAAATCCCCATCCTAGCTTTGACATGTCCTCCTATGTTAAAATCACTGGTTTTTAGTAGTAAATTATTTATTTTTTTTCATGGAAAAGACTTTATTTTACACCCTGTGTCCTGTGTTTCTCTAATTCCTTTATCTTCACTACCAAAGACAGAAACACAGAATTTTCTTATACTGAACTCTGAAAAAGCAATGCAAAAGTAGCTCCACCTACACCTTTATCTACTTCTTGTGGAAGCTTGGATTCTTTTCTGTCTTCTAGGCAATTTCTGCTCTGTCTGTTATGATATACTCTCATAATGCTCCTATGTCTCACATACCTAAAGCTATTTTTAAATACACCAACTCTTCCATTTTATTAGAAAGTGGAAGCTACTTAAGTTATAAACCAGAAAAGCTTACCAAGAAAGAGATGAAGCTGATGAATATGACTTATTTGGAAATCAGCTTTAAAACTACTTCCCCAAGTAACAGCTTTAAGGCACTGTGGAGTCACTTTTTATCCTGTATCTTGATACATCTCCTCCAGTCATTACATAAGCATTAGCAGAGTCTGTTATTTCACACACTGCATTTTCTCCAAAGAAAACAGAGTCAAGCACCCAGAATTCAGTCCTCCAGCCCCTGCATGACACAATGTCAGTGGCAGCACTACACAGACCATGACACAAATGATTGATCAAACATCACAGATCAGAAGAAACTTTTATCAAGAATCACTTCCACAGAAACCCTGACATGTGGGGTTTTTCCACTGTTCTGAGGACTTCAATGACTTCTGCAACTAACCCTCATTCTGCATCCAAGTTTGAAATCAAAATTACCTGGGGTCAGACAAACCCTCTGATTCCCAATTAGCAGTTTCATATCTCCTCAATACATTTCTTTCCAAAATGTCAGAGACAGAGTCTGATCACTATTATTTTAATTAAAAAATAATAGTACTCAGCCTTTTAATACTTTGATCAGCCAAAGCAATGAGCACATAATTGCCATTCCATCCTGACTGATCAAAGTCAACTCTTTCAGTTGGAAGGAAGAATAAGTTGAGGGCAAATAAGGGCTGGCTCAGAACCAGGCCAAAGTTTTTCCAGGAGACTGTTGTCCAGCTTTTAAGAAACAAGTCTATGGCTATGGAAAGTGGTGTAATCAAATATTCATGATAACAGCAAAAAAAGTAACCTTGAGAAGAACAGAGAGTGGATGAAACAGCACTAAATTTTTTGCAAGTTATCCAAAACAGGGTCAAATAATGAAGCAAAACAGCTGCTCAGTTCAAGCTGCTCTACGTATTTAGTGCAACTTAATCTCAGCCTTGGAAAATTCCATCAAGAAGAGAAATTTTTATGTATTTCACTCAGGTATATGCACAAAAACTATTAACTGAATTTTCTCTAAGAAGGAAAGTAGCTCTTGAAATCTAAGAAGTTTGTGAGCATGTAAAACATGAAAATTATATATGCATCAAGTAGATTAAGTAATTTTTTGTGCATGGAAAATATGCTCTGTGTTGGATTAGGAGGAAGAGAAACGATGACGACAATTCTCTCCAAGTCTGTCAAAATATAATTACACCTGTAACTGTCTGGTAGCTGGTAAGAGCACCTTCTGCAGCAGGAGAGACCTGCAACTGGGTTAGAAGCTTTTATCAGAGCTTCACCAGAGAAGCTCTGCTAGAATTGTGTGACACCATTTCAACAGTGATCACAGACAGCGTGCTCTGGTTTCCCTCGTGTAACATAATTAATACTTTCACTGCTTTTAGGCTAATTTGTATTAATAAAAATATTTAAAAATACAAATGTTATTTTCTCTGTTATAAATTCCAAAACAAGGAAGAACACAGGAGACATGGCAAGGGATTTGGTTTACTTTGTTCCTGAAAATACACTCATACAAGCTGCAACATCAAAAAATAACTTTCTATAAATTTGCTAATACACCATTTCCTACACAGCAGGAAAGCTTCAGTAATCACATTTTATCTCCTATCACTGATGCCTCCTTTCATTTCCCCAGCTGTAACTCAAGGCTTTCCCAGAGCCCTGTGAGGAAGGACAGCACTCACGGAACGCGCTTCTCACCTTGATCTCCCCGTACGCCAATTAAAGCACAGCCCCAAACTTCAAAGCAGCTACAGAGAGTCCCAGCCCTGTGCCCTGAGCACTCTGCACCCCAAAGCCCCAGCCCTGCCCCTGACTCAGCAGCCACCTCCCCCTGGCTCTCTCACTCACCTGGTTTTGGCTTCCACACCCACGGAGGCGGTGGAGCTGGCGGACTCCTCGGACACAGAGTGCTGAAGGACTGGTGTTAGCTGCTTGGTGCTCTCCACTTCTGTCTGGGCATCCTCTTCTGCAGACTGCTCTTTGACTTCTGGGTAAAAAAAAAAACACAAAAAGGAAAATATTTACTATTTCATCTGCATCTGGAAGCTTTCCGTTGCACAGAAAACATCGGTTTTATTTACAGACAGGTTAACCCATGTAAATATCTTCTGCCACACAACAAAATGAGAAGAATAGGAAATTAGCACATCTAGCTAAAACATGAAACTGGATGCTTACAACATTATTTCCATAACACAAAGTACCACTGTGAACTAAAGCTGTTCAACAGCAACAAGAAATGGGGCAAGGGGAGAGCTGTTCAGTGACAAATTTCATACAAGGCTGGAATTTTAGGCATTTCCATTCTCCCCACATCTCTCATGCACCTGCTGTGTCAGCCTTGAACAAACATCACAGTGAGCACACTACTCTGGGGTATATTAAACCTTTTTTCCTCCCCTGTTACCTTTAACTTTGTTCAATTCCCTGCAAATTCATTCCTGGTTGCACTAACTATGCTGACACAGGGTTGAGGAGGTGAAGGAATGAAAGACCTGGTTTATGCCAGCTTAAACTTCATTCTGAACTGAAGGAATATAACCAATTTTTTAGCATACTTTTACATTACATTGTTAGACAGAAAAATATATACATCTATATAAATATATAAATGTATAATATATATATATAAAATATATATATATATATTATATATAAATAAAAATATATACATCTAGCTGACAATGCTAGATTTGACTAGAAAGTTTGGTTTTACTCTGAAATGTGAAGTTGCCACTGTCTGTGCAACTTTAAATCCTCTTCCCAATCATTTCCCCCTTTGCTTGGAGGGAGTCAGGGATTTACCACAAGGACATGGAAAAGTGCTGCTCCAAGTGCACCAGAATGCACAGAACAAGGTTCAAGGCTGTAGAGGAACAGAATTTGGTGTTTCTGCACTCCTCTGTACTTTGATTTTGAAACCTAAGCAACATAAAAATCACAGGACTCTGACAGATGTGCTTTGACATATCCAGCTAAAGATACATGTGCCTCATCCTGCCTGTGTCCCTGGCTTCTAGATCTGTCTCATAGCAGTGCCATTTTGGTTCCCTTCAAAATTCCCAGTGAACATGGGTTTGAGCTCAGAGGCCAGTACATCCAGCTCTTGCAAAGAAGTCCAGTTAGAGTAAAGCAGGAGATTATTTAGAAAACTTCAGCAGAAGATATATTCACTTTTTTTTTTAAATTAACATGCATGTCAAAATATAATTAAATATTGCAAAGGATAAATGACAAGTGGAGAAATGAAAGGGTAGAAGAATCTGCCACATGGGTGGGCATGCATAAAAACCTGCTACAAGCTTTAATCTTATAAATAAAACCAAGAAAAGAGAGGAAAATTCTCAGAACATAAAACTGTGCAGCTTGGTCTGAAATACTGAAATCATACGCCTGCTATAGCACATGGAAAATGGGAAATCTGTCTTGTTTCATGCACAGAGATCTGAAAGAAGATTTTTCTTTAACCTAACGTGAACTCATTTAGAAAGACAATGTATATAACATTTAAAACCCCCAGTGAACACCTCAAACCATAGTGATGAGAAACACAACATTAAGGGAAAACAAAAATTCCTGGTTATGACTGAGTGTTCCAAGTACTTATCTGAGCTGGTGTAAATTGAAACTGCACCTCCTACTTCAGTTAAACAACTCAGTAACATACATCTGAAATGTTTTTTGCACACCTGAAACATCCAAAAGTGACTACTACCTGTCCAAAATCCCAATGGTTTGTGTTAAATCCCTTTCACCAACCTATTCTGAACAAGCATGCTGAATCTTGATTTGACACTAAATAAATACCCCCATGGGAATGCATCCCTTGTAATAGTAAATGTCTCTGTAGGGAAAACAAAACAAAATAAACCCAAACCCCACACCCTCAGTTTCTGGCACATCTGAACAAACATCCCTGGATGTTTCCTGGATGAAGATTCCCGAAGCGGGCAGCGTCCAGCAGAGCCATTCACAATGCTCTGCGGTGCATTTCCAAGAATGCTGGATCCAAAGGACAATCTTGTGCCAGTAACCCCCAAATTTCTAAATGCAACCTCAATGAAGAGAGCAAAACATAAACACCTAGAAGACAGGCAGACACCAAAGCACTCAGAACAAAACCCACAGCACAGCCCGGGATGGCCACGCCTGAAGCGCTGCAGGAAGACCACCGGAAACCCTGGCCCTGCTCTGATCCATCCTGGCCACTTTCTTTAACCTAGTTAAACTGTGCAAAAGGAACTCTCTGGCTTGATTGTGTGCCTGCTGAAACTTTCCATCAAGTAAAGGAAAAAAGCCATTTACTCTCTGCCAGCTTTCAGCTCATTACCATTACTGGGCACCCAGCACACTGGGAAGGCCAAGTTCAGGGGCGCTCTCAGTCACTCCCAGGAACTCTGGGCTGTGTGAGAAGACACAGATTGTTTCACCACACATGACAACTAGATGAGCTTACATCCTTATGGTGCATTTCCCCTGCTGTTTGCTTCTCCAGAGAAGGAGGGACCCAAATTATACTAAATGAGACAAACAACATCTCAGTTGCTGTCTCTGCAATAAAGCAAACTGTGCCTCAATATGCCGTTGGAAGACTGAAAACACGGTGCTCACTAAACAGCATGAAAATTTTCTGTGTTACTTGTGAAAAAAAAACTTTGTGAAAGTTTTCCTGCAGAAGATGAAGGAAGAACAGGAGCACTCCATGCATTTCATGAGTCAAAATTCCTAGGATCTCAGCAGTGGCCTGGCAAGGAGACATCTCAGATACAACTCAGAGATGTTCTTGGAAGCAGCTGGCACAGTATGTTTAATGAACATCATCAGATTTGGTTATGGCATTCTACTTTGAAGCTACTGGGAATGAAAGATCCATGGATGATTAATAAATGGGAAGCTCATTTGCAGATTCATATGTAATGCTTTATTTTGCATCCTCTTTTCATGATCGTTTCTGGCACCATGAAGGTCTTGCCTCTGTACAGTGAGTTAGTGGGGAGACTGAAATTAAAAAAACTTAGTTGTACAATTCCCCAGTGTCTCTAAGTTATTTTTTAATGTCATTATGCTTTACTGAAACTTTAGGAAAATACTAGGAAACACTGCACTTAAATTTTTTTTATTACTTGAAAACAATTGCATTCATAGTTCTTTCTCACCTGGCTGCTGAGGACAGAAAAGCTTACTTTTCCTATTAAAAGAAACCCCCCAAAAGCACAAGGACTAAAGTTCCTGTCCATATGGGCCATCAAAAGGCTTGAGACTTCCACATGCTATCCAGCTTGGGTAACTCACAGAATCACATCTGTAGAGGCAGCCCAGAGCCACCTTGTCCAAACCCCTGCTCAAGCAGGGCCACCAGAGCCAGATGGTTTTTGAGCATCTCCAAGGATGGAGATATGAAATACGAGGGAAAAAATCAAATTGCCTAACACTGACGTGGAACAGATATGCAGGGAAGTCACTGGGATTGGTAAAATTTACAGCATGTGTATTAAATTTCTCTTTTCATTAACATTTCCATCACATTTGCTTCAGTAATACGTATACAGTGGTGAAAAGACAGTCCTTAGCTTTACACTATTCAAGTTTTAATTTGGGTTTTTTCAAGGAAGAGAAAAACACAAAGGTTCAAAGATTTCTTATTATTTTTATCCCCCTTTATAGAGCAGAATGCAGAGAACACTCAAATAAAATAACAAACAGCACACAGCACCCCCAGCTGATTATGTTGACTGCCACCTTCCTAACAGTAGTGGTCTCCTTCTTTACATGTCTTATGTAGAGATTTACAACATTCTGAGTAATAATTGTGCTGCTCATTTCCTGTTTTCCTGCTCTATCTCCAGAGCCCTTGGAAAACTTTCCATGTGAGACACAGGTGGGACATGCAGGCTCAGGAGGGAAGCCCTGGTTCTTGTGAGCCTCGCCTGTAGCAGGGCTTGTGGAAAGCAGGAAACTGGGGATGGCTGGGTTTTGTTACAGGATCACAGCTTTCTTTGGGGATGTGATGAAGCAAAATCAACTTAAGATCTATAATGTCCTTTTGTTTCTTTACAAACAATCATTTTCCGTTTTCTTGCAATCACAAGGCCCTATTCTACAAGCTACTTGGGTAAACATAAAACAAAATAAGGAGATGGATGTGTGAGCTCTGCTGTGGCAATCAGGCAAAGGACAGACATCAGCATATCCAAAAGGGTTTTCTTCTAAATACTCAGAAACTACCTGTCAAGTCAAAACCTAAAAATACCCTAAGAGTTCTACCAGGAAAAAAAAATTAAAATATTATAATACTCATTATGAAGTGACACTTAAAAAGAAACCCCACCAAACAAAACCCAAAGACCTGTCATAAACATAAAATTAATATTCTACTATTAAATTAATATTTCGGTGCAGCAGGTTGACTACTTAACTACTTTACTGTCAGACCTACTGATTAGGCAGACAATGAAGCACCTGTCATGGGCTTCCAAAACTTTCACTAAAAACAGAAAGTACTGCGGAGGCTGGAAAATACCAAGATCACCAAACACAGCAGGGAGATCCCAGGGGTCTAAACTGTTGCCTACCAAGATGTTCTGTGAGAGGGAGCAAGGAGATTTTGAAGGCAGCCACAGCTATTTGTGCACAAGGAAGGGGTAGTGCTGTGTCAGGAAACAGCCAAGGGGACCCCCAGGGCTTTACAGAGCCCCTCAGGGGTCTGCAGAACTACAAACACTCCAAAATGTTCCAGGAGTTTGGACAGAAAAAAACATGTCAGTGCAGCAACAATATGAAAAGAAACCTTAACAAGGGAATTCAAACTATGAATTTAAAATGCCTACCTGTCCTGGGTTTGGCTAGCATGGTCAATTTTCTTTAGTATTGGGTATAGAGCTGTGTTTCGGATTTAGGATGAGATTTAATTTTGGTAACACACTGATGTTTTTGTTGTTGCTAAAAAATGTTTACTCTAAAGCAAGGACTCTCCAGTTTCCCTTGCTCTGCCAGCAAAGAGATGCAAAAATGAGCCAGGGGAGGGCATGGCCAGGAGAGCTGACCCCAGCTGGCCAGAGGGATACCCCACACCATAGAACACCATGCCCAGTAGATCACAGAATGGTTTGACTTGAAAGGGACCTTAAAGATGACCCAATTCCAACCTCCTGCCATGGGACACCTTTCACCAGACCAGGCTGCTCAGAGCCCCATCCAATCCATCCTTGAACACCCAGGGGGATGGGGCAGCCACAGCTTCTGTGGGCAGCCTGTGCCAGGGGCTCAGCACTGTTCTAATCTCAACCCTGGGGTTTTACCTTGATCCAATGCTCCCATGGGGCAGAGAGTGAGGGGGCACCTGTGTGGTACTAAGCAGACAGCTGGGATAAACCATGACACTACCCAGTACTGTAATTAGCAAGTTTCACTCACTTTTGTTCCCAGTTTAGGAACAAAACAAGTTTCCACCTCTCAGAGTTTGTAATTCTGTTACTGCTCTGGACACAATTTGATAGCAACATCACCTCTCCTGCCAGTGGCTGAGGAAGTCACATGCACAGATCTCTTAGGTACAGAAATCTTCTACAACAATCTAAAAGAGGGTAGTTTTAGATTACTATTAGAAAAAACTTATTCTTGTGAAGGTGTGAGATTCTGACACAGGCTGCCCAGAGAAGCTGGGGATGCCCCATCCCTGGAGTGCTCAAGGCCAGGTTGGATGGGGCTTTGGGAAATGTGGTCTATGGGTCCCTGTCCATGGAAGGAGGGTTGGAACTGAATGATCTTTAAGGTCCTTTCCAATCCAAACTGTTCTATAATTCTCTGATTTACATACTGCAACAGGTGTTAGACAGAGATGAGAAGAAAACCTGCAGTTATTCTTGTTCTGTACATTCCACTGTATATTTTGATACTTTTCATTCAAATAACCTCTTAACTGTTAAATACATTTTGTACAGAAAATAAATGCAAATTTTGTATAAGTTATAAAATAAAACCAAGATTCTCAATGTAAGACAAAGATACTCAATGTAGGACCATTTAAACTGTAATTTTGATCACCTAAAAAACATGAAACCAGATTATGGATAACTGTAACATGGAACCTCCCTGACTGAGGTACTTCCTAAGCCAGGAGTGGTGTTCAACAGCACCCATCTGATTATTTTGCCACTAATTTGTTTAGGTCTTCTTGAAACCCATGTGGAGTTGTTCATGCCCAAAGCATTGAGGAACAATGAATTCTGTAATTGCAGTAGATGCTGAGTGCAAATGCACCTGCCCCTGTACTCTATGAACACCACCTGATGTCCCCTAATTTCTGTGCTGCACAACAAAATGAGTCATTGTGCCCTGTCCATTTTCTCCACACCACTCATCACTTTTTGGACCCTATTATATTCCTCCTCAGTGAAATCACTTCAGATTGAAGGTTTTACCTTAACTCCATACAGAAGCTATTGCTTACTTCTTGTCCTACTTGTTGGCCTTTCCTGTACTTTCCCAATTACAGATCATCCTTTTGGAGAAGGCAAAGCAGAACTGCACGTGGCATTTAACATGCCAAGGGGGTTTATAAAGCAACAGTAAAAAGAAAAGAAAAAAACCCTTGCTGATGCTTCATTCTGCTTATACCTTTGCCAATAATTCCTACAATTTCCTTCTCTCTTTGACTTATGAAAGCTTCTGCAATTCTCAGAAGAACTGAAGCACCACTTGCTCAGGTAGCAAAAGCTATTTGAGAATGATTTTGTTTATATAAAAGCAGGATGGTAATTTTGCCCTGCATGTTCTTTTACATGAACTATTACTGAATTAAGAGTCATTTAATGGGTATCTCCTTTATTATCCTAAACAAGTTCATTTTACCCACTATGTTTTCCCCCTTTGAACCTGACCTAGAAAAGGGCTACCAGGGTAGGTGTTTGTGGGACTCCAACATCAGCCTGATTTATACTGTGATTTCAATTCATTATCAGGGAACTTCTATTTCTTTTACCAAACTGAAGAGTCAGCCTCAATACAGCATTCCTGTAATAAAAATTACGACAGGTCCACAGAATTAGCAAGGGGTTCCTGCTCATGGCAGAAGGGATGGAACAAGATGATCTTTGAGGTCCCTTCCAACCTAGACCACTCTGTGATTCAATTAACTAAATCATACACAGAGCAGCCCCTCTTTCCAGTGAGGAGAAGAGCACGTAGCACACAAAGCACATGCAACTATTTCAGTGTATTTGACTGGTAATGGCCATGCAGATCTTCCATCACACCACTCGTGACACAGCAGCAGAGTTAAACATCAAGGTAATGGAGAAGAGGAAAATTCTAGGTCTTGGAAAACTTTCAAAACCTGCTTGATTATGTTTAATAAAGCATAGTTTGAGACCAAAACTGCAAAACCACTACTAAATAAATAAGCAAAACCAAAAAGAAGCTGCATTTCAGAAACAACCTCCAGAATTAAAAACTCAGCGAGGCTAAAATTGATTTGGAATTAACAGATTCCACCAGCTCTCAAAACACCTGAGACAGAGGCATCAGTCAGAAGGCAAAAAAATCAGATTTTTCTAAATGGCCCATTTTAAGTGTGCTTGATGATAAATGGTATTATTGAGTAAGCCTGTAATGGTTTAAATGCACATATCAAGTAACCTCCTCTTTTGTTTGCTTTCCTCATTACAAACAAATTACCAGAATATAAAGCAAAAATAATAAGATGCTTATAATAATTATAACAACATGCTTCAGTTCTGCTAATTTTTCCAGTGGCTGAGCAGGTAAGAGTCAGGAGCATGAGAAAGAAGAAATTACTCCTTTTCTAATGAGTACATAGAATATTAGTTGCCTTAAAAATATTTAAGTGCATTTCCAAGCACGTATTTGCCACAAATTGTATGGCCAAGTCTAATCTACAAGAAAGCCCTCAGTGGTGTTAATTCTTCCCTTCATTAATTTGAGAAGGAATGGGTGGTAATGATGAGGCCAAAATATCTGGCTGGATTTTAAAACTGGATTTTGGTATTAAAACACATTGCCAAGAGCTTTTGCCATCGATTCACCCAGACCAGGACTTGCTCTCAGGTGTGTTTTACTTTGCTTCAATGAGAGGCTCTGCTCAGTATGGTTCATATAATTGCAAAAGTATGCCTGTATTTCCTTTAATAAGCAGGATATTGCAGAATTTTTTTTTCTCTAGGAAAGTGCTTTTCAGGCTGCTTCAAAGTTGATGAGATTCTGAATTAGTCCAAAAATGCCTGGCAACTTCTGCATGAATAACTTTCCTCCACTGAGAAGTATTTGTTTCTGGTTCTTCAGTGCTTTGCCCAGAAACAAATGAGTCTGGTCAGAGGAAGCCTCATCTTCAGGAAGTTAATGTGAAGTCCAACAAGAAATGAACTGGCCAGGCAACAGCACTGGGTCTGATAAAAATGTTACTAACAACAATAATGTAGATAAGGAACTACTGGTTGATGAAATCATCCAGGTTCTTTTATGTATTATCAGAGGCCTCTGAAGACCATGGGGAGTTGAGGGTCAGGTAGAAAGCACTGCTGTAAGAGCTTGTTGACATGGTATGGATAGTTAACAAAATAAATACCTAACCCAAGAGATTCAGCAGTTCAAATAAACTTATTTTATTGCATTTATCCCAGATCTGAATCTCAACACTTTTATGGTGGGACATAGACAGGAAGAATTACAGACCCCAGAATGAGTTGGGATATTTCACAAGTGCTCTCCAAAAAAAAAAAAAAAGGGAATAATCAGATAATTAACACAGAGAATTCAGTTTCAACTTAAATGCAGAGCCAAGAAAATATCAAGTACAGAAACTTGCTGAAACTAACAGAAGATGGGGAAAAGAAACAGAAGCCAAGTCTTCATTAGTAGCAAAAGGGCTACCAAACCTACAGAAAGCATATCAGGAGCTTCTTGGTGTACTATTTCTTTCTTTGGATTAGCAGTTTTATATTTGCATATATCCCTGTGCACAAAGCCCCATGCTTTCCAGAATTTTCTGGTTTGCATATTCTTGGCCATGAGAAACTCACTCATCAGAAGAAAACTGTTCTTACAGAGAGGAGCAGCACAAGAGGATCCAGAGGGGAACCCAGCATTTTGCAGCAAACAGGATTTTACTGATAACCAGAAAAGTGGAAGGTGTTGACAGCTGGAAGGTTTGACAGGACCAGAGGCACCAGGCACAAACAAAAACACAGGAGGCTCCCTCTGAAGATCAGGAAATCCTTTTTTACTGGGAGGGTGCCTGAACACTGGCACAGGCTGTGCAGGGCAGGTTGTGGAGCCTCAACCCTTGGAGCTCAAAGCTGTCTGGACATGGTCCTGGCCAGGCAGCTCTGGGTGACCCTGCTGGAGCAGGGCTGTGAGCAGATGATCCCCAGAGGTGCCAGCCATCCTTAACCAGGCTATAATGCTGTGCTGCCAAAAGGATGGGGAGAATGGGCAACCACAACATCTGCTGGATAGAGAAAGACCAGTGCAACATCACTGAGGGAACCACAGTGAAGAAAAACGAAGAGCAGACAGCTGGAAAGACAAATACAAAGCTGAAGAGCAAAACAGACATGAAGTGAGGAGCCAAAGGATCAGCAAGAGAGACAGGGCTGGTGGGTAAATGAAAGGAGTCTGTCCTGAGGTTTACAAGAAGCTGAAAATCTATTGATTCAGTGGAAGCAGTTGTCAACACCCTTTTTTCAGGAAAAAAGTTTACTTAGCTCCAAACAGCTCTTTTTTTCCAAATTCCAGAATTTCCTTTCTCCAATTCCAAATCCCTCCTCCTCTCTTTCCGTCCTTAAGAATTCATCTACACCAAAGGGAACTTAGTACTTGGCAGAAAAGGGACAGGGCTCAGGAATTGCTGCAGTTGGCAGCAGAAGCAGCCATACTGAACTGATCAGAGCAGCACACGGCTTACCCTGCTCTGCTTCCAACTCTGCCTCGCTTCACATGTGAGATTACAGAATTTTGGGAAGGGCAGGAACTTGTTTCCCGAACTGCAATTAAAATGACTGAGCCTCAGCATTGCAAAAGAGCCCCTTTGGGAAGAATTTTTGTCCTTTTTTTATTTAAACAAATATTTCTGTCAACATTACAAATGGAAATAATGTTTAGTACTTGCACACTCCTTGCTTTTTCTCCCCATAAAAGATTTGACAGCTGCTAAACATTTCTTTATCTTAGGTGGGATTACATGGGGCACATCCTTTTTCCCCTCCCTAAGAGGGGAGTTCTCACTCCTCCTGCACTGCTGCCTTCCCTAAAAGCAGAGCTCATTATACTGAACACAACATTACAACATGGACTTCTCTCATTTTATGAAACTTAATTAAATAAAACAAAACAGAAACAACCTCAAAATCCTAAACTCACACAGTAAAAGAATTCTCGATTATTCTCAATGTATGAATCAAAGAAAGGAAGCTAGGAACACAGAGACTCAAAATTTGTCACAAATCACATGTCAAGATCCTTAGACATTTAATTTCAACTTCTGTAGTATTACTACATTGTGTTTTAGTTTGCCAACTACTGCAAAAATTTTCTGGCAAGACCATTCTTTGCAAGCAAAGAAAACAAAACCCTTTTCTAGTTACAGCAGAAATTAATAAAGTAGTATAGAAACACCCTTCAATTTAATCAACACAGTTTTAAACAGAGCAACAAACTGAGATTATTCCTTCTCCCACACTCCTGTACTAACACAGGTACGTGCTTAGAGTAAGTTTTATAGGCATCAGCTTTTTCAGATAATATGATTAAACATCTAGCAAGTCACATGGTGCCCTTCTTTTAAAATAACATAATTGTGATTCTGTCTCTATCAAACTGCTCAACGTGATAATGCTCTTTCAAATCTATTTTTGTTCCCTGAAAAATGGGATTTCAGACATATGTATTTTTACTAGGCATCTTTTCAGTGAGGAGCACAATCTGTAAATCCATCCTGAGCTCAGCACTGAGCGATGGTGCCTCACTTCCAGCAGCAGACCTGCTGGAGTCTTGGTCCATCAGGATTTCCATCACACTGCCCATCACACACCTTTAGAAATGGGTATCAGCCACATGTGACACTCAGGATTATTGTGATGAAAGATAATGGAGAGACTTATCTATATGCACTCTCAGAGCCTTAAAATAATTATGTGTTCTTCTCTCTTCTGAATCAGAAACTGCTCTCAGGTTTCTGTTGAGGAACTTTGTTAAAAATTACAAAAGCAAAAAAGAAATATAGCTATCACTGAATTCCCTACACAGTAGTATACTAGTTGTTAGGTTTGAATTTTTTTTTTTTTTCTTTTCTTAAAACATATTTAAAATTTATAAAACTTATCACTATAAGGGGACAGTTTTTGCCCCCTTCACTGACTTTCATAAGAATGTTTCAACCACAGAGGATAGGAAGAGTAATCATCATCATCATCATCATCACATAGTAATAATGATGTAATGACAGAATTAGAACTAGTCTTCCTTTATCCTGCTCTGTTTTTCTACACACAAATATCTGCTTCAACTTTTTCATTTCCTTATTACTAGTTTATTAACTAGTAATTACCTACTTGTAGAAGCTGCAAAAGATCACCCAAGTTCACTACCACCAGCAGTTTTATTTGCAGGGGTAGAAAAACAAAGGGCAGAATAAAACAATGAAACAATCCCTGAATTGAGCTTTAATTTAAGCTCCCTCTACATGCCATTAACACTCGAATTCAACACAAGTTGTGACTACACACTCCAGACACTCCCCAAAGCCTCAAGTCACAAGCACAAAGACTTCCCAGCATCATTCCCCATCTAGCAAGGAGGAAGCCACCAGCACACACAAAGCCCATCCTCAGGAGAATTTCAGCCTCCTCCTCCTCCTCCTCTGTGACTTCCACCACAGCAGCCAAGCTCCTGCACGGCCCATGGAAAATGCTGCTGCAAAAATGGCTCTTTTCAGCTCCTCTGTTTGTTGTTCCTATATATCTGCACTAAGCACAGTTCCTTGTCTTCATCTTTAAGGGCCTCACTACTTTACCCCCTCCACTCAGCAGCTCTGAGAGACCTGGACAACTCCCTTAACTCAGCTGGCACTTCCATGCCATTCCTGCCCTGACCAACAGCTTCTGCTGTCTGTGTCTCTGTGCTTCCTTCCACAGCTCTCATTACACATACAGGGCCATCTAATTAAATTTATAAATCCTTAGGTCTCAATTTTCATTGAGCATTTTCAAGGCTTCTTTCTGTCAAACCAACAAGCTTCTGCCAAGTGGCCACAACATCATCTTTCCTGGTGGGTTTCATCCTTCTGCACTCAGTCCCTGGTTAAAAACAGGGAAATGGCTACAGACACGTGCCTGGCAAGGAGATGACAGTTCTTCACCATGGCCTTTATCTCATGTGCTGGCTCATCTGTTTGTCTCTTTAGGCTCCTGAACTGCCAGAACAGAAATCACAAACTGTTTCAACAGTACTCAGTCCAGAACAATGAGCTCCCTCTGGTAACTGAAGCATTTGGGTACCACCACAACAAATATTTACCAAAGCAAGAACAGAGATTTATCCTGTTTCCTAAGCAGCAGCAGGAAGCATTAGCATTTGGTTATCCTGGTTATCCCTTTGGTATATAGTGTGCTGTAGTTAGCTGAAGACACAGGTCAATAAGTAGTAGTGTATTTTGGCAGGTATTCCAAAAACAGCAGCTGCCACTTCAGAGCATTTATTTTTGTTAGATACAGCCTCGCAAAAGTAGGAAAAGAACCTCTACATATCTACACTACAAAGAGATTCCCATTACACTATTTAAAAATAATAGCTTCAATAGCTTTTAATTAATATAGGTTTAAATATCAAGTCTTTTTTCCTTTTAATTCTGCCCAAATGGCACATCTTGTACTACAAAATGGAAGAACTACTTCTTGTCTACCAAAGTCCTGCATAACTAAATGCATTTCTGAGAGAGAAGCAATACTCAGAGAGCATCAGCACTATATTCTCAGTACCTGTTTCCACAGTGTTTTCTGTTTCTGCTGCCTCCAAACCATCCATACTGTCTTCATCCTCCACTGAAGTTTTTCCTCTACTCCGAGGCCTGCAAACATAAGAAGGAAAAACTCTTTTTAGACTAAAAGCATTTGTAAAATTAGGATTTAAATCACTTCATATAGATGGATGAATGTCAGCACTTAATTATGCAACATTCAAGCTAACCCATTACTTCAGTCTTGTACAAACTGGAAGCTTCTTCCCCTTTTTCCCTGTTTTAGGTTTATGTCCCCAGCAAGGTACACTTGAATCAGCAGTTGGCCCTTTAATTTTATCTGATTCTTCTTACAAGAAAAACACAATAATGAACTTTTACTGATCAAACAACAGAGTAACTCAGCCAGATTTTGACACAAGCATCCTGTCTGCTCCATGTAAAATGTAACTAGAGAGGTAAGAGAGAACACTACCCAAAATCTGGGCAGCAGCTACTATAAAATAGAGACTGATCCACACAGAGCACCCTTGGAAGAAATTTCCATAGAATAATAATGATGCTAAAGCAATGAAACTGAAACACACATTATTTTCACTGAAACAATATTTTGACACATGAAGTAAAATGTTATGAGAGATGACTAGATGTCATCACATTAAAAAAGTCATCACGTGAGGACAGCCTGTCAAAGCTAAAATACCTGGCAGATTTGTTTCAATTTCAACCAAGGTCTGATGGAAAGCAGACAGGTTTGTGCCACGAATTCCAGCCTTTTTTCCCTGCCTGGCTCTTCAGTAACTATCATGGTGGGCTGCTGAGAAGCCCAGGCATCCAGATTCCCAGCTGTTCAGCAGCCCATTTGAAAGGGAGCCAAGAGCTTGGCAACTCGCCTCCCAAATTTTCAGGCTACTTGGCAACCTGCCTGGCATGCTGACGGAAAGCCTGGGAGACCCTGGGAGCTTCTGATTCCAAGTACACAAATTTTGAGCAGTTTGGGGCATCTCAGCAGTTCCAATGTCCAGAGCTCCCGGGCAACCATTCACCCAACCAACACGCCTTGAATCGGCAGGCCAGCACACGGGCACCCCGCCTGCCCCCCCAGACAAAACCCCTCCAGTTCCTCTTTCACAGAGCATTCTGAAAGGTTTGGGTTTAGTACTGCATTGGGGAGAAAGGTTTGGGGTTTGTTTTTTTTTTTTGAAGCGATTAAATCATTCCAAAACCAGCATTTCCTTTTTTTGTACAGTCTGTTATAGCGCTTTGGTCCGTCCAAACGATTTCCGCAGGACTGGAGCTGTTAAATCAGCTACAGAAGAAATGATCATGCAATGCCTTTGGCTCTCCTGGATCAAAGAACTGGGCAAAACTGGAACCATCTCTGGAGTCTGTACAGGTTGCTCTCCTGCTACAAGAGGATTGACTCTCTTGGACTATCTAGCAAGACAACCACTTCAGATTGTGTTGGGACCATTTTAGTCTCTGTGAAGGAGGAAAAGAAGAATTAAATGGAGGCTCAAACCAAAGGGTTTGAAAACCTCCCATTCAATTTACAAAAGAGCTGGGTGAAAGGGAAAAGCAAGAAGAGATTAAGGACAGGAGGACTTTTTTTGGCATCCCTATAAAATTTGTTCAGGACAATGCTGAAAAACGTGAGCACAGATGGAACCCTGGGGATTACAAGGTTATTGCTCCCCTTGCCTGCTTATCCATAAGCAGTGAAGCACACCCAGAACACACAACAAATAACAGCCTTCTTATGAGAGACAGAATCATCCCCTCCACTTATTTGCCACTTTACAAGCTCCCAGTGTAGTCTCTTAAAACCCACATTTCACAAAAATTCAAACCAAAATAAACCGCACAGTGACCAGATGAAATTGCCTTGCACTCCTCCCTGCAGCCACTGCATCAGCCCATCCAGGAGTACAGGGACCAGCGAGCTGGCCTGAATGGGGACACATTTTGGAAGTAGGAATGACACAAACACTGCTGGCAGCAGCATCTGAGATGGTCACACAGATGGATTCCCATTTGTAACAAAGAGGAGGGAGTAGAGCAAATGGAACATCACAGCCACTGGACAGAACAGGCCCTTCCAGCAAACTGAGATACAGCAAGGAGGGCAACACTCCTCTAACACTGAGAGAAACAAAGCAGCAGGTAAAGAAGCCAAAAGCTTTTAAGTATTAAATTTCTTGCAGTTCTTCACAACATCCCAGCACATCATCCAGCACCAGTGAAAGGACAGGAATGCAGGTGAGTGAAAACACTTCCCTTGGTGCAGGAATGCTCAAAAGCTTTACAGAACACAATCAGCTAAGGACAGGGATTATTTCTAAATCCTATCCCAATTATTCTTCTACCAACTACCTGTCTGCAATGCAAAGTTACAAGTCCATATTAAACAAGGATTACTGCAAAATCATCACAAACATAAATGATAATTCTAATTTCTCACAGATATCCCTTTTCAGTATTCCCCAACACAACCCTGGAGGCAAAACTTGGTGGATAGTGGAAGATGATGATTGTTTATGTTTATTTCATCATTTATAGATTTTCTATTGAACTACAGTTCATGTATTGAACACCAAAGTACCTCACAATGTCTTTTTAAACATTTTGTTTAAACAAGAGCAGAATTCGTGCCTCAAACTCCCTATCTTATTTTAGCAACCTATTTAACACCAAGGAAAAGCAGAGGTTTCAATTAATTAAACAGAGCTGCTTCTTTCAGCAATGATATAACCATATCTGGTGTTTCCTTGCCATTCCCCTCCCCCAAATATTCTACAAAAAACCTTCTTAATGTTATGCAGGTTTTAAATAAAACTGAAGAAACATTGGAAAAGATGGTAGATTATATCGTTAACTTATTTTTGCTGCTTACATTTATTTCCCAATCATCAGAAGAGGTTTTATAGCCTACAAATTTATGTTTGGCTTAGAGCAAAAAAAAAAAAATAATTCAAGTCACAAAATAGTGAAATATACACTGTACTGACAACTATAATTTAATGTTTCCACAGCAAATGCCATTTGAGAAGGCCATATAGCACACCTAATCGCTGCAATCAGCATTTGTAATAAGAATGGATTGTTTCATGTTATTTGCATTAAATTTAAACATTTTATTTAATAGTTTTATACATAAAGCTTTTGGCTGGTTTGCATAACACTGCATTTTTCCACTGACAAACCCTGCTAATTTTTTTTTCTCTACACTTATTTCCACTTGCCCTTAAATACAGAGGGAAAAGCAGCCTGTGGTCCATTCTTTGCCTGGGACTTGGTTTCTTCTGAAGTTCATCCTTCTGAAGGAAGATGTGAGAAGAAAATAGGGGAAAGATGGTGTTGAGAGCCAGTTTTTAGAGTCTAAAGCAATTATGAAACAACAGCCCATGACTATTGCCCTTCACCCACGCAAAGCCAGGCAGTCCTGAAACATAATTGCTGTGCTGAACACCACAACCTCAGTTCTGCTCTAGATCCTGAAGCCCAACCCCAAACTTTCCTACCAGGAGGAGCAACTGCATCACCCTGCAGAACCCCCAGCAGCTCAGAAATATTGAACACAGACGAGCCACGTCTCCTGCAGCTCACAACAGACCCAGAACACAATGTCCAAGCAGAGCCTGACCAATGCACACTCTGGCAGAAAACAATAAATATTAGTCAGTGGGCAGGCAGGGAGCTTGGTACAGGGGCTGAAGGGCTGCCAAGGTCCCTGCCAGGGCTTCCTTGCCTGCCTTTTTCCTACAACAGAGGTCAATTTAGAAGGAAAAACAACAAGAGCACGTCTATTTCTGCTCAAAAGTACAGATCTGCTGAGAGAAATATAACCTCATGAAGTGCTTAAAGCACGTTCAGCATTTTATGGAATAAAGTCTACAACAAAGACAAAACTATACTTTTTTATTAATACAGGATTCTGGTTGAATATAATTACTGTCTACAATAATTTTAGTCCTACTTCAATAAAATAGAGTAATTTATCAAAATCCTTTGTGACCTACTCTTAATTTTTTTTATCAATTAGCTTTCTTAGCTAATGCCTTTCATTAATCTCCATCTTTAAATATACCATGGTAAACAAAAATCTCGTAATTCTTCTCTGGGTAAGCAACTAATTAAATTTAGCCCTGAGGGGGAAGAAAAGCCCAGAAAAACCCTTTCACAGGGCTCAGCAGAGCATTAGGTACTCCCTCTGCACAGGGCAAAAGCCCTGCTGAGGCTGCCTCAAAGCCCTGAGGACTTGGATACCACTGGGAGATCACCAGGTACCTGAGCAGCTTCTGCTGAATGCACAGAGCAGCATGGGAGAAAATGGAAAAGTCTCTTATTCACCTGACACTAATGAGATACTGTTTATTTTCTTCTCTTTTCTGCATGATTGGGGTTTTTCAGTTGGGCTTTTTTTTTGTGGTTTTTTTGTTTTTTGAAAAGTCACAGCAATAGCACCATAACTGGACAAGTACAATGTAGGTCAAAAGTACATCTTGGATCTTGTTCTTTCCACAAAGTGATCAGGAATAAGGCCATGGGCCAACATTTCCTGGAACCACATGAAATAACTGACAAAGCTACTATCCTCAGATGCCTGTCACTGCCAGGACTAGTTTATGATTACCCAGAAGTTACTGCCAGACACCAGTTTCTGAAAGTCTTCCCTAAGTTGCTACCAACAAAACCATGTGACAGCTCGTTCAAGACCATCTATCAAAACTACCCTACTCACCCCATGCATTTTGTCCCAGGCTTATAGAAACAGGTACACATGATCCACTCTAGAGTTGACTCCTTTTTCCAAAATGCTGAAACCTCTCCATCATTCAGAAAAGAAACCACCTTCCTTCGCATGCTTTGCAAACCATGGAGCAAACTGATGGCACTAAATATATAAAACAGGGCTAATAACCTTAAAAAGCAGTGCAACATCTGGGATACAGTAACATCCTAAACCAGCACAGATGTCTTGTTAAATGAACATCTGTCCCCAGCCTTCCTCTGGAAAATGGCACAGGAATGATTTATAAAAAGGTTCAATTAGTGCTGCCATCAGCACGGCTAGTCACAAATTAACGTTCACAGGCACTTCCACAAGTGAAAGCTGTTACCCTCTTTTCAAGAATCTTTTTAACAGGTGTGCAAAAGCCACATGCTCCCACTACACTACTACTGAACCGTGGAGTCCTAAATACAGCTGTAAAAGTTTAACTGTGCTTAAGTAGAGGCTAAAATACTCAAGGTTCAGCTGGTAGCCCCAAGCGAAGAGAACCACAGCGAGCAAGAATCATTCATGGAAATACCTATGAGGAAAGGGGTATTTTTTCCCCTCTCTAAACACTACTTTACTCCTTATTACTTCTAAGAATTGAGAAAATTCCACATCCAAGTCTGGATAAAATGAAGAGCACAGCTCTGGGAGCAAGGAAGATGCCATCTAGCTAGAATAAACTTCAATAGCCCTAAACATTAACAAGCCTAAAATAGGAAATTCGCCCTTATATTGACTCCAGCTTCAAACTGAGTTTGATTTACAAGATTCTTCTTCACAGGATTTTTTAATTGAGCAATCAGTAACAGGTGAAAATGTTTTCTGCATTTGCCCTCACTCTCCCGTCTTTTCTTTTGTACATGGTAAAAAATATAATGCAATGTGTAGTTTCTTCCTATTTACTTCTTATGTTATACATGTGTATACTAAAGGCTGAGGGATCCTGATGCATGGGAAAGATGTGCAACAGAAACATGGCAAGTGAAAGGTGACAAAAAGTTGACCGTTTACTAATAGAGAGAAGTGAAAACTTTCTTGTTTAACATCTGCTGAACCAGACTTTAATTAAAATCCCATAGAATTAGCACAAACTTCATGTTTCATTATGAAAACATTTCAAAAATACATTTGATATTGCCTATTAGTCTCTTGGTACAATCAAAGACAAGTGTGTTTCTTACTAATTTTAATTTATAAAGCATAACAATCTTTAAATAAAATACTAACTCAAAGAGAAGTGACCCAACTTACATTTAAAACCAAAACATTGTAACTTCCCATCTTAGACCTCCTCTAGCCAGTAACGATATAAAAAAACGATTCAGTCACTCAACGTTATTCCTTTACTCAGGGTAAAACATCTTCAGAGCTGAAATTTTTTGACATCTATATTTTATGCTGTTACTACTGAAAGCAATAAATACCTGAAAAAAAAAATTACAGCCTTTGAGATCAGGATGTCTGAGAAAAAGTGTAAAAAGAAGCTACCTCCATTGGACAATTCTCAGCTTAACTTTTCCAGTACTCCCCTGTGACAGGGAGATTTGTCAAAGATTTCCTACACTGCCCAAAGAAATGCAAATGTAATTCTTTTTAAGATTATTTGTACCAAACACCATAGATGCATCTTTGCTTTCTTTCTAGAGTAAAGTCAGTGCTGACATAAAGTATGCAAAAGAAAACCCAGAGGTAAATGCAGAGCTCTTGAGGAAACAAGGCTGAGAGGCTGGGAGTGAAGTATCAAAATGAATCTGAATTGCATAGTTCTAATGATTTAAAAGCCAAATAAATTAGTACTTTTGAGCAAATGTGAAGTCTGGTTTATCTGTATTTTTGATTTCAATTGTCCTCACACAGAACAACTGTAATATTAATTGTCCTTACCTGTACTATGGAGGCCCAAACTGGTGCAAAATTACTTTCCATGGGAGACTGAGAAAAGGCAAATAGGATGTGCTGCCTGCAGGCACTCATCAGAGAACTGTCTACCCAAATCAAAGAGCATTACGAATGTCATCCCACTGCTGACAAATCTTAACTCAGTTTTGCAGAAGGCCACCAGATCCAGGAGGATGAAGCTGCACTCTGGTGAGTGATGAAGCTGATCTGGACAAAGCCACCATATTCAGTATTTTCTCTGTTCATCCCTGATGCCATTTACAGTTGTTCAGTTTGAGTCTGGAACTGCTCTTTTGAGAGATAAAGCTGAGGAAGGCTATCATAGCTGAAACAGAGCTTTACTAATAATGTCAAGACCATGAAATCTTCCCAACTTGTTGCCCATTTGAGAACATCCTCAGTGGGTTGGCAAGAGAGACAGAGGGTCAGAGCAGCCAAAAACCAAACCAGAAAGATTCAGCATCACTGATTACCAGTTCATTAACAGTTGCAGGTACATAAAATAATACATTTTTCACATGAGCCCATAAAATACCCATGAAGTAACAGCTCTGCTACAGCCAATTATGGCCTGAGACATTGACAATAAACCTACTACATTGCAAGGACCTCTGCACACCTTTTTGTGAAACCATTACATGAGAAAATACGAGTTAGATGTTCAAAGTATGAAGCCAGGCTGCCTGATCTGCATGTATGGACTTCAGATTTGGAGACAGTTCCAACAACAGAGTGAGAAATCGTATAAAAGGCTTTCAGATCTTTTAGCTTTCTTTTTTACTTTTCAAACTGACTGCTTAGACATCTATAAATTCTGTAAGTGAAAATTGCCTTCAGTCAACTATCTGTCACATTAACCCAGCAATGCACAGCACCAGAAACTGCTACAGGTTCTTCTTTCTCAGGAACCACATTCCCACTGATACGTAGCCTCGTTTATAGTTTTAGTTCCCTAACACCAAACATTTTACGTGCAGACCTTAACAATTATACACTTTTCAGAAAAAAATGTAAAAAACTTCAGCTGCCATTACAACACATTATGTGTTGCACATTAGTTTTGCACAAACTACATCCTTTCTATATTTGTTACCAATGCACTTGGCCACATTCACTAACATAACGACGCAAAACAACATACTAGAATTGCAGCACTTGTAATATTTTTAAAAACCTTTTCTATAATCAAATTAAGACAATTTTTTGGGAGCACCAAGAGCTACCAAGTAGATGTACCTATAAGTTTCCAATCCCAACAAGTTCTGTTTATCTACCTGGCTCCAGACTTGATAATGGCTCTGCCTTTGTAGCTCCCCCAGACAACAGTTAGTGTGAAGCTCTTTGGTAAATCTGCTAAATAATCTTTAGCAAGTCCACTGACTGTTTTCACATGTTCTCTTTTGACAAACAAAGAGAGTGAAATGGCAACATGAACAGCTGAGAGACCACTGGTGCTGTCAAGAGCACAAATTTCTAACCTCTGCAAGACTTTCACGTGTGAAAAATTCAACCTGCACCATTCACCACTGCTCTTGTCCATGCTCCTCTGTCCTCTAACTCAACCAAATTGCATCAAAATATGCTCCTGCACCCAACACTGCATTTTCCTGATGGGAAGCATAAGCATCCACTTCCATCTAACACAAGACTTGTTTCTCCATGACGACGGGCTATGCCAAGTTCCAACTCCTCCAATCTTGTGA
Source organism: Agelaius phoeniceus (assembly GCF_051311805.1). NCBI lineage: Eukaryota > Metazoa > Chordata > Aves > Passeriformes > Icteridae > Agelaius > Agelaius phoeniceus. The sequence continues at coordinate 7,062,050 of NC_135265.1, forward strand.
ACAGCCATGGTGCCCAGAATTTTTTACCCACATCAGCACCAAGCTCGTGTCTTTTTTAAGAATTACCCAGCTCCTTGTTCTTTCACACACTGCAGGGCTTGCCTGCTACTCTCTTCTGAATAAAGGTGGCAACACAATGGTGAGGGCTGTAATTCTCATGTCTGGTGATTTCAAGATCCTGTACATAAAATTCAGCGGATCTGAGTCATCACGCATGAGAAACAGCTGCCAAGTACTTGGAACTTGGTAGAAGTTTTGGTCTCTGTGAACAGATTTTTGTAATTTTAGCACCATTAATTAGAAGTCATTTTCAAAGATTTCCTTTTGGAACTTTGCAGTCTGACAGAGTCTTATCACAGGAACATTGTGAAGATTCTTGCAAAGTGCATTTGTCTCCTTAAGTTAAATATCCTCACTGGATATATTTAGGTGATAGGTGAAGGCTGTGCTCTCTGTCACTCAGCCACACACAGTGCAGGTGTACAAAAAGTCCAATAGTGTAATACTAAATACTAAAGTTTTTACTCAGAAAAGTGTTGTTATACCCAGCAAGTGCAGTCTGCATACACTGATTATACAGTGTTGTAACCACTGCTTTTATTCATCATTAAGTCAGCTGGGACACTCAAAAAGGATGAGAATATTCAACTATCTTATATTTTAGAAAAACTAACCCCAGTCACACGACATCATTGTGAGAGGTTTCCAGATCTTACATCTATCAAAATGCATCAGTCAGCTCAGAACATCTCATGCTTTCTCATCAAATAAAGCTCAGAATCTTTTGTCTCAAGTCACTTGTGCTAATGTCTTCTGGCTTCACAGCAAACACAAATCTTCCTGTAGATTACATGGACAATAATTCCATTCCTTCTTATGTTTTTGAAATGTTTCTGATGCCACTAACACAACAAAAAAAAACCCCAACACCCTTCTCTCCCTCCATGTGGTAGAGGATTTCCTGAGAAAGGCATCTGTCCACCAGTCTCACCTGAAATTATGTTTATGAAAAGCAAAGAATAACCTCTGGGCAAAAATTTCAGTGTATTTAACCTTAAACAAGCATTTAAGCTTCAACTAGAAGGATCAGGACATGAAAGGAAGGGCAGTACCCAAAGAGCTATAAATAACCTGCTTTTATACAAGATGCTGGCCTAGAATACATTAGATAGAATTTTCTTTATAATACTCAAATTAATTGATGGCATGTAAGAAAAGCAGTTCTTGCATGTCAACCACAGTTTGTCATTACCCATCTAAAATGGATTTAGACAGGAAAAAAAAACACAACAGAAATGAATGTCATATCACCACGTATCTTTTCCATCTGTTAGCACCCTTAGTGCTCCTTATAAAGAAATGCATTTTTATTTCAGATAATGTCAACAAGTATTATGAAATATTTCTCTTTCAATAAAACTGCTAAACCTAGGAAAGCCAAAGGGAAAAAACACAAGATCTGCTCACTAATTAAAAATCCATTAAAATTTAGTCAGAAGGCTTGGAAAACCTCAGAAGAATAAAAATAGATCTAAGAAGAAAATGGGCAATGGAATCAGATGGGTGTCAGTGTATATTTATAATTCACATGAATTGTTTTCCTCTTAACAAAATTGTTTTCAAACTAGATGTAAAACCTAAAAGCCAGATCATGGAAACTATTTTTATACCAGAGTAAATAAAAGTCTGGAAATACTATTGTGAAATATAAACAACAATATAAGTAGCATAATAAGCAACACTCCATAGCACAGACACAAGTAACACAGATCTTCAAACACCTCTAAAAGTTTCTGTATGAACAGGCATATCAATCTCTAGGGGTGTTGATGAGGTAGAAATTCTAAGGTTTTTGTTAGAAATTCTGCTAACAGTAATGTGCCTAAACCTTTTTTTCATCCCTGAAGAAGAGTCTTCTAACCTGGAGTCATAAATTTGCCTTCTGACAATTACAGACAGCTTACAAATAGCTCCAAGTAATTATAAGAGAGAACTTCCAAACTTCTGTTCAAAGGATTGTTAAATTACCATTATTATTTGGGACAATGATCATTGCTGTTCACCAAAATGTCACTTATTTTTATTCGAGACCACTACCAACTATACCAGGCTGCTTTCTGTATTTTTTCTCCATGAGAGACTTCAGCCCTTTAATATTAAAAATGAATTACTGCTCTATTTTTTAATTATTGGGGGGTTAAATATTTTTTTCAAGTCTTACTTCCTCATTTCTTTAGTATGCTCTTAAAGAACACCTTTTCAAAAGTGAAGTTAATAAAAGGATGGTGTTTCCAGCACTAGAGGAGTTCTCCTACCTGATGATCACCTTGACTGTCCCACCCTCCCCAGGCTGAGGGGGGGTCAGGCTGTGTCAGAACTGGCAGCAGAGAGTGATCCACTGCTCAGCCCACATCATATGACACAGGGCAGAGTTATAAACAAAATTGTCTCTGTGTCACACGAGCGGGGCACGTCCCCAGCCAACCCTGCTGGAGCAACCACTACAATGGAAGTCATCCAAGAGGCCCAACTGATACCTCCAGGTCAAGTTCCTCTGAGGCCACCATCCAAGGACACCAGGCTGCAAGCTCATTCCGTTTACTGCCCTGCAACTTGCACAAGGTCCTCAAGGTCTGCAACTTCTCTCCAGTTGCACAAATATACTCAGTTGTAACATTAAAATGTGGTTTTTGGTGTAATAGGAAACCAATTCTCAAAATCTAAGCTCACTGTGGAGAAAAAAAACGTGAAAATGTTCAAGATTCAAACGTGCAGACCTGGCAACTTACAAATTATACTAAGGTGAATTAACAGTGATTGAATTTGAACCCAAATTCAAAAGAGAATGTTTTCATCCCCATCAGTTTGCTTCAGTCAATAGAGGTTCATGAAAGTCTGTGCTGGATGCAGCCAGGGAGAGAGCAGTGGTAGGAAAGGGTTACTGGAGAAGGAGGAGAGAAAATAAAGCCAGTGGAGCTTCTTTTAGTGACAGTGCAAGTAATGCTGTCTAAAAGAATTTGGAAATCATAATCTGAATCCCTTTGCTTCCTAACTTTTTTTCTTTTTTTTGCAAACCACCAGAAAAAAAGTCATGAAAATAATCAGAAATGATACTGCAGCTGATTTATAATGGGACTATTTGTATATTTACCTAATCTTTTCTGAGCACAGACCTTCTGGAATGACAGCTTCTTAGATATTTATACTTTTATTTCAGCTTGCTTTTTACATATACACATATGCTTCTAATTAACATTTACAGCATGGAAATTCAGTTCTACTCACCAGACCACACCATGGAGCCTTAAAAATTATCTTAATCAAACGTTTCAGAAGTACTTTCAGGTATAAAAAGCTGGCAGAGCAGCTCTGAAAGAGCTATACTGGCAACCACTTGTGAAGATGACACAAACAGGAAAGCACATACATGAAACTTAATGGCCCTAAAGCTACTCATATTTATCCAATACTGCCTTGGTGTCACAACAGGACAGAGCAGTTCCTACGCACAGCCACACAACAGTGTTAAAATAATTATTTTTTTTCTTAAAGAGTATTCTGCATAATTTTTTCTGCAGTATTTTTGCACACTGAAATTTCTCCTTGAAGTATCTGAAAGCCTTTATGCTAACAAAAAGAACTACAATTGAAGTATGCCTTGGCCTCAGAACCTTAGAAACCATTTGTCTTTTGCAATCAATGCATTAAAGATAACGTTTGAAAAGAATCTTCAACCACAAAGGTGTTCAACATTCATTACACCATCCCTGGAAAAGCTGCTCCAGGGAGTGCAATGAGAACAGAAGTCTGACTGCTCAGAGATTCAGGGGACACAATGCCAGAATCATTATCCATGCGAGCCCAATATCCCTAACTATCACTCAATAACCGTAATTGATTGAAGCCCATCTTTCACAAAGCCACTCACTTTGCCATTCCCTTTGTCGTTCGTTCCTCCTTCTGAATTCGTGCTCATTTCCTTTGTCAACTTCTCTGGTTTCAGCTTTCAACCACTGGTTCTTGTCCCTTTTTCTCTTACATTAGGGACCCCTTAAGAACTCAGTGTTTTCTCTGCCAGAGATATCATTCACTGTTCTCCAACTACTACTGGTTTTTAGGGTTTAAATCCCCCACCCCCACAAACAAACAGACTGAGCATCTCTACCTTCCTCCCCAAAGCAATCTCCTCCAAGCTTTCTACAATCTCTGGTCCATTTCATGACTTTTTGCCAATATTTCGGTCTTTCAGCCATGGATATCTGAATCACATTGAAATGGCAGCAGCAAATCTCACAATCTCTATGATAAACAGAGCTTCAGTGCACAGCCACAAACATCCCACACTTCAAATCTCGTGCCAGAAATGCTCCTTTTTCTGGACTGCAACCCCATCCCTAAATCTCTACATGGCAACACCGTCCCCTCTCCTTATTCTGAAGAGCATTTTGTTTAACTGCTCTTCTGCCTCTTCCCTGTGCTCATCCATGTCATTCCATATCCAGATTTCAACAGCAGTAATTGTTATTAATATTGACTAATACCAGACTTCACTGCTGGAGGACCACCCAAAAAACCCAAAGCAAAGCGATGACAGTTCCCAAAGACAACAAAGTGCTTGGTCAGCCAGTCCTTAAACCAATTACTGCAGGCTTTATTCCACTGAATAATTCAAACAAATAGTTTTAATCAGAGTATAAAACACTGTTAAGCCCAGCACCTTTAGAGAAATCCATTTACATTACATCTTCATAGAAAACGACGGATAAAGGACCACATCAGATGACCTAATACCTACATCAAAGGAAACTTGTAAAACTCACAAAGTGTGGATAAAAGGATGAAAAGGAAGGGAAAGAATTTAAAAAAGCCCACCAAACCTAAGAGTTCCTGCCTCTACAGAACACAGCAAATGTCTTTATTTCTAAAATGAAAAGTATCCATATCTGCCCAAAAGTCATGCCTTCCACACTGTCATCATTTCAGTGGGAACCATGGGATTTCACTATCTCACAGAAGTGAGCAGTGTGTATTTCAGTACACTTTGTAACAAAATAAAATATTCTACCGAAATTACAAGATCTAAAAAACAATTACTTTATTGCTTCTTACAACTTTTTCACTGTAAAATTCAACTCCAAGGTAGTAATTGGCAGGGACAAAATTATGTAGCAATTAGGGCATGACAGCAAAAGCAAACAAGAACTGAAAATGGGTTCGACACTTCTGGTAACAAGCAGGTAATTATCACAGCAGCTTGAAAGGGGCATAATCAACCAAACTGACATCATCCCTCCCACATAATAAAATGTGAAATCCCTTTACGTGCAGTGTAGCTCTTACACACAGCTGGTAAATGCTGCTAGTCTAGTCTCGATGTTTGTGTCTGCAGAGCAGCTGAGGTTACATTTGGGATGGTTCAGGAGTAGATAATTGTATTTATTTATTTACGATGGTAATAGCTATTACATGTTTTCATCCAATGTGGATTACAGATACTATCCCTAGAAAACACTATTTTATAAAATTGCCCTCTCTTTTCTGAGTATAACTTTGTTTTCAAAGTTCCTAAGAAAGAGAAGAAAAATCTTTGCCTACCATTACATTTTCGCCACCATCTACAAGATACTACAGGTTTAATATTTTTAACATTGAAATAGAAAGTTGCTGGTTTTAAATATGCTTCATTCTTAACTACTCTACTTTACCAGCAACACTTTTTTGCCCAGGATGCATTTGTTTAAACTCAGGTGTGAGCATGAACTGTTGTCTCAAAGCAGCACTGTGCTGCGGACATGCCTCTTGTTATCTCAACAGTGTAACTGCAAAATAAACAGCAACGTATTCATCTTCATCATGTATTTGAAGTAATTAAAATATGATTTCAAAACCCATTCATTTATCTGCTGTGCCCTTTCAGCACTATTTTACTGCGAGATTCTCACTCTCATCAGGGCCATGCTTGGAAAACCCATCAGCCCAAACTGACTCAATCAATGGTGGCTGTTCCATCCCTTGGAGCAGGCTGGGGGGAACCTCCTTCTCCCCTGTTTTCTGTATTCCTACCCCGTGTTCCTCTCCATTTTCTCTCTCTTTGTGTTGACAAATCCATTTACCTCCACATTGTCTGTCAATACCATTAACTCGATGCTCCCACCTTTTTCCAGCTCATTAACAGCAAGGCCGAACCCAACACTAATCCCTAAGTCTGCCCTTAACTATTTCCACACAGCTCCCACCTCTCCATGGGTTTCACTCCTTATTCCTTGGATACCAGCAATTTCAAAAACACCGGAACTGCAGCTCCATTTGTATTGATTTTTCATTACAAATTTCCACAAAACATTTACAGACTATCTGCACCTATCATTTTGTAAACTATGCTGCAAGTACCGTAAGTAAAATGAATTATTAACCCTTATTTTCTTATCATTAAAAGCTCAGCACTAACACATCACAACATGAATTCTTTAGACAGCTGTTAAGCAATCTACTTTTTATCAAATTTTTTGTTATATTTAGACTTTTTTTTTTTTGCACAAAATTCTCACGAAGATAACACAAAGCTGGCTTCCTGGATCTCAGCTTCTGAAAAGTATTAGGGCAGTTTGGAGCATTTCTTGTAAAAATTAAATTTCATGAGTGTGTCACCTAAACATGGCATGCCTTGACTTGTGGACGGTTTGATTTACTGACAAGTAAAGCAGATGTGGGCACAACAGGAGATATTTAATTGCTGCTATATGTTACTGACATGATAAAGATGTTAATACTGTACCAAACCTGTCTTTTTTCCTGCATATCTAAACCATTTAAAATCTCAAATTATTTCAACAGGTTAAAAATTTTCAAGATGCATTATCAAGAATTCTCAAAACTATAGAGAATTTTATCACCATAAAGTGATAAAAGCACAAGTTTATAAATTTAAGTCTATACCACAGCAAAAGGAAATGTCAACCTCAAAGCTAAAAAGGATAAAGACTAAATAAAGACTCACAGAAATTCCAGGCCCCATAAACTCCAGAAAAAGCACATAAAGTCATCTGATAAAGGGACAAATAATTGGTTTTCTTCTTTGCATCTGGATCCTACAGTAAAGGTAACATGCTTGGTTTAGAGTCCCTAAGGGAAACTTTCTTCATCTAAACAGCTGGAAATAATGTTTTGTTGGGGAAAGTACAATATTTTGAAGTAGAGATCCTTCCAATGAAAGCTCTGAGAAGATGCCAGGAAAATGAAGTTAATAGTAACACCAAAAATTTTACCTTCTCTATACACAGACCCACCCCAACACCTTATTTTCTTACAGCCAATTCTACATCTCAATCTGCAGATATGTTGAGGGTTTCTTTCTTCCAAAAATGAGATCAGAAGTTGAGGTTTAGCTTCCATTGGAAAACAAAAATAAACGTGGGCATGAGTCTCATTAGACACACCCCACATTAGCACACCCCAACCCTTAATTTCTTGCAGAATATAACTAAGTTGGTAATGCACATCATAGGAACTTCAGCTTAAAAAATAAAACAATAACACTGACAAAGTGTTCTACCATTAAACAGAACCTCTTAGCAATGCCACTGAACTCATGGCTAAGCTTAATACAAAATATCATCAAATATAAACTTTATTAGCTAAATCCATTTCTGTTCTTCCTCTTCCAAGTCAGATGCAAGCCTGTTTAAATGCTTATGTGCACATTAAAATAAAAATATATGAGTATGAGACCCTGACTCAAAACCATCACAACCTGCACATGCAGGGCAGAGTAATTAACCTGTGTGGTTTGTCAAGGACTGTCTGAATGCTCCTTGGTTTTCAAGCATTCTGTTATCAGCATAATTCAGAGCATTTAGATGAAAAGCCTATATAATTCTAAACTGTTATAAAAGCTTTTTTTTTTTAATGAAATTCTACGAATTCTGATGAGTTCTTTATGAATTCTTCTGAAGAAGAATTGTATTCCTTCAGGTTTCCTTGGCCATAAATTTTATACTTGGGTTCACTCAAAAGAAATCAGAAAAAATAAAACTGCTGAACCTACGAGCTAATAAATATACCATCACTACAACAAACCATGAAAGAATCCATCAATGGATTTGATTTTTAAAATTAGTGACAGCACATCTTAGAAAACATACTGCTGAAGAATGAATGGCAGGGTGAAAAAAATCTCTGAAAAACGTCATCCACTCCTAAACATCTCACATAAAATTTGCTACCCTATTGCACCAGCTGCAGAATTCCATCTCTGCTGCCTTCTACACACCTAGAAGACTACAGGAACCAGGTTTCACATCATCAGGAAAATCATGGGCCAAATACAATGGTGGTCTGACACGTTACTCACCTACACCTCAGTAAGAAAGGTTTCCATTCTATCAAGAAAAACTTTCTTGATAACAGAAAAGAGATTCATTTCAAAGAGACATAACAAAAACTACCAAGGCCATCCAGTTCTTCAACGTGACAAATGTATCAAAAGAAAATGTACACAAAATAAATGTGACTCAGATAAGCAGCTACTATCAGTTTACTACAGGTACCATGTTTGAATAAAGCAAAATGACTTAATAGTATTCTCCCACAATCAGATTTTTAATACTTGCATTAAATCTAAGGAAAACAGTAAACTCCTATTATCCACTTTTGAAAACAAATTTATAATAGAGGTATGCCTGAAGCTGCATTGTAGAAAAAAAAAAAATAATAGCCAACAAAGTATTTAGAATTTTCCATCCTATTATTCAGGAAGATCTAAGAATACCAAAATATTTTAAAAACAATAATAGAAAGTGAAGCCACATTAGAAAACCTCCCCCTAAAGCTTGCAGTTATTGCAGTACTTCTTAAGGCAGAGTTTCATGACAAAAATACTCATTTTGTGCGGCAGAGACACACAAAAGGATTCTTCGGGATGCCAAACACTTTCAGAACTCTCCAGTGATGACTCATCCTGTTATGTATACAAAGCTTTCATTAAAAAAAAAAAAAAAAGTCAGTTGGCATCATTACAGATCCTCAGTTAGCGATCTTCAACTTACTGTTAGTTCTTGTACAAAGTATTCTAAACACTGCAGTGAAGTATTCTGCTATGCTAATTTTGGGGAGGAAAACGTGCAACTTAACTTGAATGGCCTTTCTTACACGGAGTTTCTACTCTAGTTCACAAACGGCTCCAAGATGGCCTCAAACAGAGTTTTGAGCTACACAGAAATTCTTTGTTGCTCCACAGCAGTTCCTTGCCAGTCGTGCTGATCAACTATTTTGCCAAAACCAGAAAAATAAGTCTTTCAAAATGAGTCTTGATGACTGGAACAAAAAGAACCACTTCTTAAAAGAGAAAAAAAAAGAAAAAAAAACCTGGGGGGGAAGGGTAGTTTAACTGCTCCTAAAAACTTTGAAAGCATTCCTCCTGGATATCTCCTTAGAAGTGATGTTTTAATCTCCCCCACCCCAAATTAATTAATTTACTTAGATAATCTGTTGTTCTGCAACAAAACCACAATAAACTAAAACTGCCACATAGATGCAAGTAATTGTGATGAACTGTGCTGCTCTACTGACAAGCATTTTTTAATAAGACAGCTCTCTTTTTTATATATACAACTTCTTTGAAATGTGGTGTTGGTTTTTTTAATTGGCTGTTGTTTGCTTTACTTATACACACGAATGTTTGCAAGATGTACTGAAACCAGAAGCCTCCCACAGCACTACACAGAGCACAGGGAGCCTGAATCTCACTCCATCAAGCCCCTCCAGACTTCTCCAAGTCAAGAGGGTCCTCTCCATTCCTGCTCACCTTCTACCTGCAGGCAGCACCTCCAAACCCAGGCAGGGAGGAGTTTGGGCTCAAAGAAGCTTTGACCTCCTCAAACTCATCTCCAGACTCACTCCACACAGGCAGCAAGTCTGGAGTTTGCAGCCCTCCCACAGCATCGTCTGGCCCAACTCAAACAAACAAGCGAGATAGAAATAATTTCCTTTATGTTCAATCCCTCCAGTCACTCACTTCTCTAATAATTCAGTTCCTAGTGTTGATCCTTTTCTAAATATGGCCACATAAGCATAAGCAGCGAGTCTCAGTGCCAGCTATGCAATTTCTCTTTCCCACTGGGGACAAGTTTTCCAGCATCTCAGATGTTTTCAGAACAGATGCCTCCCCCACCACTGCCACATATACATTTTATTTTATTTCTTATGAACGCCTCTTACCCACAGCAGTTACAAGTGCCAAATCATCTGATTTCACAGAGTGTCAAAAGAAAAGCCAGATCTAAGAACTTTTATAGCATTTTCTATCCCTTCTTCCTCTGCAACATGTTGATTTGGAAATAATACTCTTCATTTGCTCAAATTCCAGTGTCTGCAAGAAGTCTGCTGTCCCTCTCCAGTCATTTGCACTGATCACAGGACTTCATCAACTACACCATGTTTCTCTAAGTTAAGGCTGTCCATGGGCACTGTCAAGGCTCCATGTGATCAAAGATACAAACTAAATTTGTGGATTCATGCTATGAGTCTCTAGCTTTAAGCATACTGATTTCCATGTTTCACAAAAAACAAACCTAAGGAACAGCCCATTTTTTACTGCTTCCAGACGAGCTATGAAGGCTTGTGTAAGAAAGCGTAACAAAATCCTTTTTATTTTTTTAATTTAGTTGTAAGTTTTTGTTATTCTCTCATTACTTATGTACTACCACAGGTGGTCATGGCAAATTACCAACATAATTTATGCCAGTTCTTTAACTGCAAGTCTAGCTTACTAATTAAATACCAGAAAGAAAACCCCAAACAAACAAAGTAAAACCTCACGCCCCAGTCTTCAGCAGTTAAAAAGCAAAGGTACAGAAAAGCAGGAGACACCCCCAGACAACAACAGAAGCTTCATATTTGTCTTTAGCAGATTATGTTTAAATGAAAGCAGACACCATCTTCATTTCCCTGCATTTAATCAGAGGTGGATGGAAGAGGGCAGAGGAACAGGGAAAGCCTCTCCAGCAGAGGTCTGGACAGGGCTGGGGTCTGGGGGGTGACCAAGGAGCCTCACAAAAACCAGGAGGCATTTCCAAGCACACAGCACAAACATAATGGAGGGTCCAGCATGGGCTTGGCTCCACAGAACAAACAAAAGGGATACTTTAATCATATTTTAATGAGGCTTTGCACGTGACCTGGTCCACTGGATGCTGAAATGCTGCTGCAGTTACTCTACAGCCACCTTGGCATTTGGTGGCTAATGCTCCAACTGGCCTCTACGGTACCCCTGAGGAAGGAAAAATAAATAAAGCTGCTGCAGCAGCTTTGGTTGATAACAGCATTAATACACTGGGGGTTTAAAAGGTCTGCAGATCCACAGACATCAGCATCATCAAGTGTGAAACCTTAACTCAGTAATAACCAGTTCTATCAGGAGACATATTAAGCAGAATAATTAAGTCAATTTATGTTATATAAAAAACAGGTTCATTATCCAAATACAAATATTATTTAACTAATAGAATGAATCAAAACCCAAGCTATGCAATAGACATTTATCATCAGAAAACAAGATACCGTGGTTCCTTAAGGCTGCAAAAAATGAAAAAATTTCCTGCCCTAAGAACCCGAAAGAAGAATCCTAAGAACCCTAATAGTCCAGAAATCCTGCTTTTGGAGTCTATTTGTCTCTTGTTGCCTTCAAAAGGCACTCCTCTTACACACATACAATTTTTTTTTCAATTTAAATAAAATTTCCCTGATGTGCCCTAGAGCTGTCAACCACATCTTTGAAAAGCACATAGTCTGGTTTTCCCACACATACATTTCCATGCATCCTGACAATTATAACCACAATTCACATTGAAAAGGTGATCACAAAATCAGCATTTGCTGTCTCTTCTAACACTTACTACACAGCACTGATACTAGTAGGTAGAAGGATCAAGAAACCCCCAAGAAAATCCCTGCTGTTCTCACTCTCTGCAGCTGAACTGTGGAACTCCATGCCCAGCACGATGGAAATCTGTGTGACTGAGAAGAGGCTGGACACATTCTAAGGAGATTTTTATGCTCAACAGATCACAGCAATACCATCCTTGATTCCAAAACTCCCACAGTTCTTTCCCAATCTCCTGCAATTAGGGGTTGGGGAAGTATCATTACAAAATTACTTTTGTCTTACTTTCCTACTAACCACTGCAGGAAACATGATGGTGGGACATCCACATCTCTGATCTGACCCAGCACTGATGCTGTTGTGAAATAAGTCATTTCTCCAAATTATTTTAAAGACAGACTCTGAACCAAGAAAGCTCATCATACTGCCCAGATTACTGTCACATCTAAAAATTCATCTTTAGCAACACTGAACTTTATTTCCAGCCTTGTACTCAATATCCTGTACTCTGAAAACTGAACCTGTGACTATGCAGCTTTTAGTGGTTTATAGAAGTTTCATTCCTCCAAAACACTGGTTCCTGATTTCTGAGTCCAGAGACTCCCATGTGGGCTTCCAGAGATTCAGTTCTGCACGGGGGGAAGCAAAGAAAATGCCCAAGCATCCTATAGACCTTCCCATCCAGGATCTTTGTCCATACTGCACTGAAAAGGTTACACACCTTACCCCCTGCTCAGGGATCTACCACAGCAAAACAATAACCTTGAGGCAGCCTTCAGGTCATACAATCATGCTTCATAACAAGATGCTTTCACTGTCAAAGAACACCTATTTTTCTTGTATTTAAGCAACATGAAGCTCTTCTGGTAGATCAATGGATCCTCCTAAGTCACCAAATTTCTTGCACAACATCAGAAACAAGTTAAAGCCCCCATGTCCTGTAAATACAATCACTTGACATTTTGCTGCTATAATCTGAAATAATACTCAATCCATGAGCATTCTAACCCTACCTTTATACAGGGAATTTTTAATTTTTTGCTTCTTCTTGTCACTTAAAGACTACCAAGAGAGATTCATGCAAGGTTATTCTGCCCCCCACCTTGGATAAAGTTCTGACTTTGAGCATTCAGTCTCATCTTTTTGATGGAATTTGAGAAGCATCTTTGAATACCAGGACCAAAGAGCCAAGGAAGGAGTTTTATGAAAAACAGTTGGTGCTCATTGACTGTTGGCATGTTCTTCCTCATTCCTAAAAGTTGCTTAATTTCACCCCTCTACTTTCCATAAGGATGTGGTCAATGTTCATGAGGAAACCTAGTAAAAGTACATAATGCAGAATGCCATCCTCTGAATGGTTCTGACTTGGTGGGTGTGTACTGGGATGGCAAGGAGCTCTGCCAGTAAATTTCACTTTTGCTGCTCAGGTAGAATCAGGCTATAGGATGATCAGCAGAAAGTTTAGTTCAGATGAGTTTAGCAGGCTTAGGAGGCTGTTGGGAGGACTGGAGAGGAGATTACAGGAGAGATTATTTCAAGATACATCTTCTTTCAGTACAAGCTGCAGCCACCGAAAGGATTTTGCAAATTGAACTCCCTAAAATGCAACCACCTCCCCCCCAATCCTTGCTTCTCTTAGAGCTTCAAGAGACACGACCCCACCACCACTGCTTTCCTGCCCCTAACCACACCACCACAGCACATCTTCCAAATTTCTCACAAGTGATTCTGTGTTCAGAGGATGTTACAGAACAGTCAGAAAAAACTGCCATTATAAACTGCTGAAGAGACCACAACCATCACTGGCTTTTCCATGACGAAGAAGCCCTGGCAAAACAGCCTTCCCTAGAAAAAATCTACTACTCTTCACCTACAAATGTATGCTTTACTTACCAAGAAAGACAACTAAGTAGCTCTCCTTTACCTGCCTCCTGGCCTGAAACTTTGGGCACAGGGGGTGGTGAGAAGTACAAGGACAAGATATGGAGCACCACATGCAAAATTATTCATCTTACATCACTCTGATAAAAATGAACACATAATATCAGTTTTCCAGATGCTGATTGTGCTTGATGAAATCAAGTACCTGACAGTAGGATGGGTCTCAGAGGGAGGAAATACATATCTAGCTCAGGAAGAAATAAGCCTAGTTCTCTCTGAGCGACCCCAAAGTGCCCCTTTTTTTTCTGCACACAACAGGACTGTAATTCTTGCCAGCCTCTGCAAAGCAGTGGGAGTAAAACATGACTAATTGGCCAGTAAAAGAATAATAGAGAAATCAAGTACAAGTTTATGCAATTTATAATTGTTGTGATTTCAGCTTAGCACTGTTCCACAGAATCTAAGTTGACAGAAAACTGTTCTCACATTTTCTTGATATCTGAAGAATGAAAAACTACTCCACAATGCCTGGTTTATTTTTCTCTGAAGCATCCTCTTCCCCACAGTTTCTGATCATGCAGAGCAGCAATTGGTTAGCACTATTCAAAACAGTAGGTGCAGAACAGTCTAGGCTATCGAATTCTTGCTTGTACTGATGAATGTTTACTCTCATGACTATTTTATTTCAATGGAAAACTTTCTATTGACTTGACTTGTCTTTGAAACAGAATTGTGTACCTTAGAGAATACCCCATCATGCTGATTAATAATTAAATGAATCCATACAGTACTTATTCACTGACAGTTCTTTATTTGGAGGTCCAGAGGCATCAATAATGAAAACTCCTCTGCAGTATGGGCAAAGCTGTCAGCAGCAGATGTTGAAGATTAGGCAGCCATGAGGAAAGAAATAAATATAATATAGGATGGTTTAGATATCAACTGTATGTAGGTCTAGCAATGATCAGGGGAACTACCTCTCCCTAACCTTTAGACCTCTCATCTTTCACCAGAGAAAACAGCAGCCAACTACCTTCATCAGCATGGGTGAATGCAGATATCACACTGGCCAGAGCAATCCCTGGCTACACAGCACTGCCCAGGAACTCTGACTTTCTGGTAACAAACTAAACTGGAGTCAACTGATTTCAAAACATCCCCAAGGGAAGCAATAGAACAGCCTGAAATAGAAGCTGTTCATCAGTTCAGCTCCAGGATTCTAAAACTTTCTATGGAAAACTGACACAACCATCTCAGTTACTGAACCACAGACATCAAGACAGGTTCAGTAACTACACGCATTTCTGAAAAATGGAAGAAAGTAACTTACTAACTCCTCATAGCTAAACATTCTTCATCATTCTAGGTGGGTTTTACTATCTGAGGACAAATATACCAGAGGAAAAAAAGAGATGTGTTAATTATTTTACATCTTGTTGACTAATAAATACCTGAACAAAATCTACAAGGCAGACCTGCTCTCCCCAGCCCAGTTTCAAGAATCTGTTAATGCAGGATTGTACCCTGATCCAAACAAACTACCTCAGGAATCTTCCTGACTTCCTCACCATCACTCTCTTCTTCTAAGAACTAAACTTCAAGTAGTAATAGTTGTTATTTCTGGAGCTGCATAAAAATGTCTTCAGATGGTTCCCTGGAGTGTTTATTTTTCTTAATTTAAAAATCTTAGCTTCTTTTAACAAGGTGAAAACAAAGATGAAAAGAAAACAGAAATGAAAAGACAACTAAATACACGTAAGACTAAGCACTGCTTACAGGCAAGCTACCTCACCAAGGTGGATTAAGGTGAAAGAGAAAGACTGAAGTCCATGCTCCTCAACCCCCATCTCCCATCTGTCTTACAGATTATATTCCTGGAACTCTGGCTTCCTCTTTCCTGAGCACTGCAAACCCACGATGCTCCCAAAAGCCCTCTACCTTGTTTCTGTACCCCTTCCTATGTGCAATCAGCCTTCTGCTAAAATACTGCAAAGCCAAAGTGAAATGCTTCCAATGAAAACAGTCTCTCAAAGGTTAATAGTAGTTCTTACTGCTCAATCCTGCCCTCCATTTTATGGCAGCCCTGAACATACACTGAATGACTTCTGCCACAACTGTGACTAAACCTTCTGTACACAAGGCAAGGCTGACATGGCAGTGACAACACCTAGCACACCTACTATTTGACCCAGATCAAGGACCTTTGAAAAGGTTAGAAAATATTCTAGGTTCATTCATTCCCTCATCCCTCTCCTTGACCACTGCTGGTGTCTTCTTGCATGCTGAATACATTCTCAACAGTGCCACAAAACCATGATGACAAAATTGCCCCACTCAAGCCTAAGGGCAAGGTGACTAAAATAAAGCTCCAACCTCATTTCTTCTCATTGCTCCAGATACACCATCCTTATATAGTCCCATCCAACCCATCCCTCCCCCTGCCCCATCCTCTTTGTTCCACCAAATACATCACATCCTTTCACCCTGTTCCTCCTGCTTCAAAAAACCCTTCCAATTCTATTTAACTCAGTACCTTCACAAGTCACTTGATTCAAAGGCAGCAGATTTCTGCAGAACTGTAAGCCTAAATAAGAATTCTGTTTGAGGTTTTCTGAATTCTGGAAAAAATACAGCTCCCTTTCCTCCTGGTCTAACTCCACCTCAAACAGATCCCCCATGGAATGATTATTCCCAGAACTGCCCTTTTCAGAGTTTGTCCCATTTTTCTCTATGGCACCTGATGTTACATGCTAACAGCAACTGCAAACTGGTTAACTATAAACTACATATAAACTATATAAACCAGGCAGTAATAACCTGCTCTCACATGCACTTGTTCCTGAATGGAGTCTTCCAAAAGCAACCCACCTTCTCTTTTTATAGCATGGGGGCATTTGGGGCCTGGAAATTAAAAATAAGAAAAAAAAAACTTAAATTAAAAAGAGAGAGAAAAAGGAAGATCCAGAGTTAAAACAACATGGAAGTGTGTGTGGTTGGAAGGAACACATTGAGCTCCATCTAAAACAAAGAATTTATTCCTGAAACTGAATTATACCCAAGAACTGCAAGTCCTGGCTAAACAAACAAATATATACACAAGCAGACTCTTCTTTCATGCCTCTATATTTTCTAATTAAGTAACATTACACAAGTATTCAGCTTTTAATGCTTGGAAATCAGGATGGAAACATGGGACAAAGAGGCCAGCGTGAAATCTTTTATTTTCTAGCTGTACTACAAAAGCACCATCAGCACAAGCCACACTTACTGTGTAACATTTCTCCAGTGAGTACAAACAAGAGGGAGACTTCCCTGACAGAGAGAAACACAGAGTGCTATGACTAACTTCCAACAGCCCTTATGGAGGAGCCAAATATCCTCCAAATGCATGATATCATCTATGCTTGTGCCTGGCTTTGGACCTCAACACTGAGATGAAAAAAAAAAATTCTGACGAGGAAGGCCACCTATAATTATGCTCCATTTTTTTAAAATCAAAGATATTTCCAAAGGACAAAGCTTAACTGTGATGTTTCTCCACTCAACTCCATCTGAGATGTCAGGAAAAAAAATAAAAAAACCTGTCAAGACCACTAAAAGCCACATCTGTTTGCTGAATACATTCCACATCAGATTACGGAACACAAAGACGTGAACGCTGTCAAACAGAAGGCGCTCACCTATTCCCAGAGGCACGTGACAGCTCCTCTGCCATGCTCTCCCCACCCAATTTTCATGACATTTCCTGGCTCTCCCCACCCAATTTCCATGACATTTCCTGGCTCTCCCCACCCCATTTCCATGACATTTCCTGGTTCACCTCGGCCGTCCCGGGGAGCGCCACTGCGGCACAGCAAATGCCATGGATGGCAAGGAGACATCTGATATCTGTGATATCACACGCTGGGATCCTGCCAGAGAACCACCACATGCCAAAAGGATTTCGCAGAGGAAAGACAGAATTATAAAAGACTGTCAAAGTGGATTTTAGGACTTCTTCGAACACCCAATGTCCCAGGGTTTCCAGGAGCTTTAGTGATTACTAAAATTGGAACAAATAAAACAAAAGAGTGTCTTTCAGCTTGTTTAGAGGCTGCTTTTGACAGCACTCCAGAGCCAGTCCCCCATCCTCTTGGACTGTGTCTTTTACACTAAATGGTACACACCAAGTACACGCTCCTCCATACTAAGAGTTTTCTATCCACACTTTCAGAACAGGAAACCAGAATTGCAAAGCCGTAAGGTTTGACAGCAGTGATGAGAAAAGAATACTTCAACCATTATTTTTAAATAGCTGAATAAATTAAATACAGTAAGTCTGGAAATATACATAAAGCATATACTGAATGGTCCTTTTAGCCTGAAATAAAAGGAGAAACAAATACATGGTGGCTTTTAATTTCTGCTCAGCCATTTACCCTTAAGAGATCATTTTCAGGCAAGTCCAATGAACGGTCACGTTAAGAAACTGTATATGATGCAACTACTTTCTACTGGTATATTATGTAAATGACAATAATATCACCCCCTGTGTCCTCCCCTCCAAAAAAAAGCTTCCAAAGAACATTTTGCCAAAACTCTGCAGAAGTTTCTGCTTAGGAGAGAATAATACAAAAAAAAAAAAAAAAAAAAAAAAAAAAGGAGAAAAAATATAAAAATATGAGTCAACAGAGTCTGACAAAATTATTATACAAAAAATACTATTCCTACCAAAACAAAAATATTTTGACCTAAAAGCTTCTATATTTAATGCTGCCAGAATATTAGGTATTACTTTGCATAGAACAGACAAAACAAGAGTCATAAAACAGTTTATAAAGATGACCTGTAAGTGAGGCAAGGAACTAAAACTACAGATACTTGAACTCCAAGTATATTCTCGAAATAAAGACCATTTACACCAAAGTAGTAAAAGATGCATAACCAAACCCTTTAAAAACAAATGTACAGTAGTCATCAGTGAAGTTACTGAATGGCACTCAGATGCAGCTGATCACACAGCACTAAGAAAAAAGTCTATCTTGTCTCCTGCTTCTATCTTACAAGTAGATGGTTAAAATATTTCCACTCAGCAGTCTGGAAGCTGCAGTTATTTTCTGTAGCAAGTGGATTTTATTGTGCAGGAGCATCAAACACCACACACGACCATCACCATGATGTACACACAGCACAAAGACCCCTGCACGTAACCTCCAGCTTAGGAGCTGTGTGCACTTCAATACCCAGCATTGTACAGAGTCACTGAGAAAACCTTTAAATGTCTGCCCAGTTGTTTCAGTTTTGCTATAGGAGTACAAACCCACTACTGCTTTATTTCTTCACATGAAAAAGCCCCAAACCATTTTCATACTGATCTTCAGATCTTTCAACAGCTCTACGCCAAATAACGCTATTCTGAGAAAAAAAAAATGAAGTTAAACAAAAATCTAAACTAACTCAGGAACGTTCTTCAATTATGTAAGAATCCAGTTAGAGTGTTAACTAATGATTTACTGGTGAGAGTGTAGGGTTTAGTATCCAGAATGAAGCACGAGACCGAAGGAGTTTTTCAGGAAAATACAAAACACTACACAAATTAACTGGTTCATATTTTGAAAGCATAGATTGTTATGTTGGGTGGGTTTTTTTAATCAGCCTGCTACAAAGTCAGGCCACTGGAAAAAGGGGTAGCCAGCCTCTCATAGTGCCCAAATAAAAAAAAGAAATAGACTTTTTTTCTTTACAGTTGTACCAAGTTTTTTAAAGCCAGCCAGTTACATAACACTTACTTTGACTTATGACCTATTTGCTCACACGAAAATCATCATATATGATGATCTGACCATCCATAATGCGCTAGAAACATAGTTTATTTTTTAAAGTGTTTTTATTTTTCCCTCTTAGTTTAGAACTACAGTTTGAAACAGTGGGAGGATCACCTAAAATTAACACTATAAAGGTATGCTTTGGAAGCATGCAAAATTAAAATGGCATGTTCTTCAAATATAGCGTGCACAGAATACTTCAAAATATTAAAGAAAAATTAACCCTATCTCCATTTTCCATCTCTCCAGTATTTACATCAGGAAGCGACAAAAAAAATATAAAAGGAAAAATAAATAGTTGTGCTATAGGTATCCATATAAAGTCGTATTTTTTCCAGAATATCTGCGGGCACACGTGTGTAGGTGTACCCAGGGCAGCGCTGACCGGATGCCCGGCTGCGCCCGGGTCAGGGCGAGCGGGGCTTTTGTGGTTCTTTCTCCCACCCACCACCCTCCTTTTTCCTTATTTTTATTTTGCAAACGGCCGCGGATTACCCAGCGAGCGTGTAACTTGAACCTCTACACCCACGTCTGGACGCGGGTCCGGGTTTTTTTTTGACCGAACGGCGTCGAATTCGCCGTGCCGAGTGTCAGCGGCGCCCAGTCCCCACGCCAAGTTTGCCGCCCGGTCCCGGCGGGTCCCCGCTCCCCGGGGAGCCCCTTCCCGCTGTCACCGCCTGCCCTCGATACAAAGAAGTTCAGCGCCAGCCGTACTCACCCCCGGCGAACTGGCTCTGCGCGACATCGCCCAGCGCCGCGGAACCGCTCGCAAATCCCCTCTGGAAAATGGAGGGGCTGGCACCGGTGCGATCCGGAGGGAAGAGAAGTTATTTACATGCCAGGGCCCGAGCCCAGCGCGGAGCGGAGACGGCGATGCTCAGCGCTGCCCGCGGTCTGCCATGTTCGTGCCGCTCGCTCGGCGCTCCCCCGGCCGCTGCCCCGGGGCCTCGGGCGGCTCTACAGGGCCCCCCCCATGGCGGCGCCGCCGGGGAGCGATGCGCCACAGCCCCGATCGCCGCGGAACTTCGGCTCCGGGATCCTCCCCGAACCAGGCTGGGGCCGCCGGCGGAGGAGGGCGGAGGGGGAGGGGAGCGGGGGGAGAAGGGGAGGGGAAAGGGAAAAAAAAAAAAAAAAAAAAAGAGAAGGGAGAGGAAAAAAAAAAAAAAAAAAAAAGGGAGCCGAGGGAGAGAAAGTAGATCCGACGCAGCCGGGCGCCGCCAATGTGCGGACCGGAGCGCTGCGGCAGGAGCGGGGCCGCCCGCGCTCGGGAGGCGGAGCGGCGGCGGCCGGAGGCGCAGCGCCCCCGCCGGAGGCTCCCCCGGGCCGGCCCCCGCCCCGCACCCCCGCGGGGCCCGCGCGTCCCGGGGGAGAGCCCGGGGCCGAACCGGGAACCGAGCGCGGGGGGGCCCGGCCGCTCCCGCCGGCCCTGCCCGGGAGCACCCTCCGAGCGCGGCGGGCGGCAGCGCTCCCGCTCCCTTCCCCCCACGCCCGCACTTTCCCATTTAACAAAGCAGCGCAACCAAAAGTTACGTTTCCATAGACGCCAGCCGCTTTCCTGGCGGCCCCTCCTCGGCTGCTGGGGCTGCTCTGGGAAAACCAGGGTTTCACGCGTGAAAGATTAACGTGGGACTCCGGGGATCGCCTTTTTTTTTTCCTGTTTTTCTCCTTTTTCCACTGAATCACAGGACCCTTTTGGTTGGAGATCAACTACTTCAAGCCCCGGCCAAGGCAGGGTCACCTGGAGCAGGTGACACAGGAACGCACCCAGGTGGGTCTGGAATGACTCCATGACTTCCCTGGGCAGCCTCTTCCAGTCCTCTGCCACTCTCAACGTAAAGAAGTTCTTCTTCATGTTGAGGTGAAACTTCTTGTTTAGTTTCATGGTTTTAGTTAGTGTTTTATGCTTTAGTTTTCTTCTTTTTTTCCTCTCCCCCTCTCATGCCCCCCCCCCCCCCCCCAACGTTTTCCAAGCTGCTCTACACTTCTCCAAAACAATCTGGAATGGACAAGCTAAGAAAGCAAAGCTTGACAAATGTCCATCTACAAATGGTTCTTTCCTAATCTTCCAAATGCTCCCTGCCAATTTTATTCTCCTACAGAGAGAAAAACAAATCAAGAAAACATTACGCAAGTGTCACTTCACTTGCATTGATAGATACTTGCAAACCAATGGGTCCTGCCAATATGAGCAGTAATGCAACTACCTTTGTTCAACTTCCCTTCACACAAAAACCCCCCAGCAGCTGTTGTGTAATGCTTTGCTTCTGTCAATCTCAAGTTTTCTTAAAATTTGTTTAAGTATCAGACATCTGCAAGACACAGGTTGACACATTGACAACAATAATAATCTGACTTGTTTGTCCAACAAAGTAAGACCATGCATCACCTCTACTTTCTCACTCATCTTAACATTTTTTTTTTAAATCAAATTCTCTTCTGTCACACTGAGCTGCAGCTGGACGTAGTTATTCTTGGGCACCATCTGTTGTGGACAAGCAAGAAAGTTCAGTATTGCCTTATGAGAACTGATTAGAGAAATTCTCAATAAATGCATCTAAGAACTCAAAGATATCATTTTACTTCTAAGACTGAACAAAACAAACCCAAAATCCCACACTGATTCACAGAATGGGATCTACCCAGGTAGAGGGAATAGACCAGTGCTGCCTCTCCTTGCATTTTCAACTGGAACATGTTCTAGGTGCCCAGCCTACAGGAAAGTTTTTATCAAACCCATTCTCCAAAGATGACGATAAAATTTTAAAATGAAAGCACTCACATGAAAAAATCTCCAGGTGTTTACTCTGAAACAAGTAACTATTGTATAAGAGCCATTGTGCCATGTTAGTACAGGTACGGACACATAAATAGATTTGGCTACAAGGTGCTATCAAGCTCTGGCTTATCAGCACATCTCTGTAACCACACATATTAGCACGCTCAGGCTGCTGCAATGAGAAGGTTAAATATGTTATTCTAAGCCTTAGCTGAGGTGGGGAATGTCAGGGGTTTATTTTCCAGTGAGGGTTGATTGTCTTGGTCCAACCAACAAGCGGGGAATTGCAAAGCCCCTACTGAGCCATCAATCACTTTGCCTATTCCCTTTCACACTCACAGTCCTTCAGGCTCAGCCAGGACAAGCCTCTGTTGGGCATCCATCTCTGCTGAGTTTAAACACTTTTCTAACCAATAATTCTCACATCAACTAAAGTAAGCTCCTCTTCAAGCAAAGAAGATACCAAAGATCAGACAGAAGCTGTGTGTTCTCCAAACTGTATTAAATGAGTGTTTAGGGTCAGTAGGTTAAGCAAGGCTGGAGAACCAAGTTTCCTGTGTCATCTATCCCATAACTGCCTGGTTTTCATGAGCTTCCACTACAATCCTGGTGTGCTACCATTCCAGGTGATACCTCTGCAGCATGACTGACCCTCCATCAGTTCACATGGCTGTTTGTGCTGCTGTACCTTAAACCTGCAGGTATTTTCACATGCTACACTGTTAAAAACTTTAAGTTCTAACCTAGAAGGTAATGGGTCATCTGACAAGTTTAAGTAGGCTAGCACAAACAAGTTGTGCTTTAGTAAGAGCTGGTTAAAATAATTAATTACTCTCAGTATTTCTCACTGCTGTTCATGTGACCCAGGATCCAAGCTAACAGGTATGAAGCCATATTAGCTGGCCTTGTGCTTCCCCTTCTTTGGGGATGTATTTTCTCTCACATCAAAGCATGAGATTTAGTTCTTTAAGACCACATTAATTGCCATAAAAATCTTAGGAAGGAAAAAGTGTAATTTTACTACAGCGCAGTCAGATGTGGTCCAACACCAGTCATGTTGACTGATTACTACTTCTCCACACAAACTGCCCATAAATTGCATTCAGTAGCATTGTATGTTCTTCCCACCCCATACCTCTTCCTCCCAGCCTCAGAACTGCTCCCATTCAGCTGAATGTTGGATTGTGAACCAGACACATGGACCAAACCTGCTACAGGGCAACCCAGCAAGAAGCAGCAGGGCTGGACACTGAGAAAAGGCAAAGCAATTGTGTCTGCAGCAGCTCCCTGCCCTGATTCACACATCTCCACAAACGTGTGTCACCATGATGGCAAGGCAGGAAGTGTTTATGCCAATGCTTCTGCCAAGAAAATGTACATGGGAAAAATGGGACCAGTCGTCTCTCCTCAGACTTCTTTTTTTTAAATAAGCAACAGAAGTGATAGATTTAATGATTAAGATAAAAACTTATGTCTATACATATGGTGGACTGTTTTCTTCCAAGCTCAAATTGATTAACTCAAGGATGCCACTCTTGAGTTAATCAAGACACATTGAGCAAAGCAGCCCTATCTGTTTGTGATAGGCCCTGTTTACATTCCTAACTTTGAGAGAATGTTTCTTCACAGCAACCAAGAGAAATTCAGAAATAAAACAAGTCAGCAATTCCAATATACTCCTATCAAAATTTCAGATGGGACACATACAAATAAAAAACAAGGACTTCTCAACAGAAGTATTACTTGGTTACTCTAAGTGGGTCAAATATCAGATCTGGTACTTCATTGATTTTAAAATGTAAAGACAGATATATTAAGAAGCTCAATAATGTGTTTGTCTTTCTTAAACATTTCCCTCAACTCCTGCCCACCTGCTATTTCCAAAATATTCAATGGGTTTCTAAAAATTGTAACAACTTGAGATTAAGCACTAAGTACTGAGCTACAAAAGGACAAAAGCAGAAAAGGAAATGCAAGTATTTATCCTTTAGTCTGGCAATTCTACTGAAATGTAAAGGCATTTTACCTTCCAGCATCCCTGTATGCTTCCATGCTACACAGCAACTCAAACCACCCTCTTCTGTGAATAATTTCTCTATAAATTCCAATTTCCATGCCGAAGGATTAAACAGAAGAAGACTGATTCCTTTTTTTACTGCATTTGAAGGGGTTTGGAAGTTCTTAGTTTCTAACCTGTGCTACAACATTCTCTAGAGATAGACTCAATTTCTAAAATTAAAAAATAAAATTAAAAAATGTTCTAAACCAGCTCCAAACAGTCTATTTCCTCTCTCCTCCTCTCTCTTCTTGTGAGCATAAACCAGATCATATCTAGACCCAAAGACAGGTTGGCAGCATGTTACACAGCCAAGAAACATGTGAATTAACTGCATACCCACATTAACGTATTGTGATAAATTCAATTTAAAGCCATTACATCTAAGATGCCACATCTAGCAAGCCTGCTTTTAGAAACAGAAATTGAACAGCAATGTAAGACAGATAATTAAAACAGCTTTCTATAAAGAAAGCATTGAATTCTGTCTTTTCTCATGGTTTTGACTGGCAAGGTGTGGCAAATGCAATTTCCAATTTCCTCCTGCCATGGGCAGGAACACCTTCCCCTAGAGCAGGTTGCTCCAAGCCCCATCCAGCCTGGCCAGGAACACTTCCAGGGATGGGGCCTGGTCAAACTGTCCCAGTGCCTCACACCACCCTCACAGCAAAGAATTTGTTCCTAACATCCAATCTAAACCTGCCCTCTGACAGCTTGAAGCCATTCCCCCTTGTCCTGTCACTAGAGTTCCCGATGAAAATTTTCTTTATCCCCCCAAAAAAATAAAGAGATGAGCAAATAAATACAGAGAGGACTAAAGAAAAATATAGATTAAAAACCACAAGTTCAAAAGAAGATGCAAGATGAGAAGAGGCAGAAAACAGAAATACCTGAACGCTCCCAGGCCATCAGAAAATGACTCATTGCTAGTGACATGCATTGTTAGCTGCCAGCACAGGCAGGACAAAACTGTTTTCAACAGTGCATGATGGAAGTCCAATGAGAATATAAATTCTGACATATTTGCTTTAACATAATCAAAATAGCCCTACCCTTTTCTAGCAGATAAACTTTTAAATGTACTTTTTAAAAAGAAAATCTGGAATGCCAGGTGACACCATTTCTGAAAAAAACAATCCCAATGTGTAAGGAAGTAATAATTTATTTAGTATATGTGGAATCACACAGATTAAGAGATAAAGCAAGTATCAAGTGACAAAGGAAATAAGAGACAATGAAACAAAGAGATTGAGTAAACTATTTTCTTTCCATAAACAATACAGGAAAACACCATCTAGGAAATAAAAATTACTACACATCCTTCACTGTGTAAAAGCAATGGGTACCACAGAAATACTGGACATCACCATCAGAAGGGATGCTTATGGAAAAGGATCACAGAATCACTCAGGTTGAAAAAGACCTCAAAGGTCAGCCAGTCCAAGCTCTTCCTCAAAGCAGGTCAGAGTCAGTTCCCAAAACAGTTTTAAAATATTTTGAAGTTCAATTCCTTGTTTACATAGCTGTGTAATTACACACAGTGCTGAAATCCAGTGGGGGGACCCTATTTGAAATTACTTTTGCCAAGTACAGACAACACAGATCAGGGCATAAAGGTGATACTCAGACAAACTAAATCACACCTAAACACCTTTGTTTAGTATTTCCTATTAGACTGCCCCTGCCCAGACCCCAGCCTATCTGGATTGCATTTCAGAGGTAACTACTTCACTCTTCTGACTAAGCATAAGGACCTCTGCAGAATTTTAAAACACTTCCTCCTTCCATCAGTAAGCTCCTTTAGAACAGTAAAATAAATATAATTATTCAAGTTTTGAAAGAAAACAATTCAGACAGAAACTAGACCATCACAATGTTCCCAAAAAAGAAACCTAGGTGGCATGACTACAGGAGCTAGAATTCAGCCCCTGCCCTGTCCCCAAGGCCCATTACTAATAGCTGTTATGGAATATGCTCCCACACCACATGACGTGGTCACATCCACGCAGATATAAATACATAAATTCCCCAGGTTCGGTTCAGGCTACACACTAGGGGACAAAAAAAAAAAAAAAAAAAAAAGAGAGAGAAAGAGAAAAACCCCAGAAATACCCAAAAATATTTAACAACTTAGTTGAACAACATTTATAGTCTTTAGATAAAAGCCAGCTAAATGTCTATCACAACGCTTTTCCAAATTCTAGCCACACGAGGAACACAGTGCATCTGAGAAGATATGGAATAGCTGAGAGCCCATGCTTCAACTCAAGTTTAAACATGTCCAAGACAATTATGACTTCACTTTTTCTAAGTGTGAGCATGTTAACTAAGTATAGACAAGAAACTCTCAGTGGTCTAAAAAAGCCTTTAAAATAGCATGGCCAAGTTAACAATGTAAAAACTGGTTATTTCTTTTCTATCAAGACAGTCCAAAGCAAGTGAAATGAAAAGAGACACATGAATTAAAAAAAAAAAAAAAGTAAGCAGAAAATATTCTTAAACAAATATTTATTTATATTATCAGTAATTTAAAACCCTCACTGACACCATCTGGCTAACAAGCCTTGAGATCAAGATTTTCTGCTTGTCCATAAAGTAGGTTCACAACCAACAGTACTTTGTTCTGCTCTACCAATGTATCCTTGTCTGAGAAGACCACAAAAAGAGCACATGAAATGTGAGTTTATCAAGCTCTTATATTATTCTTTACCAACTAATATATTTGAAATTAATGTATTTCCAAGCCATTCACAGCATACCACAACACAAAGAATACTCTGCCACTCCATTAAAGAAAGAGACAACAGCAAAGCCAGACATGAGCCAGCCCTTAGTGCTCAGAGATTATTTCTTTAAATAATTATGCTTACAGATAATTTATTTCTTGAGTTACCCTCCCATTTCTGGGCCCAGTTCTCTCCTAAAGGGTTTCTGAAAGACACAGGCAGAAATCTAAATTAGAACTCCTGCTGAATGTGTTTTGCACTTTCCTTTGTATAGATCTCTACCAGGATGCCTGATGCAAGGTTAATTACTCAAAATATGAACCAGGAAACATTGTTTGTGAGAAGCCTGAAGTAGCACTGAAATCCAGCATTTCCCAGAGCCTCATGGCTTGTACATCCCATCTCCTCTGCTCCCTCTAGAGCAATTCTGCAGTGAGCTGCTCCTCCTAAACTCCCATCCCTATGGGTTAGAGAACATTAACTGTGGCACACTGCTTGCCCAGGAGGCTGAGAGTGAAACTGATAAGAATTCTATCAGTTTGATTGAATTCCTCCTTGATACAACACCACCAACAAAACAAATCCAGTTATGGTTATACCAGTACATAAAAGATAGCTGGTGGTGGTGGCCTTGAGGCTGACAAGCACAGGACAGCTTCCATCCACACCATCTCATTCCCAACCTCCCCCACAAAGCAGCCCCACACAAACTGTGCTGGGAACAGCATGGGGACCACAGGAAACCTTGGGCCAGCCTTGAGAGCTGTTTGGCAGAGTGGTCAGAAGTGCATGAGCAACGACTGGAACTGTATGGCAGCAGAGACAACACTGGGGACAACAGTGTCCAGCAACTCCAAACATTCCCTGCCAGTTTTGTCACAGCCATGGACAAGAAGCTGAGTGCTTCATGTGCCAGAACACTATTGCTGGCTACAGCCATGCCCTTCATCCATACAAAACACTAGCACAGCCACAAATTAGCACAATTAGAAATGGAAAAAATTAAGGAAACTGAAATGATCAGTTCTTTTTATTTCAAAATTCCCTTTTCCAAGCTTTTCTTCACAATGAAAAGCATCTGGCCCATTTCTAAGTTCTAGTCTCATCCAGTTCAGTGGGCCACAGTACGAAAAAAAATAGTTACTTGCTTTTATTACAAGGAAAAAAGCTGGAGGTGAAACAAACACATAAGCAACAGAGAATAGGAACTAGGAAAAAAGGAACAGGGAAGGCTGGGAGAGAAAAATCTGAGGAAGCTGCTAAGGCTTTGGAATCAGCTAGCAGAAGTTTTCAGAGCACGTATCTCAGAGGGTAAGACGAGGCCTTCATCATCCATACGTCTAATAGAAAACCAAAATATCAGAACAAACAGCCCAACATGTTTGTGAAAACGCTGAGGACAACTGTTTCACAAAGTTGAGGGTGCCAGAAGAGCAGTTACTTCACACTTCACTCTATTAGGGCAGGCTCCATTTTAAACATCTCAATGTGTACAGTGATTTGGCTGGAAGTGGTAACGAGAAGCACTCGCTGTGCCAAGGAAGGGGGAAAGCGAGAGCAGCAGAGAGGGAGAGCAAGTTTTTATCTTCAATTAACTGAAAGAAGAAAAGCAAATTTCAACAAACTCTTTGAACTTGTTGCTAGAATCTCTTGAGACTACAATTTAAAGGAGGACTGGCAGTTATTGTACTGGAATGTGCACAATGGCAAAGTATTCCAAAGCAGGGGAGAGATAGGAAATGTATATGAACAATACAGGCTGCATAAAAGCAGCCAGTAATAAGGGTCTGAAACTAGAAAGAATCATATTAGGAATGGAAACAAGGGCATTTTAATGAATATAAAGGAACAGCATAAACTGTCAGGGATAAAAATCAGAAGAGATAAAAGCACAGCATGCAGTATTACCACTGTGCAGTATAAAAGGCAAACAAAGTTTCAGAAATATTTTAGAAGTAAGAAGTAAAACACAAAAGTCTGTACAAACAGTGTTTAGAAAGAACAAACGGATAACAAAACAGACTCAAATGCCATTTTCTGTATTTTAGCCTTCATAAAACAGATTTATTGTAGCTAATACTAGAAACTGATTTTGTTGCTAGACTAAATAATCAGAGAAATTCAAGTCAGCAGGACTGGAAGAATTTCACACAATGCTTAAGAAACAGAAGTAATCTCTAAGCTATGAGCAATCATCTTCCCTAATACAGTCCTGGTAAAAATGCCCTCATAGAGGCTGGCAACGATGAACTATGGCACCCAGAGGGTTTTTATTTGCAATTTCTTTTCAATCCATGTGGATGAACATTGCAAGAAAGTCCCTCCCTCCAGGACCTGCATGAGGACATTGACACACACAGGAGAGTTACATACAAGACATGGCAGAGGCTGCAAGTATTTTTGATGACAAGATCTTAACAAAAATCATTCTGATAAATCGAGAAGTGGCTCATATCAACCAAGAGAAACTTAATAAAGACTAGTAATCTTTTAAAGGATAAGTCAGTTAATCAATATTCTGTTGCTGAAGAGGTTAAGCTGGTTCAGTGCAGAACAAAGGAGACAATCACCTGAAAAAGTTTTGTATAAAAATTGTTCTCCATTTCAGCTGTGGAGTCTTAACTGTGAGAAAACAAAACTGGCTTAATCAGCAGTAAAGAATATTTATTTTATACTACCCAAAATTAGTTACTGAAACCAATTGCCTAGAGACATAGGGGAACTGCATTCACTAAATACTTCAAAAACAAGTCAGAGAACCATTTGTCAGAAATGGAACAGATACACAACACACAGAAGGATGAGCAAGATCACCCTCAAGTCTTTTTTGGCCATAGAGTTCCATTTATCTCTGCTGATACAGGAAAACTAAAATATTCCTTTCATTTAAAATAATTTCATTGTGCTTTTGAACTTCACACTTCAGGAAAAAGAACCCTGAATAATTCACATTCTGGGTTTATGAAATGGCTTACTAATAAATCTCCCAAATTTTAAGGCAGAATTACTCCTCTCTTTATTAGTAACAATATGGAGCCATCCTTGTTCTCTTGAGCCCTAAGAACACTGCAGACAGTCTTTCACTGCCAGACAGACAGACAGCAGGGTAAGACACCATTATTGGAACATCCAGGTTCCATGAACACTGGGATGCTCCAGAAGTCCTTCTGGATTAGCTACAGCTTCCAGACTCACAGCACTACGAGCCACCTCAGATGTCAGTAAATGTTTAGTGGCGGAGACTGCACATTTGGACCACATCCTCACTACCAAAAATCCCTTTTATTTTACAAGTGACTCAACTGCACATGCTCCAAGAATATAAATATATAATAGGCAAAGTAAAAAAACTGGTAATTTTTTCTAAAGCTGATTTTTTTTTTTTCTGAGAGTCTCATTAAAACTAGTTTTGGCAAGACTTTATTTTCAGTAATAACGCAGTAGAAGAGAAAAAGTCCTTTTTTTCCCTCCCCATACCCAATGCCAAAAGTCTGGGTGGAAACATCCTAGCTTGATAGTGCTTCCAGCAGTTTCTTCAAGGAAAGCAATTAGAATGTTGATAAATACAGCACTGAAAATTAGTAATTATAAATTTATATGGGAATGGCTGGCAATAGGATTGGGTGCACGTGTGATTTAGTAAAAATACTTCCCAAAAAAATGCAAAAATATTCTGAAAGAAGCAAGCCCTCATTTGATTTCATTATAATGCCTATATATTAATATACTTGTAGGAAGGAGCTTCCAGGATACCAGACATTATTGTTAACATAAAATATTTTACTTACATTGTTTTGGAGGGTGCTTTAAATACTCAATTTAAGAATGATTCCCAGGATCGAAGTGAGAACTGAAATTCCTCATTTAATCAATGCCAAGGAAGATGAGAACAACTCCTCTTTCTATATGCTGTGAAGAACCCTCTCAACATCACCATTTCTTTTTCAACAACCAATGAACCAGCCTGTAAAAACCTCCATCTCCTGAATATTTACTCCTGTATTGGAAAGCTCAAAGGAGTCAGCCTGGAACCCAAAATCCCCCAAATTTCAGGGAGCCAAGGCTGCCCCTTGGCAGAGAGCGCTGCAGGCTGGCGGCGCTGCCAAGAGCTGCGGCTCTGCCTCCCTCCAGCAGCCTGGCCCTTGCTCTGGCCTCCTCCTCCTCCTCCTCCTCCTCCTCCCTCATGCTATCACAAACACGTTTCTTTGCCAGGTTAGTCCTAGCCCAGCTCAGTTTCCCAGCCCAGCTCACCACAAGTGCCTGGGTCAGCACAGGGGAGAGAACAAACAGCTGGTAGCAGAGGGAGGGCAGAGCTGCTGCTCCTTTTGGCTGCCAGAACCAGCTGAAGATTTATGGTGTTTGGGGAAAATAACCACCTGATGCACTCCACACATTCACAGCCTATGTTTCTTTAAGTAATAAATATTCTAGGTTTTAAGGGGTTTGCTACTTTATCTTAGTTGCTTTCAAAAGCACCAGTGCTGTTAGAAGAACTTACTCAGGGTAGTTCTTGAAACAAGTGCCCCAAGTTACTTTGACTAACAGAGGAATGGCATGAACAGCACTGTCTAGTGCCATCCTTCCAGTGGGGGAAAAAAAAAAACAGAACAAAAAATGCAGAATTCAGTACAAGTTACCAAAAGTACAAGTTACAAGCAAAAAAGTAGTAAAATCTTGTTCCTCTGTATTCATCCAAACTATATGAACCATGCAGATGAACTGGTGGTCAAATATATTAAACACAGGAGAAAAGCAATTTCAATATTTCCTGGAATTGTCAGTCACCTAATTTTTGAGTAACTAATAACATTTTGGTGTGCCTATGACAGCATTTCTTGAAAAGTTAATTTCACAGGATTAGTGTATAACAACACTGAATAAGGGAGTGATCATTAGTGGTGGATAAGGAAATTCCATTTTCCCCAGTAATACATAACCCTGGTACCCCTCCAGTATTGCTGAGATGCAAGGAGTTAAAAACAACTCCAGCCTGAGAAAGGCAGAGTTCACCTATTCTCAGCAAGCCAACTGCCTTGGAAAACCATCTCTGAGCTGAAATGATGACAAAGAATAGAAATGTCCATTTCCAATTACTTATCTTATGAAAGAACAATGACAAGAAGTTAGTAGGAGTTAACATGCTAACAAGAAAAAAAAAAATCCACAAGCAAAGCCAAGAAAATGGAACTGTTTTTATTGTTTTAAGCTGGGAAAAGTCTCCAGTGTCACTGCACACAGGATGAAGAGATGTCTGGTGTGTAGATGGCTCAGAGTAGCAACCAAGAGACTGAGCAAGACATTGGTGGTGACAAATATGCTGAGATTTCAGCCAGCCATCACACTTGATCTGTCTGACAGCTCTTGGAAGTCCTCTCATGACAAGTGCTACAGAAGTTCAGTGGATCATTAAATACAAACATAGAGAAACTAACAACTGAAATGTTAAAAAAAAAGTCTTCAAGAGTCCTTCACAGCAAGCCTGTTTCAAACTGGGGAAACTGTGCATCTATTTCCAGCATTCAGCTTAACTTCACTCACCCTTAAGACACGAGTAAAGACCCTACATAAATCCGTACTTTAATAATTTTGTGGTAAAACAATTCTGTAAGCCCTATCCATCACACAAGCAATTATCAAGAACTGAAAAATCTGAACATTTGTACAGATATCATTCATCTCCTGAGCACTGTGAGCCAGGCTCCTGTGCAAAAAATCCATAAAGCAGTTGGGGAATTGCTTGGTAATTCAAATACGGTGGAGGAAGTCACAGAACATGGGCTGCTGAAGAAAATGGCACAAAGCTCAGCCCTGTTCTGCAAAGAGCCAACTTCAATCCTCACACCTCATCTCCTCCTCACTCTGTGTTCCACTATGTGCTTTCTGGCTTTTGGCCAAGCAGTTTGATACACGTGGCTTGTAGAGGCCAGTGTTTGCATTAATACATTAACCCTTCGCTGTGCAATAGTTGTACAAAGCTTGTCCATCAAAAAACCTCTGTCTTGCCAGGTAGGGATGACCTCCCCTGACTGTGCTCTTGTTTAGGAACATTTTTATTCTACAACACAACATACATCTTACATTTGCAAATGTTAAATTTTGAATTGAGAAAAGGGCAGGCAAGTAAAGACACAAGTATCACACAGAAGGTGTGTGATGAACTAAAGAAACACAGCTGAGCTATAAAGCTCCATCCAACACTTTAAGCTTCTTTTGAAATGACTGTAGGTATCTTTAAATATTGGCCTACCCTAATGCAAATGCAACTAAAGTGATGATCAAAAATCTCAAATAATCATTTCCTGGCAAAAACACTTATGCTTAAGGGTCCTCAGACCTTAACCCATCTGCATATGTGAAATCAATAGCCTTTGAAAACCTTCTGCAGCTTACATTGGCCAAAGTAATGAAAAACTACTATGGAAATGAAAACATGGGTAATTAAAAAAGACACACAAAATGTTCTCCCCAGTTTTGAAAGCATTATTATATTCTGCTTTAAACTAAAGACGTTTGCAAAAATAACTGGTAGCATACATCAAGATCTGATAGATGCTGAAAATAAAGTTTAAAGTGAGCTTAGCACTGATCTATAAAGGGTCACAATCAATGAGACTTCTGCTACTAAATTTTGCTAAAGAGCTGCATCTGTCTGTGCTGCTTGTAACCTGCAGAGATTAAGAAAGCTCTGCTACTTAAAATTTATTACAAAAATGTTTACTGCCCCTGTACAATACGATTGTAATACATTTTGATGAACAACCAGTTGTTCATACACAGTCAAAACGAAACTCTTCCTCTACAACTTCTTTCCAACCACATTCCTATCCTTCAGGTCCCTACCCTGGAACTTGAGGTATAATCCAAGCAAGAGTTAAGTTCCCAAGATTTCAGGCCATACAGAGAGGTGGCACCTAATTTCCATTTTTCCTCTACAATCCTAGTAATTCTTTTAACCATGCATCTGAAAGCTTCTTTCTTGTCCACCACGTTCCAGCTTTAGTAATGCAACTTTATTATCTTTTTTCAACTTGTATAAATTCAGCCTTTCTACCTTTTAAGGCAGAAAGACAATCCTACAGAAATATTTTCTTCATTCACTGCTTTGATTTCAGTTCTCTGTATTCTTCCTGATGCACCATAGCATGAACAACCTCCTTGCTCTAAATTTCAAGGCCCTGCATGGCCTGTTCTTGCTCCACCTCTTAAATTTGAATTGCTGCTCTGTACAGATATCCCCTTGTCAAAATGTAAGGAAGAAAACAGGAGTGTTGGCCTGGCAGTTCAGGCAGGAAAGCAGCTTTCTGTGAAAATCCTCAGGGTGACAATGCTACCCTGCTTTAAATATATCCTCCAAGTTGGATGCCTGTGAATCACTCCCCGATGCTGAGATAGCCAGGGCACTTGAACTTCTGCATGTTCTTTTGCTCACAGCATTCTCACAGCTCCCTTGTGCTTTCCCAATACATTTCTTACATTTACATGCTGCCTTATCTTTACATTTAAATTAAGAAATTGTTTGTGCAGGAACAACCTTTGCTTATGCATTTGTACTGCGTGTAGTGTAATGGTGCCCTGGCCTCTAGGCACAATTACAATATAAATAATAAAAATGAACTGTTCACCTAAGATTAACTCTCCTGCCAGTGCCACATGAAGCTACATCCTTCAAACAATGATAAAAGGCTGTTCTAGCAGCCACATTCCACCATCTGTACCTCTCTCCAGGTACTGATGACACTGATTCCCAGCTCTTCACCCACAGGAAGCCTCCACTGTTCCCTGTTCTTATCTGTGTCCACAGCACCCCTGGAGTTTTTATCGATAAGCAGGCAAAATGCAGAATGAGATGTGGGCAAGCACTGTCCTACTGAAGAACCCTCTGCTCCCTTAACATCAGCCTGCTCCTGGAAGAGCTGAGAATCCCTGGCATCTCACAGGAGCAGATTCAAGGCAGTTTTCCATCTGTCTGCTTAAACTCATCAAATTTGCTTAAAAACATGGCCTTCAAAGAAGGTAAAGTACCAACCTAAAGCACTCTCCAATATGGCACTGCTGTTTAATGGAGGCATCCATAGCTGAGGAATTATTCTATTCTGGCTTTGCCAGTTTAATGCAGGGCTCTTCGTTTTATCATTACTTAGACTGCACTTAGACTGAACATTCAGTGGAACATTTCCTATAATGGGATAAAGCAGTTGAACAATTTGACTGGCTAATAGTGATTTAGACATGTGATTACAGTACAGAAAATGGTCTGACATATGCTCTTTTATCTGGTTTACATGAGGCACATTAATCCAACTGGAAAGCACAGAAGTGAAAAGGAAGATAGGACCAAGCACTCTGAAGGAAAAAATAGAAAACAGTTGTAGTTGTCTCATGTCTGTATTTGCTAGGCTAGTTGTAATCTGTATTTTATACATAGGAAAACTTAGAAAATAAAACCATTCTCTTCCCAAAATGGATGCAACTACAAACCACCAGCCTACACCTATGCTGGCACAGGTCAGAAAATAACATTTGTTTTATAAAACCCTAGCTTCAAAAGCATTTATGACCTATGGCATAATGCCTTTACCAAAAGTACAGGATTTGCAGAAAGATGTTTGCAGCAGAACAGGGAGCACCACACCAGCCAGGAACAATCAGAGTGTGAACAAAAAGAGTATTGATTCATTTTAATTTTTGTCTCAGCTAATTTAATTTCCCACTTTCACACAAACACTTATAATCACATCAGCATAAGCTCATATTTTACAGGAATATTTTACTTCTTCCTAAACCT
The DNA here is from genome assembly GCF_051311805.1 of Agelaius phoeniceus. Taxonomy (NCBI): domain Eukaryota; kingdom Metazoa; phylum Chordata; class Aves; order Passeriformes; family Icteridae; genus Agelaius; species Agelaius phoeniceus. Next base: position 7,097,956 of record NC_135265.1, read on the forward strand.
AGCCAGCAACATTCCCATGGCACCAAAAACCTAACTGAAGGCAAGGAATTACCTCTTTAACACACACTTTTTCTCCTCAAGAGTGCATACACAACCTCAAACTGGCCTAACAAGATATGTCAATTTTCACACGTAACACAATTTAGGTTTTTTGTGCAGACTGGTACATTACAGTTGCATTTGCATTTTTCTTCAGAAAAATTTCTTTCAAAATAAAACATTCAAAGGTTTCCTATGTAAGGTTTGGATTCTGTAAGTAAAAATAAAACCTAAGTATGTAAAAGTAAGCATAAAGGAGATGAATGCAAGAACTTCACCACGTGTACGTTTGCCAACTACTTTCAACGACCGCTATATTAAAAATTCTATCAGGAAAATACAAAAGATAATGAAAAGAGGGAGCTGTAAACAACACACCTTCCCCAAAACCAGAGGGGACATGAAAATCTTGGCAGGCAAACTTTCATCAATGACAACAACAACAAAAAAATCGTGTATCCCAAACTAACGAGAGCTCTCTCCTGGGACACTTATGTATTTGTAAAAGCAAACGCATATAAAAGATGCATGGTCGTCGCATGTGGTTAGGTCCAGCCCAGCAGAATCCCTCGTCATGTTGTGGACTTCCACTGTGACCTTATGGTCGGGCTTGACCTTAAAAGTCTTTTCCAACAGAAATGATTCCGGCACGGAAATCGGCAGCGATGTTTGGGGTGGGCGCTCAGGGAAGCGCCAGGACCTCGCCAGGACAAACACGGCAGTGACAAAACCGAGCGCGTCCCCCAAAACAAAGGGAACAACCTCTGAACCCCGAGGCTGGGACAGACCGCACAGCGCAGGAGCCGCTTTGGTCACCTCCTGACGTTCCTTGGCCGAACGTGCCGCCCAGCTTTGCCCTATTACCGCTGCCATCAGCTATGCCATGGCAAGCTCCATCCTACTCAAAAATAACCCGCGGGGAGCGGAGCCAGCGCGGCAGCGGCGCTTCCCGGGGCCTCTCCCCGAGCGCAGCCCGGCCCCGCACCCCGGGCAGCGCGGCCACCCCCGCTCCCTCTGCGGGCAGCGCTGCCCGGCCCGGCCCGGCCCGGCCCGGCGGGATCCCCGCCCGAGGCTGCGGGAGCGGAGCGGCCCCTGAGGAGCGCCCGGCGGGGCGCGGGGGGGGCTGAGGCGGGCGAGCGCCCGCGCCCCCGGCGGGGAGAGGCCGCGGCCAAGGGAGAGCTGCCAGCGGCTGGGAACGGGCTCCCCCCGCCATCCTCCGCCCCCTCCCTCCGTGTGTTTGTTGTGCTTCGGCACCGTCCCGCCGGCGCGTCCCTCCGTGCGGCGGCCGCTGACAGCTCCCCCCGCGCCGCCGAGAAACTCCTGCCTCAACTCTGCGTGTGCGCGGGGGGTGCGGGGGTGTCCTCGCCGCCACCCGCTGAGAACCGTGTTTTCCTTCCCAAAAAAGAGGAGGGGAAGGGGGGGGCATGACAAGGGAAAGCGACGAGGAACTACCGTCAGCGCACAGGGAGTACCCAGGCGACGCTGAAGGCAGCCGAGCGTCCTGGAAGGGAACGGACCCAAAAAGAAGGGGGAAGGTGCAAAGGCGAGGGAAAAAGGAGGAAGAGGGTGGAGGGGGAAGAGCTAAAGAGAAACTCCGGAGAAGGAGGGGAAGAAAGGAATAGGGATGGTGAAAGAAAAGTGGAAAAGGGAGAGCAGGCGGAGGAAGACAAAGGTGAAAAAGGAGGAGGAGGAGGGGAAAGTGCAAAGGGGAGAGGAGGAGAAGAAAGAAGGGCCCTTCTCAAAATGGCATTAGGCAGAGGGAGGGGGCGACGAGTAGCGAGTCTCCACTGACAGCTCTGCCTGCGCCTGGCCGCCTGCCCCGGCCCCTCTCTGCCTCGCACACACAAACGCTGAACTTACTTCTTTCTGGCTCTCTGGAAAGGGGAAGCGCCATCTTTGCGAGGCCGGCCCCTAGGTCTTTTGTCTGTGGCTGCTGCTGCTGCTGCTGGGGGGGGAGCTCCAGGCTCGGGGGGCTGCTGCTGCTGCTGAGGCGGCTCCACCACCGCCACCACCAGACTCTTGTCCTCCGTTGACATCCTAGTCAGCAGGACGAGAGAGACACATGGATGATGATGATGAGGATGAAGATGAGGATGGTGATGGGGATCCCGATGCTCCTCCTGCTCCCGCGGCTCCTCTCCTCCTCACCTCCGCCTCCTCCACCTCCGCCTCGCATCGCTGGCCTCAGCCGCCGCCGACCAGCACAGGTAGCAGGGGGAGCAGCATGGGGAGAGCAGGAGGAGGAGGGGAGGGGGGGCGAAGAGAAAGCGCAGAGGACGGAAGGAAGGGTCTCACACACAATAACACCCTCCCCGGGCTCGGCGGGGTCTCTCGGGGCTGGGGGAGGTGAAGAGAGCGAGCGACAGAGACGCGGCTGGTCCCGCCGCTGGGCGCCCCCGCTCAGAGGCCCCGGGCGCTGGCGGCGGCTCCGGCTGCTGCGCTGCCCGGCTGCGGCGGCCGCCGCTTCATTGTACCCTGGCCCTGCGCCCTCCCCCCGCGCAGAGCCCCCGGGGGCGGAGGAGGAGCGGGCGGCGGCGGCGGAGGCGGCGGGGGCCGAGGCCGAGCGGAGGAAGTTTTGACAGCTCCAGCTGTTGTGTGTGTCGAGGGGCTGAGTCCGGCCGGGCTCCGCGTCCCCTTCCCAGCCGGGCCGGGAGCAGGAAGTTTAACTTTGGGGAAAGAAGGAGGAGGAAGGGTGAAAAAGGGGGAGGAGGAAGGGGGAGGAGGAGGCGGTGCCCTGCCCCCTCCCCGCGGGGTGGAGAAGGGATCCCGGCGCTGCCCTGGTGTGTAACCCCCGCCTCCCCGACTCCCTTCCCCCCCGCCAGTGCGACACATAGACACAGCGACCGACCGCCCTCCTCCTCCTCCCCTGCCGCGGCCCCACACTGCGCCTGCCCCGCCCGCCCACCGCCCGTCCCCCGGCGCAGACACCCATCCGCCGCCTCGCCGACCTCAGGGGCTGGGCTGGGGCCGCGCCGGGCTGCGGGGAAACCGCGGAGCGGGGCACGGACGGGACGCGGCGCCACGGGGAGCTCCGCGCACCCCACCCCGCACCGCGCCCCGGCCGCTGCCCCAGCGCTCCCCCACCCTCTCCCCGCCCTTGTTATTTCTTTTCATTTATTTCCCCGTGGAAAAGGAAAAGCCCCTTCTGGATGCGAGCGGCCGGTCTCCGCACACGGGCTGCGCTCCGCAGGACGCGGCTCCGGGGGCAGCGCTCGGTGCCCGCCCCGGCGGCGCTCGCTCCCCCCGAGCCCCGCGCAGCCCCCGGGGAGGCGGCCGGAGCGCGGCGGCGGGAGCGCTCCCCCTTCCCCCGCCGCGCGTCTGCGGCTCGGGGCGGTGGAGGCGGGGGGAGCCGCGGGCGCCCCGGGGGATGGGAAGGAGGGAGGGAGCAGAGTTCAGCGCTGTGTGCGAGGGAGACAAAGTCTGGGGAGCGTGGCCGCTTTCCAGCAGCTCCGGCTGGAACAGCTGCGGGCGCTCGGGGCGGGGGGGGGTCTCCCCGGGCAGGGGCCCGGCTGGCTGGCTGCCTGCCCGCCCGGCTGCGGGGCGGGGTTAAGCCTCATTACACGGGATTTAACGTGTCCCGGAGGCCAGCGGGGACTCGGGCTCCGAGGGGAGGCGGGGGAGCGCCGCGGCCTCGCAGCCGGAGAAAAGTCCGGCCACGGGGCGAGGAAGCGGCCGCGCCCCCGGACTTTCCTCCCGGGCGCTGCCCCGACGCGCTCCGCTGCCCGCGGCGGGAGCGGCTCCAGCGGAGCGCGGCCGCCGGCCCGGGGCCCCCGCGCCGGGCACCGCCCCAAGGGCACCCCTGAGCCGCCCCCGCGGGGCCCCAGCCCGGCCGGCTCTCCCTCCTTCCCTCCCTCCTTCCCTCCCGGGGCCGGAGCGGAGGGAGCGGGTTCGGGGCGCGGATGCTGAATCACGAACCGGCGCGCACGGACAGAGGAGCGGCGCGGTGACTCGCGCTTGGCGGGCGGGTTCGGGAACTTCGCCGGACTTGCAGACGTGGTGGGGAGCGATAGCCCCAAGGGTGCGACTAAACACATCCCGGGAGCCCCGCACGGAGCGTGTCACCCGTGGCCTTCGGGTTTCTGTTTGAATCCCAGTTGACAAAATGGCCTGGGGTATCACACAGGTACAAAGAGGGAAGGAGGGGCTGATGTTAGTCGCTATTTTTTTAAAGTAAAAATAAACACAAAGCAATTCAGAGCTTTACGCTGCTTTTCCTTCCCCAATTTTTCACTTGTCAGCGTCAGAATACAAAATTAAATGGTATGCTGTGGCAAATAGGACTTTTGCTGGCCTGTTTTGTTCAGAACCTTTTCATAACAAAACCTTTGTTGATTCCTTTTCTAGGTTTGTGAGTAATTAAATAGACCTTTGTGACATTTTCATATAATGTATGAAATACATTAGGAAGTAATGCATTTGTCTCCACTTACATACACATAAAATTATATGGAGCCATCCCCATTGTTCAACCATGCAAGGAGAGCAGCTGGATTGTTGGTATGGCTTTCTTGGCCCTACCACTGAAGATGTACTCATTTATGCCAAATAAAAAAATACATCCTGAGTAAAATGTTTGTGTTATGAAGTCTGTAAATGACAGCATGGGTATACTGCTCATACAGTTTCAGATACGGGCTCTTAATGTGTTTACATGTTGTCTGACAGAATAAAGTGCCTTTGAATTTTGTTAACTCAGGCAAGTGAGCGTAATTTAAGCGAAAACATTTAATGCTATACAGGCCCAGGCTTGGGTGGAGTAGAGAGAAAAAGGGCAGGGAGAGGGAAGGAAAAGGCCACTGCCTCTGCCCAGTGGGATGGCTGGTGTGGCATTTGCTGGAGTTGCCAGGTTGCCATCTGGTCTACTGAAACAAATGGCCATCTCCTGACAGGCTGGCTGTGCGCGAGCAGACCCAGAGCACATGCGCCACGGCCTGGGTGAGCCTCCGATGTGTCAGAGCCACTCTGCGTGTGCAAATTGACTGGAGCTGTGACATGTGAGCACACCGTGGGCTCTCATCAACTGCTTGGTGTGTGGGGAATGGCTGCCACATCCCCTGGCAGACCCCAGGAATCTCTGGGTTTACTTGTCCCTGTGTTGTTCATCCAGTCCCTCCATGGAAACGTTTTTAATACCTTTAGATGACCTGCCAGTGGTTGAGCTTTGGGATGTGTGTCTTATACAAAAATGTGTAATTCAAATTTTTTTCTCTTTTTGCCTTTGTTAATACATAAATTATGTGTATATGTATCTACCACGATATAAAACAGGAGTGGAGGCAGGACTAAGTCAACACTGGTGTAGTGTGGTCTAGCACAGGAGAGAATTAGGGACTTAGCCCGTGAGTTCTGCTGCTGTGCCTTATCTCCTTACGTGTCCAAACACAGCTGGGCAGGTCTGTGCTGTGAAGGGCTGCAGCCACTGCTGTGGCAATCAAAGGTGTGAAGAGCTGAGCAGGACTGAGAGAGGCTGGAGAGCAGGAACCTGAGGTGGAGATGGAATTGTAGCAAACTCTATTTGCTGGCGTTATCTGTCACTGGGAGCAGGCAGAGGGACGAGCTGGGAGACGTGTCACCACACATAAATCCAGTGTGGGAGTGCTTTGTTGATTCAGGATATTTGAACAGTTCTGTCAGGAAAATTTTTACGTTTATACCTTGGCCACACTAACCGCCTATTATAAATTTTCGCTGTCTGGAAAACACACGCTTTTGGAGCAAATGTATGATATTGAATGAACAGGTTGTCTGCTTTACTGAATGTTAAGAGATCCTCTTGTTCATTGTAAACTAACTCAGGTGAGCTGACACACCTGGTTTTTTTTAAACTTTCATGGGCAGGCAGTGTTGAAGCTTTCAACTAGAATTTTACATTCTAGCCTTCCTTAAAATAAATATTTCTGTAGTTTTGGAATTGTTTCTAAAATGTAAGTGAGATCCTTGCAGTTCTGATTAAACAATGCATGCTAGTGGTTTTAACTTCAAAACATCCTAAATTGTCCCAATGTGCTTAATAACAAATACTTTCATAACAGAAGAAGCTGAAGACAGGATGTTGCCTCAAATCAGCTAGTTAAGGAAAATTATTCTGTTACAATTAAAGGAAAATGACAACTGGAATGTAAATACAATTTTGTCTTTATACAACTAAAGTGGTGTATGGAACATAAATAATAAGAAAATTATTCTGGATTATATCAGGAATGGGATCCAGGTACTTTCTGGTTTATGACATTTATTCAGAGCTCTGCCAGTTTAATGATCATCCATCACTCTACATGAACCAAAGAAAAGTTTAATTTTTGTTTTTTTTGCATTTGTGTTCCCATTGCAGAAATGTCCAAGTTATCACAAAAGCTGCATTTAAGCTACATCAGCATCATGCTAACATTTCAAATGTTCAGTATATTGAACCACTTTGTCTTACCCTGTGCTAAACTGATAATTGACTGTGTTCAACATCTGCTTACTTCAGTGTGCTGCTCTGAAAACTGCAGACAGTTTGGTGCTGCTGCACATCCCATATGGTTCTCCTTGTAGCAAACTTCAGGATGAAGGTGCAGGGGCAGCTGAGTGCAGCAACCACATCAGCTGCCTGTGATATTTGTTTTATATCTACATTTATATTCACCCAGGCAGTCCAGAAATAGCCAAATTACTGGATTATTTCTTCAGTAATAAAAAACCAAGACTGAGATAATTTAAAAGACTTCTAGACAAAGCCTAAATCAAGTGACAAAATCAGGATTACATCATACAAATACGTGACTTCTGGTTAATTTGTACTAAACTTGGCTGGGCTACAAAAAATGTTAGCATATGCTAATTGTCGTATGCTAACCAATGTGTTGTGGAAGCCTAGTTTTAAACTTGAAATGTTTGTTTCTTCTTTTCATCAGTTTTGCTTACTTGTCATCTCGTGGATCTGCCTTACTTCAGGCAGCAGCCCAGCCTGGGCAGTGGCTATGACACACACACACCCTGCCTTGAGCACTGGGGACTTTCCCAGCAGTTTGGGAGAGGCTTTTTGCTGCCATGGTGGGAGAAAAGCCTCACTTCTCACCCTGAGCTGCATTCCCAGACAGCTGGAGAATCCCAGAATTACCGGGGGCTCTGGAGCAGTGCTCATAGTGTGGAGGTCCAGTTTGCCTAGAATCCATCTAACTGCTCTCTTTGGGGGCATTCACAGTCCTCGAGGAAAAAACATTTCCTTCTAGTTGATGTTTTCTCACCTGCTCCCCTCCTGAAATATCCTGATTTCTGTTGGACAGCTGCACCCCACACAAACAGATCCAGAGTTTGTAGGAATGTGGGGCTGACACAGGCCAGGCTCCCCATCCCTGCCTTGTCCCTATCCCTGACTGCTCCCCATCCCTGTCTGCTCCCTATCCCTGCCTGTTCCCCCTCCCTGTGAGCTGTGAGCTTCCCATCCCTGCCTGTTCCCCATCCTTCCCTGCTCCCCATCCCCACCTGCTCACCAACCATGCCTGTTTCCCATCCGTCCCTGCCCCCCATCCCTCCCTGTTTCCCATCCATGTGAGCTCCCCATCCCTCCCTGCTCCCCTTCCCTGTCTTTCCCCATCCCTGTCAGTTCCCATCCTTCCCTGCTCCCTATCCCTGCTTGCTCCCCATCCCTCCTGTTCCACATCCCTGCCTGTTCCCCATCTCTGCCTGTTCCACATCCCTCCCTGCTCCCCTATCCTGCCTTTCCCCATTCCTGTCAGTTCCACATCCCTGCCTGCTCCCCATCCTTCCTTGCTCCCCATCCCTGTGAGCTCCCCATCCCTGTGAGCTCCCCATCCCTGCCTGCTCTCCAACCATGCCTGTTCCCATCCCTGTTCCCATCCCTGCTGCCCCTGCCCAGCTCAGAGTGTGCTGAAGGCAGCAGTGCCCAGGCTGTGATGGATGTGCTGCCTCCCACCTTTACACCTCAGCCTCACCAAACCCTAAAGCCTTTTCATCATATTAAGCTCCTTTGACTGGGCTAATGTGACTGAGAAACACACCTTTTTTATCCATTAAGATGAGGCCAAAAATGTTAAGTGCTCAAGATGCAAGCCCCTAGGGCTTGTCTATATATCGAGTTATTACACGTGGAGGCTTTTATCTTCATAAAAAAATGTTCTTTTTGTGCACGCCAGAGTGTGAATTTAAAACCAGTGGTTGTAGTATAACCCTCCTGCAGACTCACTCATCCTGGCATCTTCTGGCTTTTTTTTTTCTTCTTTTTTTTAGATTAAGTCCAATTTCTTTAATTTATTTAAGTGAAATCAAGAAAAGGTACTCGGAGTGAGTTTGTCCACATGAGGAATTATGCTTGCCTACCTCTGGTAGTAGCATGAATAATACCTTCCTATATGGAGAAGCTTTGTCTATTAAGAATGTTAATTTTGCACATGTTTGCACTTATTTGCATTTGAATCATCCTATTTTTACAAGTGGTAGCTGAGGCACTCTACTGAAATTCATTAAGTTATTCCAAACTGAGGCCATGATCCTGGGGATGCTAAATTAGGCAGATAAGTAACTAGTTGCATAAATAGGTTCACTGAAGACAACTACCTCCTGATTAAAGTTTGTTCTGTCTTGAAACATTTTCAGAAATGCTTAAATTCTTCCCAAACTTGCAATTTATATAACTTTTTCTTAGAAGAAACAATGAGCTGTGCTATGTATTTTTTTAGCATCCCTGTGAAGTCACATAAATATCTACAAGTTACTTAGGAACTTCTGTTCCATTCTTTGTGAATTCCTGTCTGGTTTACACATTTATGAAACTGTAATTTTATAAACTTTAGTATTCTTTTATTTATCTATGTGGTGGTGGGCAGCAGAGAAATTATATTTTGTGACATACTATTAATTGCATGGGAGTTTTAATCCAAAAAGGTAGAATGCTAATAGTTTGAGGAAAATCAAATTAGTACCTGAAGGCTGTACGTGCCAAACAGTGCAGATAAATGGAAAAACCCCAGAGCCAGCAGCAAGAACCCCGGGCAGTAGCTGACCCCTTTGTGTGCACCTCTGGGGAAAGACAATAGATTGCTGTGAAGTTGGGACTTTACCATGCAGAAAGTTAAATAAATGTCTGAGCAGTGTTTGCTGTTTGCAGGAGTGGTGTGTTACACTCAGATTACTTAACAGAAATAATACAAACCTGGCCGTGAAATGGGAGAAAGGATTTGTTGGTGTGCAATCATATATTGGGTTTTTATCCTGTGTTTTGCACAGAACCTCGTGCACAGGGGTCGTGGTTCCTTCTCTGAGATCCTGGGTGCTATGATACTGTTATCATAGGAATTTAAATTCTGTTTCTGGAAATAAGCTTGCCATAGATCAGTTGCAAGGAAATAATCTCTGCCCCACGTTCAGTAGAGTTGTTACAGTTTGGGAGAGGCCTTGGGTTGCAGTGAGGAAATACCTGGACACAGGTGCCCAATCCTGTTTCCAGCTGTTTACTTCAATAACATTGTGTGTCTGAGTAGGAAGGGCAGCATTTGGCCTTTGGTTTTTGGAGTAAATTGCAGACAGTTAATGGAGACCTGTCCCATACATGGGTTCCAGAACAGAATTCAGTCCTTCACTTCTTTAATATCTAATTTTTTAAACCAATTAGCTATGTACCCCTATGAAAACAATAGCAGAGCCTTCACAGCCAAGACTAAAGATCTAAATTACATATATAATAAAGGTTGTGCAGTGTTTTCAGGCTGAGAACCATGTAATATTTCAGCCTCAAGCAAAAATTTTCTCCAAGCTGTAGTCCCTCAACAAAAACACACTTTTTAATGAAAGTCCTGACACCACCTTAATTACAGTACAGCAAACATTACCATCATAATCCCATTTCATCCTTAGGCAAGGAGAGCATCCCTGGGGGCCTGGCTGCTAGTGACCAGTTTTGGAGAAACAACCTTTTCCCCAGTGCATTTTTTAATTTAACCTGTGCTGTGCTGCTCGGGGGGAAGATGCATGTGGAGCTGCTCATGCTCATCTCCCCATGCTCCTTGCAGCCCTCCTGGCACTCCTGGAGGATCAGCCAGCCTTGGCCCTGGAGGATCAAGCACACCCAGGGATGCCCAGCCTGCAGCCACCTCTGGCTCCCCCACGCTTTTGCCTGTCTGCCATGGGAGCCCAAAGTTCATGTCCAGCACGTTTGTAGCACAGGGGATTCACCCTGACACTTTCCAGCATCCCCAGGCTGTCTTTCTGGTTTATCCCATGCCCAGAGACAACTTCCCTTGTTTTGCTGGCTGCCACACTCCAGTAAAGTCCTTGCTTTGGATCCAGCGGTGCGGGGGGAAGGCTCTCCCAGTGGCAGCCCTAATCCAGGTGGGTGAGGACAGAGCTGTTTGGAAAGCAGGGCTGTGTGGTGCTCAGCACTGATGTGTTCATTTCAAGCAGCCTTTAGTGTCTCCAAGCTTTCACAGTGTTTCTTTGGGTAAGTAAAATGTGATTAGTTTCTCATTACCATGTCGATTCAGTGCATAGATTTTGTGTGGGGACTGCAATATTGGCAGGACAAGTTTGTGTGAAGGTGGGATGTTCTCCTACCAGAAATTCCTACCAGAATTCATCTATGTACATGTATAAACACAAGGGGTAATAATTGTGGTTCTTACATTTTTTTCTCCTGCCTTCTTAAATCAAAGTAATAAATCTGTATGATCAAAAGAGTTAGAATAATCAGTCTCTCCAAATTGATCTGAAAATCCTAGTTAAAGGCTAGAGGGAAATTAAACATGAGGTTTTTTTGTTCTCTCTGCAACATTGTCAAGGAAAGTACAGTTTTCTATTATGGAACTCCTAGAATTTTTATGTACAGAGTAAAATCATGCAGCTGAGATACTGTCTCTAAAAACAAGCTAAAGCCCTGTGTCTGCTGGGAGGACATTTCTGTTATCCTGTTCCCTTCTATTTAGGTTCTCATATGGTGTTAATCACCATGGTATCTTACAGCTTTGTAAAAATATAGTGCACCATATGTGATAAATCACTAATATTAAGAATGAAGATGCTGGAGAAAAATACTCTTCCCAAATCTAAAGCAGAAGACGTGCAGTAATGGACATACCCAGACAAGCAGCCTGAGTAAAAGGAGCATGAACACAAGAGATGGGGGCAGAATCATCCCTAAGGTGTGATCCCTAATATTTCATCCCTAATATTTCATCCAGCCACTGCTTGTCAGTGTGAATGGCACTCTCCTTTCTTTTCCAACCTGTGCTCCAGCTCCCTAAAGCACAGGGACTATGTCCAAGCCATCTTCTGTTCCCTCCTTTGCACAGCAGACCAGTGCCTGCTTTGTAGCGTTCAGGGCATCAGTCAAAAGAAGATAATTTGCCAAAAAACACAAAGTAAGCTCATGCATTTGTTGCTAATTAAGTGCACACATAATTACAGTCCAAACATAAAGCAAAATGAGGGACTGCACTTTCATTGGAAAGAATGCACTAGGAATGGTCATAAATTATCCCTCCAACTGGTAATCTCAGTTACATATTTTCTCATGTTTTTTTCATTTCCCACTTAGTTCCAGCCAGATCTGTTTTCTATTTATATTGTCAAGTGTCAACACATAAATAATTTTCTCTGTTGTATCCCTCACTACTACATTCTTTTTCTTGATAGAATAGCAGAAGTAATTATATTTATAAATGGAATGCCTGTTTTGCCTAAGTACTGCATATAATTCCCCTCTGTATGAGGGATTTTTATAATTCCTCTAAAAATGTCTTGGCAAGGATCAACCCACCAGTTGGTAGTGTGGATCCAGCCTTTAGGAACAAAACTGGGAATTCTGATCCCTTTGGCCAACAGGCAGGAGGGCACCACAGAAAAAATGCTCTTGTTTGTTTCAGAGAATGATGCTGTTGAATATGTGCAGTTATTAAGTACCCAGAGAGCAAATTCACTGAGAACTGCTTCCCACCTGTGGATTCCTCTGTTCAGCACAGAATTATTTTGGCAACTGAAGAATTCTTCATTGTGGATGGCTGTGGGAAGATATTAATCCTGTTCTTCAAGTAAGATGCATTCACTGATCTACTAGACCTGCTCCACCTCTACTGTTTCATATTGTGAGAGGAAATCAAAGGAATCCCAAGTGATGAGTAATCTCAAGTCATTCTTAGCCCCTTTCTGCCTTGTTTTGCAGCTGCTTTCTGCACACAAGTTCAGATGTCCCTTGCTCAATAGGAGTAGAGCAGAGGGAGATCTGTTGTAAGCTCTGCTTTAAGGCAAGTTCAGTTCAGTTTTCCATCTCTGGGCACTCCTTGAGAAAACCTCACTCAAAATCATTGTATGGGGATGGCAGATCCCAGCCACAGCTGCCTCGCTGGATGGAACAGCAAAATGCATCCTGGAGCTGATCTGCAGTACAGGAGGAGAAAATCAGGACTTTCTTACTGGTTTCTGCTGTCTGCATGTGCATGGGTGTTCTTTCATTAGAGTTTCTCCAACATTTGCTCTGAATAAAGGTTGTTCCAGGGCACCTACAAAGCAGTGAGCCATCCTGTTCCTACAGATGTGGCAAACTTGAAGAATGTTGTGTTGGAGCATTCAAACCCCGTGTCCTGTGTGATTTGGGAGCTGTGGGAGAGATGTGGGTGATGTAAGACAAGTCCTTAGCCTTGGTGTAAAGAGAGCCTGTAGCTCTGGAGTCTCACAGGCTTTGAGGCACGACCCTGCACAGTGTGGTCAGCATTTCCATGAGTATCTCAGCCAATGGAGGTTCCATTACTGAGTTTTCCCTCTTGTATGATCAGCAGAACCAAACACACTCTGCTCTGGAGCTCAGCAGCTCCTGGTCCTGTATCTTCCACACAAATCAGCCTAAACCAACAGGGAGGTTTCACTGCCACAGCAGTGACTTAGCAGCCAGCACGCCCCCATCTCCATCCCTGCAGGAAGGGTGCTGGGCTGGAGAGGCTGGGATGTCCCTGCAGGAAGGATCCTGGGCTGGAAAGGCAGGGATGTTCCTGCAGGAAGGGTGCTGGGCTGGAGAGGCAGGGATGTCCCTGCAGGAAGGGTGCTGGGCTGGAAAGGCAGGGATGTCCCTGCAGGAAGGATCCTGGGCTGGAAAGGCAGGGATGTTCCTGCAGGAAGGGTGCTGGGCTGGAAAGGCAGGGATGTTCCTGCAGGAAGGGAAGGGTGCTGGGCTGGAGAGGCAGGGATGTCCCTGCAGGAAGGGTGCTGGGCTGGAAAGGCAGGGATGTCCCTGCAGGAAGGGTGCTGGGCTGGAAAGGCAGGGATGTCCCTGCAGGAAGGGTGCTGGGCTGGAAAGGCAGGGATATTCCTGCAGGAAGGGTGCTGAGCTGGAGAGGCTGGGATGTCCCTGCAGGAAGGGTGCAAGGGTGCTGGGCTGGAAAGGCAGGGATGTTCCTGCAGGAAGGGTGCTGGGCTGGAAAGGCAGGGATGTTCCTGCAGGAAGGGTGCTGGGCTGGAAAGGCAGGGATGTCCCTGCAGGAAGGGTGCTGGGCTGGAGAGGCAGGGATGTCCCTGCAGGAAGGGTGCTGAGCTGGAGAGGCAGGGATGTCACGTCCTCAGCCACTGCAGTGACATCCAGGAGTCCCTGGAGAGGTGCTGTGTCCTACTTTGTGCAGATGATTGGATCCTGCGCCTCCAACAGCATCGTTCCAGCAGTGCCAGCTACAGAATCCATCAGACTGGGAGTGCTCCTGGTGGAGCCCTGCCAGGCTGTGGCTCTAGTCCTGTCCTCTTGGTAAGTCTGATTTAGCTCCTCTACAGCTCTGGCTCCATAAGCTGCACAGAGAAACCCAAGTCCATTTCCCACTCCCCTGTACATTTATTCAGAGGCCTCTCAGAAGTTTTGGACTGCAGTCTTTTCTTTTCCCTGAGTACCCCCTCTAAGGGTTCATGTTTATTTAAGATTTAACTTTATGAGCAGTTTTCTTTCTCTCAGTATACACAGTTCAAATTTGGCCTGTTCCCTCAGCTTTTGCATTCAGCTGGTTTGACTGATTTAATGTCACTGATTTACCGGTATAATTGAGCTTGTCTGAAGAGAAGGAAGATTGATGTTGGCTGAAATAAAATTCTGAGATGCCTGTGGAGTTTTATTGCCCTAGATTTTTTGATTGCTATTTATTCACAAAAGTGGGCAGAACTCTGACTTGAGATTTTTCAGGAATGCCTCCATTATGTCAGAGCTGCTAATTCTTTGAGTCAAGTCATTGTGGTTAGCCAATCTTGTTTTCTGTCTCTGTGGTAAGATTTTACATCCAGAAGGCAAACCTCAATGCTGCCCCACGAAAGCAGGCAGGGATGACAAAGCATTTCCTTCTCTGACCTCTGCACTTGAGTTTTGTAGCAAGATGAAATCTATCAAATCAGACCAAATGCCAAATCACCTGCATGAGAATGAACAGGTCAAACCCTGTTCCTGTAGCAATACTGTTTTTGTTCCTGGAACAAAAATGTACTGAAACATGTTTTTGAAAGTAATTTCTCTTCTAAAATAGTTTTTTTTTCCCCCAAATTCAGACTATGAACTATGAAATTCTCTCATGCTTGTGAGTTGCATGTGGTTATGTATCACATCAGAGCAAACTTGAGGTTATTAGGATTTTTTAATTTTGCGTACTTGTCTTGAATTTTCTGAGTTTCTAATGTTTTTTGGGGGAATAAGTGGAATATCCTGATTTTGTTATATACCTGCTGGGATAGCACTGGGCTGGATCCCTTCTGCTGTGACAAGGGCCACACTACAGACCCTCAACACCTGCTCTTGATTCACACAGGGGCTGTGTCTCTCCTTCCAATTAGCAACATAATCACCCCTGAGCTAAAGAACTCAGTCCCACCCAGACGCATCTGGAGCAGCTTTCATGAGTGGAAGATATATAATATCAGCATTATGTCATATAAAAACCTCTGGCTTGTCACCATGAAATTCATTTGTGCACTCTGCTTGTACCCCTGGTGCTGTGCTAAGCAGCTGAAGCAAACTGACCATTTGGACCAGGCTTAGCTCCCTACTTTAAATCCCAGGATTATGATGGTAGAGCAGGAGTATTCCCTGTTCTGAATGGCCACTCTGCTGCCCTGGCTCCCTCAGATCAGTGACAGGTCAGACCAAGAGGCAGCAGGAGGGTGACCAAGGAACCTGCCACTGACAACTCTTTGCATGTGGTTGGAAGGACTGGTGACTGCACAATTCCCTCAAACTGGAGCATTTCAAACAATAAAAGCATGGTTTGGAAATTGCCTCTGATAGTGGAGGGACAGCTGACCACTCTGTCACTGCTGCCATTTTGGCATCACAAAAGACTGACCTGAATTCTTGATCTGGCCAGTCTGTTGATCTATAAACATAGTGATCCGTTAATTACTTGGCTTAATTACAGGCAATTTATTATAATGAAAGGTTTAACTATACCTACCTTTGTACCTTTTCATATTATTTTTCATTAAGGTAATTTTCAGGCATAAAAAATCCAGTATGCAGCGCCTTAAAACAATCCATTCCACAAAGCTTGTGGAGCTTTACTGGCAAATTCTCCATACAGTATTCTCTGCTCAGGCAGTAAATATCAGAGCCATGAGAAACATCCTGTATTCTTCACACACACCCCCCACATGGGACTAGAATCCCTCTCAATGCCTTTTTTACCCATGCACTCATGACCTGGACTTCCATAATTCCTCTTTGCTGTGATATTAGCACCAGGTGTACCATCAGTACACCTGCCTTTTCATGTAATCTCTGATGGAGAGATGCAGTTAGCAAATGGCATCAGGTATTAATGCAGAAGTGACCTTTTAATGTCATGCACAGATACACGAAGAAAGAACTGCCACTGAAAACTTCTGATTAAAGATAAAAGTAGACAGCCTGTAAAAACATTAAGATAAAAAGTAAATCCATTTGCCCTGAGTTTCCCCTGCTATCCCACCTCCTACTCTAAATTGATGTTGTCAGCACTCATGATTTTATCACAAGTCTTGTGATGTTTGATGTTTCACTTAAACTCCAGCTACTACAGTTGTGTAATGAGGTTAGAAACTCGGTTTTCCTCTTTCTTTAATTTAAAGTAAGTTCCTAGTCCTAATGGTTAGAGTATAAAGCTTGCAAGTGTGACCCAGGTGCACCCTAACAGCTCAAAAACCAGAAAGCACAGTAAAAGAGCTCCACATTTATCGTTTCACAGACAGGCTTGTGATTTTGAGGGTCAAACTGTAGTTCTTGAACATTTGGAGCTGGCAATAGCAGCTTGGGAAAAAAAGTGCTTGAACAAAGTCCCACACCATGTTGCATTTTCCAGGGAGGCATAGCAGTCATTATACCACAGTGATAATTCCCTTTTCAGACGTGCACATTTTCCTGTTTTGTTGTTATGCAGCATCTCAGGGCTCAGCCTGGTCTGGAGGGGATTGTTCTGGTGTGGAACAATTTCCCTGATGTTGGAGGGCTCAAACTGCTCCTTGTGCTGACACAGGAGAGGTTTTGCAGCACTCCTTAGTCCCCACAGACTGGCAGGTTTGTGCATAAAAACCTGTAAAACCAGGAATGTTCTGACTTCCAGTCTAGGAAGTTGGAAAGTTGTAAAGCTCCTTCAAAAACCAGGAATATCCCACCCCTGCCAATCCAGCAACAAAGGGGCAAAGAATCAAACAAATGGAAATATGGAAATTCAGTAACATTGAAAACAGCTGGTTTGACTTACAGTGCCCAGAATGTGCCAAGTGCAGAATTTGATGTACAGACCAAAAATACTCAGCTGTTGGGTTTGGAAAAACCAAGCTCCCAACAGCAGCAACTCAAATTTGAAGGAGGCACCATATTTAAGTGGAGTTTTAAATTATCAAAGACTTCCTAGTATATCACTAAAAGTATGAATTTCCTGTCCCAAGAAATGGAGGGGTATCCAAAGCAGTGGGTGGAGTCTGAGTGTGGTGTGGGCACATTGGTCAAAACTCCTCTGCAGTCACAGACTGGTGGTGCCAAAGGTCCCTCTGTGCTTGCCCTAAATGATGGTGTAATCCATTCTGGAGGTGACAAAATTACAAATAATTGACAAAATCTAATTGCAAAGAAAAGGTGAAAGTCCATGAGACTCAAATGCTACCTGAGTGTACAGAGTAACAAGGGAGGGATTCTCTTCCACAAATATAAAAGGGTGCCAAACTAAAATTGGAAAACATTTTCAAAGAACTAAAGAAGCTCTGATTCTACACTGCTGCTGTTAATAATTTTGTCCCTGAATTCAGCAGTAATTTCTGTGTGATTTCCATGAGACTGACACTTTTCTTCTAAACTGCTTGCCCTGTAAAAAGCTGAAGAAGCCATTATTGACTCTTGATCCCTTTGCTGAGTGTTTCAGAGGGCACACACACCTCTGTGTATCACAGACCACATTATTTAGGCCTATGGACTTACATTTTTTTATCTCTAATTTAAAGGGCTGTGAAAAATCTCTGTCTTCCAAAAGGTGTTTACTTCAGCCTTAGAAACTTCTAAATAACTTTAAAAGGGCTACACAAAACATCAGAAGGGGCTGCATCTTCCATATATTAATTTCTGTGAAGAGGAACTTTCTTTTTGATGTTTTCCAGCTTCTTTCTAGCTCTGTTATCTGTAATTGCTTTCAAATACACCCAAATCATCACCCTGTACTGAAATGAACTGTCTCTTACTCTCACCTATGCAGGCCTGTGCTGCTGGCATAACAATGTCAGTTATATGTTTGAAATCCAAAATGAGTAAAGTTTAAAAGCTTTTCCCACTTGTATTGTCCCTGCTTCCATGGCAGTCTGGCAGGACTCCTGTTGCTGTGGCAGGACAATTTAATGCTGGTTATTGTTTGTTTAATAACAGAAAGTGTGTGAGTTCCTTGTGGCACCTGTGTAGATAAAGCTGTGTTCAAGCCATTGATTTGACTTTGAAACTCCACAACATGTGAATTAAAGAGCTGGATTTCTGTCCTCTGGGTCTGTCTCCTTTTCTGCCTCACCAAGCATTAATTATTGTGTTCTTGACACTCTGTTCTGCCCTTTTTCTTCTCTTTCCTCCTCCCCAGTCCCCACTGTCACTCCCAGTGGCTGGGGAGTCTTTCCATTAAAGCAATCCTGTTCATTTCCCAATAAAGGGCCATCAGCCAACACATTCTGGGCCTGAATTCATCTCATAAATATTGGTACAGGCTTAAATAAGTGCAGTCCTTCATTTAATGTACTAGATTTCAATGGAATTACATGGGGAATTCATTTGCCTCTGTTTGTAGTCTGAAAAACAATAAAATAGGGAAATGCTTAGAATCCATGGCTCAGCTTTCCCAACTGGATGAAGGATGGTTCTGCCCATGAGTCAAGGCAGGAGCAGATTCCTGATGCTCATGACTTTTCTGTACAAACACAGAATATTTTAGGCCTTACTGATCCAAGGCCAGGAGGATCTTTAGGTGACAGCTGCCCTGTGGACCTGTCTGCAATGTCATGTATTTCAGCAGGTGTCTGTAATTCCTGCTCCATGTGACAACACTTATTTTGGGATGTTTCTGTCTTTGGATGATAAAAAGAGTTTTCATTTGTGCAGCACTTTACACAGAGGTGCCAGCAGCAGCTCCAGGGGTCAGTGTGACAAGGTCCAGCAGAGTGTGGGCAGCTGGCCTGGTGTGTGGAGCACTTGTTCACTGCCTGGGCCTTGTGACTTGCTCTGTACTCCAGCAAAAAGCTGAATATCAGGATATTCCAGTACAACTGGATGGGAAGTCACACAAGTAAAGGACTGGTGATGAACTTTTCAGCTAAAACTTCACACCTTTTTTTTTTTATTATTCCATTTATTCATCTCCCCTCTTTTCCACCTGCATATTATACCCTGCTCTGTTTCTTTACCATCTCTTCCCCCATGGCTCTGTGCCTTTTCCTCCCCAGATGAAACACCTCTCTTTTTTCCATTGACTGCCCTTTGTAGGCTCTCTCCATATAACTCATAATTTCTCTCCCTCACCTCCCCCACTCATCCCAACATCTTGGGCAGGAGTGATTGAAGGCATGGAGTCTGAAAGAGCAAACCAGTCTCTAGAGAGAGAAACACTGCAGATCATTATCTTCCTCACTCTGTTAATGGAGAAACAGAAAATATGTGAAGTCAGTTGATAACATAATAAATGTGTGGATGAAAGTCCTTTTGCTGCAGGAAATATCAGAAGTATAAGGTACCTACAGGTATTAGATCTGAGCAAAGCCTTCCTTGACTCTCAGTATTCCCATTCTAGGTCCATGTATAGCTGATGTCTGTAGGAACACACTGGAAATCCAGATCTGTACATTAATTAAATGAGTGAGGTTTTAGCATGGAAGGTGCAGGAAAACATTTTTTTTATCTTTTCTAGAGTGGTCAGCACACAAATTCCAGTAGTTTTCCTGGTTATTGATACCATGATAAAACTGATCTGCCCAAGAGCCTTTTCCTGACTCTTCATGGATCAGTCAGGTCAGTCCTCACAGTGCTTGAACTGTAGCTTTACCATTTCAAATAATTTCCTAACTGCTCTCTGAAAATAGAAGAAAAATAAGAATGCAATAGTTGAGACCCCTTATAAAATCTTCCTGGAGGAGTCCAAGGATACTCACCATGGGTCTCAATGGAGCTTTCACACATCCTTGAAAGGAATTCATTAAGCTGGAAAAGCTGGCTAGAAACCAGTCTTCCTATAATGTCTTCCATAATTTGCTCCAAGGGACACATTTATAGTCACTCAGCCTTTTTTATAGATCTTGTGCAAGATGAAGGGCTGGGTCACAATTGCAGGGCTTTAATGAATAGATGTTTGTTACATGCCACAACCCAAATAATTTTTCAAGCATCTCAGAACTGCTCAGTCTTTTCAGTCTGGACTTCCCCAAGGATATGGGACAGGATGAGAGCTGCAGCCTCTGGAATCACAGGGAGATACTGCCTGGTTTTGTTCCTTCTTCCACACTGACCCATTGAGGTGCAGAGAGAAAACACCCAGCAACAGCAATTTCTACTCTTGATTTTGTTTCCTGAAGAGTTGAAGATTTCAGTTATTTCTTTTTATTCATATGAATTTCTCTGTATACAGGCTTATATGGAAACAGATCACAATAGGAGACTCCTCCAATTAACAAAACTTCACTGAAATTTTAAATATCTGTCAGTCATGGCCAGATCTCAGGATAAGATTCTGCTTTTCAAAGAGCCCTGAGATTCTTCTTCATGAACTCTGTTTCATTTTATAAGAATTGTCTGTCATTTCCATTCCACCAAGTTCTGCCATTTTGGGCTGTGAAGCTCACTGGAGTTTTAGAATAGGATGACCTTTGATTACCAAATACAAATTTAGTCAGAAATTTCTTATCTGAAGGAAGCCCATATTAAGAACTAGTTCCTTTCGTAATTGTACTTATCTTTTGGAGAAAATAGAGCACTTGGACATTGGACTTTTTTGCTGGATATTTTCCACCTGGCCACAAACACTGAAGTCATGTCTTAGCATGGTAAACCAAGTTGGTGTTGCACAAAGAAACACTGAATTCATTTGTATATAGCACCAGAACCAGCCTTGAGTCACCATATTGATATACAAAGGATCAGATAGTAAACTTTTTATTAGCAGCCAGGAATTTCTTTTGAAAATTATTCTTTTTTTGACATGCCTACATATGGCCTGAAGGATGCTGGTACTGTTCTCCTTCTATCAAAATAGGATATAATGTGTGACTGTGTTCTAGAAAAGTGTTACCTTTTTTAACAGATTTATAATTTTTTAATGTCAGACCACCACAGAGCTTTCAAGAGATAGCTGCTGGCCAAAACTACATTAGGAAAGTGCATGTTCTGCTCCATTTCCCTCAAGGAGGGGGAGGTAAACATGGGCAATGTGGACTGGGAGGGCCAGAGCAGAGGTGAGGAGGCAGCCAGCTCCCCTGGCTCCAGCTGTGCTCTTCCTGGGGCTGCTGCTGGGTTGATCCATGGCAGCTTCAAAGAAAGATAACAGAACCTTTCCTGGAATTCACCACCCCTTGCTTTCGTGCCTGTGTGTCCATATTTAAGAAAAAGGTTGTCTTGCTGAAGAGCAGTAGCTGTGCCTCAGCTTTCCAGGGCAGCTGTTGGGCTCTGTGCAGACAGACAGACAGACAGACAGACAGACAGAGGCTGCTCCTGCCCCAGCCTCTCAGCAGCAGTGTTGGCCTGGGCACTGAACCCCGTGGCTCCTGCACAGGAGCACAGGGGCAGGCTGAGCCCACATCTGTCTGCACCTGCCTATGCTGACAAAGGTAAAACTGGGGTGGAAAAAGGAGCCAAGGTCTGGGAGCACCTCTGAGCCCAGCTGGTGCTGGGGCAGCCACACATGGCCAGGCTGCTGGGCTGGAGCCTGCCAGGGAAACAGGGAGAGGCTCTGGAGCTGCTTCCACACTGCCCTCAGGAACCCAGCAGGAACAGCAGCTCTGGCAGAGTTTCTGCAGGCAGCCCACACGCCCATTTCTTCCCAAAATGTCAATACAAAAGTAACAATACAAAATACCAAAGGAGGGATATTGTATTCTGCTGGATCTCAGCTATTCTGAGAAATGGGAGGCACAGTGGGATTTTTTGCCTGCTGAAGGGGAGATGGAGACAATATTTGTGATGGAGGGGAAACAATATTTATGGTGAGTTAGCACTGCTGACAGACATACCTGGTACACAGGGCTGGTGGAGGCTGTCCTTTCCATCTGCAGGGGAAAGCAGTGCACTGTAAAGCTCAGTGGCATTTTGAAATACTTGTAAAATCCATGCAGCACAACCTGAAACTATTATTAACCAGTTAGTCACAGTGCTGCTAATTGCAAGTCACCTCAGAGCAGGGGGGCTGGGGAAGGAACTGAGCTCAGAACAACGACCACCTACTTTAGGTCACTATTACTCACTGCTGAAATTAAGTGACTTGAGTCCAGCAGGATGAGCCAGGTCACCCTGGTTGGATATTTGGGCTTCACATGCAGAGAGCAAGTCAAAAAACCAGTCTGCTTCCCTAGAGAAAGGAGGTTTTGGGGGATGTAGACTGCTAAATGATGTATTTGCCTTCACTCCCCTCCCCTTCCCCTCCCTGAACTCCCAGCCCTCCTCTCAGGGATGGCTGGATCCCTTTGGGATCTTGGCCCTGGAGGAACTTCTGTTGGGCACTAAACTGACATGGGCCCACACTTTCTTGAGAAACAGTCAGTGGAACTGGGCTGGGAGTGCTGTTTTCTTGCTTCCTGTGGGGTGCCTAAACTGCTGTGAAAGAGATGGGCAGAGACTTCACCTCATCACTGTGTTTCTGTTAGCATTTTCAGTGTTTTCTGACAGTGCCCTTCCAGTGATCTTTCAAATTCTGTGTAGGAACTGGCCAAAATTTGGGTTGCAGGATGGTTTAGGTGGGAGACTCACCAGGGCCCCTTGGGGATCCGGCAATGATGGTGGTTAGGCTGTGCTCTATTTGGCACTTCTGGAATTAAGGTCTCTCAATTCTGTCCAAATCCAGATGTTAAGGAGCAGGGATAAACTCTAAAAAAAAGCCCTCAGTATATAAACTGCTCCTGCCCACAGACAGCAGCACTGTTTGGGTCTGTGGCAGAAGGAAGCGGGGTCAGGTGTTTCTTTTGTGCTCAGTGAAATGATATCTGTGAGCCTGAGGAGCTGGAAGGGATATCTGAGGTCACCGAGTTCAGCCCTTCACTACTGCAGACAAACATGATGTAATCCCTTTCATTACATGGGCAAACTTCCATTCTAAAAGTAGTTTTGCTTGTTTTTCCTTTTTTTCCCTCCCCTTGCTTTGCTCTCCTGCCCTCCTGCAGTGAAGTTATGCCCAACCTTACTTTTAGTTTTTGAGCTCGTGTTTATTCCCAGCTGGTTTTCCTGTTACACTCTAATGTCTAGCCCATGTCTCCACATTTTTGGTATTTCTGGTGAGTGGAAATGGAAGATGATGAAATCCACAGGAAGAGAGTTCAGTATCTCTATTTGTGCTTATTAACTACTCAGCCCACTAGTGCTTGATTAGACAATTTTGAGATACAGGCAAATGATAATTACATTGGTCACAATACATTTAACTGAACATCTGAAGTGTCCATTAAAAAGAAAACCCTTCTAGAACAAGAACTTTTATTTTATTAAACGATTTAAAATTTAGTCATATGGCTCTTAAAGATACTTATAGCTGAATTATAAAGTAGTTTATTTCACTTAGTGTCACTTTACATTTTACCATTTGGAAGATCTGCAAAGTGTTTCACAAGGCAGAGCTAAGTCCCCTGGAGCCTTCTGATTCCATCTGAAAAACCTGAGCTCCTTTGCTCTCCCTTTGTCTTTGCACATTCCAGCTACCAGCAATCCCAGTCAGCCAGAGCCCCCACCAGCAATCTGGCACCTCTTTGCTCTCCATCTCTGTCACACTGGACTTGGGAGATGGTTTGGAGCCAGTTTTGTAATGGAGGTAGAACAGAAAAGCAAAGGCTTGGGAGCAAAATGATGAGGGTAGAAAAATGTTCTCTAAGCGTGTGCAGGTGACTGTGGTTAAAAGGAAGTGTGAACATTTGCTGGCTTGCCTAGCACAACAGAACACTGAAAGCCACCTTCCCTTGCGATACATTTGAGGCAATTTTATTCTGAATTTCCTTCCAAATAAAATTTTAAACTTGTTTTCTGATCAATTTAACACATTGGTCCCTGGGACATTCTGCTCAATGCCTGTAGGGCTGCTTCTTCCTCCCATCCCTGCTCAAAGCCTGGCTCTTCCCATCAGCTACAAAATAAAAGAATTTGGATGGGTCTAATCAGTATGATGGATATTGATTCACAGTGATACAGGACCAGTTGGAATTTGTATCCATGCACTATCAGCATGCACTGATTCACAGTCACAGGAAGCCAATTTGAATTTTTATATCTGCATCATCAGCACTGCATGTATTGGTTCACAAACACAGAACCAATTTGCAAATACATCCATAACCCCAAGGGGCACACGGCCATTTGGATACTTTGACTCCATTTGGACACCCTAACTCCATTTGGATGTCTCAGCTCACAGTTTTTACAGAGTGTTCTCCTCTTTAGGCCAGTCCCTTGAGTGGTGACACAGGTACACACAGAGCTGCATGCAGTGACTGCCTCTAGGAGCATTTTCCCTCTGTAAGGTCTGGCTGCCAGTGCTCCAGGCCAGCTCAGATGTGCTGTGGCTGCAGCCTGGGAACAGGCTGCTGGGCAGAGACCGTGTGGGAGGAGCTGGGAGAAGTCCCACTGGCACTGACCCTTCTCTCCAGAGCTGCTCTCCAGCTCCCACCCCGAGCCTGTGCTCGAGTGATGCTGCAGCTACATCTGAGCCTGGCCTCATCCCTCACTGAGCCTCACCTTGCTGGCTCTTGGAGCAGCCTCATCTCACATCCATGGTGCTCCCTGACCCCGTGCACAGTGTGGTTCATGTGCCTGAAGCCCAGAGAAGTCTGGTATTCACATCCCCTCTGAACAGAGAAAAACATAATTCTCTCTCTCTCAGGTTTTTTCCTGGAGAAACACAGAGGAAAACAATTTTTATCTCATTTGCTGCTCCTGTGTTTGTGCCCATGTGGAATGTGTTCTGGAGATTGTTTACCCAAGGTGATTGCTTGATTGGATTCAAGTGATGGTGTTTTGGATTCATTGACCAGTTGGATCCGTGTGTGTGTCGGGACTCTCGGGCACAGAGTCATGGGTTTTCTCTAGCTAGTTAGTTAGGATAGTTCTTGTTAGTGTAATATAGTGTAATATAGTATAAGAAAATTAATTAGCTTTCTGATACCATGGAGTTCTGCACATCATTCTTCCCTGCACTGGGGGGGATCCTCGTAGCACCCATAGAGAAGAGCTCCCCTTGCCTGTTTTGGGGCAGGGAAGGCACAGACACCTCTCCCTTGCATTCAGGATGAGCAGTACTGGGCCCTGTTCCTGTGCAGGCACCTGAGTGCTGTGGTCATGTATCTTTCTATAAATAATTACTTCACTTCATCACTTGCAGCCTCTTTTCATCACCTCCTTTCCCTCAGACCGATGGCTGTTTAGGGATGGAAGGTTTTTTTCCTCTCTAGCTGGAACAAGGCCATTCAATGGAGTGAGCAGCAGGAGGTACTGAAAGAGATACTGTTAGCACTGTTTCCACATGCCCAAAGAGTGATCTTTATGCAGCTGAGACTACAAGGGATATCCCTTAAAATAAAGGCCAGCTTATTACCCATCTTCTCCAACTCCTGTGGAACGAAATATCCTGAAGTTGAGAGAAGCTGCTGCACAAAGCTTCTTTATAGCTCTCAGTGTGCCTTCTTTGCTGGCTCCAGCTGCCCCTACACTGTTTTTCCTCAGTCTTTTCTTCAATATTTTTTCCAGTTGACTTAGTTATTACAGTACATGGAGCAGACTGAGGAAAATACACTGAAGGTTGGAGCTGGCAGAGCAGGGAGAGCTGCGAGGGAAGTGCCTTTGCCATGCCATGACATCACCCGTGCGTTAATTGGTGGCATTCCCGCGGATGGGAGGCACTGGCCGCTGTCCTTGGGCTCACTTCCGTGATACAGAACAGAGACACTGCCTGTCTCCTGCCAGCCTCTTTCATTGCCAGCCTTCTGGCAAAGCTTAGGACATTTATAAAAACAGTACAGTACTTTATTTAGCCTCTAGTGAGAAAAAGTCACTTCACAGCTCCAGTTTAGGCACAAGGCACTAACAAGCAGATTAAAAAATACATATATCCTTTACATAAAAATATTTCAAATGCATACATGAAAGTTGATTTGTATTCCAGATGACCTCGCAAACCAGGAGGTTGAGCTGTGCCTTTTATCTCCAGAGAAATGGGTTCAAATCCTGATTAGCCAATAGAAGAAATTCCATTTAATGGTGTAATTTTGGTGGGCTGAAAAGCTGTTCCCTGCCTAGAACCACCATCTATTATGACATGATTGGCAGTCTGTGTTCAAGACAGAACAAGAACTTCACCTCATCTCTACTCTTATTACTTCAGCCTGCCATAAGATTGCAGTTCCCAACTCTCAGCTCCCACAGAGCCTGAGAAAAAGGGGATTTGTGGCATGAACAGAGTCCCCACAGCTGTGTCTGGGCAGGGCAGAGCCTGCCTGAGGCTACTGGGGGCCGTGGTGAGGCCAAGAGAATGGAGAGGTGGCACAGGGGAGCCTGAGAAAACAAGGAAGCTGTTGGAGGGAAGTGTCAATGGAAGGAGATGGAAAGTAGGCAATAGGAAAAAAAAAAAGGAATGAGGATGGACAGGGAAAGGATGCATGGATAAGCAAAGGGTGGGATGAAGGTAAGCCCAGAGCTGAAGGCAATAGAGCCAACAGAGCAGAATGGGTGTAACTCTGTTTAAACAGCAGAAGGAAACGTCAGCTGAGGGAGGGAGTCACACAGGGTCATGATGTCACCAAATGTTCTCACTGTGGCTGGTGGTCCTGGTGTAGAAGTGCCCTTAGACCTCACAGGATTGTTGTTCCCCCAAGTCTTCATTCTTCAGAGCACAAAACAGTTTTGCAGGGGAGCAGAAAATCTGCAAGACAGATCAGCAGCCAGCTCAGGCCTCCATCATATCTTTGCAGAGGCCACAGATTAAGCAAAGAAAGGCTCATCCTCAGTCTAATAAGTGCAGTATTTCCATATTGTCTGGCTGCACTTCTCCTGTCAGTGGGAAAAGCCCATATGGGGTCCTGCCAGGTGTTCTCTGTAGGCAGAGCAAGTGGAGAAAGGCAACAGGAATTTTCACTGTGACACCGATGAGAATTGTGACCCTGTTCAGTGAAGGGCTGTGAGCAGACACAAAATTTTGTCACTTTGAGGTGGTGCAGGAGTGGATGAGGATCCATGATGGCTATGAAAGCATTGCTACCACACCAGGACAGCTTTTCAGCCAGGCCTCAATGTTCTCCTCTCTGTCCTTTTCATAACCCCCCTGGGTATGAGAACAGGGGATGTCCTCACAAGAGAACCTGTCTGGGATGGTCTTACTCAGGACAACAAAATCTGAGTTTAGAAGGGTAATGATAATGAGGAAAAATGTTATAAAGTCAGCCTGATGATGAAGTGCAGGCTCCAGTGCTCTGGGAGGAGAAATACAAAAACAGGATTTCCCAGCTGGGCAGCAGCATCAGGAGGGTGCAGAGGGGACAAAAGGCTGAGGGTAGGGACAATATCAGGTTTCCTTTCCTGGCTGCAGTTCCTCCAGCTGTGAAAGCTGCTGTCCATTACCCTGCTGCTCATCATCTCCTCCCACCTCAGGTTTCAGCTTTTTTTTTTACCTGTTTATCCTCAGCCTCACCTGGGCCTGCTGAACTGATGATCAGGAAAGCCTGCTGTTTTATTGCCTCTAACCTGGGCTGTTCACCAGGATTGTGTTCAGAGCAATCCCCTGGCAGTTGCTGCTGACCTGGGAGGGGGAGAGCCTGCAGCTGGCGGGTGGTGATAAGCAGCTGGAGTGGGTGAAAAGAAATAAACTTTTCACCCAGCTCAGCTGCAGGCAGAACAGGATGTGAGACTGCAACCTAAGACATAGGAGATAATTATTCTACTCCACTTGGCACCGGTGAGGCCTCAGCTGGAATAAAGTGTCCAGTTTTGGGTACTGTGCTGTAAAGAAAAATGTAGACACACTGGAGAGAGTCCAGGAGAGAGACACTAGAAATATCAGAGGCATAGAAGGAACAACCTAGGAGGAAATGTTGAAAGGATTGTTTGTTTAGTCTGGGAACAGCAGAGTCTAAAGAAGAGCTGTGATAAAAATCTTGCAATATTTTAAAGTTTATTGTAAGAAGGATGGTGATAAATCTTTCCCCATGCTTGCTGGGGGATAGGGAAAGAAGGAACCAGCTTTATTTGCAGATAATAAAATTTAGGTTTGACATAAGGAAAAACTATCTAGATAAGAGGGTGATGCTGTAAAACCAAGGAGGGAGTGCATGGGTCTTGTTAAAATTCAGAAGGGTGTTTTATTTTAATAATGAGCATTGAAAGAATAAAGATGTTTCTTGTTTAAATAACTCTTCTGGGCTAATGCCTGGGACTGGGTTTCCACATGCTGAGAGTCCAACCATGTGGATGCACTTGCAAGGAGCAGCTCTTGGCCTGCAAGCTCCAGGGCAGCCTCTCCTTTGTGAGCAGTGTATGCAAACCCCAGCAGCCTGTGACTGATCTCTTTTTCTACCTATTCCTGCAATACAAATAAGCCCTCATGGAATACAAGGATCTGTAAAAAATTTTACAAATGCAGGAATAACCTTTCTCTTATGATCCCATTTCTGGCCCCGCTGTATTTCTTCCTTGCAGGTTCATATGCTATATCTCTAATCCCTTGTTTGTAGATTTGGTATGTGCACACAGCCAGAGATATATCCCTGATTGCTGTTAATCCTTTGAGTGTTTTTACATTATACAGCATATGTCCAGGGAAAGTTCTGTCTTGTGCTTTAATGATACTCCCTGATCCTCCAGCAACACTCCTGGAAACAGAAAATCACACCATCCTCTTTCCATCCCAGGGACTTCTCTGGCTGTGAATTGGGTTTTATTCCACATCACAGAAACAAAGAACCACTGAATATTTTCAGAAGTTCAGTCTGATGTGTTTGCAAACCTAGAAAAGAAATGGAAGGTTGGTCTAGAGGCTGGATGTAGAGGAAGAAAGTCAGCACAAAAAGACCCCACAACACATCTTTGGACTTGCCTATGACCTCACAAGGGTCAAAATCCATGGCTGGAGCTGGTCAAAAATTTCTTTTTGAGGCCTATGATAGAATGTGTTTTTCTCATGAAGTAACCTCTGCCAGAGAATAAATATATTTTGATTTTTGGGGGTGGTGAGGCTCTGGAACAAGTTGCCCAAAGAAGTTGTTGATGCCCCATTCCTGGAACTGTTCATGGCCGGGCTAGACAGGGCTTGGAGCACCTGGAAGGTCTCTCTGCCCCATGGCAGGAGAACTGGAATGCAGTGATCTTTCAGGTCCCTCCCAATCCAAACCCTTCTATTATTCTATGATTCTAATATTAATTGGTTTGGATTTTAAGTGTAACTTCAGGAATGAGTGCCTTCTACAGGGTTTTAACTTGAGTTGCAAAATCTGTCAGACATGTTTTACTTTAAATTCCCAATATATGGCTTAACCTTCATTGCACCTTGAGGTAATTTATCTATAAATGAACACTAATCAAGAAACTTGAAGTCATGTGGGATGCTTCTAATATTTTGGAGATAAGTAATATTAAGCCTAAATCACATTTAAAGAGGATATTAATTGAAGTAGTAGAGCAGGACAAATCAGTAAAACACAGAACAGCCAGTCAAACTGGGTTACAGTTGCATGGCTTTCCACAAAAGCACAAAGTACCCATGGGGTATTAATTACCATATTAATTAATATTTTTTACAGTTCTTTGCAGAAGATAGGTGTCTACAGCATGTGTTGTGCAGAACCAAGAAGTGGTCAGTCTTGCCTATTAAAATAAACTGAGAAAGGAAACCAGATGTCAGAACCTCCTCTGCTAGGGGGGTTGCTGGTTCACAGGAGAGCTCCTGGAGATGCTTTGAGCCCACAGCTCCATGGTGAGCCCTCCAGCCCCTAAACCCTGGCAGTTCTGCAGGGGATTAGGATAACTCTGTGCTCCCAGGTCTTCCTGTCAGAGCTGCGGCATCATGAAAGGTTTGCTGGGATAGAGAGAGAAGACAGGAAAGGGTTGGAGGGAGGAGGGGGAGGACTCATCACCCTTGATGTAGATATTGAACAGCTGGACTTCAAAGACTGTGTTAGTCACCCTAGGCTCCATGTAAAGTCAGTGCAGAGGAAAAGGAACTCAAGATATTTGTCTCAGGACAGGAAATGCCTGATTCCCTGCTGCCTATAGGAGACAGGTAGGTACCTGGATAGTGGTGAAGTTAGCTGAGGTGAGCTTGCATGGCCTATTGGTTATGGCAGTGTCCTGGGAGGAGAGAGAGCTCCTGAGCTCTGGCCTCTGCTTCAGGGACTTCTGATGGAGTTTGTGCAGATGACGGGTCACATGGACACAAGCATTAGTGAATGCAGTGTCCCTTCTTCCTCCAGTCAAGTGCATTATCCCAGGGGCTGAGTGCATTATCCTAGGGGCTGAGGTATCCTGAGGAAAGTGGGAGATGCATGTTTAAATGTCCTTTAACAAGAGAAGGAACTTGTGCTGCTTCCAGGAGAGTGCTTTGGCTATTAACCAACTGACAGTGGGAACCACGTCCTGCACAGCCCCTGCTCTGAAAAGCAGCGGGGCTGCCATTTCCTTCTGGGAGGAGGAAGACCTGCCAGGAGGTCTTGCCATAACCAGCAGCCTGGACAGACTGGTTATTTCAGGGGGTTTAGGCTGAAGAGCAATTTCAGAGTCCTGAGTGACTTGGAAGTGAGCTGGGTGCTGGCTTGTCAAGCCTGAGGCTCTGCCTAGGGAGGAGCATGAGATGTCACAGTTAAAAAGACTGGCTCTTCACTGCCCACACCTGACATCTGGGCAGAGCACACCTGAATCTCTCCCAGGGGTACCAAACCCAGCTCCTGTTGGCTTCCCCTGGGTTTCTGGCAGCCCTTGGATGATCCATGGTGGGTCACAGGGGTGAGGCACCAGCTGAAGGGCTCTGGGTGCCAGCTGCTCCAGGGCACTGCTGTTTTTCCCAAACCTTGCAGCACAGCCCAGTAAAAGCCTTGCAGGCAGTGCTGCAGACCAGTGGGAGGGAGAGCAGGAGAAGGAACGACACAACACATTACAGCCAGGGAAAAGGATTCTGCATCAGGGATTATGTAACTTTTGACATGTCCTATATACCCAGGACCAGGGAGCTTGGGCTGTGCCCTGCCACGTTAGCAGGGCTCACTTTAGACAGCCACTGTTAAATGACATTCCCTGTCAGAGCTTCTCCAATTTCATGTCTCCCACATCCTCCTGGGGCAGCTCCTCAGCTCCTGCGTGGCACTGGGCTGGAGCTGCCCGTGCCTGTGCCCGCCCAGAGCCAGGGGAAGCTGCTCTTCCCTCCTGCTTCAGCTCCCTGCAGAAGGACAGAGGCTCATGGATGAGCCCTTCACCCCACTGCAGGCCAGCACCCAACAGGACGTGGTTTGCATTTAACTGCACCTCAGGAGTAGGAATCCTCGTTTGGGAAGCAAAATCCTTTGGCACTGTTAGCAGGCCAAACCCATCCCTGCTGGCTTTGTGGCCCCTGATGGCTTTTCCACATTTCACATGGGACTGAGCTCTCAAATGCATTTTACAAACTTGACCAACTCCCTCCAATGTCTGCTGGGGTTCATTTTCCCACTGATATTTTGCTTATTCCAAATGAACTCCACACCTTGATTTTTTTTTTTCATTATTTTTTTTTTCCCTTTCAGCAGAGAAAATAGGCAAGTGAAAGTGCATCACATGTGCAGTCTGGGAAGAGCACAGAGACAGCCAGGCAGCCATTGCAGGGGTTTGGCACCTAGCTCAGGAATGAGCACATGCAGGTAGAATGTTATTCTGCTGCTCCTGCTGAGCACTCAGCAGTTCAGTCTCTGCTGAATCCCAAAGTCGAGCAAAAAGCAGCTGGTTAAGGTGGAATTTGAAAATCAGTCATAAGATAAACAGGTTGCAACATTAAGCACTCTCCAAGGGAAAAGCAGTGTGCAGCATATGTTCTTACTTTGGAAGATATTTAAAAAAAAAAAAAAAGAACTTTAATGGACTCTTCACTGGCTTATGGTAGTGGAGCTGTTAATTAATTAAATAACTATATGTGAATGGCATCCATTGGGAAAGAGCCTCACAGCTTCCAGATGCCAGTTATTGGCCCCATTACGGACCTAAAACTATTACAGTAAATCATTACATGCTCCAAGATGAACTGGCACACGATTGCTGTGAGGAAGGATGGAGCTATTCTCACTTGTGCCATTTTTTGCCAGTTTTTATCTAGTGAGATTAATTAGTACTTTTAGAAGTGCAAGTCAGAGCTATAAAATATTAAAGGATATTCCATCAATGGAGTGGAGACCTGCTTAAGCAGAGCTTTTAAAACTTTTGGATGTTCACGGGTAGATGGGATTTGGAAGAGATAATAAACAACATCTGATTTTGATTTTTTTTTTTTAAAGAAAGGTCAGATTTATAGCTAGTGGGACTGCATGAAGCCTCCTTTGTGTGCTATGGGAATACTCAGAGGAGGACATTAAAGTTTATCACTGAAGTTCAGGTGCCAGGTAAGCAAACAGTTTCTCAGGCCAAAACCAATCATTTAAGGCAGTTATTCCAAACAGAAAATCAACCAGAAAGTATTAAATAACCTTTTAGCCTGGATCCCCTGCTGGGAGGGGAACATTTTCTGACATTGGATGGCAGCCTAGAATCTATGATCTGGCCTAGAAATGGCTTTTTTTTTTTTTCTTCTTTTTTAATTAATAAGCTATACATTTTCACCCCAAATGACCACTGTGGACCTTTCTGTCTTTTTAGGCTGTGAGAGGGAAAACCACTGAGTCACTTACATCATTGCTTGCCCAGACAGAGCATCCTTTGAAAATCCTCTTGCCTGCTCTGTTTTGAAGCCCAAAAGCTGAGTACTGAAGAGGCACTCCAGGGACTGTTTATACAGTTTACCCAATAATTAGTTCTTAGAGACATTAATTCATGGATAGACACTTCCTCTGAGAAATTATTCCACAGCTGAAATTCCTCCCACAGCTGGACGAGGCAGGCTGAGCACATGGGGCTGGAGATTTTGCAGTCCCTAAGCCAGAGCTGGGGAGGAGCAGTGCTGAGGGATCTGCTGCTGACACTGTCCTCTTGCTCCAAGCCTCATCTGAACCACGTGTGAAATCTCTCGCCTGAACCTGAGTTCAAGCAGGGTTCAAGTGGGGCCAGAGGGGCCGAGGGGGCTACAAGGAACCACTTTTGCTGCTGCTGGTAAGCAGCCCTCCCACACAGCCCTGCCAGGGCAGACTGAGAGATGCCAGCACTGATAGGCCTCTCCTGCTTAACACAACAACCTGTTTGTCCAGAAGGACAGACAGACGGGATCTCCCCTGGCTCAGTGGGAAAGTGTCCCAGACTGTTCCAGAACAAAGAGCCTCCACACACCCCCAGGACATGGACAGAGGTGGCAGTGGGCTGTGGGTGAAATGTTCTGCTGCTCAGCCACACCACATCCAGGTCAGCCTGGCTTGGAGGACATCATCCCTTCTCTACACCACATTGTATAGGACACAGGGTAGACCACGTGTCCAATAGCTTTTCATCATGGGTAGAAAAATCAGGAATGGAAAACCAACCTCATCTCACTGCTTCTCCTAAAGCAAAGGTAAGGCCACATTCACACAAATCCTACAGGGAAGCGAGACCTACTGTATGAGAAAAGCATGAGTGATGGTTTGCTGACTAACCCCTAGTTAAAGGAAACAAATTGATTTATTACATGGGCATGACAAATTGAGGCACCGGTCTTGCAAGTTGGGCTGTGTGAGCAGCTCCCAGTGTCCACGTGGCTCTGATACAGCCCAGTCAGGCTGACAGCTGGGAGTTGGAGCTGCCAAACCGGGAATGTTGCTGGCTCCATCGCAAAAGGTTGGAAAGTTTGTGGTTATGCTTTTCTGACGCGCCTGAGATTTGGGTGGGAGCCATGGGAGCTCCAGCTCCTCTGCTGAGGCACAAGGACAGGCAGCTGCTTTGTCAGCCTTCCCCAGCGTGTGTGCTGCTAAGAAAGCACGGCCTTTTCTGTTTTTAAATGAAAACAAATTGCTTTTAGGACCTTGGATCTGAAGAGGGGAGTGTCATCGTGTGTCCAACACAAACAAAAAACCGAGCTGAGCCAAGACCAGCCCAGTGCTTCTTTCCCATTCTCTGGCTGTAAACACAAGAGACTCCTCTTGGCTTGTGTGTTAGTGGGAGGGAATGCAATCACCAAGCAAAAAATGTTTCTACTTGATAGTTTAACGTCATGTAGGCAGGAGTTGTGCTTTTCTACTGAGCACACTTTCCTACTCCATGGAGTCTTTGACTGGCCTGTCCTTCTGGAAGAGGAAAATAAAATAAAGTAGAGGAAGATAAAATGCAGCTACTTTTTTTTCTGCAACGCAGATTATTACACTTCATTGGATTTTTTCCTGAGTGGAACATACATACCTAAAATACTAGTGTGGTCCTAAGCCATCAACACTGATGTGTTTGGTGGGAAAGGGCTCCAAGTCACTGGGGCATGGAGAGTAGAGGGGACTGGGGACAGATGTTTAGATCATGGATTTTGATCCAGAACAAGGTGGAAGTGAGTGCCAGTCATCACAGACTGGGAACAGGACATTCACCTGTGTGCAGTGAGCCTGTGGATACCTCTACAGGCCTCAGAATCACAATGTGAGACAACAGCCACTGTCAGCAAGGCCTGGTGTCCTTCTCCAGCCAGCACCACCTGGCTCTGCCTGTGCCTTCCTAGCCACCACAGAAATTTTTTCATGCCCCATGTTCTGAGTAATTTGGGAAAGAAGCAGGAAAAAGGAAGAGAGCCATATATAATGATTGTAGAGTTAATGGTGGATTTCAAGTTTCTAGGTGGAGGAATAATGGATTAGTGTTGGAAGTCTGGTTTAGTTATGTATGTTCTGGCAGACACAGCTGGAGGAAACCTTGAGGTGTAGATGAAAAGTCCATTTTCACTTTGTAAAGATGTATGCACACCCTTAACTTTAAAGGTATAAATTTTCCCGTTGACTTCCCTGGAACTATTCATGCATTAAACATATGCATGAGCCTTTCTGGAAATAGGGAATATAAATGAGGCTACCAAAATAGTTAACCAGAAATACTTTCTGTACAATGGAATAGAAAAATTTACAAGAGGTGTGCACATAGAAGCTCTCAGGAACAGATAAATGCAGGTCACACTGTTAAAGGACAGGGCATCATTGCTTGTGTATGAGAGGGTGTTTTCAGCGACCTACAGAGCAGACTGGAGTGCAGTTTGCTTTCGTTACATTAATTAAGCAATTTACTGGAATTTAGCATGTGGCAGATTGGCAGGAGGCAAGTTTAACTTGGGTTGTGTGGCTGAGATCCTTTCATTGCGTTGACAGCCTCGAGTCCTGCCAACAGAGCAGCACACTCAGTGCATTTCTGCTGGTGGCTTCTGTGCTAGGTCCAACTTAAACAATTCCATTGGGGCCTGACAAAGGGAATGGATAAAAATGAACAGGATCTACATTACTTGAGCAGTCTGTTGTGAGCAAGATATCCCAAGTCTGTTTATAAGTAATGAATTTTCATTCAAGCAGTAGCTTACCTGGGCTAGCAAGAATTCTGTTAGCTATCAGCACCTAATTATTTTTTTAATATTCAGATGGAAAATGTTTTTATTTTTATTGTCTGTAACTGTTTCTTCACATTGTTTTTCTTGATAGGTTTATTTTCTAGGTTATGCTGTAGTTATTATCATTTAAATCTATAGGTTGTTCTGGAGTTGCCATGACCTGTTTGGGAATGTCAGCTACACAAACTTCCAGCAAATAAGCAAAATTGAGACTTGAGCTGGTGGTTGGAGAACAACACGAACACAGCCTATAGCAAAATCAAAACCACTAAAAGCCAAAGGACACTTGTTTGGCAAAGCTGCCCTATATTCAAGCCCTTTAGACCTGTGTTTGTTAAAACACCTTACAACAGACCTTTCAGCTTTGCTGTTTTCATGGCAGAAGCCTAGGCAAGTCGCATCCTCAACCATCTTCTACGTTTCCTATGATGAATTAAAAATGAGTACTCAAACAAGACCATCAACTAAAAGTCTGCAAAAAAGCAATTCCTTAGTCAGGAGTACTTAAGGCTTTTATACAGTTTCACAGGACTGGGGGGGGTTGGGTCTTTGTATCAAAACTACGCTCTGACCTCTCTTTTCTTCTGTATTCAAAACCTAATGTCACCCTGGCCAGGATTATCCGGATCTGCTTTTCAGTATCAAGACCAATTAACTGGTGAGAAGGAAAGCTGTGGGGAAACAAGGCAAATCCAAAGTGAGATGAGGCTTCAGTCTCTACTCTAGGCTCCACTTGTATTTATTCTGGTTTCCAGCAGGCTTCTTTTGGCAAAGAGAGATTTACTGCTTGAGCTTTGGCACAGTGTTTCAGACAGGGAGGAGAGCTGGGACAGTAGACCACAATGTAAGAAAATGTACCTCACATTCAGTTTTCATTAAACAAAAGGATTTCTCCATTGCCTTTGAATGTCCTCTTTTGTGTCATGATGGCTTTGCAAGATGAAATGCCTTCTGTCCTATCAGTGTGTTGCTGTTGTTCACAAGAATCCTGGTGGCAACTAAATATATGTTTTAGTCTGTGTATCAATTAACATTTTAGTTTTAGTACATCCTACCCCATAATTACATTAATTGGTTTTGGAGAGTCTGAAAGCCTACCTGCTTCCCAAATATAATGGTTTTGGCTTCAAATAAATGACAGGACAACACTTGACACTGAAATCATCCAGAGCAGAGAGGAGCCAGGATCAATTCTACACACTGAGAATTCAGCAGGTTTTGAAACTTTGCACTGATATTTGATGATTTCTTATCCTAACAGAAAGCACTTCTGTTTGTGTCACCTTTATTTTCCTAGAAACGAAACCTTGGTCTTGGAGAAAACAGGTTGTAGGATTGAAAGATCTAGAAAACCAGCCTTGTTATTCTATGTCTGCATTTTTATCATCTTCAGGCTCTAATTCATATGTGCTCTACATGTAAAAGTGCAAATTCAGAAGGAATAGTTCAGAGTTTGACTTTTGGCTTTCAGATCTGCAGAATTTTCTTCATACCTGGTGAGTTCATTTAAATACCTGCCTGC
Source organism: Agelaius phoeniceus (assembly GCF_051311805.1). Classification (NCBI taxonomy): domain Eukaryota; kingdom Metazoa; phylum Chordata; class Aves; order Passeriformes; family Icteridae; genus Agelaius; species Agelaius phoeniceus. Next base: position 7,134,844 of record NC_135265.1, read on the forward strand.
TCTGTGTTCTAGCATTCCTAATTTTCCCATTGTCCATGGTATCTTTGATCAATCCAAGAGTAGAGCAACACTGTGTTGAGGAATGCACAGCCCAAACCAGAGTATGTTTTTAGTTCAAAAAATAAACCCAGAGAATGTTATTTTCTTCCCTTTGGGGTAGGATACCACACACACTCTGTCTTACCAGAAAAGGAAGTATTGGGAAATTTTGTTTCCTAGAAGAGCTATTAGAAGCAGCAATAAACCACAAACCAATGCAAAGAGAAAAGCCTGTTTTGTAACTTTGACACTCTGTTATGCTGCTCTTTCTCCTTACGATTTGGTTCACAGCCAGCACAGCCATGAGGGTGGGTAAAGTATCACCAAGACTGGTGGATGCAACAACCTCTGTCCTTCATCCAGAGCAGGAAAACCACTTGAACTTCTTTACAAAACAGAAGTGACTTCAACATAAAGCACAAGCACGAGATTCCACCAGAGCAGAGCCATGAGCAGAGCTATGGAATCTGATCAGGATGAGAGACAGGGTTTTCCTTTAGAGGTGCCTGCACTCTGTGACAGTGGTCAGATGTCACTGCCACCACATGTGAGCATTGTGCAGCTCTAGAGGGGAGCAGAGCCAGCTCTCCCTGTGCCAGAGGGATGCCAGAAGCAGTGTCCTGGTCCAGGAGCTGTGCTGCACCTCCCAGAAGGTGCCTCCAGGTGAGTCTCCTTCAGGCTGTGCTGTGGTGTTTGGTCACAGGGGTGAATTACTGACATCAGTGTGAGTTGATCTGCAACCAGCAAAGACCTGAGAATGTCTGAAATTCCCATTTCCACCACTGAGAAAGGCTGATTTGCTACTGTAGCATGGTGAGAATCAGGCATATTAGGATTTCCCTTCTGAGTCCAGAGGGGCCTCACAGACTCCTCTGCCATGCTGGGAGATGGAACCTTTCCTGAGCATTTAGCAGCCAGCAGTGGATCACGAGGCAGCTGAGCCCTGCCTGCCTCCAGCTAGCACTGACTGCTCCTTGATTTAACCACACCTGTGGGAGCAAAGGAAAGAGCTCAGCCAGTTGTTAGGATACTTATGGAATCCCACAGGACATTTCCACAAAATTGACAACTGTGCTAGTAAGTACTTTCTTGTGTCTGCTTGAGGGACTGAAATGTCTAAGTTATTATCTGCAGCAGGGACTTCAGGCTTAATAGGCTCAGAGTGCTTGTGCAGGCCATACAATCAATGGGAAGGGGCAGGTAGTGTCAGCCTGCAAGATTTGTTGTGAACAGGATTGCAGAATAATCATATTTGGAATGCCTCCATGGATTTTAAAGATGGTGAGCCCTTTCCTTGGACTGCATGGGCTATTCAAATTCCTGCCTCCATCGGCTTCTGTAACTTCATTGCCTATGCAACTGATCTCCAGCATTGCTTAGGGGATTCATAAATTTTTTTAAAAGCATCATTTTTTTCTGATGGGTGAAAATACAAGCACCTGTATAATTTCACAAAATGTGATTTTATTGTCAAAAAAGTGCCACTGATGCATATGGTAATTGAAATGCAAGCAGTGCCAGTAGTATCACTGCAGAGCCACTAAGTTAAGGCATTAAAACAAAGGATGAGGGAAAGTTTAGCCATGACCTTGTAAGTGAATGCTCTTCATCATGGGCAAGATTGCTTAGCAGCCATGGGGACCGGGTGGCCTCCCACCAGTTTCCTGCTTCCCAGAAGAGGTTGAATGGTGTCCCATCTCCAGCTGTGACATGAGCTTCCAGGGGCAGTATGTCCACCAGGAACATGCTCACAGAACTCAGAGGAGCAGAACAGCAGCTCTGGTGGTGGGTGTCTCCTCTCCAGCCAGGTTTTCCTCTTCATGCTGTCTGCAAGCTGTTCCTGCAACCCCATGACCTTTTGAGAGTGTGCTGGTTTTAGCTAAGCTGTTCTTTGCTACTATGGGCCTTTTTCTACAGGCTCTGGAGAGAAATGGGGCCCTTTGCCTGTCAGCTTTTGATTACCAAATGGCTCTCCTGTTTCCCATACTTCAGCAAAGCCTTGAGGAGTTTCCCAAACAGCCTCTCTCTCTTCCCAAACAGTTTCTCTTCTCAACCTCTTCCTCTTTCACTTCCCTCCTCAGAGATATTGGGATAGAGACAGAACTGTCAGTGATGGAGCCCAAGATGTGTCTCAGAGACAGCACTGCTCACCACAGCATGGCCTTCTCCATCAGCAGCATGAGAGTCTGCAGATATTCTACATCAAAATTCTTATTCATCCCTTGACAGGAGATGTAGAGTCCATTCCTTGACCTTTACCAAGCCACCTTTGGGGCTTTGACTTGCCACTGCAGGAACCTCACAGCCTTTCTAAGCCTCTTTTTGGAGCAATGGCCTAAAATCTTGTCCTTAATACTCAAATCCCAGGATTTCTTCTCTTTCCTATCTCCCCCACGGCTAGGAGGTCTTTAGCACAGGCCCAGCGAGATGCATGAGAAAGAAACCTGGCAAAAGGTTTAAATTAACTCTCGTGGTTGTGCCAACTCCTGCAGAACGAGAGTGCCAAGATCCAAACATGGCTGCTCACCAGCATTTGGCAAGGCGGTGACATCTTGTCACCGCTCTCCTGGAGCACTGGGGCCCACACAGGTACAAGGACCAGCTGGCTGGGGCACGATGCAAAGCAGGGTGGGAAAGCAGAGGGAAGAGTGCCAGGCTTTTCCCAAATGAAGTCACAGCCCCGTTTCTTCAAAATCATCTACTCAAATGTGACATTACTCCCGAGTGCCAACAGAATCGAGCCTCCACAGCTACTTACCACTTAACTGATGTGTCACATGGGTTCAAGCTTCCCTGGCTGGGGAGCCCAGTCTGTGCTAGTAATAAAAAGTGCACATAAACCCTCAGCAAAGGAGAGAAGGACTCACTTGCAGTGAAACTTGCTCCTGCCACAGAAAGCTGCAAGAGTGCTCTGGAGCTAAGTGCTAACTGTTGGGAAGGTGCCTTGAGCTGGAGGGGAAAAAAACCCCAACATAAAATAAAAAGTCTGTTTTTACATTGAATTCCTCCTGGGTCCAGAGCAGCAGAGTTTTATATTTTCATTATAAATAAGCTATAAAGCATCTACATAGTGGAATCCATATTCCCAGGTGGGAACAACATACAGCCCCACTCTAGTCAGCCTTCTCTTTGTAAGTATTGCCATGCCAGACAGGTCAGTGAAGTTCATGGGCCCTTTTGTCTCACTCCATGTTATTCACAGCCCAGTGCCACTCTGCTGTCTTCTCTCATACACAGGGACAGCCAGACCTTTGATTTCAGAGACTGCTGCAGGGCATCAGTTCTCCATCCAGATCATGCACATGCATTGGACTCATGTTCCTTTACCTGTCTGAAATTTTTTTCCATGGCCAAAGTCTTCCAAGCCCTTCCAGTGCCTCCCCTTCTTCACAAAATGCAGGGGTCCTGTGCTACTCTGTAGCTGTTGGACACACTGCACCTGTCTGCAGCTTTTACACAGGGGAGAATTCATTGCAATTTCTACACCAGTTGGAGTTTGTGCTGTGGAACAGCTTTATGCTGAGGTGGGTGTTGAGTTTGACATCAGGCTTGGTGATGGCAAAATGATGTTGCCCATCGCCCCAGTATGGTATTTGCATATCAAAAGTACATTTGAATAAAGAGGTTCAAGAGACATTTTATTAGAGCAGCCATAGAAAAGTAAAAAGTCATGTTTCTCTTCAGACACAGTCCATGGCTTCTATACATCTGCCATCAAAAGTGGTATTTCTTCTTCCTCCAGCAAAATTACCATTGCAGGTATGTTTCCACAGGAGAACATTTATCTTCTGCCATTTCCAAACTCCAGGAAAAACTAAGTTTCTGAGATTAGTTATATAAGAAAAAGGAAACTTGAATTTTATGTGCAAGTGTGAACTTAAACCGAGCAAACTGTTATTTGTATTTTATTTGCTCTATAAAAAGCCTAGGAATACAAAGAACTTTTAACTGAATATAAAACTCAACATTTTCTTTCCAGGTGTCCATAGAAATACCAGTATAGTAGAAAATAAATATAAAACCTGCAAAATACCTTAATTTGGTTTTGCTAAGAAGCCCTCTCGTTATGAAAAGAATGGGGGAAAGGGTGAACTAGTTCCTCTTTATTTCAAGCTTGCTGCTTTAATTCCATGTTGCAAATGAAACAACAAACAAAATTCTAAGGAATGTAAAAAGTTCCTGTGTCTACAAAAGCCTTAATAATACCACCCTGAGCTGAAGAACAATGGCACTGACATGAAAGGATTTTCATTTCTAAGAAATGCCTTAAATCAGAGTTCAGGAATACGTGTATTCCATGCTCTTCTGCAGGGCTGATTTAAACCAGACCTACTAACCTGAAATGTGCTTCCTTCCTGGGAGACTGAGCTGCAGCACTCAGGGCACCCCAGGTGAGACAGTGGGCTGGAGACAGGCTGCTACCTCAGCTCTGGGTGAAAGAGGAGGATCTGCATTAAGCAGAATATTCCAGGTATAATGCTACATTTCATACACAGTTCCTGGCTCACAAGGATGGACTGCAGTTTCCAATAACTACAATTGGTACAAAATTTGGAAAATTCTCCACTTAAAAAAATGGCAAACCCCATGTTTAGTAGCCACAGAGCATTAAGGTACAAAAAAATTGCTGCTTTCCATGTTCTCTGTCACTGCATCTTTCTGAGACTTGTATCCTAAAGGTTCATTTTTCCAAAGGGCATAATTTTGGCAGAGGATGAGGTCAGTGAACTCCCAGATTATGCACTGCCTATCTCTCTTGCAGCATTACAGGCATATGCAGATGCTCAGCACCTCAGAAATCCAAGCTTGCTATACAGCTAAAACAAATGTGCAGAGCATGAATATTACAATTACCAGAGAATTTAAAAAATCTGTCTGCATTCAAAGTAAAAATAAAACTGGGAAATTTCAAAATTTCCTGAGGTGCTCTTTTTGATCAACTAGAACTTTGGCTTCATTTCAATTTAGGCATTTCTTTCATAATACAATGCAAAATACAAACTACATTGTGAAGAATATAAAAGCTTTTTTTTTCCAGTTGGGAATGCCAGAACATATCCATTGTTTTTTTTCTCAAGCATATTCTTCAGCAAGTATGATTTTATGAAGAAGTTAATCATCAGTGGAGTTGCATTCTCCAGTGGAAAGGGGGGCTGTTTGGTTTTGATTTTTTTTCTAGTAGAAATTACATAGTCCTAGAATTTTCAGATTTTAAAGTTCTCTAGTTCTACTTGAAATTTCCCATTCTTTTTTACAAAAAAATTCCATAATGCCCTTTATCATAATTCATAATGGAAGTGTCTACTCATGGTAAACTATCTAACCTGGGTCAACTCTAGGCTGAATGATTTTTATATAATTTTTCATGTATTTGTGTACCTATGCAGGTTTTGAAATAAAATACATATTGGTGCTGATGGATGAGAAAGCACAAATGAAGTGACATTCTATAAAATCATCAGCTCTGGGGAGATGTTGAAAAGGCAAAGTTTGCTGATGTGCCAGAGTAAAAGAACTGATGGCATGAAGAAGTGATCAGATGGAAGGTTTAAAATGAGAAGGGAAAAAAGGAAGTTTTCCACAGAAAGAATAATTAAACTGAACTCATTGTGAACAGACACAACAGAAACCAAGAGGGTAACTGAACTGTACAAGGCTGGGATTCCAAACATACATTCAGCTTGAAAAAGCTGCTTCAGAAGTCAGGAAATTCAAAGGTAAGTGTCTCACAACAGAGTTTTTTAGGCATCTTCCTCAAAAAGATACTGAGCTAGATACTTCTTATTAATATGCATTTTTGTTAATAATCTCTTCAATCTAAACTATAAAATGTGCTGTGCAACATGACTGAACAAACATCACTGTGAGAAGTATTTCCCCCTTGTTTGAGTAATTTGAATTTGTAAGCTAATGTAAGTTTTTGTATTAAATAATGTACTTTGTGCAATTTTCTTTCTTGTAAAGTACTTTGAAGCTTTCAAAGGGCACTCTAGGTTCATAAATAATGTGGTGTTCTTTGCCAGAACTGTAGGGCATTTCTTGTAAGTTCTGAATCTTCTGTGCCAGAATTGCAACATGTTACATGCCAAATCCTGCACACAAATGTTCTACATGTGGCAAATACATATTGGTAAAGACCAGAGGCGTGGCATTCCTGGATTTCTTAGAGAGACTGGGGAAGGGAAAGAAGTGGGAAGGAGTAATGAGGAAAGGCAGAGAAAAAAAGTCTGTGCATCATTTTAAAAAATGAAAAACAACAAAAAAAACCAACCTCCACTCCCAAAATAACCTGTAACTTGCACTTAATTATTTCCAAAAACTAAACTTTTTGCTGTATGCAGCACAAACTCACAGATACCCAGAGCTGGGTCTTTACTTTTCCTTCAGTTATGGAAACCAGGCCTCTATTTCTTTAATAGCTGAAGATTCTTCAATGCCAGACATTTGTAAGGATCAGAACACCTGCAATCCCTGCTCCTCTGAGCACCCCCTAATGTAAATGGAGAGGCTGTGAGCCAGGAGAAGCAGCACAGTCAGGATCACCACTATTTAATAGGCTGTGAAAATGAATCCTCTTCTTCAGGCAAAACTGGCATTTCTTATGCCCAAAGCTGCAGGGAATAAACCAAGGCCAATGTTTGTAAAGTGTGAACTCTGGCCTCTTTGCAACCTCTGCCACAGACAAGCAGGCTCCTACTTCTGCAGCTTGGAAGAAGAGTAAGACCCAGAAATTCCAACAGGCATTTGGCCACATTGGTTTGACTGCTGAAGGATACCAGGATTTTATGTGTCTTTTGTTACTATTTTCTTGATTAAGCACAAACAAGTAATGTCAACAGTCCTCTGTAGTTTGGATGGAATTGCTAAAGTAATTAAGAAATTTTACCATTCCCTGCCCTTCACTGAATTTCAAGAAAATGGTGACAACAATTATTAATTAACCAGCAACAACCAGCTAGTTGAAAAGCTATGAGAAGGTACTTAGACCTAATCAGGCATTAAGCACCTGGATTTGATAAATGTTTACAAAATAAACTGATGTTAAAACTGAACTCCACATTCTGCAACACTAAATGAACGTTTTACTATCTGGTTTCTTTTGAGGTGGCAAGAAACTACAGTAAAACCTTTGCTGTTGCCAGAATTACACTGCTTAGAGAAAAACATCCTGTGTGTTACCATTTGCTGCCATGATTTACAGAGATATGGTCTGTAGTCTGTATCAGTTTCATGTGGAAGTTTTAAAGGTAAAAAGCCTTCTGCAGAGTTTGCAGATTTCTGCATTAATGTCTGTGTCGTTGCAAAGAGGATCAAGTGGTGCTGTGTCACAAGCTTTTCAAGGAAGTTAGCACATTTTTTCAGGTTCATCTCCTGCAAGGTAAGACTCTCCCCTCCATTGCTTCTGTCTATCCAATAAAAAGCTGATAAACTATCTAAAATCAAAACACAGAGCGAGGGGTGAGCACAGAACAGGTTTTCTAGAGAGTAGAGAGTGAGGAGTAACTGAGTGCTACTACTGCAGCTCACAAGGAAGAGCCTGCCCAGGCACTGCTTTATCATTTCTTCTGTCCCTTGAGCCAGCCTGTTCTCAAGGATGGTGACCAGCCGGAGCATATCGAAATGGTAATCGGTGTCAACAAACATGACTTCTACTTCCAGTCCTCCCTGCGCTCTGGCAATGATGCAGCGGGCTAGCAGGTGATAAAGCATTTCTGTTTTTCCTGTCCCTTCTGGGCCATGGAATTCAATAACATCTCCTGTTTAAAAACAAAGCAGTGTGTTGTCAGGTAAGAGCATTTCTAGCCCAGAGTTGGTTCTCAGTGTTTTCTGAACCAATATTCACTATCCCACAAACTGGGAAATGCATTTTAATTGACATTCATAAAATGGTTTAAATCCTGGTTAGTATCCACCAACAGATATTTCAGTGTTCAAGAAAGGCCTCTAAAGTGAAGTTAATCAACTGTGAACAAAGGTTGAAAGCCTCTGCCAGCACTATCTAGGAGACTTCCATCAAGAAAAGGTTGGCAACTGGATTTCATCTATATCATTACAGGCAGATAAAGGCAGAAGAGGAGGCTGCTACACAAAAGTGGCTAAGAAACCATGTACACTATGAACACACAATTAAGAAATAACAAAGCAGAGGACAAAACAAAACAAAAAAATTGACATATCAGAGGTCCTTTCACATAGATGTCACGTGCTGCATGTCACAAGATGCCTACAGGAATCTGTGACTGGTGAAGAGATCAGCAGTAGGTTTATTTAGCACTTATATTCGACTGTGGTGATAATAATGTGAAACTGCTTCTTTTGACAAGGGAGACTCAGGGATTCCTTCAACTCCAGGCAAGGCCTCTGTCTGAAGCAAATGATCTCTGTTCATAAAAGGATTCAGCCTAATTATCTCATCCATGTGGGTCATAAAATACATATCATAAAAATTTAAAATGTTAATTAAAAACAGCATTATGCTTCATTAGGAAACCAGTTCTTTTGTTGGATGTGAATGCAAGATACTCAAAAGCCTTATCCAAAGTCTTCTGATGTCTTGTATCAGAGCAAGACCCTAGAAGAAGTTAATTTATTAGCTGCTCTTTATAAATTTCTAATTTTGGGAACTGGATTATTTATTTATGACATTTTGGATTTTATAGGCAGGAGGGTAACCACATGCAGTAAGGAGAATCACACCACTGTAATTGCAGGAAGGTGAGAGATTTCCATGGCCTGGGCAAGTGCAAATGGCCTGACAGCTTTCCATAGGGGGATGTGAGAGTAGAGAATTAACTGCAACTTTCCTTAAACATGCTTGTGCCTGCCTGAGTTAACAGGGTTTTTCAAGTCACTGCTCAACTTCCAGAGGATGTCCTCATTCACAAGTGCCTACAACATCAAGATGCAATTTGGGATCAGGGGAGCAGGATGGTAGAGAAGAAACCAAGCTCTTCTCCCTTTGCAAGTGTTAAAAGCAATTTACACCTGATGTAACAAGTCTGTCCATTTCAGTGTCACTCAGAAATAGCATTTATATGAATTTCTGATCCTTTGAAATCTATTAAAAAGCTTGATTGTCTCCCAAGCCCTTATTAAGCTGTTCTGAATGGCTCCCTCACTTCTGAGATGAAAGATAACTACACATCCTGGGACATAAGTTTTTATTTTCTCTTCCTGTGCAGAGGTCACGGTGCCCGATGCTGTCACTTGCAGCCAGTGGCTCTGCTGTCACACAGCCTGTGCCAGAGACATAACCACACCCTGGCAGGGTGAGATACCAGCTTGCAAGAGCTCCTCCTAAAAGTGCTGGGTAGGTCATTCCCTCCTATTTTGTCTCTTGCAGTATTTTAGAACAATTGTGTAAGGCAGCTCTTGATAAGGAACAAAGTGTGTCTTTTGCCACTGTCTGTGACACAAAACTTCTGCCACCCTGGTTGGTATTTCTGAATCCAGACCAGTAACTGAGTGGGGCCAACAGGCAATACTGCTTCACCTGCCTTTACAGCAAAATATGACCTGCTGGATTCAAAAATTCTTCTGGGAAATAAATGTTTCACTTTTTCCATTTGAAGACATTCTAGCAGAATGTCTGTGTGCTACAGAATGACACTAGATGAGTTTTTGGGGTTTTTTTTATTGGCAGAAGTAATAAAACTTATTTAAGTAAAAATTCTAAGTTGAATGACAATCATTCTCAGAGGTTTTTGTGGTGGTGGTTTATAAATGTGAACAGCAAGAGAGCCAAGCACCCCTCAAAGTTTGCTCAACATTGCTGAAAGAGATCCACAGCTGCCCTGTAGTTGGACCAAGACACTTGAGTTATTCTGCAAACAGAAACAGCTTGGACTGCAAGAAAACCTCAAGAGAGCTGGAGATTTCTGTGCCTTCCTGATTATCCAAGAGGCTGCCCACAAGGAGAACGGGTGCAAAACAGGAACCATTTATAGCAACATCTATAAATGTAGGGTTTCATTGAATTAGCAACCAGGCTGTTACAGTAAGATAAGAGGGGAAATTCATTCTCTGGATCAGAGAGGACAAGCCATGACACAGCAAAGGAGGAAGTGAGGCCAGCAGCGTTTTCAAGAAGCCTCAGACACGCTGACTGTAGGTCACAGAAGAAACTGAGTGATCACGACTAGCATCATCCATTAATGTCAAAACAACTTTGAAAGGAGGATTAGTAAAAAGATACTGTCACAGGATGAGAACAGGCTGAGAGGGAGAGCAGGAACAGCACTTTAACATGGAAGAAAGTTAATGGGAATTTTTTCTATTAGAATTGGTGTTGGCAGACATTAAACATATCAGTAGATGAATGTTCCATTAGCTTGGCAAAACATGCAGAAGACAAACTAATTGGGTTAATAAAAACTTAAGTTTGTGAAGATTTAACAGATGGAGATGGATGAGTAGAGTGATTTCACATGAAATTCAGCACTGTGAATTCAAGAGTTAGGTTTTAAGGAGTCCCTGAACACATTGCCTGGCTCAGGGCAGCCAGAACTGGCTCATTATGGGCAGACTAAAGAGAATAATAGCCCACTCCTATGAATGGGCATGCAGGTTAAACTAAATGATGCTGAAGAAATGTAAATATTTATGTAAGATTAATATATTTTTGACTGAAACACTGTGTTCAGTCCTGGCCATCAGTTTGCTGTTATGTCTTGAATGAGAAGAGCCTTATTTTTGTCTGTAATCAATGCACCAGCAAATGCTGGTTAAACTATTTTCTGACACAGCAGATACAAACAGGCTGTTGGAACACTCAGCAATAACTTTGTGTGTTTCACATCGTAGGCTACCTTGAAGTTTCTAGGCTGGTCATTTACAATACTGTGCAGAAGCTGTCACTATTATTTATACCATTTATAAGTGAAGTAGAAAGGCCTAATATTTATTCCAAGTTAATGTTGGGTGTCATGCAATTGGTGAACATCAGAGCCTTAAACTGACACCCACACCTTCATGCCAGTGGCACAGGGGAAATATGACTGGCAATAGTGGAAGATTATTTAATGCCTGTGTCACTTTTGCTCCATTCCAGAAGAGCTTAAATGGTATGTAATTAATGTACTTATGTGCTCTTAAATATGCAAGTCCATCATAATTAGAAGCAGTGGTTAGAGTATCACATTAATACCTATATTACCTGTCCCTATTTTACAGTACCCTGACATGCAAGTTATGAACACTTAACTAAAATGTAACCTTTGGATAGTTTATTGAAACTTCATGTATTTGTTTGAAAAAAATGAATAATTTAGGTCTTTGCATTGCTTTAATCACAGCATTTTAGATGAAGAGCTGTTCAGTATTGACTTCATGGGCAACCTATTACAGAATTCCACAGTGACACACTAAAAGTCAAGTTCATGACAAATGGAGAGGTAGGCCTTCAACAGGGATTTAAGACTGAATAATGTGAACACACATCAAAATAACACATGGCCTCACATGAATACTGTGGTATTAAAAGACAAAGCAAAAATGCAATAAAAGGTGAAGTCCATTTATATATATACTGCTAAAGGGCTGTGCTAGTATGTTAGGCAGCTTCATTAATGTCAGCCAAAAAGCATGACCAATATGGGTAATAATTGATACCATTTGTTGGAAGCAGAAGAAAAATACAAGTGCTTCAAAAGCTCAATGACTCTGTTGGCACAGAGAAACCAGTGATGAATTTTAGAAGGTTTCCAGCCATGTTAGAACTGAGGTTCTGGAACAGTCCTCAGACAGACATGAACAACCTATAAAGCTTTAAGAGCAAAGCAGATCATTTGACATGAAATTATGTAACACTGTGGAGTGCAGCAAGGGTACTTAGTGATCCTCAAGGAAATATCTTAAAATCCGTTTGACCAGTACATAGCCAGCTCAGTCTCCAACATTTGTTTGTTGTGTGTAAAGCTGACTAAAAAATACCAAACATCCAGACTAAAAGATTGTTTAATATTTATGTTTCGAAAAAAAAATACAGTAATATCTCATTTTCTAAAAAAAATAAGAATTTGAGAGTCTTATAAAGCATACACCAATTTCACTCCTGGTCCTTAATTCCTCTTGTGAGTAACACAGCAGGTCAGAAATGAGAGTATTTATATATTCTTCTGTGTTCTACTTGCACTGGCTTAGCAGTATTTCTCCACCCTTTATCATTGCTATGTGACACTGGAAACTTTCAGGGCAGGAATCCTGTACTGCTAAAGCCCACGTGTTTCCTAGTGCTGCAAAACAATACACAACAGTCTCACAGTGACTGTGTTTGAAGACTAAGCATCATCTCTCATCCAATTATCCTGATTCTTTTTATTGCTTTTTCTGCTCTTTATTCTGAACATTCCATATTTGTGGGAATTCAAACTGCAGATAAGTGTGCTGCTAACCACTGAAGCCACATACTTGCCCTATGAAATCCACTCGTTCATACATAAATTCCACAACAGTAGTACCTCACCACTGATCCTCACTGTTTGCCACTCATTTGCCTTTTTCCATACATATCTTTAGTCTTGTGTAATCAGAGTTGTCTCTTCCATCGTGAAATTCATGAAATTTCACACAATCTGGAAAATCAGTCTGACTTCCTGAATAGTGTGTTCTTTTCTGTTTAGTTCACTAATTTCTTTCATTAAAATATCCAGCCTTGATCTTAAAATTTCTTGTACTGGTGTCATTGAAAGGTTATCCCACTTCTCCAATCTGAAATTCTCCTTCATTCACTGAAGGTCTCTATGAGCCATGTTGATCCTGCATTGTGAACTCATTTAACTAATTAGTACCTATGGCCATAATGGAATTGTTTATGAACTTCTGTTCTGAGTATACCTAGGATTGTTCAGGTCAGGACTGAATGGCATGATGACTTGGCTTCATTGAAAAATACTGTTTGCTCATGCTCCTTATCCTAATTTACCCAGACAACTCTGTATCACTGAACTCTCTGCTATTTACTGAACCTCATGTTCTTTGCAAATTTCTGCAGTTATGACTTTGTGGTGGTTGTCTAGACCACTGATTAAAAAAAAACAAACAAAGAGGTTTAATGACAGACTCTAGAACAAATTGCTGGAAAACTACTGACACTGACCAACATGCTTGGTATTTACTCACCTACACCTCTGTCTTGATATGTATAAAGTAGATTTAGAGGCCTATTTAATAATGTTTGGAAGGGTGACTTTGCACTATTCCATTTTATCTAGATTGCATTGAACTACATCAACAATTAGAATTCTGATCTAAAGCAAAATAATTTACTTGAATGCTTATCTCTGAGAATACTTCTACATGAGCATTTTTCCATAAATGGGATGAAGACACATTTTTACCATGAACAGGAGATCCTTCCTCAGCAAACAGACAAGGCTCGAGATTCTTCAGAGAACTTCTGCCCTCAAGTCGTGCAAGCAGCTTTTAAAGACAAGACAAAGAGCCATGCTGTTAACTTTAAATAATGAACCTCAGGACACAAATGTAAAGGATTCTAAGAACTGACAGTTTTCCATGACAATCCTATTGAAAGATTAGCCTGATTTTAAAAGTGTTTTCATAAATACATATGGAAATGTATAGTCTGGACTACAGCAACAGAAGGTCCCAGCCTTACAAACAACAAGCACAGAGATTCAGTGGCAGTAAGGACTGGAGATGTGAGGAGAAATAAAGTTTAAAAAGCAAAGGCTGCTCAGGGACATCAGTGAGAGGGATCACCTCCAGTACACAGCAGTGCTGCCATTCCAAAGAACAAAGGGAAAGAACATCATTTGTAACAACCATCACCTCCAAAAAAAATACTGGCTGAGAGGTGAAACCTTACCCATCAACAATCCCCTGAGCCAGCCTCTCTGAGCATTTCTAAGTAAAACCATGTGCATTTCACCTGGGAAGTTACACAGGACTCCTCTGGGCAACAATCACATTATATCATAGTTACTTGTTCAAACAGAGTATGGATTAAGAATGTTCAAAAGTAATTAGTCACCAGTGGCTCTGCAAGAACCTTTCTAAAGCAAGCTTGAATTTGTTAAGCAAGTTCTCCAAAGCCCCTCATAAAGTAAGTCCATTGTAAAACTAATTACTTCAAAGATCACGGACAGTTTCTTAAATTGAGAGGTATTTCCATAGCAAGCAGACAGGTATTCACAAAACCTGTGTTATTATTAGTTCTGGCACACTGTGTAAAGCAAGAATGAACATTTTCCCTGGTACTAGAGCTGCTATTCCCTACATGTATTCCCATAGATGGCAAAGGACATTACAGGGATGCTCTGTGTCACCAGAGCACCTACCCTGGTGCCAAATACCACATTCTCCAAGACACCCAGCTGTCATTTAGAAATGTGAACAAATCACATCCTGTTCAGTTTTATCCCATCCTCAAGACCAAAAGAGCAGTGAGCACACACCTTCAAAAACTGCTGCCTTCTCTTGCTTTCCCTCCTTGTCAGATCCATGAGCAACACTTGCTCTGAATGATCTTGAAAGTTCTTTAAACAGTTGTGTATGTGTGTGTTTGCCTTTAAGAGTAAAAAATTAAATGGTCCTGAATTTGCTTCAAGTGGTCACAAAGGGAATGTAAGTGTGACATTTTCATTGACATTTTCAGAGTCCCTTCCATTAACAAAATGTCAATGTGTTTGCCTTGGCCTCTTCACACCTATCCAGGAGACTTTTCTGACTCATCCTCTGAAGGGCCAAAAAACCACTCAAATCGACCTTGCTCTGGATCAGCAGATCATCCCATTACACTTCACACATTTGTGCAGCACAAAACAAATGGTGAACTCCTGGGAACCAGCAGAGTTCCATGATCAGGACAAAGCAAAAATCCAGATGGACACACATACACAAGAATACAGGAATTAACTTGGGGCACATAAACCAGCAGCTCTCAACTACCAAGAGGGCCTGGCCACCAGTGAGGAGAGGCTGCACCCACTGGGGAGAAGAACCAGGAATCCCTCACTCCTTTGTCAGCAGTGGAAGTTGAGGGAAAGAGGAAAACCACCACAGGCTGCTGCTTTCTGATGCTCTTCACTTCCCAGCAGAGGAAGCACTGCTGCAGCGCACAGGGTTAACAGGGGCTCAATGATGGGCACTGCTGGGGCCAGCAGTCACAACCACTGCTGGCCTTAACACATTGCTGCAGCCTCCTGCTCCTAAATTCATTTGTACATTAACAAATATATCCTCTGCAGTGAATTTTTTCTGGAACAGTGAGCCCCTGTGTCCTCTTAGACTATCAACTCTTTAAGTTTTTACTGAGAGAGAGTAAATTGATCACTATGGTTTAAATATGAATCTGTCGTTATTTAAATGACAAGTTTATGGATTAATTTTAAATAACTACAGGTGCTTTCTCTGAGCACTGCTCATGAAGGTAATTTATGGTAATTTGCTGATGATAGCACACCTGTGTTTTTATCCAGCTTGTATTTACTTCCGAGTTCTGAAGCAGAATCTCCAAAGGCACTTGCCTCATTAGTGCCATGCTGGGAGCAACGGGGTTCCTGGCAGAAACAGGCAACAATTTTCCTTCAGCTCTCACAAAGGTTTGTCCACAGTGCAGCACAAGTGATGGAAGCAAAGCTGAGACACTACACAGGCATCCCTCACCTCTGCCCACGTTACACAGGGACAGCACAGGCTGCTCCAAATCCAGCAAGAGCCACCTTGGCTCTGCTCCAGGGGAGGCTTTCCCATTTGGCCTCCTCTTGTGCTCTTCTGGAATATGAGAGGGGGAGAAATCCCCAGCATGTAAAGGGTAATCTGGAGGGTGGATGTCAGGGGTCTCAAGCTGTGTCACACACAATGTACAGAAGGACAGACAGCACCCCTAGAGAGAACCTCAGAGCAGGAAGAGCTTAGAAAAAATTCCCAAGTCGATTTCAAATCCCATATTAGAGACTCCTGATTCTATAATCAAAGTGTAGGTGCTCATTTCTGCCTCCACAAGCCTCTCTTCATCTTGTTTTACACAAAACACCACCCTTTAGCAACCTGCTAGTGGTAGCTCCTCACTCTTAGGTGTTCTTTGAAAATGTAATTATGCCAGCAAGAAACTGCACAGATGTGCAGTTACATGTAGAGAAAAAGCTGTACAGCAAAAGTTCAGCAGCAGCTGGGACAAATGTCAATAATGACGAAGCTGATGAGACTCAAATATTTCAGCTATGCCTTTTATAATTTATTTTCCTTTTAAGAAACAAATATGCATATGGACAGTCCCCCTGACTAATGCAGGACATGCTTGTACTCTGTTGGTTCCATTGATGCTGTGCATCAATGCAAACACACACGTAGGTCTTGTCAGGAATGAGAGATTACTTCATTAAAATGTTAAAGAAATTCAAATTAAATACTCCAGCTCTGGTAGAGGCTGTGAGCTAACCTACAGGCTATTTACACATAGAAACCTATCTCGAGTACTAGACAAAATTTAATTCTCAACCACTATAACCGCTCTGATTGAGCTTTTGTAAACTTTGGGCATGAAGACATATGCAAGCTATTTATCATTACTTTTACTGTGATAAACCAAAGGTGTTTTGCAAGAAGTTCTAATTTGTTGTATTAATTATATTCAATAATAAAAGCACAATACTGTGGTCTCAGTATAACTCAGTAAAATCTGACTTTATGCGTGAGACTATTTAAAGAAGTATTGGTTTAAATTAAGTGTTTTCTGTTTCAAGTGCTTTCACCATTTTTTGTCTGGACACTGTATTCATATATTGACTTTCCTTAACCTGTTGGTTTGTTGGTTTTCAACTCCTCCCTTGTTCCAGGCGGGATATCCATCCATTGCAGGCAGTTGATGCCATGAGCATTCCCTGTCAGCACCACTCATGTGGACAAATAAATGCATTTACCCCTTGGACAAAGAGCACACCTCATGTCCTTAATTCATGTCTATTTGCCTAGAGTGAACATCTGGTACTAATTTTTTTTTTTTAAGTGTCGAAAGTGCTTAAAAACCCAATCTCACTAAAAACCACACAGACCTTTAACAATGAATATTATCACACTTTTCTGTTTTATGTGAAGTATTCAGCATATTCTGGTATAGTTACACACAAAACTCCAAGCAATTAAGTTGCTGAACGAAAGTGGAAGTTTCTAACAAACAAAACATCGAGAAATGGGAAAAAAAAACCTAATAAAACAACACAAGATCCCAAAACACAAACCTCTTTTCTCCCGAAGAGGAGGAAAGCAATTCCACCTTACAAAATGTTTATTTATAGAATCATAAATTTGGAAGAGACCTTTAGGATCATCAAATCCGAACCTTTAAAGGAAACCTTCCTCACAGGTCTTCTTCCTTAGGCATCCCCTCCAACGCCTGGGAGGGGAGCGCGAAGGGAATATTTATAAAAAGAATTATCGATACACCCGAACCAAGAAGCGCCCACAGCAGAAATCCACCCGCATCCCGACACAAAGGCAGAACACGGCCCCAGGGAACCCCGCTCCCTCCCGGATCCACGGGAAATCCACCGGGAAATCCACGGGGAAAGCCCCCGCGGCCTCTCGGGGGCGGAACTCCGTCCCTCCCTCCCTCACGCACCGCCCCCTCAAGAGGCCCCGCGGGGGCTCCCCCGCTCCCGCCCGTGGGGGTGAGAGGAGGAGGCTCAGCGCTCCTCTTTTCCCGTGGCTACAGCCTCGCCCGGCTCTCCCCGCCCGTGAGCCCAGGCCCGAGGCTGCGGGGAGCGGGGGAGCGGGGCGGGGGCCGCGCCTCACCTGCGTGCCCGACTCCGCCCCGCCGAACGCGTCACCCATGGCGGCCCCGCGGCCCCGCGCCCGCCGCCGCCCCGCAGCGCCCCCGCCCGGCCGCGCCCTCTGCGCCTGCGCGGCTCGGCCCCCCGGGAGCGCGGGGAGGAGCCTGCGGGATGCAGAGTCGCGGGTTCGAGTCCCGCCTCCGGCTCAATTCACGGCCGCCCACCCGCCCGAACCTCGTACGTGTTTGGGATTCCTTGGACGCCGCCGGCAGAAGCACAGAGTCAAATAGGTTGGAAAAGAACTCTGGACTCATCGAGTGTAACTTATGATTGAATGCCACCATGCCAAGCAGACCACGGCAATAAGTGCCATGTCCAGTCCTTCCTTAAATGTTGAATTCAGATCAATCTTACACTTAAACAGCTCCAGGGACGGTGACTCCACTGCCTCCCTGGGCTGCCCATTCCAGTGTCCAATAATTCCTTCCAAGAATAAATTCTTCCTGGTGTCCAACCTAAACCTCCCCTGGCACAGCTTACAACCATGTTCGCTCATCCTGTCCCAAGTTACCTGAAAGAAGAACCTGACTCCCACCCAGAGAAAAGCTGTTTATTTATTTTTAAGGACTTATCTTTCTACAGGTGTGTGTGGGTTTTTTCTGCTCCTGCTGGAAAGCATCAGGTGGTTGGGCTGGTGTGACTCAGGGGATGCTCCTTGGTGGCACTGGAGAGCTGTGACTCAAGGGAAGCTCGTTCGCGTGGCTGCGATTAAACTCTTGACGCCTGTGAAATTGCTCTTTGCCAAAGCCAGCTATCAATTAGGGCTTAAATTAAAAGGGGTTTAGAGTATTTTTGAGAAGTCCCTGGAATGAACGGGGCTTGCGTGTTGTGTGATGCTCTGAGGCAGGAGCTGATGGTCAGCAGCTTGGTCACACCAGCAGCCCGTGGTCAGCAGCAGGACCTGCTCCTCCTGGACCATGGCCCGTCCACTGCAGTTGTGCAACCTGGGCAGGCAAGAGGGATGGGCACAGGGAGAGCTCAGGAGAACCTGTTTGTTTTGTCCATAGGCTAAATGCAAAACCAGCAGGATAAGAATAGCAGCTCCCAGTATATGCATATCAAAGAGCAGTAGTGATACCATCCCTTCGGGTCTAGCGAGGTTATCGGTGATACTGCACGTCCTTACAGTTAGGAGGAGAAACTGGTGGTGGAGTTCTCTGCTTCTTCAAAGAAATCATGTTTGTCTATACAAAAGAGTTTCTACTAGCATGTACCACAACAAAAAATCTAACCTCAGATGCAAGGCATCAGGTTTGTTTACTCTTTCAACCCTTTTTCAGTCCAAAATACTGAGCTCCAATGCAAACCACACTGCTGCTGCCACTTGACTAACTCCAGATGGATGGCATCAGATAGATTTAACACAACTTAAACCTCTAGTTTTGGTGTCCAGTCCTAATTCTGCTCATTAAAATACAGAAGGGAGATGGTCAATCTGACAGCCTGAATAGTCTTTGTCTTTTTCTGTGTATGGGTGCATGTGCCAAATTATCAGGAGCATGGTGAGAAAGACTTGGATGGCCATGGGGAGGGCACAAAAATGCAACTGCAGTACTTTTGATTTCATTGTATTGAAGGAAGTTTCTTCTTTGCATTTTGGAAGAAGTCAACATAAGGGACAGACAACTTTAAGAACTGTGTATCTGAGTATTCTTACAGTACCTCAGTGGTCTGGGCCACCTGGAAGAGCTTAAAAGCTTTGTTAATTAGTAGTGATTGTCCTTGAAGCTGACTGAGGAGTGACCTAACCCAAGAGCAGAGTGATGACAAAGATATTACTCACTGCATCAACCACATGATTTTTTTTTTTTTGGTAATTATAGGTTCTTTGTTGCTCTTGTCCTCTAATTAAAGATGTTGTACTAATTTTTAAAAAGTGATTGCTAGTTGAATTCAGAGCCATAAATATACAGCACAGATAAATACCAGTCGACTGAAGCCCACTCCTAGCTCATCACTCACCATTGTGAGAGTCCCAGTAGGGTTCTGTGGGAGCTCTTCCACTGCACAGCTGAACACAGCTTTGGCATTAGATTACAATCTAATGCAAAATGAAGTATCACAGTTCAATGGAGATCAAGCAGCAAATATTTGAGAGACAGGTTAAAAACATAGAACTCATCTGAGCAGAAAAAAAAAAGATATAAGGATATTTAATAGCTTGAAATAGTTAGTACATCACAATTAGAAATGTGTAAATCAAACACACCGGTCACCCTGATAGGCAGATTGCACATCAGCAGTCAGCATTGCTGGCATCTTACCACATTTTGTAATATTTTATCAAAGGTGTCAATGTAGTTCTAATAGTTCATCTTTATTTTTTTTGTTTGTTTGTTTATTTTTCTCCCTGCATGGCAAACCTCTTCACTGATCTTGCTTCTTAGGAGAAAAACAGTAACATGGGTAAGGAGAGAAATTTTTTACCATTGGTAAAGAGCAATGATTTTAATTGCACCCTTTATTTTTTGGGCTTCTGGAGGGCTTATTTATCTATTTATATGTCTTTATTTATTTATTTATTTATTTATTTATTATTCATTCTTTCATATTTTTCTGGAGTGTTTCTGAGTGATAGTGGGCGATCCAGGAGTACAGGATCCCACCCACCCCTTACTCTTCCTTCTCAAACAGCAGAATCCTCCTTAAAGCAGCACAGATCTAAGTAGTTCGTAGTATCCAGGGTCTCCATGCCCCGGCACTCCTGTTTCTACAGGCAGAAAATGAGTGTTCCTTTGTTTGGCATGAGGGGAGCCTGAGGGGGCCCCAGGAGCCACAGCACTGCTGGTGTAGCAATTGAGCAGCAGGAACAAGGACTTTCCTAAGAGCAGAAAGATCACACTCTAGGGGTGAGCATCTCTGTCTTTATGAAATGTGTATTCTGGAGAAAAACTCCTGTTTCCTAATCTTGATTTTGAACATCTCCCATGCTGGGATCCTGTATTTTCCACTGTATGTGTTTAAGACCTGCATTATCGTGAGGAAAAATGACAGAGAAGGAGAGGAAGGTATCTGAAGTGGATTTGCAAAATTATTTTTTATTGTAGCTTTAAAATTTTTTGCTTCTTTATACATTCACTATTGTTAATTTCAGCCAGCAGAAGGAAACTGGGATGGGTTCTGGAGAAGGAAGAACTAGCTCAGGTGCCCTAGGCATGTTGAGAGTCTACTGTATATATAAACATTTAATTTATTTTTAAGATGCAAAGTCCTAAATTTAAATTGCCAATTGGTCTACAATAGTCTCAAGAATTCCATTATTAGACTTTAGATGGCAGTGTAAAGAACTAACACCCTGTCCTGGAACAAGGCCTGAGGTAAGAGCTTAAACAAAAGGGGAAAAGCATGAAGAAAACCAATATGTTGACAAGAAAGATTGTGTGAGGATGTTTGCAAAAAACATATCAAAATTTCATATTTAATTAAGTAATAGCTAATTTAGAAACTGGGATGTAAATGCTTCCTCCTTTGAGCGATTGGGTTTTTTTCCCAGCCACAGACGTTTTGCTCCAACATAAGCTTCATCATTTTCAGTGTATTGTCACTTAATGTTCCCTCACAAGATTTGTGTGGGTGACATTCCAGCACAAACCAGCTCCAAACAGATCTTCTAGCTTGAAAACAGTTTGTTCATATAGTTGAACTAAACTCTTTAGTAAAGTCAATTGTTGTTTTCCTAATTAATGTCCAGACTCTTAAATACCTTCATTCCAAAGGTGACAAATCGACTCTTCCAAAAGTCATAACACAAAGAATCACTCCTAGAAATAAACCAGAAAGGTTTTGAGTTGAGTCTTATCTCCTCCTTTGTGTAGTAATGCTCAAAGCCCAAAAGGTTTATCACCTAAAGACCATCTCAAAGTTGTAAGCAGACCTAAAAAGGATTCATAATAGTAACAGAAGTAGTAGTGGTAGTAAGAATTAAGATTTAAAGTATGTGTTGAGTCTCCATGTAGTGAATGCCATCAGATTAGTTGCAACCTCTCTGTTGTGTGACTCCTCCAGTTTCATGGAGCTGATTTCAGACTTACTGTTCCAAGTTTCTCTCAATGAGTGAAATGATCTGTCACTGGGTTTTATTAGATTTCTGCTTTTATATTTTAGAGCAGATGGCTGATTCTTTTTACCTGGAGAGCTGCCACTTTCTTTAGATGCATTTGGGCTTTATGGTAGTCTCATTTATCTGTTTATTTGAGAAATAAGTAACCTAAATTGCAAATGTGTTATAATTTCACTGACCTCAGAAAAGCTGATAGAGTTCCTGAATTTTGTTGAAAAAATAAAAACAACCCCACAAAGAGAAAATAATTTAATCCACCGGTAGCTGGACTGCTGGCCATGAAACAGCAAGTCCAGGTCTTTATTAGTTCTGGCATCTGTGATCATGGAATCATAACATGGTTTAGGTTGGAAGGGACCTTAAAGCTCATCCAGTTCCTGTCCCCTTGCCATGGGCAGGGAACCTTTCACTAGACCAGGCTGCTCAGAGCACAGTCCAACCTGGCCTGGAATAGTTTCATGGCCAGTTGCTGGATATTCTGCTTTACCTTTCATCTTGCAGACATACATCAGAAATAAACTTGCTCTGTGTAGCCATTCACCTGTATTTATGTCTAGGTTTCTTATTTGCCTTTTATCAGCTTGTATTCCTGAACTGAAATTCCTTCATGTTTGTTTTTCATCACATTGTACTGACAGCACCACAGCTACTTCTGTCCTGCCTGAATGATTCTGCACTGGCTCACTGCAAAGTTGCTGGATCTCCCTTGCTTGGACTGGGTTTGTGTTGGTGACTCAGCCAGGGGTATTTTCTTGCTTTTCTATGGCCACAGTTTCAGGTTAGCAATAAGTAAGTAAGACTTACAGAGAAGAACATGTGGTTTGTAAAGCCACTCTCATAGCCAGCAGTGACTACAGATGAAGTTTCTCTCTGAGTACTTGAGCTCTGACCTGCAGCCCATGGAAGGAGAGGTCTTGTGCTTGACCTTGTGAACCTCCCTCTCTGCTTCTACCTCACTGATGGGAATAAAACAAATTTTGCCTCAGTCAAACATGCTTGTGAAAATGTCCTCTGCCTTCTACAGTGCTGTTCAATGAAGTATGAATGATCTTTCTAAATTCTTCTCCTGTGGGTTACCCTTTGCTTGAGTGTTGATGCCCTTACAAGCTCCAGGTTTTCCATAGAATCCATGCAGGCACTATGACTCTGCTGAAGAATTCACACAAATCCTAGGCCTGTCAATAGGAGTGAATCAGTATCTTAATTAATTAGCTATTTATGCTCCCCTTGCACACTGCTAAAAGGGAATCCTCTAGTAGGGTAGCTGGCACTGAGTTCAAGCTGACTGGTATTTCTTGGTGAAGACAAACCACAATTTGCCTGTGTGGTACAGAGAACTAATTTCAAGTGTGCAAGAAAACTGTATAATCCAGGCCATTTATTTTCTTTTTTTCTTTTCTTTTTTCTTTTCTTTTTTTTTAACTGACTAGGGAATCCCCATTTTATCCTTTTTACACAAATTTAGCATTAAAGTTTCTGTTTTCTCTAATCCCCACGGACCTCCTGTCAGCGTGGAATATACATCTATTTCTTTTCTTTTTGATCTTAACACTTGTAAGTAATAAATAATTGATTGCCCAAGGAATTCTGGGAATATATTCAGCCTTAAATTGAGCACTAAACTATTTGCAAATGTGCTTAGGCACTAGTCCAAAAGATACATCAAAAGAATGTCAATGGATATTGGGAAGTGAAGTGCCATCATATGTTGGAATTAGGAAGCATAAAATATAAGTAGAGAGATAACCCTGTCAGATCTGCTGCCAGCAGTAATAGAAAAAGGTATGTTTTTATAGAAGGCTGTAAACTGTTGTTCAAGCCACACTGGACTTTTACCTCACTCCAGACCCTATTCAGGGAATGCCTGGTTTTTGACTGTTGTCTTTAAACCGGGACTCGACAGTGCTCTCATCCCAGAGATACCTAAAGCTGAGCCTGAACAGCCTGTGAGCTCCATCTGTCAGAGAGACCTGGGGTACATTTCCTGCAGTGACTGCCCATCTTTGGCACTGCAGACAGGTTTTCTGTGGCACTCTGATTTCACCATGGCTCCAAGCCCCCACAGAAGCCTGCTCAGTAAAGTGACCAAGTCTGTCCCCCTGTGGGTAAACTGTTTGTAGGCTCTGAGCTAACCTCACTGCACCTGCACTGCTGTGCTTGCAGCAGGACCATACCCCAATATCTGGATATCTGTGAATAAATTTAAGAGTTGTGTAATGTTGGCCTTGCCACTACCCCTGAAGCTCTGCTCTTCATGGAGCACATCCTTTGGGAATCCACTTGGAAACACACAAATGATAAGATGGTAATGACAAGGAAGAGTGAGGATGGATTTATTTACCAAAGGTAAATTGTTCTTGACCAGCCTGGTTGCTTTTTATGGTGAAATGACTGGCTAAAAAGATGAGAAAATGGATGTAATACATTATCTCTTCAGTAAGGCTTCTATAGCATCCTTATCTGGAAGATGAGGAAGTACAGCTTGGATGAACAGACTGTTAGATCAGTTGAACACAGACTGGACCATGAGGTTTGAAGAACAGTTATCAACAGCCCAAAACTCAGTAGCTGTGTACCCCAAGGTTGGTGCTGTTCAATATTTTCATTGTGATCAGTGAGAATGCAAATCCTAAAAACCTGTGTATGATGCTAACCTAAGGGAAATGATCAGCACCCTGAACAACAGAGGTTCAGTCCAGAGTGACTGAAAACACCTGTGGATGGGACCTTAAGACATTCAGCAAGGTGTGTGAAGCCTGGTACCTGGAGCAGAATAATCTCATGCAGCAACACAAACTGGAAACTTACTGTGAAATGTGGAAACTCAGAGCAAATTCAAGGGCAAGGGCTACTGTTTTCATCTTGGGAGATTGAAACTGGACATTAGCAGAATTTCTTCAGTAGGAGGACAGTACAGCACTGGAATACATTTTTTGGAAGAGTGGTGAAATCTTGGTCTTTGAAGGTTTTCAAGATTCAGTCAAATAAATCCATGTTTGGTTTGATTTATAGTTGGTGACAGTCTGGCTTTGAGTGGGAGTTTGGTTCAAAGGGCCTTCAGCAGCTTACTCCTGTTTCTCTGATTCTGCAATCCTTGTTTCCACACAGCAGCCTGAGGAGTCTCAGGTGAGTTTGCCTGTGACCTGCCTGGGTCTGTAGGGTTTTCCTTGCTTAGAAGTTTCTCAGAAGTTCCAATCTGTGCAAACTGGACATCTGTGACCATGGCTATGGATCAAAGATGGCTTTGCAATGGCTTTTTCAGAGCCTTTTCAGTCTCCTGGTACTGTGGAAAGCTGCATTATCCATGATGGATGTTACATCAGCCTCAGAGAGTCTCTCTCTTGTGTAAGGCAGCTGGGATTGCTTGCTGTGAAGTTGCACATGTGGAGAGTTGCAGAGGACATCCTGCACCCTGGCATGCTTGTAGTTCTTCTGTCACAAGGATGGAAGATGGTCATGGAAGCAACAGCAACATGGAATTGAGTCAGCCAACAGTTTAACAATCTGTAGTTCTCCTATCAGAGAATAAAGTCTGGCAGAAAACAAAAATTCTCTTGTGGACTCTCTTGGCTGATAAAAATGGGTTGAATGGATATCTCATCTTCAAAATCTCCAGGCAGAAGTGTTTTAGAAGTGCTGAGACATCATAGGATAACAATTTGAGTGTGAAAGCTGCCCCATGAAACATTTTTTCTGATCTTAACATTAAATACACTAAGATATTTGAATGAAAGGAGGCCATAGTTAAAGTGAAGGATTTAAAAAATGTTCTTGTTAGCTCGGCTCACTGGTGAATTAGAGTACAAGACTTTGCTCTTTGGGTTTTGAAATACTGAAACTCCCCTAGGATGGGAAACCTCCTCCTACTGGTTGTTAAAGAAAATAGCCATCTAATATTCTGTTAGGTTAGATGGCTTGTCACGGCCTGGGAACATTATCCTGTGTTTTGATTTCCTATATGCATTGTGTCCTGACACCACTGTAAAAATTCACTTTGGGATAAGTAGCATTTCTCTAATTTTTAACTGTATTCACTTTGCTTTGATCATACCTATTTCAATGCTCGATTGTCTGCACATGCTCTCACAATAAACTGCTGAGAGGAATGTTCACTGAAGCAGCAAATTTCTAAGGCAACATTCAAATATAGCTGCAATAAATAATTCTAAATAAGTATATTAAAAATATATATAAATCACATTTTTTCCCATGAACTGTATGTTCTGTGTACTCACATAAGCAGTGATGGCCTGAATCTTCTGATGGTGCATGTTGCAACAAACTTGCTGAGGGATAGGTTACAAAAAGAGTTCCTCTTATAGAAACATTTGGAAAACAAGTTAAAACTGTGGTTTGGTAACCGTAGTCTCTGGAGGGAAAAGTGTGTGATAACATCCTTTCTCTTCAAATGGGCTTTTCTGACATACTTTCTCAGCTTATGTAGATCATGAAAACACGTTCACCTCTTTCACTGCCATAACCTGTGATGATCCGTGCAGCAGTGAACAGTGTTCTATTGAACCATTAAGCACTGCACTAAATCTTAAATTACCTGAGTAATTTGAAATTTTCAGTGTGCAGGCTAAGGTTGCAATTGCCTGATTGCTTTAAAACAACAGAAACTCAAGCTGCTCCAGGAAGATGTGAACCCTGTCTGGGCTGCAGGTCCTTGCTGTCTCCTTTGGGCTCTGCTGGTGGTTGTGCACTGAACCAGGTCAGCCTTGCAATGCTGCTGGGACCTGATGGAGCTGAGAGGAAGGATGGTACCCCAGTTTTGGTGCTCAATTCCCTGGTGCAGAGATGGCATCATGAAACCAGAAGTGAGAGAGGCCAGGCCACGCTTCTGTATTTAGGTTGGCAAAAAGTGACTACTACAGTTGTAGGGATACCTCAAAACACTGTTAAATCTCAGAAATTAATTTATCCTTTGTGAGATTTAATCTCAAAAACAAAGCCTGAAATTCTGAAGGATGCAATGAAGTGTCCAGAAGAAAATACCCTGTTGCCAGGATCACCTGGAGGTGATCCAAAATGGTTCTTGTGCCTGACCCAACACAGGGCATTTCTACCCTTTTATTTGTGAGGGAACTGTGATAGATCCATAGGCTTTATCCATTTCTGGATAAATCCTCTGACAGCAGCAGAATTTCAACAAACAGTTTATCAACAAGAATGATTTCACACATTGCTACAGCAGCAACAAGTGTGTCACAGTGCTTCCCCCAAAGACCTGCATGCAGACACTTGCTTGGATTGATTAAACAGATGGTCAATAACAAAGGAGATGATCTAGGACAACTTGGAAAGTTGGGAAGCAGAAGCAGACTTGTGGGAGCTGCACAGCCCTTGAGCATGGATTTCTGAGAACCTCTCCATGTCCAAGAGGTATTTCAGAAGTTAACTGAAATATTAAAAATTACTACAAGTATCCTATGCAATAAGAGCAGGCTTTCTGACACCTCACACCAATAAACAAAGGTCCTGGCTTTCTAAGAGACTTATTTGTGTCTATGTTAATTGGGAAACGTGCTTCTCAGGATGCAGTTGTAGAAGGAGAATGGGACATGGAAACATCTGCAAAATTTGTGCATCACTTCAGTGGAATCACTGGTCTGAGCAGTACTGAGAATGCTGAGAGCAAAGGACTAGGAAAGAATGGGGCTGGTTTGCAGCAGAGGGGAGATGGGGGCTGATGTGATTAGGACTCTGAAATTAACACCACAGCTTCTAATTGAAC
Organism: Agelaius phoeniceus; assembly: GCF_051311805.1. Lineage (NCBI taxonomy): Eukaryota > Metazoa > Chordata > Aves > Passeriformes > Icteridae > Agelaius > Agelaius phoeniceus. Next base: position 7,162,469 of record NC_135265.1, read on the forward strand.
ATGACAACCCCTAATATTGCTGGGGTTTTTTTCTGAAATTAAGGATAACAGTAACAGAGTAACAGAGTTATGGGAGCCTAGAAAAGCTCTTCTTACCCCATAATGTGGAGGCTTCAGCAGACTACTGTGCTTGCCTGCTCTTCTAAAGTAAACCAAATAGTTCCTTCAAAAATAAAATAAAATAGCCAGAATCTTTCTCTCTATTTTCTTTTCCCTCTTGCCATTGGAAAAGCCTCAACTGGCCAAAGCCTTCACTAAAGTAATCCCCAACCCCGCAAATTAATGTAAAGAGTAGCATGGAGATAAAAAAATAAAGGCATAATTTGGTTTGATTTTACCCATTATTACAGCTGCAGGAGTAAGTGTTCTCCATGCTATCAAGAGATGAGGTGCCTCTGAGAAGTTAAATAAAGCTACCCTAGGAGCAGTAAGAGGGAATACAAATAGGTCAGTTTGCTTCCCTTGGAAGCAGCTCTGCTCATGCATTAACACAGACATAAATGAGGGGCCTGGAGAATGAACAGAAAACTCTGCTGCTAAGTTTGAGTGATTGTGGAAGTATCTTTTGGAGGTAGAATTCAAACTTTATCTGTATCTTCAATATTGCCCTCTTTCTCTTGGGATCCTGTCTTGGAAAAAAATCCCACTTCACATCCAAGGGAATTAGCAAAAAAACAAAGAAATCATTAATTACAAGCATCTCTGCTTACATATGACCATGCATTGACCACTATATGGCTAAATGAACTGTGCCACAGCCTTCTTTTTTCATTTTATCACCTTTTCTTTTCAGTCCCTTTTGTCCTTATGGCACGTTGTGCTTTGCCTGTGGGATATTTCAGTCCAGGTAGCAGCCATGTGCTCCCCTCCTCACTGGCAGCTCTTTCACTTGTGTCCTTTCCCTCCACCCACTCATCCCTCAGTGGTAGCAGTGATTTGGCACAGAAAACGATGCTTGGAGGATTACCAGAACTCTGTCTTTGCAGGGCCAGCCAGGTGTTGACCACAGGAGAAATAAATGCCCATTTTCCTCTTCTCAGGCTCGCCCACTCCCTCTCAGTTAAACAGGAGGTGAACCAGGCCCTGCCAGTGCTTCCATGCCTGCTGACATTCTCCAGCTGTGCATTCCTCATCTGCCTCTGTTCTTTATTTCCCCCCACCTCCCTTTTTGAAGGATGAAAGTAATGACAATGTGGGATTCTAAATATAATCGAGCTGCTTGCAGGTTCTGTGACTGCGCTGTGGGCTGTGTGAAATGTGAGGCTGCAGAACGCCTGCTTACGGCATTGCTTTAGGTGGGAATCTGCTCAGTGCCCTCTGACAAGGCTGGAGACATACAAGAGCCCAAAGGCCAACACACTGAGGGAGATGTTGGCAGTGGTTGCCTGAAAGCCTGTGTCTGTCACAGGTAATGTCCCTGCTGGAAAATGTGTTCAGTGGCAGATCTCCGTTACAGTAAATTAGGTATTTGCCAGTACATGAAGATTCATCAAGTGAAGCTCTTCAGGGAGTGAGCACATCCATCCTCACAAGGGCACCCCAGGAGTACTTGATCCCAGTGAGGGAGTTATTTTTTTAAGGCTGCAGGCCCCAGAGCTGAAGAAGTCCCTTCTGCTCCCTCACCTCCTCCTACTTCCAGCCACTTCTTCCCACTCTCTTACTCCTCCTTCTGCTACCCTGGCACAAGCATTTGGGCATGTGGTGAAGTGCAAAGGGAGAGCTAATCTGACTTAAAAAAACTCTGGCTGAAAAAGAAGAGGTGGGGGGTTATCTAGCTCAGCTCCCTGCTCTAATTTATTTGCAGCAACCTAGGAGGTACAAGGAGAAACAATGTAGGAGCAGGGACGCCTTTAGCAGACAAAGCTGCTCAAAATATTGCTCATCAGGCTATGATAGGATTTCCTTTTTGTGATGACTTCTTCCTGCCACCTGCAAGGAGACAAGACAGCCCTGTGGCAGTTTGCTTGATAAGGATGGGAAGGAAATAACCTGTTCGCAAGTGCTGGGTGCCAAACTGGGCATCAAAAGCGAATTTAGAAGAAACTGTCAGGTGACAGTCAAGATCTATATTCTACTTTGACATATATTTCAGTTTAAAATAAAAGTTTTCAAATAGTGGAGCTCTTCATGGTTTGAATCTCCCTACCTCCAAACAGAGGAACTATCATTTAGTTCAAAGCACTGATAAGAGAAACCACTGGACCATTAGAGAATTCTCTACTGAAAGGGAAATATATCCTTGGTTATATCAAGGAGTTTTTCATCTGTCCTCCAAAATGTAACAGTTTATGTAATTTGTAAAATATCTTTCTATGAATTTTTCTTGTGATGTTAAATGTTATCATAGTGTACACAGATCTATTTATATATCTCTTCTTACCTCCTTTGTTTTTCAGTCTTACTCACCTCTTGTCCTCTGGAGATAACTGGAGGCTGTAGAGTGTTTTCAATGAGTCAGTTTGAAAGTGACTCTGGGGATCTGAGGTTGCACAAGTGCTTTTGAAAACACAACCAAACACTTGATATACCCAGTAGCTTCAGGCATTAGGTTAAAGTGAAATAATGCTTCAAAACTAATTCCTGGCCATCAGGCAGTGATTCCAAGTGAAGACAGATAGCTCAGAGGCCATGTCAGTGTGCTGGAGGCAGTAACTCTCCTTTTGTTTGTAATGAATCTATGAGATGATGAAGCCTGTGGGCTGAGGAAGAAGCTCCTGGGATAGATGATGAGATGAAGATGTGTCTGAGACCAGATGCCTGACTTGGGACTGCCTGGGGGCGTCTCTGTCCCTTGCAGATCAAGAATACTGAGCTCTAGGAAGGTAGGTAATGATAGGTGGACTCTGAAATGGAAAAATACAAGCAGTCACTGAGTGGGAACCAGATTCCTGCCTTCTGGAGCTGCCCATAATTAAGGAGTCAGATTGATGCTTAGCTTCTCAGTGTCCCCCTGAATGTTGTCCTCTTTGCAGCTCAGTGAGCCAGCTGTCATGGGAGATGCACAGGAGTGGGGCTGGGCAGTTTCTGTTCTGATGGCTGGAAGATCCTGCTAGAGAAGTGGGAGCTGTGGGAAAGAAGGGTAAAAGACTCAGATCTTTAACACCCTGGGAGTGTGCTGCACAGACTGAGTTGTGATCTCCACCCGTGTTCAGCACTGAACTCCTGTGTAAGGCTCACTTGGATATACTGAGATCATGTTTTATTTTATTTTTTTCCAAGGAGCTTTGCAAAAAGCAAAATTATGAGGCAGCCTTTAAGGGCTCACTATGTTTCTTCTTTTTCAGACCTCAGGTAAGCTTTATTCCAAAGTGATGACAGAAGTTGATATTGATGTATATACATACATACATACATACATACATACATACACACACACACACACACACACACATGTTTAGGTATACAATAAGTTCCTCTGGGAGTTATTTGGTACTGCAATAAGTGGCCAGAATCACTATTTTGAGTTCCCCAAACTGGCTGATTTGCTGGTAATGTAAATGGGGAGGAGATCCAACCTTCTGGCTATCAGCAGCCCTCTTTTTTGTCTTTTTTTTTTAAACTTAATTGTGTTAGAGAAGTCAATATAGAACAAGCCCCTTGTATTTTGCTTTTTTCAAGTCCCAGCAGAAATGCTGGTGTCTGGGGTGTGGTGCACAGAGATGACCCATGACATTGTCATTAAAAAGTAAGTAAGGGTTCACAAAGTGATGATGCAGTGACTGTGTCCCTGCAGTGTGCCTGGCAGACTGTGACTGCTGGATAACCTTTATTGCCTCATTCTATGGAACTCTCAGCTCCTGAATTACATTAGAATCTCATATTTCATCTACAAAACTGTGAAGCAGATACATTTTTCAAACAGTATGAACATTTTTCTTTCCTATTTTTTTCAGGCCAATTCCATACCTTTCCTGAGGGAGCCACAGTGTCTGGCTAAGTGGAAAAGTAATAGTGCATCTGCAATGAATAGATAAGATAAAAACTTGCTCTATTGTAAAGGGTGCAGCTGCTTGATTGCATCTGCTTATTTTGTCAGTATGCGATTCCCACTTTCCTCTTGTCAGGCTTTGAGATTATTAGTACTGAATCTTTACCTCACTGCTTGCATCTGCTGATAGGCTTTCTTACTTTGAACCTCATGGTATGATAGCCTGAGCTGCTGTAATGACAGTTTTTTATGCAAAAAAAAAACCTCCCCACAAACAACAAAACAAAACCAGCTGAGGAAAGGCATGGCACCCACACATGTCCCAAAGAACTACTTCTTCCTTAGCTGCTCTGAAGAGTTGCTACAAGCCTTTCTCAGAGTGGGAGTACAGGCAAGAGGAAATCTGATATGCAAGGATTTATGGCATGGTGGCCATGCATGTCTGCCTCAGCCGGGGGTCTGCTTGTAGTGTGGGTAAGAACATTTAATTTAACTTTGATCTACTTTGCTTGGGCAACAGGCAGGGTGAGGAGATCAATGCAAGCACCACCCACCTGGTTAATCACCCCCAGCCCCCTCTGCAGGCTGCCCGTGGCTGAGATACAAAGATTAGCAATGCTTTGCATATGTTTACAGGTGTTGCAATTGTATTTTTATTTCCAGTTGCAGAACAGACCTGTTGCACTATGGTGTATGTGAAGGTGGTGTGTGAAACCAGGTGTCCACAGACTTGAAAGTCTTTGTTTTCGCAAACGCTGATGCCATGATACGGGGACTCGGGACACAGGGGTTGCCTCTGTACAGCAGTGGTATTGAAACATTTTGTTATGTATTAGCAAAATTCTATACTTTGTGGAAAAAGCCTAGTTTGTTATTTATGTATTATTTAATTCTATACTTTGTGGAAAAAGCTAGCTGAGAGATATTTCAGTGCCCCAGAACAAGTGGAGCTGGATGCAGGGAGGTATGAGTGGAGATACAGGAGCTGAGGGGGAAGCAGCAGCAAAACATTTGAAGAAAATTATCTCTGTCCATATAGGCGAAGATGGAAATACTGCTTTGGGAAGATGGGTTTCCCTTGATATATTATATAGGGAAATAATAAGTTTTGAAAGTGACTGATCTTATATAACTTTAAAATGCTGAGGCTTGCACAGGTTTGAGTACTCTGCAGTGAGTGACAGCTGTTGGATGTTGGACCTGTGAACTTAGAATCAAAACAACACCTCACACTCAGCATTTTTACTGCTAAATGGATGAATACTGTCAGTGAGCTAAGTCCAACTAGAGATTCTGGGGAATTTTAATATGCAAATACCCAATAAAGATGTATTTGCTTGAGTTAGCAGTAAGATCCAGCTCCAGTTTTTGGGAATATTTTTGTGGGAAGGCCTTGGAGAATGAAGCAGCCCATTTCACTGTTGGCAGAATGAATATCCCAGGATTTTCATGTAACTGAAGAGAATTAGCCCCTGGCCTCTGTGGAAGGCTGGGTTTCCACCTCCAATCACTGTATGCCAGTACCAGTCTCAGAGCCCTTCTGGTGTGTGACTTGTTGCAACCTGAAAAATTCACAAGTTTTTCCTCAAAAGCTTTTTTAAAAATAGTTCTGCTGCTTAGGAAAGTTACACACAGACTCAGAGAGATAGTTGGTCTACATAGCAGGGGTTTAGGAGATGAGGAATGGCATGTTGCTTTTAATGGTGCTTCAGACCAGCCAGTGCCCTACTCCTGCAGCAAAGCTTGGTCAGGCTCCGTTTTGTGCCTCTGGGGCTGATCCTGTCACATGCAGTTTGGATGTCTGTGATTTTTGAACAGCTGTATTCAGCTATAAATGTTTTCTTAAAGCCTAACTAGATCAAAATGATGTTTGTGTTGTGTGTGACAGTGCTGCGGTGACTTTGAGAACCAAAGAGTTCATCACAAAGAGGCTTCACTGTCTCTTTGGTTTGGCTGATTAACAAATGCATTTAGTAACTGGAAAAATACGTTGTTGCTTTGTTGATGTGTGGACTCATTTGATGTATTTTAAAAGAAAACAAACAACAAACTGCTTGTCCAAACGAGTCTACTGACATGTCTGCAGAGCTAGGCTGGGCTGGAGGATATCGTCTCATCAGATTATTGTGAGCTCTTGTTTGCTTCATGGGCTGGATGAAGAAATCACTTCTCTATTACCATCAGGTCTTCTGGGCCTCAGAGGAGGTTTCAGATGGCATCGTTGTGACAAAAACATCTACGCTTTATGAACATGTCATGGGAAACTTAGCAAACCATGAAACTTGAGCAGGTTTGATATTGATAAAAACCACATTGCATAAAAGTTATCTGAATGGTATTTTAATGACTCAGCCAGTAATAGGAGAAAATATTCCGTTCAGTGCACAAGAGACAAGATGTGCAGCTGTCACTCTAGAATAACAGAGGCTCAGTTCAGCTTGCAGGAGATTTTATTTAAGGATGGAACCATTGGACAGGAGGTTCAGCACACACATATGGGTGACACACTTCTCAGAGCGGGAGTGCTTCTATATTGTTATAGAATACGATGGTATATTCTATATCTATGGGTTCTTGTTTGCACCTGGAGTAGCCCTGCATGAACTTAAATCTCTCTCTGTCTTGGTGGTTTTTATTTGGGTGGCCATACATGCTCCAACAGTGACAAATTCGTCGCTGTGTTGCTGCGTTCTGTGCCTTTCTGCTGGGTTTCTGTAGCTATTTCAGGCAAAATAAGCAAATTGTCCTATAGATAGTGGCACCTGGGAAGTTGCCTCTGCCAGGGTAATTTGTTAATTTGTTAATAATAGAGCTGTGCTGATGCTAAAATCTTTCTGTGAGGGTGATATTGGCCTTCCCCTGTAAGATTCTCAGGAATTTTCTCCACACAACTCCTGAAAATCTTTCAGGCCTCTACCCCTGACTCCAGTTTGGTTGAAATTGCCCAGTGAGTTTGTTGGAGGGAGGGAAGAAACTATCAGATAATATAACCTTTTTTCCTAAGAAAACCAAACTGAAAACCCAAATGAGGAATTTGAAAGTGAACACTACAATTACTATAAAAACTTGACAAACACAACTGACTCTGTGCCATTCCCATGTTCAATATGGGCAGACTTATTTTTCCTTCCTTAAATTTACAATTCTAGTGTATAGCTGGGATTGTTAAGCAAGATAGGATGAATGGAGTAGTTCAGACCTTCCCTAGGTACTGGCTAGACCTTCTGTTGTTTGCCAGAATTCTTCAGTAGTGCAGTAGTGCAGGTGTAAAATCCCCTAATGTAAAAATATGGCTTCTTCTGGTGTACTCCTTTTAAAATTAGAGCTGGAATTTTTTGCAAATTTCATGGTGCAGCATCACAAAGTACACAGAACTGAGTATATGGAATAAAATTGGGTGTTCTGTTTTAAAACCATGTGACACAGTTATGTCATTATATATACATATACCCTCAATATGCAGACTTAGACTGTACAGGCAATAATCAGATTTTGAGGTAGATGGGCACGTTAACATAGGTGAAAGTGACCATGAGTTTACTGCGAGTCTTCTGGGTTTGCTCACGTTTGAGGAACTGCTGCTTTAATTAATTATGAATGTTCTATATGTTCTATAATATTTCTCTTTGAATATAAGAAATGTAAGTGTATTATTTACATTGGTGAGAGTTGCTGCAGCTGATATTCTCAGCTAACACTGGGTCCCAAGTGTTCGACTGGCTTCGAATTACAGACAGTTCCTTGCAAAGTGCAAAAGGGCAATTTCTTAGCTGGGGTAAGATGAAGTTGAGAGAATTCAATTTTAAAGGCAAAGAATCAGAATGGTTTAAAATAAGCTTTGCATAGTCTCTACCTCAAAGGCACTTTCTAAGGCATTCAGCTACCATGGTGATGAATGTGGTATAAATAGAAAATAGATTAGATAGAATCCAAAACGTTTCTGAGTAGATCTAAATTAACAGTGGCCATTCAGGAAAGGGAGGTAGGAAGTCACTGTGCAAAATTTAAGAAAATACACACCAATAGTAAATCTAGAGTGGCTTATAGAAAGAGGAAGGTAGGAAGTAGTTGATTATATCATGGCTGGTAGTACAATATCAACAGGAGTATTGGATTCTGATTCTGTTCAACCCTAGCACAGAAAAAGGAGACACGGGAGATGTTTTAGAAACCTGAGAAGCACTGAAAAATTTTTAGCTGGGAGACAAAAACTTCTTTTGAACAGACAGATGCCAGTAATAGCAATGTTCCCCCATGGGTCCGTGAAGCACACAAGGGTCTATGAACCACAACAGTGGGATACACAACTAGGAAAGACACTCAGAAATAAGACACTTATTCTGCAAAATGCATCTCTGTCCCCCATCAACCAAACCCTCTTAAACTTGTCTTGTATCATAAGACTCTGATATAATTTGAAGACAGCAAGTACTTTTTTAGACTGTTTGCATAAGCAGCTTGTAGTTTTTTGCCACAGTATATTAAGGTCTGGTTGGCAGGAATTAAAGGCCTTGATTTGCAGACTTATTTAAAAGACATATAACTTCAGGGACATGGATGGTTCTGTTGTTTTCAGTGGGAGCACTCATGTACTTTAAATTGCAGGTGGACTGAAGTACCCTGCTGAAGAATAGTCCTACAAATAGCTGTGCACAGGTATGAATATGCAATAAGCTAATGTGTGCTTTACAGATACATCTTTGTATGAATAGTTCACACTGTGTTACTGCTCTTTTTGGGAGACTTTACAGCCAAAGGAAAGGTTTAGCTTCTCCATCCATTTACTTTCTAGTGATTGAGCAACACTCTGTGATTGCTGGTGTGTGAACATCATTATTTGGTGACCTTTCCTAAGTGATTGTTCGATGACAACTGTGTAACAGCTGCTCTTAAACCATCCTCAAGTTTATGAAGATCGAGGGATTAAAGACCTGGTTTTTGTGCTGCTGCTTTCTGAGCTTCTGAAGTGAGTCTTTTTTGTTGTCATCGCTTCTGATAGTTAGAGAACAAGGTGGGAATTCAATCCTGTATTTGTGACTGAGATGTCAGCACTGGTTTTGGCTGGTACGATGAATAAAATCAGAGGGGACAGTTCATCTAACTCAAAAGTAATTCACTGAATATGATATGATAGCAGTTCTCCACATCAAAAATCAAAGTTTAAAGAAAGAATGCTGACTGGACATGTATCTAAAGATTGAAATTTTAGTTTTGAAAGTAATTTTAAAAATACCCCAAAACATATCATTTTGGCTGAAGCATGGACAGCACAGAAACTTCAGGGGACATGTGGTAGTGTTTCCTCATTCTCAAGTTACACAATTCAAGATATTGGTGACCTGTCTGTGAAGAGGTAGAAGTGCAGGAGAATGTTCTCAGGGCCTCTGTGAAAGTGGCCACCAAACAAGAAGATGTGCACCCTGAAAAGGAATCCTTTCAACTAGAATTTACCATGAACATGCAGGGAGGTTGTTTGGGCAATGTGAAGACCCACAGTGCCAGCAGCACAGTCCTTCAGCAGATCTTAGGTGTTATCAGTCCCAGTGAGACAGCAGTGTGCTTTCACAGAGCAGCTCAGCAAGGAGGAAAAGCTGACTGAAGCAATCTCAAGCAGGGCAGAGGTTATGTAAACAAAGAAAACCTTTTTTTGTAGTTGCATTTCTTTGAGGGTATGCAAACACTATGGGTTAACCTGCTAATTCATTTGGTGATGGCCCTGGACTCTGAGCTGCCACTAATCTTGTGCATCTGTTTTGTTTAAGAACCCCTGTCTCCTCCTGGCAGATTACAGATGTAACCAAAGCTGGGTTTCCATTACCCCTTCCCTGAAACAGCAACACGATGTAGCTGGGTATGGCACTATTACCTTTGGAGATGCACAATCTAGAACACAAAGTGCAGTTCATCTTCACATAAAGCATCACAAGCACCCCCTTCTCACATGCTGGCTTCTTGTAGCTGAGTGCAGATGTGCATTTTCAAAGTTATCTGAGTTTCTTGGGACCTGCTCTGTTAGTGCTGAATAAATTCTCATGGGAGTAAAGGCTTATCAAAGCTACACCACCTTCTACTCCCTTAGGTTACTTTCTTTGTTGTAAACATACAGTAACATCAACACTTTAAGATAAAACCCCTAAAATAAAAAGTAACCCCCCAACCCTCTGCTGCCTACACAGTTCTGCCTTTGAGCCTGAAATGAAAGAGTGGCAGATATTTAGCCACATCACTTAACACATTCCTGGAAGGCATTTGGATGCTGTGGTGAAAAGGGGTGTAGACAAACCAACATAAGACAACAAAGCTTAAATTATGTAACTTGTGGCAGGCACTACAAAGATCCAAACTGAGACCTCCTTGGGTGTCCATTTCCCTTCCAGCACAGCTTAAACTCAGCAACTGCAGTGACCTATACAGTGTTGAGAGCAGAAGATAATGGTATGTGTGGGCTTAAAGCATGAAATGACAATTACAAGGGCTGTGTTCCAAGGGAGAGGCCAGGGTATCCTCCAAACACTGCATGATGATGTATTTGGAAGAACTGATCATTCCCTGTATCTTAGATCAGGTGTCTCATTCTTCCTATTCTACCTGAGAAACTAGTTATTGTTATTCCCATTTAAATAATCATTACATACTGGGTTTCTAATATAGCACCAGGATGAATGAATGTTTTCACACTTCCCACTGCTCTAAGACCATCAGCTGGCGTTTGTCATCACACTTTCATGGCACAGTTTCTGTTCCAGGTACTCCATGGACTTGTCTCTATGTTATTTAAACTATGGACAGATGTCATCTCCTGAAACAGCTTAAGATGTTACTATGTCTTAACCCCTCCCCTCACTTCTGCTAACAAAGCAACTTGTTTGAGCGCTCCCTAACCCACTTCAGGCACAATCAACACAGTTAGTGTATGGCTCCTATTTAAATTGTTTGAACTCAGCTGATTCTGCTTGAAGTGGGTTAGGGAGCACTCAAACAGCTGGGAGAGCTACCCGGGTAGTAATCAATGCCCAAGGGACTCTATAAACAGCTTGAAAAGAGAACGGCAGGGCACAAATGTTTGAAACCTCTGCAGCTGTTTGCAAATTGAATGTCTACAGAGAGCCTGTAAGCTGCATGTGAGCCATTGCAATACCCCTTTCCAGATGAGGTGCTCTCTCTCCTCAGCTGTAACAGCCAGCAGCTTCTTTAAAAAAAATAAAATGAAATGAAAGTTGAGAATTATAAGAAACTTTATGGTGATGTGCCCATATAGCATACGAGCAAATATTCTCTGAGCCCAGTGCAGCATATTGTGCAACAGCATGGGAGAGGGGAAATTTTGGCCAGGAAAGTCAAAGCATATTCTTTCTTTTATCTGTTGGATGCTAAAGCAGCGCCTTCCATGTGCTGTTTGATTTCACTGGCCAGACGAGGGGGGGCAGACAATTTCCATCACGCTCCAATCCCCAGCTCTGGAGGTACTTATTAGAGTCTGAACATCTCGCTGAACATATCAACCCACCGATAAGGGAGCCCATCCAACAAGCAAATTGGGCTCCCTTCCATCATGCTCTGTATCTTCCAAAATCTCCAAGGGGAACAGAGCGAACAAATATGTTGAGCGAGTGTGCTCAGTTTGTGGCAAACGGCAGAACAACCCCCCCAGGACATATGCACAGTCTATAGCCATCACACCAACACTGGCTATGAGGACCAGAGCATGCATCTCATTAATTTTCTTCCACAGGCCTTCAGTCAGCACGAGCTGCTGGTAAAGTAACGTGGAGCTGGGAGTGGGGGATAGGAAACTGCCCCCTCACGGGAAACATGCTTGCTCTGTGCTTCATGCTCAGGCCAAAGCATCTGGAGGAGCTATTTCTGGCATCACCACGCACTCACAGTGTGACCAGGGCTGAGTCACACATCATTATCCCATATGCAAATTAGATGTCAACAACTTTGCAGGTGATGTTTGTTGCAGCCTATTTTTTTTTTTATTTTTGTTTTGTTTGAAGTGCTCAAGTGCACCAGTACATGGTATTCTGGGCTGACCTGGAGGATCTGTGGGCTGAAGGGCAGACACCTGCACCCAAAGAGAGAGGGTTTTGTGTTTTTACAAGTGATTGGTTCCACGTTGGTGTTTTTTCCGGGGGCAAACCCCACCTTCACTGAGACGTGAACCGAGGCAGGTCTTGCTCTGAGGGCAGCAGCAGCTGCAGCATTTGCTGGAGCGTGGTGAGCCTTTTATTCCCCCTGCAACATTCATTGTCACCTTTTGCCATCATGTGTGGCTTGGAAGAGCCACAGAATATCCTGAGTTGGAAGGGATTCACAAGAATCATCAAGTCAGACTCCTGGATCTGTACAGGGCATCCCCAAGAGCCACACCACGTGCCTGAGAGCGTCTCCCAAGCATTTCTTGAGCTCTGCCAGGCTGGTGCTGTGACCACTTTCCTGGGGACCCTGTTCAGCACCCAACCACCCACTGGGTGAAGAATAATCTAATATTAATACCTAACATCCAACCTAAATTTTTTAATATCTAACTTAAGAAGATTATAAGCTCATGAAATCCATCAGGAGCCCTGGTTGACATGGGTGAAGGAGTGTTCTCACAAACAGGAGAGTGAGTGTGGGAGCTGTGCACGATGTCAGTGGTGTGGAATAACGAGTGGAAAGTGTTGGCTTTAGCTGGGGTTATTTTCTTTACAGTGTTTAGTGGCTGGTTGGAATTCGTGCTGAGCACAGTGTTCATAATACAGAGATGTCCATTTTGGGGAATGGGAGTTCAGTTCGGAATGAGCAACCCAGGCAGGTGGCGGAGACACCATCCCCGGAGGTGTTTTAGAAAAGACTGGACGTGCTCTGCTCGTGCTGGGAGGTAGGCTGGACTCGAAGAGGTCCGAGCTCCTTCCCAACCCCATTGACTGGGCAGTGCCGGGTCCACCACCCGCTCCAAGCACAGCTCTCCGCCACAGACACAGCCCCGCACCGAATTCCTCCTCACGGCGCGCCCGCGGTAGGGCCCTGACCCGACATGGCGGCCCGGGCGCGGGCGGCGGCGCAGGCGCGGGGGGCGGCGCTGGCGGCGGCCGCTGCGGGCCCGCCCGCATGGAGCCCGCGCCGGGGGAGCCGGCGGCCGCCCGGATGGTGGCGTAGGGCCCGCAGTGTCGGCCCCGCAGCATGGCGAGCTGCCTGCCGCCCTGCGTGATCGACGGCGGCACCGGGTGAGTGCGGGCAGGGGAGACCGGCTGCCGGTGCCCGTGCTGGGGACGGGGGGGGGGTGTCTCCGCGCCGCGCCCCTCCGCTGCCTCCCGCTGCCGGCGAGCGCTCCTCGCACGGGGCCGCGCTGCTGCCGTGTGTCCCGGTGGCCTCTGGGCTTGCTGAGGGTTTCTCTCCCCTCCGGCCTTCAGCGGGCTGGTGCTCATCGCTCTCGTCCTCCCTCTGCCCCTCCTGCCCTTCCATCCCGCCGGAGCGCGGAGCGGGGCAGCCCTGCCGTGTCCCCGCCGTGCGTGTTTCTGTGTGCCCTCTTCGCCTCTCTCTCGGGACCCGTGTTCGTTTGTGTCCTCTGGCTGTGAAGTATTGCATGATGCAAGTGCTAAAATTGGGGACGGCTGGTTTCAGAAGGGGAGAGGAGCCAGGAGCCCGCACTGAGCGGTCCAGAGGCGATGCCTGGGGAGGCTCACGGAGGTGCCCGAGCCGGGGGCAATCCTGTCGGTGCCGTGCCGTGCCTGGACACGGAGCCCAGCTCGCCCAGCTCCCTGCCCCGGGCCGCTCTCAGAGCGGGCTCCTGCCTCCTTTCCCCGTTTGAAACCAGCCGTTCCCAATTTTAGCATTTTCGGCTGAGGTGGGAGCGCGCTGCCTTGCTCCAGTGATGCGCTCGGTCATTGGGTCATCCCTTCACCTTTCTCTGATCAGTGTGAGATTTATTCCGTACTTAACCACACCACAAGTTTTGTAACTCAAGTCTTTGAGGGCAGGAGTGACTCTGAATTGCATAGGCTGTGCTTGGGAGGCGTTTCAGGAGCGGCTCTGTCCTACCTCTCTGTGCTAGAGAAGACCTGAATGGATATTCAGCATCCAGTCCTGCTGTGCCTTAGCGGGGGAGGTGTCAGAGGGAGCTGTAATTCAGCTGTAATACTGAATATATGGTGCGTTTTTGCTAATGAATACCTTTCCTTTGGCCCAACAATTACAGACAGCTCCTAGGAGAGGAAGTGAAGCACCGGTCCATGAGTAACTATTCGTGCAGTAGCTTTACTTGTCAGTCTCACTGATTGCATTAATTCAGCCTTTCCTCTGCAGGGAATTTGCAACACTATTTTAATTTCTTTAATACTTGGAAAGTTATCTTTAAAATTTCCTGAACGGAACAATCTCTACAAAACCAAACCCCAGACTAATCCAACCAAATCAAGAAACCCCAATCCCTAGGTAACCACAGGAAGCACTTTCCAGTGCTGTGGTGCCACATTGCCTTCTCCTGAAAAAGTGTGTCACATTTTGAAATATGTATTAAACTGTCATGAAAGTTTTAGAAATCTTTGCCTGTTTCTGCTTGTACTTTAGCTTGCCAGAAACCAGGTCTGCTCCCTCAGTGAGGAATACTGGAGTTCACAGCTGGAGACTTTGGAAGTAGAATAGAGACCAGGTTCTACCTTGTGTCTAATTCTGCTTGCTCTTTAGATACTTCTTGGTAGTTTTCCAGGTTTTTTCTATCTATTTGCTGAAGATATTGTAAATATCTGTTCTCCACAGATCTGTTGATATTACAGGATTACTACTTGATAGTTTAGAGAGAAATGGGAGGTCTGGGTGGATCCTTTAAAAAGGGTACAGTAGAAACTGTAAAACTGAGAAAATGCATTAAATGCCAAAACTGCCTTTTGCAGGAGACCCCCTTGGCTTTCAGTTTGTGGAGTAATTCCAGTGTTACACTAGCAGTAGATATTGCTGGCCAACAGTTGCACAAAATAAATAAGGATAGGACATTGCTTATTGTGCCCTTTCAAAGAAATAATAATTGAAGTAGAATTTCTAAAATCTATTTAGTGCTTGCATGGGTAAAGCTGATGGGTTTTGTGGGGGAGGGACATGTATATTGTTTTGTTTCAGGAAAAGTTTGGATAGTCCCCAAGTGATGCACGTTTGTTTTTCAATGCCTCCAAGTGATCTTGATCCACAGGAGACAACATATCTCTGCTGGTGGGACTTGTGCTTGACTATGTTGGAGGGCACTCAAAAATGGAAGACTTCAGCAAAGGGACTACTGAATGTGAAATAAGTTGTCTTGCAGAATTCAGGATGAAACGAGTCTGAACAAAAGCAGCCAGAAGAAGTAGCTTGACTCATTGATACACAGTCTCTGAAATTTTCCTCTGTGTGGGCTGAAAACCTTCTTATTGTTAGAATGAGTCTGCTTTGGGTTACAAGCTTCAAACAATTCATTCAAATTATTCATGAAAGGGCTTTCAGATGAAAAATTGGGAAGAGCATAGCAGAAAGGGAAAGGTATATGCACTGTGGGACATTGCATATATAAAATACTTTTCTCCTTAAATCTCTGGTACTGAATGAGGTATTCTGTCCAGCCACTAATCTATCTTTTTTTTTTTCATGTAAGGGATTTAAAGAAAATTGTTAAAAGAATGGTTTTATTGTTGTTTTGTGCATAAGGAGACTGGCTTAATTTACTGTAATTTCCAGCCACATGCCTCAGTCCTGTAAATGCCAGAATTCCTCAAAAAAAGTAAGAACAGGTGTATAAAAAATACTTACAAACCTTCAGTGAGAAACATATTCTTATAGCAGGACAGGATAATGTTCCTTTAGTCTATTGGATGTAGATGACTTGAATTTCCTTTGCCATAAACCGCTCACTCTTTATTCACAAATCTTGCAGAAATAGTTAATAATTTGCTATACTCTTTTCCATCAGTATTTGCAAATGACAGAGTGCAGTTTTGATGCACTACATCTTGATTTTCTCTGCGTGAGGTTCTCCTCGTGATCAGTTTACACATTGCTGTCACTCTTTTTGTGGAGAAGGGCATGCTATTTTTAGTTTCTTAGGACTACCAGGCCTTTTTGTGTTGCTGTTTTAAATAGCATTAGACTTCATAACCAGTTTTATTAATTGGCATTTAGCTGTGGGACATCAGAACAGTAGTAGGTGGGTGAGCAAAACAAAGGTATCTTAAAATACCCCTATTCAGTGTTTTTGTAGATTGAGGAGTGCTTCTGGTTTGGGTGTACTTTATTGAAGCCATTCCTTTTTAGTAAAGAGAAAGTACTTGGGCAAAGTCTTACACATGAGTTTAAATACTTGATTTCTGGGAGAAGTAAGCTGGACTGGATCTTAAAACTTGAAGCTCAAGGTGTTTTTTGATGATGTCGCTATTAAAGATAGCTGGAGCCTCAGAACATGCTATGTTTCCTCTCTTTTACTATATTTCTGAACAGGCATTCTTGTAATTGCTGTTCTGGGTCTAAGGAACTTGAGTTAATTAACTGTTGTTTATAATCACAGGCTTCAGTCCTGCAAAGTGCTTGACTTTCTCAAGAAACCCAATGGCTCTACTGTACTCTTTATTCTTATAGTGGCTGCTTTTGAAAAGCTCTTGGGTAAATTGTGCAGACAAAATAGATTTTTTTTTTTTTCCTATTTGATATTTTCTCCTTCATGTCTTCTTTATTCCCATCCCTTGATTTCAAAAGTGCTTTTCCAAATCTTCATGGAGAACTCGTGTTGCAAGTTCCCCAGCCATGCTTGTAATAATGATAATAGAGTCTGCTATGGCAGCCTGGCATCACAGGTGTTCTGGCAGCAGCAGCCTGGTTATTCAGCCTCTTAGCTGTCAGGGAAAGTGTTCTATTTACAGAGGCTATTTGTTTGTTTACAGGACTTTCTCAAAGCATTCTGCTATTTTTAGTCACTTCATATTTATCTTTTCAGAAGTTTTTTGTGCGAATGTAACACGTCGTTTTAAAGATGTGGACCAAAAAAGCAATAGAGAGTGATCAAATGCTAAAATGGTCACATTTGGGCTTTGCTCTTTTGCATACTTGTACAGGGAAAAATTGGATGTCTTGTGTTTTCAGATGGATAAAGCAACTGCTTGAGTTTGTGATTTGTTCTCATGCTTTGGGAAGAATTTTCCTAAACAAATCTCTTCTCTCTAAAGTGGCTGAGGGTGCAGCATCTGCTTCCAAGTGCAGTCCATTTGTACATCTTTGGAGTCAATTTTTGATTTAAGTTCTTCCATCTTTCCATCTTGGTGGGACCTCAGAAGAGAGTAGGGTTAGGATGACCAATCCTCATGCAAAGGTTTGTGAAACTGGTTTGTGTACAAGCTCTTCACCTGGTCAAAACAGTATGGAAGAGACCACACTATTTTTAGAAATTGCTTGTTTCAACAACATGTAATTTCCAGAGATTTAAAACAAAATGTCTAGTCCTCCAAATCTCCTTGCATGAAATAGCCTTAGTCTATTGGATCAGCTTTCTGCTAATTTTTAGTGCAGTATCCTATATTTTGGCCTGTTTCCAGTAGGTTCCTCTCTCACTGGCAACAAATTGCTGCTTTTAATGAAATTAAGTTGGAATACTGATTATCTACACATTCCACTACAGCTGTCTCTGTAATTTTACAGATCACAAGATGTTGCATTACCATTAGTCTGCTAGGCTGTAACCCAGGAGAAAGAAAACTGTGTTTTAGATGCTTAAATATTCATTGGAGAAGGGACTGGAGACCAGGTACCCTCTGTAACTGTTCAAGTCCAGAGCTTTTCTGTTCAGTAAATATTTAAATATCATGTAGGGAAGGGAGTATTTTCTGTAGGAGGTGCTGGAAATGGGACATCCAAACATTTTAATGTACCCTTGAGAGGTGGAAGGAGTTTGGGTCCTGCTGGGCACAACAGAGATCTGGGACCAAGTCTGCCATGTCCTGAGGCTCCTGGAGAGCAAAGAGCTGCACAAATGCATAATCTATTTTCCTTCTCTTCCTGAGTGGTCTTGGGAGAAATTTTGAGTTTCCCTTCCATTTGGTTTTGTCAAGAACGCCTGAAATGTGGCTGCTTGTTCCAGTCTGTCTCTTGTATGATCCTAAGTGGATTTTCTTTTTTAACACATTTTGTTTTTCTGCTTATTTGCTTCACCATTGAACTGAGAATTTAGTTATTCTCTTTGTTTTAATATTAGTCTTTCATGGATTAATGACATGCTATAGAAATCTTTCCATATGTTACCTTCTGTGAGATTAATTCTTTGAAGAGAATTTTTTTCATGATACTGAGAGATAAACTTATTTGGTAGTATTTTAGTAGGAGAATTAACCCAGGTTAAAAATGAATCTGTAAAATACTGAGCTGTAGGGGTTTGGTAACTTTACAAATGACCCTGGCAGGGGGATCTGATCCATTCTGGAGAGGGAAGGTGAAGCTCTTGCAGACTGGTAGCCCAAATTGACTTTTAGAGAGTGTTTTCTTTTTTTAATACTGTGAGTGGGTGTGAGTTGAGCATGTGTGTTGAGGGGGAAAAGATGGCAAACTGAACTCACCTCTTGGCCAGACTTTACTTTAAGAAATGAGTTCTGGTTAGACTGCAGGAACCTTTTAGTTTATTCATATACACAGATATATAAAAATTGTATGAAAAGTATATATATGTATGTGTATTGCCTTTGGTTTTTGTCCCTGAGGCTTGAAAGGCTTTTTTTCATGATGATTCTGCCTAATTGTCATTTCTAAGTCTTGAAACTAGGTCTTTTAAACAAATAAAAATGCTTTCCTTGGTTTTCATTATGTTCATTTAGTCATGATTCATTTCAGAGAGAGAAATAAGAGGAAATGGCCTGTACTGCTCTTAAATCCCAGTGGAATTCCTGTTGTTGCTTGTTATGTTTTAACAATATTCCCTAGGTAGGCCTCATTCTAAAATCTGAGGAATCTATGCAATAATAATCATAAAAAGAACTCCTACTAGTAATGTCCTCCTTTACAGTCAGTGTGATTTAACATCCTGATTATGTTTTTCTGAGAGCCACAGGAAGTGTGCATAAACAATTTGGATTAGACTGAAAGCATATGTCTATAATGATGATTAAAAACCCAACAAACCCTTGCCTGCAAAACACAGTCCTTGTCTTTTTAGCCTTGGGGGAATGGCTTTTTAACTATTGTTTGAAGTCTATTGAAGCTATAGCTTTGAAGAGAAGTTGAAATATAAATATTTAAGTCCAAGGTCATTGATAATTCAATTTAGATTAATTCCTTTATCTAAGAAAACTGTGATCCTTAATGACTATTTTTATACCAAATACTCTGTAAAGAGGAACCTACTTTTCAAGCTGCTAATGAAGATGCAAACCTCTTCTTTGGCTGTGGCATAATATTATTTGCAAATACTGAAAGTAGGATGCAGACAAAGACTTTAAATTCACTTTAGGACCTAAACTGGGATTGGTCTCATTTAAGAATATCATGGCTTT
This sequence comes from Agelaius phoeniceus, assembly GCF_051311805.1. NCBI lineage: Eukaryota > Metazoa > Chordata > Aves > Passeriformes > Icteridae > Agelaius > Agelaius phoeniceus. The sequence goes on from NC_135265.1 coordinate 7,181,876, forward strand.
ATGGTTTTTGTGTAAAAATGATGTGAACAATGCTGATTCCCTCAAATCCTGCTGCTGCTGTACTTTGTTTCAAACTAATGGCAATACTCAAGAATGACATCAGTCTCTGCAAGCATTCAATCAATTTAGTTGGGTTGGTTTTTCTTTTAACAGTTTCTGATGTGGGTTTTGTTGTCATTGGTCATTGTAGGTTTTTTCTTTTTTTTTTTTTTCCTTAGGAAATAGAGCTGTTTTTTATAGTCTGGGATGTTAATTATTTCTAGTTGCTAAAGACCTGGAGTAGCTTGCAGTTGCTAACACCTGTAGAAAATTTTAGGTTTTATGTAAAAATCTCTTTACTTTTTTTGTTCCCCCTTCTTTCCTCTCAAGCCTTTAATTGTTTAAAATAGATCTTATATGTACATTGAAAGAAATGATCAATGCTTTGTACCATCTGCTGCCCATTTCTAAAGCATTTCATCAGTGCAGGCTTGCTTTGGTGTAGTATTTGTCTTTTATCACACACAGATAATATACCTGTGACAAAGTGAGTGGTTTGTTCAAGGCCTGAAAGGGAATTGTATCAGGATTGTAACAAGAGTTCTCTCCTGTGGTTTACACTTGTGATACTGTATTATTTCTCATTTTCCTGTATTTGAGAATATTAAACAAATATGTCAAGTCTAAGGCTCTCTTTGGTCATGGTAACTGAAGGGTAAAATCTGTGTGGCCCTAATTTTTCCCAAAGGGTGCAATGTGACCTGCCTGTCCTTTGTCATAGCTGGTCAACAAGATGGAAAAAGTAAGAGTTGAGTTTTCAGACTTGATAGTTATGAATAACACTAGCAAAATCCATGAGCTGAAGTTGTGTGAAAAATAAATTAACACTTAAAATATTTCCCACTTTGAGTTTTCTTTTCAGTAGGATGATGCTTGAAAGCATAACCCAGAAAATATCGACATGGCATGTGATGCATGTTTCACCTTTGCTTTAAGAAGTGGAGTGAATTGAAAGTATTTTTTTCTTCATGTTTTTGCATCTGAGTGCATCTAATGACCTGGTGATATTTTTTTTCCCCCCTAGGTATACGAAGCTTGGCTATGCAGGAAATACAGAACCTCAGTTCATTATCCCATCATGTGAGTTGATTTTTTTTTGTCCCTCCAAATTGTAACATACACTGCTGTCACTGAGCACTTTGAGGATTAAATGACATGCCTCCAACTCCCAACTCAGCCCTCATAGTCCTGTGTCCATCTGGGAAGTGATATTCACCCTGTTAGCATCCTTGGCTGGAGTGTAGCTAAACAGAGCTCCTTGTCTGCAGTTAGCTAGGACTGTTGCTCATTAAACCAGCTCTTGGTTGCTATGACAAAGATGAAGAGAACTCCAGTCCAATTTCCTTTTTATCTCCATTATTTTTTGGCCAGGACTCTTGAGTAGACAGAATGCAATTTACCTCCTGTCTACCTGACACCATGGTTACAGCCTGGATAATCTGGGGGAAGGCTCCCAATCAAATTAAGTACTAAAGTGCAGGTGGTGTCTGCCTTATTTACATTGTCTGGGACTGTAGACAGTTTAATATTCAAAAAAGTTGTTCCTATTAGAAAATGTTCCTTTTGGGTGTGTGTTTACCAATTAAAATGTTCTTGCACGTTTAACACGCTTTTGTTGAACAGATTTACTCTTTAATTTTTTTGTGTGTGTTAAAGTTGTTTAAAATGTTTAAACAACTTTGTTTAATACTTTTCTGGTGTTCTTGATTTTAATTGACATCTTCATAGTTTTTCTGAAATGCTGTATATATATATATATATACACAGATGTATAAATAGTAGTACTATGTATTTACATCTATAATGACATCTGTTACCTCCATTTATGTTAAACACTGCTTTTTACTTTTTGTAAACTTTGCCAATTAACTACTTATTAATGCATCTAGACTACCTTGTAGCTACTCATGGGAGAAAGTATAAAGATAAGGAAGTTATAAAGGTAATTGGTAGCCAAAGGAGTGAAGGGGACACAGTTCTTCACCAGGTATAGCTGCAGTACTGCTTACAGTCTCACTGTTTTAAGTATTGTAAAATTTGAAACCTAAACCACTGGTAAAGATTTGAATGTCTTATTTTAAAGAAATGGGATAGGAGGGATTTCCTGTGATTTTGGTGTAACTGCTGTTTTATACAACTATAAACCTGTTGGGGGTAGATATTTTTGCAAAAGAATTGTTTGCCTGTGAGTCATTTTTTGGTGCTAGTAGTATTTGGTGTGTTTGTGGATGATGCCTGCCTACTCTGCTATATGTTATTTAGACCCTAATTATGACCCATTAAAAGAAAACTATATAAACAAGGTTACATTAGCAGTACTTCATTCCATTTTTATTTTTAGCTTGCCCCAGATTTGATTTTTGCTGTCTCATCTTCTTGCCTACAGCAGCCATCATCTAATAATTTTAGTGATAGTTGAAGGCTGCTAATGGGAAGCATAAGTGTCTCCAGAGATTTCTCTATAGCCCTGCAAATTGATTTCTCCCCTCCCTCTTTCCTCTTTCTCACCAACCAGGATAATGACTCCAATACTTATTTTTGAATACACAGTTTATTTTCTTCTTCTCCTGTGTTCTTGGTCTTTATTCTAGAGTTGGAACTCAGAAAATCATGTTGCTTACTGGAATGATGCACTTGTATGGGTTTAGTGACTGCTGTAGTCTGCAACAAAATGCATTTTCAGTATTTTCTGTGATTTATTAGGTACAATAATGAGGGATGGGTGACCAGAATCCTGCAGGATGCAGTGAGAATGAACTTGGCTCTATTGGCTTGTCAGTAGATCACTTACATGATTTCTACTTTTTATAACCCACTTTTTATTTCTGGAAAAGAATCCTTAAGTAAATAAACATTCATCACTTGGTATGTAACTGTTTTAATTTTGTTTTGATTTGGTTTTTGGGTTTATTTTAAGGTATTGCAATCCGAGAGTCAGCCAAAGTGGGGGACCAGGCTCAAAGGAGGGTGATGAAAGGTGTTGATGATCTGGACTTTTTCATAGGAGATGAAGCCATAGATAAACCTACCTATGCTACAAAGGTGAGCATTCAGGAGACTTTGACAGCCTTTCCCAAGTCTCAAATTTTTATGATAAAATGTTCTAGGACTTCTGGATAGTCATTCAAAACACGTTTGCATTTTTTGTAAAGTATTTTTATTGCTTTTTAAGAACTGCATGATTTGGTTCATGGCTTTACCCTTTTTTAGATATCTGTTTTACTAGTGCTGTCTTGTGTGGTTGGTGTTTGTGTAAATATTCATTGATACACTGCAGCTGTTCAGTTTTCAAAATTCTGAGTTATGAAAATAGTCATATACACTGAATATTTAAATTCTTGCTAAAAGTGTACCCTTTTAACATGGCACACAAACTGGGAAACGTGTTGGATACTTTTGCTTCAGGGAAAGTCACAATTGTTTTGTGAAGGGCTGTCTTCAATGCAGCTTTTCTGTGAATCATATTTTCCATACCCTAGTAAAGGACTTCTTGTACTTACAAAACGTTATTGGCTTATGAACTGTGTGGAAAAAAATCATATTTTATACATCCTTCTGTGTTACTTAAATGTCAGCTATGTTCTTAATGTTGAACAAAATGTAAACATCATCCCTGCCAGAAATTTTAGATGAAAAATATATAGCCTATATGGCCTTTATTTCTTTTTATAATATGGAAAGGCATATTGAAGCCAAGTATGCTTCTCAACTTTTTAAGTGATAAAATTTATACAAAAAGAGGTTAAAAACCACAGTTCTGCAACAGACTAACAGGGATAGAGTCTGGATTCTGGTTGCTAGTCCTGCAAGGTAGAATTGGGCTTGGAAGTAGCTGGGAGCAGGAGGTAAATTTGAATTGTGCCTCTGAATTCAAGTCAGGATGAGCTTGGTGAGATTCCTGTGAGATGAGGTGTCAGACTGTTCCTGCTGCTGGGTTTCTTTGTCCTTGCATGAGCCAGTGCTGACAAGTTCTGCTCTTGCAGTGGCCTATCCGACATGGGATTGTTGAGGACTGGGACCTCATGGAGAGGTTCATGGAACAAGTCATCTTTAAGTACCTTCGAGCTGAGCCTGAGGATCACTATTTTTTAATGGTGAGTTAATGAGGCCTGGGAAGGAAGTAGTTTTGTAAGAGGAAAACCAAATACCATTCCAAGCACAAGGAGCTCTGCTTGAGGATTTTTCTTTGTATGTCTTATTTGTCTAGCAATGACAGGGTTTGGGTTGGGAGGAGAAAACTAATCTTTAAAGCTGCATTATAACTATATTCTGTTAATTTTGTGATGCAGGCTACTGCAGGTCAGCTGCTGCTTTTGAAAAGCTTCACACACTGTTTAAATTCTGTTTGAAAATTTTTGAGAGCACTGAGGATTCTAAAAGTTTGATTACCAGAAGTTTGATTGGCTTGATACCGAACTAATCAAGGCAGGATCCTATCGAGGTGCTTTTTCAAAACTCTTTGTTTTTGCAGACAGAGCCTCCACTGAACACACCAGAAAACAGAGAATATCTTGCAGAAATCATGTTTGAATCATTTAACATCCCAGGACTTTACATTGCTGTACAGGTGAACAAAGTGAATTTGTTCTTGTAAAGTAGAAAACAACTGCAGTGTTTTGGTCTTTCGTAGGCACGTGTGTAAAATGTTTGAAACTGTACTTTTTGGTAGTGCAAATTAGAACACTCTGCCTGCTTCTAAATCTAAACTCTCTGTGCTGTAGGCAGTGTTGGCCTTGGCTGCCTCCTGGACGTCACGGCAGGTTGGGGAGAGGACTCTGACTGGGATTGTCATCGACAGCGGTGACGGAGTGACCCACGTCATCCCTGTGGTAAGGAGCAGGATGCACTTTGAAACCAGCACTGCTTTGGACAGGGTTTGTTCACTATACATTTAAATAGGAAGCACCAAATGAAACCTTATTTTTAAATTTTTAGTGTTGGCTGAGACTGCTTTCCTTGCAAAAGTATGTATTTGATTATGTATTAATTCAGCTTGCAGACTACAGGAAAGTCACAGTAAGAAACCATCAATCCAGCTTTTAAAAGGCTGTTTCTCTGTAAAACCTTACCTTCTGTTACTGTGATGCCTCAGTTCTCTTAAATATCAATGATTATCATGGGTTTGTCTCCTGCATGCCAAGAGTGTCTTTACAAGAAATATCCTAACTTTTTTGGGTTGTGCCTAACCTTTTTGGGTTGTGCCTCTGAATTAAAGAGGCACCCTGCATTTCAACTGTTTAATATACCTGGTAATGTGTGCTTTTTATATGATGTATTGTATTTTATTGTTTCCACTCTGCTTATATGGAAACAACTACAAATTTTTATAAGTACCTGTTCTTACACATCATCAATCTCATCAGTTTATGTGAGGATGTTAAAAATACAGTTATCTGTACATACTGGCATCCATTGATGTAATTTTGTGTATTTTTTGAACCATTCTGTGTCCTTGAATGATCAGACATATTAGAAATGAAAATTTGATTCCCTTTAACTTCATCTTGGCATTTTGGTGTTAACTTGATCTTCTCAGTGTTTTGTCATATGGGCAGTGCTGAGAACAAACAGCATTTACTACGTGAAACTCTGAAAAGTGTAAAAAAAAGCAAGGGAAGAAATAATGTGGCTCAGCAATACCAGTGTTTGCAGTAAATGCATCCTAAAAAAGATTCAGCAAGTAGATTTCTTATTTTTGTTGTGCTTATTGTAAGATCCTACTTCTGTCTGTGTTTTCTCTGTTCCTATGTGATTTTTCTTATCTGAGAAATTTAATTTTATACTTTTTTCTATTAATTTTTCGCTCTCAAACAGAACACAGGTGGTTTATCTATATTATGTTTGCTTTTCTGATGATATCATAAAGGAACCATCAGATCTGATTAATATACACAGATGTGACTGATGTGTTTATCACTTGTGTATCTATTAGATAGTCAATATCTGTTTATATGTGGTAATCAAGGTCTTTAAAAATTACATTCACTTTGCGGTGGGGTGCACATTTTTAGAGTGATTTTGAAGTTTCAAGATTTTACTTTTAATAGAAAATCAGAGTATTATAAAAATGAATGTTAATTATTGATACACAGTAAGTTTTCCCCTTAAATATGTCTTTTCCTCTCCTCCTACATAGGCAGAAGGCTATGTAATTGGAAGTTGCATCAAACATATTCCTATTGCAGGTAGAGATATTACTTACTTTATTCAACAGCTTCTAAGGGAAAGGGAGGTTGGAATTCCTCCTGAACAATCTCTGGAGACAGCAAAAGCCATAAAGGTACATCCTCCTTTATCTCTTAATAAATACATAGTAAATCTCTGTGAGCTAATTTTTTGGCTCTAGCAAGTTGCCAGTGGCTCTCTTAAAAATGCAGTTGTAGGCAGTGTATTACAATTACACCAGCTTCTGGTGGTTTATCCAATCAAGTGTGGGGGAAGGAGAAAGAGAAAGAAAATATTCATGCTAGGCTGTTTGGAGTGAGTATGTTCTGCAGCTTAAATCAGCATTTCAACTTTGGAGTTGTTTAAAATTTGCTTTGTAATAGAACTTAAAAAAAAAAAAAAGAAGTAGGGTGATTGTGTAGGCCTGCTCTTGCAGTGAAAGCTTGCCCTTGAAATTCTTTATTGTTGGTGATGTTTTCATTTTGGGAGAGGCAAATGTAGCTGAGTCAGCGTGTGCAGCCCTTTGGAAGCAAATGGGCCTCGTGCCTTGAGGGGCTGAAGCTTCAGTAGTGATTTGGGTGAGAAAGTCCCTTGGACAGCTCCATCTGTAAAAATGCTCACATTTTTCTTTTCTGGTTGTGTTGCACTTTAATTCACTGATGTACTAATGATGTCAGCTATTTTTAACACCTGGTGTTTCTTACCAGGAGAAATACTGTTACATTTGCCCCGACATAGTGAAGGAATTTGCCAAGTACGACGGGGACTCTCGCAGGTGGATCAAACAATACACGGGCATCAACGCCATCAACAAAACCAAGTTTGTTATAGATGTTGGTTACGAGAGGTTCCTCGGGCCAGAAATCTTCTTCCACCCCGAGGTAAGAGCAGGGAACGGGTCTGTGCTCACTTGTGCCATTCCCGGTGCCTGGGCGCCATCCCGTGGCAGCGAGGGGCCAGCGAGTCTCCTGAACACAGCCAGGTGCACTCACAGGTAATGTCAGCACAGCAGAAAAGTGTTTGTGTGGTGTCCAATCTAACGTTTAAAACATCTTCTGTTCCTGTTTCAGTCTCAGCTTGGGAAGTAATTGTTTCATTTCACAGTTTTTGTATAGCATTTTCCCCTTTCAGCATCATTTTAAACAAGTCTGCCTTTATACTTTGTATGCTGCCAGTCCCTTTGGGCACTACTAAGCATGGCATTGATGATATTCTAAATATTGGATACAGACTTTTGATACTGAGTCAGTTTGTAAGGCATGGATGATAAATTTATCCTTGAAGGAAGTCTATTGAAATCTCTCTTGGTGTGGTCATAAGTAGTATGTACAATTCTGGGAAAGATTACTGTACCTCATCTCTCTGGTTTTTGATAGTTCAGTTTGAGTGAGTTCCAGGATGTTGTTGAGAGGAAGGAGTCAGGTTTTAATACAGGTCCTCTCCATTCCTGCACACTTAGTTGAACTTAGTCAGGCACCCATAGTCTGTAATACTGTTAAAAGGTTTTATTAAAATCCACATCAATACTGGCGAAGCTTCCCTTTTTCTACCCTCCTCCTTGGAAGAATATTAAAAAGCTTCTTTCTGCTACCTTTTGTCTGTATTCCAGCTGTAATCTTCTTTGGTCAGTTTGTAGCCATCTGATCTTCTGCCAATATTAAATCTCTAAATAGTTTTTCTTCCCTGCTGTTTACCAATGTGATTTAACAGAGAAGTACTGAATCCCATGTTAGACATCATTTCAAGATTTTCTCATTCCATAGTCTCTAAAAAGACTGTTGGGAATGGGATAAAGGACCAATTTCCTTTTTTTTTATTTCTTGGTAGTTTCTTGATGCTGTATTGAAAAAACCACTCAAACCTGAACTGACTTCATAGACAAGAAAAATATAATAGATGATGTGTACTGCATCCAAAGAGAATTTCTTGTTGTGTTTCATTAACTCCTCACTTGAAAGGGTAGCAGCTTAGCTAGGTAAAAGCTGCCTTTGGTAAAGCTGTCTTGTAATCTTTTCTTATTTTCAGTTTACAGGATTTGTTCTGAAGTCTTTAATACTCCTGGAGTTAGGTCTTGGGGTTTGTGGCTATCCAGATTATTTCTCTACTTTTTAAGTTAGAGATTTTATTTGCCATTCTCCAACCATATCGGCAGGCAGACTGCAATTTTACATTCAGTTCTGTTGTCCCTGTTCTGGAATGATGTTATACCCTAACTCTCATTCCTATTTATTCCTTTTTCCCTGTTGTTTTTTCAATATTTTTATGGAGAGCTCAGGAGTTTTCAGGCTGTAGTTCATTCAGAGGAAAACTCAGTGTGCAGCATCTTCTCTTTTGGTTTATGTGGCTTCATTTTTTTTTGCTTCTTGCATGATTCATTCTTACTGTGGAAGTTAGTTTGAATTCTTTGGAACTGCTCCCATCATTCTTAGTGCTCCTGAGCTCTGAGCCAACTTCCTTTGCTAATTTTTTCTCAATTCAGTGTATACTTGTTATGCTTGACTGTTGTTATTTGTTCATCCATGTAGATACTTCATCTTGTTTTGAATTTAAATCCCACATACTTCTACACTAAAGCTTATAATACATCTACAGTAATATATTATTATGTATTGGTAATTAATTAAATTTTTTAGAGTTTACCCTCTGAAAGGAAAAAACTATGGGCTATTACCAGTTCTTTACTTTAAAGCTTATGTTAAGTTTTAAGTGGAAAATTTCCACTAGATTATTTTCTAGCATTAGCAACTCTTAACTCTCTAGTTTTATAAATGCAGAAATTTACAGTCTATCATGTTTGCATTGATAGGGGCTTTCACTCAAAATCTTAGACTATTTATGGTTTTTTGAACATTAGATACTTCCTGGGCTTGGGAAAAGAAATCTGACTTTTTGGTGGGAATTTAACTGAAGTATTTTAGTAGCATTAAAATCTTTTTGCAGGGAAGCATTCTGATTTGCCCATTGGTGTTTCTAATCTCACTTGAAAGGAAAGGCAGGACCACAGTGAGTGGTAACAGTGTGTTTAATATTGCAGGAAAACTCAAACTCATCTTGCAGGCAATAAAAGTGCATAGTGCATCAATTGTAAACAGTGAATTTCTGACCAAGGAAGAGAATCTGATTTTCCTAGCAGAAAAAAGAAATTCTCATTTCCCTTGCAGAGAAATGTTTATTTTAATGTAGAATAAATTGTGAGCAAGACTTGAAACTCCCAGTCATCCCCTATTATAAGGTCTCTCCACAGTCTTATTTCTGCATTTTTAATTTCTCTGTTCTTTGGATGAAAAAATCTAATGCCTGTTCTGTTTCATCTTTAGTTTGCCAACCCTGATTTCATGGAGTCCATTTCGGATGTAGTGGATGAAGTGATACAGAACTGTCCCATCGACGTCCGGCGGCCGTTATACAAGGTATGGCCTTTCCCTTGTAGGACTCATCTCATTTATTTCAGGAATTGAAATAAGAGTCTCTTCAAGCTAGGTCTCACAAGCTTTTGGAGATAGATTTCACACTCAAGATAGCTCAGCTACTTTAGAAGGCATTAAAATTACCAGGATGGGTTTTGTGCTAGTGTGTGGTGGTGTCTGAGGGTCCCCAGGACGAGGTGAGAGATGAGAATCTTGACTCCATGTTTCAGAAGGCTGATTTATTATTTTATGACATTATATTATATTAAAAGAAAATGATATATTAAAACTATACTAAAGAAAGAGAAAGGAGACATCAGAAAGCTAGAAAGGAATGAATAATGAAATCTTGTGACAGACTCAGAGAGTCTGACACAGCTGGCTGTCATTGGCCATTAATTAAAAACAATTCACATGCTGGGTAAACAATTCTCCAAATCACATTCCAGAGGAGCAAAACATGGAGAAGCTGAAGCTTCCCAGCTTCCCAGGAAAAGAAATCCTGGCAAAAGAATTTTTCATAAAATATGTCAGTGACAGTAGAGTTGGAAACAAAAAGGTTTTAATAAAAGGCAAAATAACAAAACTCTTTATAAAGAAAAACCAAGCCAGGTGCAAGAGTTCCTTGCCCCTGGTAAAACACCTCACAAAAACAATTAGTTTCTTTGTTCTCTTCTTTTTCTAATAAATTACACAAACAAAACTTTTTAGCTCCTTTCCAATTAAGTGTCCTTAAGTTTGAAATAAAATCCTAAATCCAATAAAATGTCTTTTCACCTAATTAAAAATAAAAACTTCTACACTTATTTCCTTTTTAAAAAACAAAAAAATAATTTTGTCACTCCATCAACAAAAACCACATTCTTATTAGGAATAAATACCAGCACTGTAGTCAGAAGCATGTGTATGGCTACCACTTTCCCCATGATGAGAAATGTGAACTTTGGATAGAAATTAAACAAAGTGCCACTTCTGAATGCCACTAGATACTTGCTGCTTTTTAGTTTTGAAAGAAAAGTTTCTGTAAAGACTCAATACACAGGTAAGTATTGTCCCTGAGGAGCTGTGGCAGAAGGATGTTATTTGTATCTGACATTTGTAAAGTGAATTCTTGGGCATGAAGGACTTCTAGTTTTGCCCATTTCAAGGGTTATCCTGTGGTGTTACTCCTCTCACTACCCTCCTTCCCCTGATTTATTAAGTGGTGGTTTCCAGTATTTTTTTCATAGTCTTATATTTTACCTGCCCATTGTCTGCAGTGTAGTCAGTACTGCATCACTTATAAAGTACAAGAAAACTGAAAATATTTAAGGAGAGAACAATTAGGCCAACTTAAAACTGCTTAACCCTAGGGTGTAGTCCAGAGAGTACTTTCAGTTCCTGATTCTTTATGGAGTGAAAAGTAAGGTACTGACATGCATAGTCCATGGCAAGCTTTGTCTTTATTGGCAGCACATCCCACATCCCATGGTTCTCTTTTTAAACTTGTGCAGGAGCAGCACAATTTTGGAAATAATAGCATAAAGCTATAGCATGCAGAGATGTGTCTGCTCATGTAAAAGGTGGTAGTGTTCCTCACCTGCTAGAATTAACATTAAGTTTCCAACTAAGTCATGTCTCAGGATAATTTTGAACTATTAAATTTTTACAGTCTCTTCTCCTTGCCTGGTAAACACTCTGTGTAATCTAGAATGAGATGTAGCACTGCAGAGCAGATCTCTGGGGCAGGATAAAAGGGGAAGATGAACTGCCTGACAGATTAATATGTCAGTTATGCAGTAGATGTCTTCAAAGACTTCAAGCTTAGGTAGCAGCAGAGTTTAGGAACCCCTTAATGTGTGGTTGTGCTTAGGGGTCTCTGCTTTTTATCTGAAAGACCAAAGCTTCCTCAGAGCAGTTTCTTTGCTTGGTAGGGGTAGGTTTGGTAGTGATTAGAAAATGGTGTTTAAAATTTGATGTCAAGTTACTTCTGCCTCATCATAATCAGTAGACAAATAACTTTCACTTGGCTTGCCACTGATTGAAGCTTTGTTTTTCCTTTTTTCTGTTTTTCATTATACTTGCTGAATTAAAATAATGTTTCACAGTTACCTGTGCAATGTACTGAGAGATGTCAGTAGTTATTAATGGTTATAACTGCTATCTTCTTTAAGCAAGGTCACTTCAAAGGGATGAGCATCCCTTGTTCTCATGGATAAAACAGTGTATGGATGCAGAAATATTCCACTCATACTTCCTCTCTGAGGTTTATCAGTTTCACTTCCCATGGTGCTGAGTGGTGGCCAGCCAAGGGCCTGTGCTTTGGAGCTGAGTTTCCATCAAATGTATTTGGATTCTTCCTCAGTGTTACTGCAGAAAATACCCAAGAGTATCCTTATTGCAGGTTTTATGTGGGATGTAGCCTTTGAATCATTGTTCCATAGCCCATCTTTTGATGTCCTATGGTATTTCTGAGTTTTACTGGCAATATCCCTGTTTCCTAATCTGATCAACATCTCTCTCACCAGGCCAGTTATCTTACCTCATGTTGATCTTTGGACCAGCAGAACCTTGATAAGACTTTAGCCAGATCTGTGACAACCCAACCTAAAGGGAAGAAAGCATCTAAGATTTGTAAATGCTCATTGGTCTAAAGAAATGACAAAAGTCAGAGAGTCTGAAAGTTTTATTGATAAATGACACACTTGGCATGGAAATTGGTCTGTTAGTCCCTGACCTGCTACCTAAGCACACAGCAGTAGGTTTTGGGTAAAGGGGTAGGGTGAAAGGGAAGACAGGAATTAAAGAGGGAGAAATGAATTAAAGAAAAAAAGAGAGAAAGAGGAAGCACCAGTCCTGATTTCAGTGTTGATCCAACTGCATCAGTCTGGCCAATGACATGTCCTGGGAGCACCCCTGGGCTTGGGGTGGGGACACCTTTTTATGGAGAGGTTTCTCTGCCCCAAATACAGGTTTCTTGCTTTCCATGTAAATTAGTTACCATGTGCAGTCTGTTCTCTCAGGCCTTTCTGGAGATGTGTTGGGGGGCTTTGGGGACTTTAGGTGGCAGTATTCCCACCCTGTAGTGCATGCCACTTTCCTCCCACTCATTCCTTGTACTGTGTTGTGGTTTGTCCTCATGGACAAAAGCCCTATGTGTGCCTGGCCCCTCTTCTCCAGCCAAATCCTCTTCTTTCTCACAGTGTGTTAATACCAGTAGTCCCTGGTTATTACCAGCAATTCTTGTCTGCTGTTACCAACAGTCCTTGGTTGGCTCCACAGCCATTTAGTTATTGGTGTTTGAGACATACTCATGAGCCCTTTATTTTCTGGGAATTGAGAGCTCAAAAGAATTCCACTTTGAACTGCTATTTACAGGACCAGTAGAGAGTGGGCTTTAATCACAGTTCTTTCCCATCCTGGCCACAATTTGAGTTGGTAAGGTTCTTTGGAAGTTTAATAACAGAAATATTATTTCACTTGAGTTGTTATTTGGGCAAGAAAAAAGTTTCCAAGGCTGTTTGTTAAAAGACAGGTTCTCACTTTGCACCTGTTAGTTGTGGGAACAGACAGTGTTTCTGTTAAGCTCCAGAAGGGCTTGGTCCAAGTGCAGTTTGTCAGGGCTGAGGCCTAATGAGCATTTCTCACATCCCACTGGGGCCTGGAGAGGGGGAGATGCACCCTTAGAAATCCATCCCACAACTGAAGTCAGCTTCTCTGTGCCTCCACAAGATCCCATAACCTGCAGCTGTTCAATACCAAGCACAAACATCCTTTCACACATGATGAAGCCTTTTTTAATTGTATAATGATTGCCAGCAATGCACTCTCTAATTCCCATGATTACATCATCTTAATGTGATTGCTTGGAAAAACTGATTTGTATTCTCCAACATAGAGTTGAGAGATCTGGATTGCTTGGGATGAATTGCTTTCTGCAAAACAGAAAAAAAATAGATATGGGTTTGAAACCAGGGGACTTGCATTGAAATTTGAAGAAATGAGGTGGGTTTTGGTGGGATTATTCTTTAATTTTTTTTTATTTTTGCAAACCCAAAGCTTCAGAAAGCAAACTGAAATTTAAAATGAGTGATCAAATGAAATGAGAATTGACAGAGGAGATAATTTTTGGATCTTAACCATATGGATGAAACAATTTGGCATCCTGGCTACGTTGACAATTCCTGTGTTTTGAATTCCACTGAAAAATAACACATCCTGCATGCAGCTGAAAATCCTGCGTTTGTGGGGCTCAGTGAGACATTCCATCACCCTTAGTGTTCTCTGGGAAGAATGTGTATAGTTCATCTATAGTTTTTTTTTTTTGAGAATTTCTAAGCTTCCTTTTTTCTTAAAATACTGTTCTACAACCTTTTCTTGTACTTATATGACTACATGGTATAACTGATATCTCAGAAATGGAGAGAAATTACAGGGAGAGTGCAGTAGCATGATGGGGGCTGTGGTCTGCACAAAAATGAGACCCTTCCCCAGCTTTCAGGTTCTTGTGAGCACACCAGTAAATTCTGTATAACTACTGCACCCCCAGCTTGGATCAGTGATGAGCATCTGCTCCTGTGGTACAGCCACAGCAGATGCTGGGGTGGAATGTTTTCATCACTTGCTGGTATTTAAAAGTTTCTTTTCAACCTGAAAGTGCTCTGAAACTTGTCCTAACATTGGTCAGTTAGGATATGAGTTTTTGGTGTTTAGTGTCAAAAAGAGTCTCCTCCTGAATGTAGTTACAATAACTTCAGAGGTGGACAAAGGGCTTTGAAAAGTTTTAAAAGCTGCTTGCTATTCTAATAAATAATATTTTTGTTAGTAACAGATTCAGAAACTATCCCTTTTATTCCATACTCTACTTGATCTTTCTTGTTCCTTATCCAGAGTCTCTCCCCTGGTACTTCCAGAGTTAAATGAGAACAGTATTAAGTTCTGAGGTCCTTGCCTTCTCCCAGTACAAAGGATAGAAGTGTAGGGCCACTGACTGTCCCAGCAATTGTTTTTTTTTTCTGCTTTTCTCTGCTGTGTTTTTAGCACAAATACCTGAAAGAAAGAATATAAGATGAATGACATCTGAAGCCAGGTAAATTCTGTCAGAAATTCCTCTGAAAGGTCCTAGCCAAGCATGCTTAAACATTCATGATTCAGATCATACTGAATGAAATGACAACATCCTTGACCTCAAGCTTCTAAGCCAACTTCTTGAGTTTAAAATTGTGCATGAGGTGAGGGACTGTAGGATATTGGTAAGTTTGGTGTTTTATTGGAGATGGATTATCAAGGTTTTCCATGGAAACACAGGTGCATGGAGAGAAGATTTTGACAAATGGGCTCTTTTCCTTAGAGAAGGTGACTTCTTAGCTGGGTGTGCAGCTGTTGTGGACTCAGATTAGTCTCTCTCAAAATGAAAACTTAGTGAAATTATGAATTCAAGCTCCTTGCTACATTTAAGACTTGGGCTGCCCTTGTTGTGTCAGTGTTCATTCAGCAAGTTAAACTGCCAAACCCACAAGAGCCTGTCCTCAAACACTGGACAGGTCCTGGGTGCAGAGACAAACTGGGTGGTAAAAACCCCCTGATATCACTTCTGACTTCATTTGCTGGTAAATAGAAGCCCTTGGTGTGAGAGGAGCTCCAGCTGCACAGCGTGGTGGGTAGATGGCACTGTAGGACTGGCTTTGCTGCCTGTGCTCCAGCAGCACAGAAATTCCCTGTTACTGACCCAGAGCAGACTGGAGAGGCTCTGGGGTGAGGGAAGAGTGGAGAGACTGCCAGGCCATGGCATCTGCTGGCACCATGGCAGGACATGGGAAAGGAGGAGCATTCCTGCTGAATACTGCAGCATTCCTGCAGTATTTTAATGAAAGCCCCAAGAGATTAAATTAACTCTGTCATTGTAGCACAAGAGTACTGAGCAGAAGCCCTGCTTATTCCCATCACAGCTGTAAATAAATTTGTAAGATTACTCCTGCTAGTTGGTTTAACAATAGCTCAGTGCATCTGCAGGATTTTCTGGTTCCTTTTGTGTCTGAGGCAGATTTCTGCAGAATGGAACCACCATGAGTCATGCTGAAATTTCTTGCTGTGACTTGAAATGTGAAATGAACATTAAATTCATGATTTTAAGGAAAAAGAAATTATTTCTTTATTATTAGAAGTAAATGTACTTTAAAAATAGTGTTTCTCACAATAAATGTACTTTTTTGTGCTATATTTATTGTTTGGTATGAACAATATTTATCCTTATACTTTCCATACTGTGTTGGCAAATAGTGCCCTGTTTTTACCAAATTACAGAGACATGTAGCTTAATTGATTCACTTGCTAATGAAGTGCTTGGCTTCAGCTTGTGAACCTTCCTGGTTTTACCCATAATAATTTTTTATTAACAGTCATATATTGATCTCATTACACGTCTCTGGTGGTCTGGTCACGTCATGTTAACTTTAATTTAGGCTGTCAGCTGGAAAGAAAGGAAAATGGGATGTGTTGTTCTTACTTGCCAGAAAAGCAGGAGATGCTTTTCAGTTTGGTGCTGCAACGTCTGCTGTGTCCAGCTGAGAGTGTGCTCACACCACAGAGCAGTGTGAAGATGCACAAACCAGATCAGCACCTTGTGTTTGGTAGTGCTGAGTTCTTCAGGAGCTAATTTCACTCTTTGGAATTTTTAAGTGAGCTTGATTTAGTCAGAGATTTCTGTTGCAGGAGCTGGGTTGCTTTGTTGGGTAATTTTGTATCTCTGCAGTGTTACATTGTGCAGGCATAATATCAGAAATGGTGCAAGGAGAAACTCAGTACCACAGAGTTCATAAGAGAAGCAAAAGGTACAGATGAGAAGGGAGGAATTTCTTGCAAACCCTCTGAAGTGATCTTGATGATCTTTGAGGTCTCTTCCATTCTTAATGATTCTGTGATTGGTATCCACTCCCTGCTCTTCTTCCAGAAACAGCCTATTTCCATTTATTTGCTTGCTGTGGTGAACTTTTTCAGGTGTGTGGAAGAGCTTTGTCCCTCTCTGCTAAGGGAACACATTATTTCAAAACAACTTAAATGTTCAGCCAGTTAGCTGAACGTTTCACATAAAAGTGAAACCAGCTGGAGGTTCTTTCCATCAGCAGGTATGATAATTGGTGTTAGCTGAGAAACATGTGGGCTGTTGGAGCTCTTAAACCAGCTGAAGTGTGTTTGAGCAGAGTAAGATCAGAAGAAGTCTTCTTTAAAGGAATCAGCTGGAAACAGATACTTAAAGCCTAACTTCTTTGATGTCTTTCTCTGGGAGGCCAGAGGATTCTCTGAAAGGCTGAAAACCCAAACATCACTAGTGAGCTTCCTCCACAGATGTATTTAGCATGCTTTATTTTTATAGTTTTTAAGTAGTTATTGGAATTACTCAGATTTAGTCTAGAGAAGATATTTAAGAGGTCAGGGTGGAGGGAGGTTGGTGGTGCCCCCTTGGTTGTTTTTTGGGGTTTGTTTTTGTTTATTTTAATCTGACCATTTTTTCTTACCTTTATTGTATCCTTTGTAAGGTGGTGTTTGAGGGGTTTGGAATGGATATGGATTCTGCTTTCATTGAAAGTGGGGAGTACCTGGCTTCTGAGCTGACTTGCTGAGTTGAGAACTTGCTGAAGGCTGCATGACAAGTCTTCTGCTAAAGAGTTAGCATGGATTGGTCTGGCACTGACAGTAGTGCAGGGAGCAGGGGAACTGTAAGTGTATAATTAAACATCTTCTAAATGCAGTTGGTGTTGCCTAGTTACTTATATCCAGAATTTTGCTTAGCCTGGCTGGTCCAGATAGGTGATAATGAGGTGACTCATCTTTTCAACATTTGTACCTTGGTGCCTTTGGTCTCCTTGGGCAGTGTTATTGTTGGACTGATTTCAGTGTGTAGAAGTACTTGAATAGTCAAAATTTGAAGAAGATGTAACTTCTTAGCCTGTAACCCTGGAGTGATAACTAGGTGGAAAGATCCTCTCAGTGATGCTGCTAACTCTGTAGTTACACGAATTGGTCTTGGATGTATTAGAAAAATTATTGTTTGGTTTATTCTGGAATCTATTTTTAGTGATAGCATTGTCCACTTTGTGGAGCATGCTTGAAGTTTAATTTGCTTAGAATAGAATTATTGCTTTCATGTTCTTTGCCAACTTCATTATCTCCAGGTAATATTTTCTGATGACATCTTTTTAATTGCTATTTCATCACTCAGGTTGGTTGTTGTCTTTTTTTGCCCATTAGCAATTTCCTTTTCCCAAATGGAGTGCATGACCACTTTGATGCAGGGGAAGAGATGTTCTTGTGTGTGGGGAGAGGAGGGGGAATCTTCTCTCCTGCTTTAACTTTAGGATCAGCTGTGATTTCTGGTTCCTTTCATCTTCTCTGTCCTCCTCTTTTCCTTTTGGAAATGTTTCATTAATGTTACTGAGACTTGTGCTTTTTTCTATAAAGCACACCTGCCTTGTTATGCATTCTTTTATACTGTAGATAATCTGAAGCTGTGAAGAAATGAGTTTTTCGTACTGTAATGGTTTAATGATGTGCAGGGATTTTTTTTTCTCATGAAAAACAAACAGCTTTCTTCTCACTTTACAAGGTACAAACAAGATTTCCCTGATAATTTGTTGCTTAAAATCCAAGCATTTCTGCACCCTGCAAGTCTGAACACTTATTATGCATATCTTTGACTCTTTAGATCCATGTGCAGGCTGAAAACAGTGGGTCAGGGATTCTTTCATTATGTGCATAGTCTTGCTCTGCAGTGTCAAAAAATGGTACTGAGACATAATCTTTGGACCTGTGTACAATGAACTCCTGATCTAAGTTCCTTGTGGACGTGTGTCAAAGGTTTTAGCACTGTGCAAAGGCACATGTGCAGTTTTGTCAAGTTCTTTTTTCTGATCATAAAATGCATTTTTGCTGCCACCAATGTTATGTTCTAGGGGTCCTATTTTGAATCCCCCACCTTGAAATTACTCCTGTGTTAGTCTGGGATGCTGCAACAATGTCAGAATTAGGGATGGGAAATTTTAAAATGTCTGTTTAGAATCCAAATACAAGTTCAGGCTGAGAGGCATTTGGTTGTGCTCTGAAAACTGAGTAATACCAGAGAAGCAAGGGAAGAGGCATCATACCTTTCTCTGTGAAGATGTGGTGCCTTTTTGAAGAACTCTGGAAATTAAAAAAGAAAATAGAGTTCTAGATAATTTTGTAGCTCTTGTACCTATGTAATATGATGAGGCTTGAGCCTTATTTAGTGTCAGGGTTAAAACTGCTTGCTGTGAACATCCCTAGAGAAACTTCTTTATGTAGTGTCTTATTTCTGCTGCTTTGTGTATGTAGAGTACAAGCTTATTTTTTAATGGAATCCTCCTTTGTAATAACCCATTCTACATAATTGTATTTAAAGGAGAAAAGTAGGGGAGCCATGAAGTTCCTGTGATTTGGAGGGTGCTGAAAGGCTTCTACCTACTTTGTCAGCTTCCTAATGATGCTGAAATTCAGTCACCTCTGCAGTGCTGGCTGTTGGGAAACTTGCTTAAAGATGGATTTACAGAGTGTGTTTTTAATTTCTGCACAGAATGTGGTCCTCTCAGGAGGCTCCACCATGTTCAGGGACTTTGGACGACGACTGCAGAGGGATTTGAAGAGAGTGGTGGATGCGAGACTGCGGCTCAGCGAGGAGCTCAGTGGTGGTCGGATAAAAGTGAGTGTGTGTTTCAAGTGCTTTTATTACATGACTAATGACAGAAATCAATTTGAAAGTTTTCACCTCACTAGTGAAAATATGCTGTAAAGTCAGTAGGATTTGTTCATGTGTTGTTAAAAGCACACTGGTAGCCTTGCAGTGATGACATTTCTTTATAAAATTACTGTGAGCAGTTTGGGTTTTCCCTCTAGGAGATGTGTCAGCATTAGGCAAGAGGGGTTTAACTTTGTGTCCTTCATCATAGTTATCATGAAGAGTTTTATGACTTTGTCTCCTAGGGGGAGCATATCTGAGTAATAAATGATGTGAATGCAGGGCTGAAGGTGTCTGGTTCTGACCATGTTAAGTTTGAAAACCAACTAAATATGAACTGTTTTCCTTAGCCCAAACCAGTGGAAGTTCAAGTGATAACACATCACATGCAGCGTTATGCAGTTTGGTTTGGAGGTTCCATGCTGGCTTCAACAGTAAGTCTCCATCAAAGTTATTCTTAATTTTTATTGCATGTTGAATTCTGGGTGTATTTGATCTGAGTACAAAGTTCTAAACTTTTTTGTTGTGACAGCCAGTGTTACATTCTGGAATCCTTACCCAAGTTTTATCTCAGTAAAATTTGTACAGGGCAAATGGGAGCTTTGCTCAAGTAAGGATGTCAGGAGTTGACATAATTCTAAAGTAGCTTTGATATGATAGTCCCAATATAGTGCCTTTATTCTTTAATCATCACTAGAGATTAGTTAGGACTTCAGGAATATAGAATCCAAATCAATGGTCTTAAATTGAGAGAAGAATTGCAAGAGAGAAGCAAATACAGGAAAATGGGAGCAATTGCTGTCTGCCAAGTGGGATTTCTTACTGCTGTATTTCAAAGTATTCTGGTCTTATGACCAGAAAAACTTCTCTTGATTAGTTGTATTCGTATCCTAATATTTCTCATTTTTTTATATTTCAAAATGTAATACAATGTCGTAAAGCTGCAATCTAAAGAAATGCCAAGATGTTATTTATTTGTTGTTTTTTTTTTTTGCTTACATTCTTATGCTTTTGGGGGGATTTGTTTTATATTTTTATAGCCAGAGTTTTTCCAAGTATGTCACACCAAGAAGGACTATGAAGAGTATGGCCCTAGTATTTGTCGTCATAATCCCGTTTTTGGAGTCATGTCATAATGCTCATCCAGTGGAAATAAGATCTCTGATACTGTGCTGGTGAAGAAACTCTTGCAGTGCAGAGGAAGGCAGCAGATACTGTAAATACTGAAACAAGATGTGGTTAACTCTGAGGCATTTGGATCACAATTGTGCACTAAAGCACAGCTTACAGCCCCAAGTCATTTCAGTACGAGCCATTTCTCTGCTGACTACTCAGAGCCTTTCCTTCTTTCTTCCTAAATGTGAGGTAATTGAAAATAGGTAAGTCTCAATTTAGGAGGTTGTGCAAATACTACTGAAACTGAATCTTGAAGAATAAGGCAGTGTTTTACTGCTTGTGGAAAGATCTAAACCTTTCCCACTTGTGCCCTGAGTTTGCAATCAAACCTTTAGCAATGGAGCACTAAATACCACATTGCCTTTAGGGGAGCTGGAATGGATACAGGTACCTACCCAAATGGAATAGATTGCAGGATTGGGAAAGTACTTTGTAAATGTAGGTTTTCATACCATTTTGTATTTTATGATATTGGTAGGGTGAATTGATGACTAGTTCTAAGCATGAACAGCTGTCAATGTCATTGGAATGGTGTTATGCATTTCCAGGTGTGAGGCATGTATTGAATCAGTGCTGGTATATTTTTTTGGGGAAAAAAAATAAGCCATGTATGATAGAAATGGATCTGTTCATGTTTGGATGATGCAAAGTGATTTACAGTATTGTATGAAGTTTATTATAGCCACTGTTCCTTTGTTTTGAATTTTCTGAAACTGTTTTTTAGGAGATGATGTTTTGTTTTGCTGTTGGTGAGTGGTGGGTGACACATGGGCCTTGCACCAGTGAAATAAAAGCTGTTAACATCTTTATGAATGTTTGTGGTAGTCCTGATTTACTCCCACACTTCATTTCATGGGGTTGGCTTTGCATTTTTATGTCAGTCTATGTGGGATCACATACCCTGAATGTAAAGGGACCTCTGGAGATTTCTGGTCCAGACTTGTTTAGTGCAGGGCTCACTTCAAAATCCTCTGTTTGCTCAGGGCCAGTCAGGTTTCTGTGAATGGAGGTTCCTGAAAACCTGGGCAAGTTGTTCCAGGGCTTAACTCTTCTGTTATGGGTACATGTTCTTGTGTTATGACTGAGCTTTTGTTCTTCTGTGGTTTAAATCTATTAGAGTAGGAAATCCTGCTTGCCCTGTCCTTGCTGATATTTAGCTTATCTCTGTCAGCAGAGGTTTCATACAGTTTGTGGAGCCCAATAAGAATTTTGTAAGACAAATCAATTTGATTTTAGCATGCATGGAGGGATTAAGGCCAAGCAATTATTTCTTCAGCATAAGTTGGAAATTAGGCAAAATGGGACTGCAAGACTCAAAGCTACTTCTGAATGCTTTTGAACTTAAAGCTCAGCACTCAGGGGAAGAACATTGAAGCATAATTTGCTCCATCCTCTCACTAAGAAAGAAATGGATATTCTATTACAATGTGTACTGTTTCAGCTTGTTCCAGTGTCACATCAGCTTGTCTGTGTTTAAATCTGCATTTCAAGTTTGTCAGTGCACTGCTGCCTGCTTAGGATTTTGGCCTGTACAGCAGAATCCAGATCCATGAGCACAGCATGGCTGAAGTCAGGCTTCAGAGGAAGAGTTAGACATTTTTTGCAGAGAAAGTGGCTGCTGAGGCTCCAGCACACTCACATGGTGCTACAAAATAGGGAATGCTGGGTAAGTAGCATGGGAAGTTACATGTGGCTTGCAAACAGCTCTAGCCAAGCATTAAGACATCTTGAAATTTGCAGGAGGCAGGTAATTTTTGATAAGAACTTCTGACACAAGACATGGGCAACCATATTGTCTTGGGGGGAAAAAAGCTTTCAGAAAGTGAGCAAGACTTGTATTGAAAACAAACCAGGAAATGTGCTCATGTTTGCTCTTCATGAAAAATATATAGATAGTAAGAATGTTTAGGATGTTTGAGTGATCTGGAGCTGAATTTCCCTGTTCTTCAAGTTTTTGGAAGGCTGAACTACCTGCCACACTACAGACCCAGTGAGTCTGCAACAGTCATTGAGCTGAAAAAAAATCCAAGGTGAGATTAGTCAGGGGACCAATGCAAATGTGAGTTATTAACCCTTCTTTCTTCCTGCTGTTGGGATAATTTGAGCTTCAGCCTTTTCAGTTACATTTTCTGGATTTGTTGCAAATAGTTAATGAGTAGCCATAGTGACACTGAAAATGGTCCCCTCACCTTCTGTTTTGTGTGCTAACCTAAGAAGGAGCACTTTGGCTTTGAATTCTTTTGGACAGAGGGAGGAATTGAACCCAAGACTCATAAACAAGAAGGGCCAGCAGGTACCTAGCCCAGTTCCAGGCCCTTACACACCAGCAGGGTTTCCTAAGGAGTGCTCTCTCTAAACATAAAACATTTCAGGAGCTTGGTGAGGGTAAAGGTTTGCTGCTCTTACAGCTGTTGTTGAAGGAGTTGTGATCCTGCTTTGACCCTGGTGATCACAGGATGCTTCTCTGAGGTCATTTGAAGTGTTAACCTTGCAGGCAGCTTCACCCCACCCCTGTTTTCCTGAACACAATTATCTGTTAGAGTGCTCTACCATGCTTGTGGAAACTGCAAGTTTGTGAATAGAACAATGAACCTGGGACCTAAATTGGTCTGGAGTTTTGCTGCTGCTTTCTAAATGAGTCTTGTGAGGTTGGGTCCTCTGGTTTGTTTGTTTCTTTGGGTTTTTTAAATTGGTTTGTAGAATGCCTTTTTAAAAGAAAGTCTTTTTAAAAGCTCTTCAAAGATCTAGATCAGCATGGCTCAGGTGGAGGGCCTGCATGGAGGCCAAAGCTAAACTCCAGCAAGAAGTTCAGCCTGATCTGCATAGCTGTAATTGGGGCTTTTGGCTTTGTGAAAGATTTGTGATTAAAAAAAGGGATTACCTGTCCTCCCTCAGCCAGTTAGCAAATGATGTGTTCTACCTCTGATTAACTTTGACTTGATTTGAGTCAGTGCTCTAGAACTGAAAGGTATTGTTTCCTGCTATCTTCTGAGCCTTTCCCTCTTTTTCCAGTAGTATTTAAAAACACTTGAAACTTTTATGAACCTGAAGAGCACTGTGTATATGTTCAATGTGGTATTTTTAATTAACTACAATTAGTGAAGTCTTGACATGTACTGGAGTACTCATCTTTATGATTGCTAGGTTCTCTCTCATCTGGAAAAATTGCTGTTGTGTCAAACAAGTGTTGGAGATGGAACAAGCAAAAACCTTATTAAAAACCACCAGGGATACTGAGCAGAGATATGCAGCCTCCAGCCTAATTGGAGAGTGTGTTGCTTGATATTAAAGTGCTGTGTGGTACCTTCAGATAGTTACAGAAGATGAAAACTCAGGTAAAATTGTGAAATAGCCACTCCTCACTTTCATACACTGCTCTCCAGCAAGAGCATTTTTGCAAAAGGTAAAGAAAAAGTAGTGGAGTGTTTGTATAACTTTCCAGCTTCTTAGGTTTCTTTTCTGCAAGCTGAACATATGTGATGGAAGAAAAAAATCAAAAGGGTATGTACTCATGTCTTGCTTTTGTGGTCACTTCTGTGCTTGCTGTTTCACCTCTGGTGATTCCTCTGTCAATATCCAGGGCCTGACCCAAAGTCAATGGAAAAGATTTCTCTTTGCATTATTGATCCTGTATTGATATTGATACTATTTTGTATTATTTTCCATTTATTACAGCCACTTGCCATGTCAGTCTTGCCCATGCTGCACCACCTTGGGCAGGTGGCTTCATTCCTGTGTGCTTTTTCCTGACCTTTTCCTAGGGATTGCCTCTTAGACAATACCTTAGCACCAGTGTGTGTGCTGTGACATAAGTCACAAATCCTTAGGTGCAGATGTCTGACATGGTCACTTGGGCTTCAGAAGTAGTATAATTACATTCTGAGGACAAGTAATCTCATCCTAGCATGTATGCATCAAAAGCAGTTGGTTCATTCATCCTTTGGCAGTGCTTTTTCCATTCAGTTAATAAAATTCTATGATACGATGCACAAATGCTGCATTTAATTCTTAAAGGCTCAAAGTTTGAGGAAAAATAAAAAGAACCCACCCTGATTTTGGTCTCTGGGCATTGTTGGTGGAACACACACAGGCAGTGTGGCTGAGGGAGCTGAGGAGGGGCTGCTTCACTTCCCTGCACTACACCCAAGAAAAATGCTGAAGGATGCTGCTCTACTGCTTTGGCTTCTAAACAACCTGAGAATTTTTACCTTGATGTTGTTTAAATGAACAACCTGTGTGGTCCTGCTTGTGTGTTCACACCTTGACTCTCCCTGTGCCAACTGTTACACTTCCTGCCTGTTTTTAGGAAGATGAACTCCTGTGAGCTGCAGCTTTCTCTGGTGCAAGGTAAAGGGGAGCTGGCACAGCTGTTCCCATGTGCCTGGGGACACACGGAGCTGCCATGGTGGGATCTCACAGCACAGAGCTCTCAGCAGCTTTCTCAGCTGTGCCAGCAGTTGTCACATTGTTCAGGAAGGAGGTTTTGTCCCCTCTAAGCAGTCAGTGCTTGTAGAAGTGGCATTTGTGCCTTGCAGCTCTCTCCTGCTGGGCAGGTGAAAGGCTCTGGAGGAGCCTGAGAACCCATCTGCTGCCTCCAGCTATTGCTGAAGCAGAGGTCAAACTAAATCAGGACATTTGGATTATTTTTCAACTTTCCATTGAAACTGGGAAGAAGAAGGAGAATTTGGTAACTCTTTTAGGGATTTAAATGAGATTTTGTAGTTTTACCAATATATTACAATAAAAGCCTGTCATATTGGGGAGAGGCATGGGGTTCATCTAAGTACCTGTAAATAAATAAAATTCCTGTCACCTCTCCTGCTTTTCTAGTGCTATTTCCCTTTAAGTCCTCTTGAGTTCAGCTGGTGAATATAATGAAGTTTTATTAGTAGTAATTGTTTCTCACTTAGGCCAGTTTGAGGGTGGGTGCTGCTTCTGTATCCAGGAACCTGTTGCATCTCCCCGGTTGCTTAGACTGTTCTAAAATTAAAGACTTTACATTTCCCAACAACCATTAATGAATATATGGAACATCATTAAGGAATTTCCCCCCTCATTTTCAATTTATCTTCCAGTTTAATCCAGGCAAGGAAGTGACAGAGCTGCCAGTCAGGGGAGGTGTTTCTCTGCATAGGAAACAAAGTGAGTGGATGTGGATTTGAAAAGTCAGTAAATAGAGGGTGTTAATGAGAATGATTGCCTCCATATATCTTGAGTTTGTGATGCACTTAAAGAAGTGGTACACTGCTATGTGTTTCCTATCAGTAAATAAAGCAGCAGAATGGTTTAACTGGGAGGCTGTGTTCCTCTCAAGCAATTTTTCAGCAGTTTGCTGTGCTTTTGTTTTTTCCAGCACCCTGTGGGGTAATGACAGGAGTTGCAGCCACTTCTACAAAGGGAAAATTGTTCACTGCCTTTGACAGGTGGTATGAAGGAGAAATATATTTTTAATGTAAACCTGTATTGCTTGTAATTCTATCGCTGCTGATAATCTGCAGCTGGATGTGGTTGGGTTAGTTGCAATAAGAATTAGTTAAAACACAATTAAAGATGTGTTGCTGAGGAGGTGGGCACTCTCCTGGCCCACAGAGGAGCACAGAACTGACAGTGAATGTGTGCTGTCTGGTGTGTGTGGTCTGTTGTGCTTTCACTCCCTTTTGGACTGAGTCAGCATCTACTGCAGTGTAACTCCTCATAACTTCTTCCAAAGAATTGCTAGAAATCTATTTCTGCCCTTTCCTTGGTGGTTGAGTGACATAAGTGGCATTTTATGACAGATTTTCTTCAATAGCTGTGACTTGTGTTTCTAGGCAGGTGCTCTTGAACACCAACTACTGATGCAACAAATCTGCAGAGTGAGAGTAGAAATCCTGGTGTTTCTAGGTTCTGTGCTGTGGTGTTTATGAATTGTTCCTTGTTTAACAGCCTGCATCCCTGGCTCTGCTGTTGCTTTTGCTCTTGCACAACTTCTCAGCCATTTGCTCGTGTGCTTGTGTGCTATGTCTGTAATGCATTAGATGATATTGGCAATTAAAGGATTACAGTCAGGATCTAATTATGGCCCTGTGGAATAAAGTTTTCAAAATTATCCTGCTGCAGTCTGTAATTACACTGTGTGTGCCCTGATGCCAAGGATTAATAGGGGGATTACAGGCTGTTTTCCTGTAACATGCAGTTCATGGATATACTGTTCACAACTCAGTGGCTTTAAGGAGCTGGTGGCCTCTCGTGGGGAATGTTATTAAAGGATACAGTCCAGGAGAATGTTTTGTGTTATGTTATGCTTGTTTCCTTCCCTCACCCTGAGTTTATCGTGCAGGGACTGGTCAGAGTAGCTCAGATCTTGAGTAGACAACCCTGAAATTGAAGTATTAAGGAAGTGAAAGCAGACAAGCTTCAGTAGCCAGCCCTGCATTGTTAAACTCACTTCTCTTTTGCACTCTTCCTTCACACCTCAGCAAAAAGCTGTGGATTCCCCATTGCTGTGGAATGCAGAAGGGAGCTTTCATGATTTATTGTTACATATTTCACAAGTAGTAGGATATAAATATTTTATTTCTGTATATCTGGAAATAATGTACTCCAAGAACCTCTGCAATCAACACTTCTCTGAAGAACTGGAGTTGTTTAGTGGTAATGAAGATCAGCCAATGCTGGTGCTATTTGAAATAGGTGAGAATGTAACCAAGGACTGTCTTTGGAGTATCAGAAGGGTGCTAAACTGTTGTTTGGAAAGCTTAGGCTGCTTTTTGCCAAATTACAACACATAAACTAAATGCCATTTAACTCTGTCAACTTGCATGATTCTCCTGAAGGGTAGTACAAGCCTTAGATTAATTTTGAAGTGCATCATCTTGCTTCCCATGTCAGTTCTGGGTGGTTGAAGCAATGCTTGTAAACTAAACATGCTCAGAGCCCTTCTGTGGCACTGAGACCCACTTGCCTGACACAGCCTCTTCTTCCTCAGCTCCCTGACTGTGCCAAGGAAGTGACCACATCTGGGCTGCTTTGTGGGCTGATCTCTGCACTGTGTTGATTCCTGAGCCGTGCTCTGCCGTTTCTTGGCTCACTGACAGCTGGCCATGGCCAAAATGGTGCTGTGGATCATGATTACAATTTAATGGCGTAGTTGATGGCACTCCAGCACCTGGGAAAGTTCCTTGGCAGTGTTTAATTTGCCAGCATAAATCAAACCTGTGTCTTTTGAGTAGCAGAGTGATGCTAAATATTTCAAACAGGATGTTTTATTTTCCTAAGACCCCATATCTTTGTCATGCTGGTTTTTACATGAATCTGATTTATGGTTTAGGAGAGTGCTTTTACTATAGTTGCTGAAGAAATGTGAACCTCAGACTGTCAGATAACAATGATGAAAAAAGACTCGGTCAAAATAGGATTTAAATGTTTAAGTTGTACATATGTAACAATACAGGTCAGCTTACACTCCTGACTTTTTGTAGTTTTTGCAGTTTTTCATGGTTAACAGGATTTTTTGTCTTTTCATTTCACTGTTTTTCATGGCTAACAGGATTTTTTTGTCTTTTCATTTCACTGCATGAGTTACCATTGTGTAACCTCAGTAAAGCTGTCATTACAGAGATGTATCTAGCATCTAATTTGTCTTTGAGAGTTTTTCCTCCTGATGGGAACATGTGAGAAAGGAAGAACCATCCTCCCTGACTTCCACATTTCTCTGGATGGCTTTACAGAACTATCAATTGAACAATTTGTTCTGGAGTATTGCTACAAACAAGGCCTGGCAGCTGGAGCCAGCCTGCTGTGTGGATGGCATGAACATTAAAGCTCTTCTGTCTTTCTCTTCAAGCAGAAACTGCTTTGAAACTGTAGTAAAAATTCTCCTTTGTCCTTTTGTGTCTGTATGGTATTTTCCCTCTTCCCTCTACCAAAGTTTTCTGCTGCCTTGGTTCTAAGAAGTTGGCATGGATGTTTTGATTAAATTATTAATTTCACAAAAAAGACTAGCTGTGATAAAATGTGACTTTTTCAGTGGAAAGAGGAAGACTTTTTGGGCAACTCTGCTACATATAGCAATTTTTGAGAGCAGGGCATACAGTTCTCAGTATTTGGCAAGATGCAGACTTTTGCACCTGTGCCTTCCTAAATGGATCCAACTAATGAAATAGTAAAGCAGAGTTAAGTAACACTGCTAGATGCAATTGCCATTGTGGTTTGTGTAGCAGCAGAAGAGCAGTGAAGGATAGACTGTTAATACCAGCAGATGACAAGTTTAGTGGTGTCATTCTTTTCAAAGCCAAGCATTGTTGCATACAGCTAACATCTTATGAAAGAAAGGCCTTACAAAATCAGGCCCTGCTCTGCTGAGTTACCAGCTAGCCTGTCAGCTCCCAGAAGAAGGGATCAGAGGAATGAGAAGCAGTTAGCACAACAACCTGTTCTGGTAAGAGAACTGTTTGCACCTGCAAAAACAAGGAGTCTGTCCTTTGAAAATCTGCAAAGAAAATATGTAAACACCTGGAGAAAGAGAGAATCTTAGCATGGACACACATAAGCATTTTCTAACCAATTGAGTGGTAAGAAAGTTATGAACCAATTAGAGTTATATATGAGGTCTTGAATAATGTATAAAAATGGGCTGTAACATTAAAGATTGGCTTTTCTGCATGAAGAAACTGAGTCCTGTCTGCTCATTACTACAACAAAGCATTGCCTTCTTTTTTACAGGTTAGGCTGTATGCTCACAGTTAGAGGCAAAGAAAGCAAATCTTTCACAGAATAGTAATTGAAATCCATCCAGTGAGTTAGAGACCCTGGGTCATGAGTACTCCAAAGTCTTAATAACTGAAGGTAACAGTGAAATTAATTCTCCTTTCCCCTCCTGGTGCTGAATGTAACTGGGCAACAGCTTGGTACAACCATCAGTTAAACTGTAAAGATATAAACACCTGAAACATAAAATGAAGTAAACTGCAGCACAGCCAGCTCAGTTCTTTCTGAAGGGAAGGTCTGCTTGTTCCAATCATGATTTGTGCCACGGGCTTTTATAGCAGCACTAAAAATCTTATAAAAATTGTATTAAAGATCAGCCACCCTTAAACATATTAGGCTTCCAGCTGTGACCGGATTTGTCACAGAAGCCCAGTGAGTTTTGTGTGAGGTTCCTGATTTTATCTTTCTTTAATTGTGTCTATTGTAATAATAAAGCTATTTCTTGCTCCTGGATGTGTACAGAGCAACAAGCAACTTGCAATTAAATGCATGTTTGGGTCCTGGCTGTAGCACTTAGTGATTCATGAGGCATTGTGTTTTCAGAGGCAAAAAGAAAATTTTGCTCCAGAGAGCACGCTTTAATTGTTCAAATAGGTACATTAAACTTTTACACTTGAATAATAAATTATATGGAAGAGTTGTTGCCTCTTTTCAGGCACTTTTTACCTGTTCCAGCCACTACCAGAAATCATCAGGCAGACCACAGCTCCCTGAGACCATTCAGATACTTTCTGACCTGGGGGGTTGGTGTTCCTTGTTCAGGATTTCTCCCCCATCTGAGAGATGGTCTGTAGCTTCTGAAGGCAGCTGTCACTCTAACCAGACACCTAAAATTAGCTACTAATAGTTTTGTTGTTTATTTTTGGTTGGTTGGGTCTTTTGGGTTTGGGTTGGGTTTTTTGTTTTTATTTTTTGTTTAAAGGAAGGATTCATGATGGGCTGCTCAGCCAGAGTAGGTTAGTCCAAAAACCAGTTTTGATAAAACCCTTTTTAATGAAAGGCATTATTTTTTTGTGAGGAAAATAAAGCATTTCAGTCCCTAAACTGAAATAATTATTTTCAAATGATGCTAATAAAAGTATTATACATCAAATTATGATTAAACTGCACTTCTGCTGTGATTGGCTCTGGTTGGGTTCTTCCTTTCCTTTTGGACTACATGCAAGTGCTTTCTGGATTTCTTTATTTTTTTCTTTTCTTTTTCTTTTCTTTTTTTTTTTCTCCTTTTTTTTAATAAGTTTTCCTTTCATTTGAATGCTCTCAAAAGTTTGGTCAAAGTGCTATTTTGGTTTTGTGAGCTCGAGTAAATCTAATGTTTTGACCAGTATTTTGTACTGCCAGAGATGCACTCAGCACTCTACCAGGCCTCCATGGTGGTAATTAACAACAGATACTAATTTTCTTCAATCCAGATGATCTCTGATATCATCATGGGAATGGTGAGTGCTGACTAGGAAGGCAAACATATGGCAGCCTGGCACAGCTGCTCCACATGAGCATCTTTTGCTCTAGAGCTCTCAGTTTCTTGGCCTTGTTGATCATTCTGTTGGGTTTTTCAGCTCTGTGAAGGGCAGCAGAGTGGAGCTAGATGTGAGCAAATCCTCGTGGAAGTAGGGGGTGTTATGAAAAATTTACCATTTTTCCTCCTCCTGAAGATGTCAGCTCTTCTGTGAGGAAGGTATTAATTTGATATTCCTGATTCCTGAGTGGATATTCAGGTAGCTCACTGTTTTGTGCTGAGAAAACAGGGTTATAATCTTGAGATGATGTGCTGTGTTTTAGGACAGAGTTCATCTGTTCCACTTTATGATTCTCAGGTACCTGAACCTGAGCTCATCAGTTTTGGTTCTCTTTGTAATCCAAGGAGGGAAGTGTTTGCTGCTGAGTGCAATTCACCCAGGTCTGAAGTAGGTCAGAGCAATGACTCCATGGCACTGCCTGTTTCTTCCCATGCAGTGAGATCAAGACCTGCAGCTGAAACTGAGTGAGAAGAGTTTTCTTCAACTCAAATCTGTGTCACAAGCTTGGGCTGAAATCTTCTGCTGGTATATCCAGTGTCTGACAAGGATAGAGATGCTAACCCTTCTTCAGAAACAGCAGGCTTTTTTTGAGCCCTGAGACAGTCAGGTTAGGACTAACATCTCTGAGAGGCTGAGAAAACCTGTTTGCTTCTAGAAGAAGGGGAAGAAACTGCATTTCCTAATGAAATTTCTGGTAATGTTTTCATGCTGCCCTGGATTTTGAGTTGATTCAGACATCCATTTACCAATTACCAGCTGGTGGTAGCACTAAATTGAGTGGAACCATCACAATCAGATAAACTGTGAGTGTTTATTCTTTCCATGCATCCTTTCTCCATTATTCAGTAGTGCTTTGTGATGCTGTACTTTAACTGCCCCATGGAATTTGTGTGAGTGTGAATATTCCATCTTTTCAAAGGCGTGGGGTTGATGTGCAGTGTCAGAGCTGAGAAGGTTCATTTCACATTGTTGTTGTTTGTGACAGTGCTGCTTATGTTTAAAGATCTTCTTTTGATGTCTTTGAAATCATTTTACTCCTGGACTGTAGCTATTCTTGGGTCCTTCCATATTTGTGTTTCATGAATCTGTTTTTAATGTTATTTTGCTTCTTATCTTCACTGAGCTGTCAGCATCTCTTCCTTCTAACAAACAGGACAGCAATGACTTGCTATTCTGTGATTTATCGAGGGCTGGGGACATCAAACAAGGCATTTGAAATAGCTTTGGAGTTCAATAATAGGGAGTTCAGACAGGGATTCAGCCTTCTTATCCTAAAGGCAACTGTTCGTTCATCAGTGTCCTGTTTCTGGGTCTGCATTTCTTGCCACTTAAAGAACAAACTCCTAAATAGCTTTATGAATTCATGTCATATTCATTTAGGATTGCTTTAACCTTTCCCAAACCATGAGTTAGAGCTTCTAAGAGGAAGCAGACAGATGAGGAGGAGGAGAGCAATGTGTTAAACTGTGAGCACACTGAAAGGAGATTGGAACTAAATCCTGACCACTCCTTGTGGGGAAGGAGGGCAGGCAGTGGAGCCTGTTCCATCAGTATTTGTTTGTTAAAGGGATGTTAAGATAGGAGGTGCCAAAGGGATACTGTTACCTTGAACCTGATCATTTGTTTTTATGATAATCTTGATGGGAATTCCTAGACCTGAGACAGCCACACCATGGCTTTGCTGCATGGAGCCTTTTGAACAGCTGGCCTGACATCTCTGGTTACCTGTGGTTTTGATGAGGAACTGACAAGTATTGGCAGGGCTTTGAATGACAATTGCTCAGTGGTCCTTCTCTTGTCCTTCCACAAAGGTGATGGATGTGGTGCCAAGGGTTCTGGTAAAAAAGCTGTGCTGTGGTTCCTGTGGTTTCTGTGGTGTGAGCCTAAGACCCTGTGTGATCTCTGCTGTTGGTGTAGCAGGAGGAGAAATAAAGAACTTGGAAGTCACAAGCATCACCTTCATATAAAGTTTAAACACATAAAGAATTCCCAATCCACTGTCCAGAAGTTCAAATAATCCCTTTTAGCCAGTCTGAAGCATCTCAGTGGTCAGTCCAGCACTTGCTGTTCAGGACATTTGGACACATCCAGCTTGGTGGTTTTTTCATTGGTGCTGTAAAACTGAATGTGGTGCTTCTGTTCTCTGCTCTGAGCTGCTGTGTGATGGCTGTTATTATACAGAGCCCATCTATCATTCCAGCCATTCAGCTGCACAGGATCCAGCCATTTGTCTTGCACATTGAAAATTACTGTCAAGTGTCCTGTTTGTTCAGCCAGGTTTGCTCCTCTGCAGTGAACAACAGCAATTGCCTTTGACATCAGACATTGTGTGTCAACTGCCTCAACATTTTGAGGTGCACCCCGAGTCCCTCATCAAAAAGGTGTGATTTGACTGGTGAAGGTAAATTAACCCATGAGGAATTGACTCCAAAGAAGCAAAAGGCATGTGCTGTTACCTACAATTATTTGTGCCATTCTACCTGCTCTTCATCATGAACTGTGAGGTTAAAAAGGGCAGGCTCATAGCAGAGAACAAATTCTGTATCACAGGAGTGACACCCTCCACTTAGATGTGGGTTTTATTTTTAAAGTCAAGATTTGTGCAAGGTGACTAAATTTTGATGACCTCAGGTGGGGAAGCAAAAGCAGAGGATCCTGTAGAAACTACAGCAAGTCATTTACTTCCTACAGTAAATGACTTTCTGTAGGAAGTACAAAGGGTCAGTGGGGGTGGTAAAGTATCAAAGTGCCCTCTCCACTCCCACACCAGAGCATTTTCCCTGTTCACACACAGGGCTGTCAATATTCTCCTGCTCTGGGCTGCCACTTTCCTAGGACATTACTCCAAGGATAGCCTTCTAATTAAATTGTTTACAGACAAGTGATTTGCTGGGCTACCTGCACTGTCTTTCTGCTGCATTGACTAGGAGTGCTGGGCACATCACTTTAGGGCCTTTAGGTTCTTTGCAGGAAAATTTTCCCTGTGAACACACCAGGGATAATGCAGCAGCTCAGTCTGGGCTGACCTTTCCTGAATCAACATAAGCAGTTCAACTATTGGTCCTTTTGGACTATAGTGTAGCTTTTCAGGACAGCACCATTTTCTACATCTGGAAATCCATCACTTGGATTTCCCATGTTCTCTAATGGTGTCTTTTGAATGGTGCCCACAGTGGCTATGGGATGTCAGTGGCTGAAGCAGAACCAATATTTCATGGGTGAATGCTCGTGAATAATGCTCATTTATTTGTTTGTTTGTTGGCAGCTTTAGAGCAATTTGTGAGACACCAGCCTGCATGCAGTGGCAAATGTCTCTTACCTCCTTGGCTGGGAAGGATCTTGACAATAGATGTTCTGGCAGCAAAGGATGTTTGGGAAAGAGTCACCTATGGAAAGCATGCACTGCAGAGAAGGCAGCAGCCAGGAATCAAGCCATTTGTTTTCTCCAACCTAAAAATAGAAGAGCAACAACAGTGGCTGAAAACAGGATGTCCTGTCCCTCACTGGTAGTGGGGAGGGTGTTTCAGTTTATCCTCTTGCTTGGGAGCACAGCATAATTCTGTTAGTCAAGCTGTCATAAACAGTCAGGTATAACTACAAGGGCTTTCTCAGGGAGTCAAAATCAGTGTTAATTCACTCCAAGTGGCTGCATTTATCTGGATTGTATTGACTTTTGAACACAAAGGGTTGTGAGGCACAGAGGGATGGGGAGGAGGGTTGGACTGACATTTAATCTAAAGCCCATGGCACCTGATGCTGTTTTGGTTGCATGCCTTTGCTCCACAGGTACTGCTGTGTCCAATTCTGTGCCCATCTTCTTTTGGAGATTGCTATGTTTATGCCAGCACTATCTTGTGTCCTGCTGATCACTGCAATACTTCTGGTGGTCAACAAGAACCTGAGCTGCTGTGCAGGTTCATAATGTGGGGGAAGATAGATTGATTTATTCTGTAGGATCGGTGGGGAAAGTTTGTTTATTGCTCTGTAATTTTCTCTGGGGAAGTTGCTAAAAGTTCAAATGCTTTTAAAAAGCTGATTTACTCGTTGTGCTTAACTTGGATAAGAATATGAAAGCATTTGGTTTTCCTAATCTTGATGAAAAAAAATTTGTATGAAGAATTTCCCAACAGCCATCCACCGCTACCATCATGAACAGTCTGCATGGATCTGTTGTCTCCTGCCTTCTAGTCAGTTTTAAATCCTACTTGTAGTATTAGGATCCTGTAATTACACTTAATAATTTTAAAAAATTCCAAGCTTTGGGCCCATTCATTGCATGAAGTTTTAACTGATGCAAATTTATTATTCCTCGCCTAACATTTGTATAAGCAAATGGAATTTCACCACTGCAGTTAGCCTACAAGATGAAAAGTCATAGATACTGAACAGCAATTTCCTTCATTACTCTGATTTTTGTGTAAGTCAAGTGCTTCTGGTATATTGCCAACCATTTTTTTCCAAGGTCATTTCTATTTAATGTATCATAATGCTTAATTCTGCTATAGCAGTGCCTGAGTTGAATTAGGAATCCCTATATGCTGTAACAATTTCTTTTGAAAGGATATCTTAGTAATACTTCTCAGAAGAGTGAAATGTCCAGGTATTAATAGGTACACTTTTTCAGGGATTTTTGAAGATGGTAAAAAAAAGCTGTCATGCACCTCAGTGATCTTTGCTGAAATTTAACTGGGACACTTGGTGGAAGTGTGGAGGCAGCCCCAAGTCCTGGGCTTGGTTTGCTGCCTCCATTACAGAAGTGAGTGGGAATCAGAAGAGAAGAGCTTTCAGGAGATGCCAATAATTGGGAAACTGATGGACAGATGTTGCCATTTTTATATGTCTTTAGACAGTCAAAGGCATATATTGCTTTTGCAATATATATTGCTCATCAGTCCTAGCAGGATCCCCAGCTCTCAGGAATGATTCCACCTGACACTGTCCACTGCTCCCTGTCCCATTAGAGATCAAATGCAGAATATAATGTTCAGGAGTGATTTAAACTGGGTCTGGGAGGGCTGCTTGGTCCTCATCTTGTAATTTTGTCACCTTCAGAAGAGCCTGGTTTAGGAGCAGTAGGGGAATAGGAGGATTCCAATCTCCAAGGGGATCTTGCAGGTTGTCTGGACAGAGTGGTCTCTTTTCTGCCTGTGTAGAATCCTGGACCTGGCAGGCGTTAATTAGCAGCCTCTGGCCAGTGCAATCAGGAAGAGCTGGAACACAACCCAGTGTTTGATGCATAGCTACAGTTCACATCCCATTTAGGTTACATATACAATAACCCTCTATGTATAGAAATGCTACAGAGCACATGGCCCACTGCACCTTTTCCCAGCCACAGGAATGACTGCATAGCTGTTGTCTTCTATAATTAACATTTATGTCTTTGGTTAGAACACATCTAGTAAAAAAAAACCCTTCAGGAAATGGTTAGAGGTAGCAGTGTGGTGTGTTGTGGTTTTTTTCAGGAAACTGTGTTTAGAAATCTCAACATCCCAAGGTGTCCTGGATTGCCAAGCAAATTGTTTTCTATTTGCCATCTGTATGAGCAGTTTTCCTTATCTCTTCCACACCCAATCCTCCCTCTGGGGGAACATCTGCTGATAACAGCTATTGAATGTCACTGCATGACTGATAAGAACTACAGCATCCCATTGGGAGATGTGAGCCCAGAGGGAGGAGCCAAGCATTCCTACCTGGATATAATCTGGAGATTCTGGAACACCAGCACAGCTTCTCCACTGGATTCCCCAGAGGAACAGCAGCTGCCTCTTCTTCCACTGGATCTGCAGAGGAAGAGACTGCACCTTTCTCCAGGATCCCTGCTCCAGCAGAACCACCCCTGATACTGCAGGAGGGCTGCAGCCACAATTCCAATGGGACTGCTGCCAACAGCCTGACCCACAGGGTGTCAGGCTGGGTTCTGACTCTGTCAGTATTGTTCTAGTTTATTGCATTGTTTATTTGATCTTTTTATTTTCTTCTCTAATAAAGAACTGTTATTCCTTCTCCCATATTTTTGCATGAGACCCCCCTTAATTTCAAATTTATAACAATTCTGAGGGAGAGGGTTTATGTTTTTCCATTTCAGGGGAGGCTCCAATCTTCCTTAGCAGACTCCTGTCTTTCCAAACCAAGACACAAGGCCAAGACATTTTGCAGTGAGCAGTACCAAATGAGCAGGGAGAAATAGCCCAGAACATCTGTAGAACATGTTTTAGTTCTGCCTGCATGTACCAGCCAACAGCTCTGATTTACACCTGCTCTGGAGTGTGTCAGTTTTGCCACAGACAGAACACGCTGTCCCCTGTGTTGAACAGTCTCTCTGCTGCCGTGTGCTTACAGTCACCTTGTGCTACTTTCACCCCACAAACCACACTCACACCTCATCAGCATCCAGGTCCCAGGCCAAGGGTCCTTCTGTCCCAAAAAAGATCTCCATTGCCATCAGAATTGTGCTGCCCCTTCTAGGATCCCCTCTGGCTTTTAATAAAACCAGTTAACTTTGGGAAAGCTGCTGAGTGGCAGGAGCTTTCTGTTTGCTTTGCTGGGCTGTGCAGGGAAGGAGTGGGAGGAAATAAAACCAAGAGTGAGTGTGAATTTGTGTAAGATAGCTTCTAATTTCTTGCTTGACTTTTTCATAGTTGGGTACAGGAAGGACACGTCACCATAGCGTCCCTGCATGCTTTGGGTTGGCACTTTTAAAGGTCATTTAGTCCAAGCCACCTGCAATGGGTAAGAACATCTTCCATAGATGACTTTGCTTTTCTGGGGTGCTTGACTTGAGAGCCTCCTGTGTGGATTTGATGCAGTAAAAGGAGACTGTACTGAATAATCAGAACCAGCCCAGATTTCCTGAAGACCCTGTGAGTAAAGCAGAGATATTCATGAAAGCCTTCTCATCTATTTGAATACCTTACACCAGCCATATTGTTTTCAAAATATTTTTGCTATTTTTTACCTACCTATTTTCTCCTTTAAAAGTACTGTCCTAGATGACAATTCTAATGGGTTTAATTTTGTAATAGAAATACTCCATGTAGCAGTGTTGTCCATCACTGCAACACAGTGGTTTCCTCAGTTGCCCAGATGCTCACTGGTAGAGCACTGTGACTGTGTGAATTAAAATAAACTATCAGCCAGCCCTAGTTTGTTAGCTATGGAAAGGGAATTAGGGTACTAATTGGAAATGGAGTGCATAAATTTGACTGGCATGAGTAGGAAATGCCTGAGGAAGCTGACAATCTGTCTCCACGATGTGGCTCCTCAGAAATTCTAATTAGAGATAGCAATTGGGTCCTTTGAATTTTTTTTCCATGTGCACTCTAAGCAACATGAAACCAATTAACTTCCTCATTGCATTGATACATTACTTTATGCACAGAGCACAGTGATAGAAGACATTTTCATTTGAATTCTTGCCTTTTGGCCTTTAACAGAAAATCAGATAGTTGCAATTTATTGGACAATTACAGATGATATAGGAACACAATTTTTTATCTTTTTTCTACCAGAAAGGAAACCCGAGACTTTTCTACTCCTAGAAACTTTTTTTTGCACAGAGCTTATGATTTCTCAGCAATTTTCTAAAACCTGATAAGGATGCACATTAATTAAGTTGAGATGAAGGAAACTTCTTTGCAGTTTATCTCTAAGTCTGACTGCTGTTCTGTACTCTCCTTGGCTGGGTGTAGGTATTTAACCAGGATTTTGTTTGGAGGCAAGGCTGGATTGTGGGCACTGTGCATGTTCACACACAGGATGAGCTATTAACTAAAAATAAGTGTATTGATCCAGCTTGGGATGATTAATAAATTCAACTTTTCCTGTTCTGACTTTCTTCTGTTTAGATAGGACTTATTTCTGAGGGAAAGTTGTATAAAGCTAAAAATGAAAGTTTTATAGTAATTCTAATTACATTGCTCTAGTGAAAAGAAATACTGAACTGAGGCTGATGGGGGGGTTGGGAGGAGGCAGGAACAGATCTGTCTCAAGACATTTCCTCCAAGCCTTACTTCCATTTTCTTTCTTTATCAGTCCTTCATTCAAGGCTCATAAATCAAGGAGAACCATGATGATTTCTGTGAAACAGTGTCTGTTTGGGGAAACTCAACAAAGGGTGAAAACTGGCAGAGACTGGAATACCTGGTACTGTCTAAATGTGGATTTGTGGTGTCAGGGACCTCCAGTCACTCCCCATCATGGTGCTGCCTGTGTTCCATGATGCTGAAGGACGAAGAGGCTTCCTGCTGCCATTGTTGGACCCTTCCCAGTTGTTACCAGCTCTGTCCAGCTCTGACAGATATCCAGACCCAGCTCTCTGTTCAGACATCACCCCAGACAGATGCAGCTGACTGAGAAACCAGTTTCCCTGTTGCTCAATAAAGCAGAGCAGGGCAGCTGTTCTTTATTTTCTGTATAAGCTGTGCTGAGGTCCCTGGCAGTGAATTAAAGCCCAGCGTGAGCTCCCAGCTTCTGCAGCAGCGTGGTCCAACCTTTGCAAGTGCTGGGTGTGGGGAGTGTGGCCCCATCCCTGTGATCTCCAGGGGTGTGACCTTCTTTACCTCTGGAAAATCAATTGTTTTCATCTCCTCCCTCTCCTCCCCTGCCCCTCCAGCAGCCACTGCAGGCACTCTGTGGCACCAAATTCCTACCTGGGGACAGGGAGAAGAAAGTGGGGATGGTGGGATGGCTGCTGCTGCCCAACACACAGTGCAGGGGTGCTGCAGTGGGCACAGGGGTGTTGGGGAGCCAGGGACAGTAACTCAGGTGCTGCCAGGTGCATTCCAAGAGGTGCTGCTTGCAGGGGTTTCAAGGAAATCGAGCAATTTCTGTTCTCCCATCTCCTTCTGGTGAACCTGCAGAGCAAAATCAGCTGCATTACACAGATTTGCAAAACAATACTGAGAGCTGTGAGGGTTTTTTCTTTTTGTTTGTTTGTTTGGGGTTTTTTTTGGTAAGATTCTGAGAGAGTTGCAAGAAGGGGCAAAAACTCTTCTAAAGCCTGGTTGGATTTAACATTAAGGAAAATGAAACTCTTGGGAAACTGAATTTAATATCTTACTTGTTTGTATTTATTGTTGTCCTCGATCCTATGGGAGTGATGAGAAGTGGATTTTCATGCTGTGTATGCTCCATACTGCAATACTTTTCTGTAAATCCAGCTTGCATGTGAAATCCAACTTGCATGTGTGCAGTGTTGCTCTGTGGTGCAAGGAATGGTTTTGTAGTACTGAACACTGATGAGCTAGAGGGAGCTCTTAGACAAAGATATGTGCTATTTCAGCTTGCTTTTTCTCTTCAAAACAGTAATTTTAATATCACCAACCTGTCATGACTATTGTTTTCCAAACTTATGACACTTAAATACTTAGAATAGGTTTTCTGTGTAGGAAATTGGGTTTTGTTTTGCTCGTTTGCCTGTCCGACCTCCAGAAAAAATTTGGGCACCCTGACAGAGGAATATTTCAGCTTCCCTTACAATGACTTCCTGCTACAGTGGAAAGGCAAATATCTGCTTAAGAAAAATCTAATTTTTAATTCTGAAGTCAGCAGAGCTGTGTGTAAGAGGTGATTTCCAGTGAGAAGCACATCTGCTCATGGGATGCTCCCATGCTCAAGGATCTGCTCCTTAACAGCCTGACCCAAAGCTCTTTGCTCTCTGTGGGATGGCACTCATTGACTTCAACAGTTTGACCCCAATTATTTCTTGCTGGAGCTGTGGTTTCACACAGGAAGAATTCTGTTGTCTTGAAAAGCTTGTGAAGACTCTGTAGGTTTTCTCTTATCAGAGCTTCTCCCTGCTCTTATGTCTGGGTTTGGTAAAAAGGTTTTGGTGCTTCATGAATCTTGAATTATCACTTCCCCATGTTCAGATTACCTTTCAATGCTTATGAAGTAAACCCTGCAGGATCTCACAAGCCCAGCAGTGCTGCTTTGCTCAGTCTACAGGTGGAAGAACTGAGGTGCACTGTGAGCCAACTGTGTCCATGGAAACATGCAGGGATTTCTGTGGCAAAGCCACTGAGCCCCCAAACCATCCTGCCTTTGCTGTGTGGCTTGGATTAAAGGGTTTGCAGGCTTTTAGATGTTTACATGTGTGTCAAGACTGAACTGGCAACCCTTTTCCCCTCTGCTCAAGAACTTTGCAGGTTTATTTCTGAATATCAATACTTCCATAAAATTCAAACTCCCTGACTGCCCCATACCTCAATGTCCAGTTTGTTGAGCCAGAGCAATAGTGAGATGTCTCAGCTGGGTGTGGTGGATTTGTACTTGTACATCTTTTATAGTGAGCTGGTACCTTGTCACAGACATGTTTTATGAAAAATCCTTTAGGATTTTTTCTCCTGAGAAGCTGAGAGGCCTCAAGAATAAAATGTAACCAATGATTATCTGCTGCTGTGGAATGCAACAGGTGCATCTTTGATTGGTCTCATGGTTGTTTCTAATTAATGGCCAATCAAAGTCCAGCTGTCCAGAGTGTCTCGGTCAGTCACAGGATTTTGTTATCATTCCATTCTCTCTGCTTTCCTTGCAAGCCTTCTGATGAAATCTTTTCTTCTATTCTTTTAGTATAGTTTTAATATAATATATATCATAAAATAATAAATCAAACCTTCTAAACATAGGGTCAACATTCTTGTCTCTTCCCTTGTCCTGGGATTCCTGTGAACACCATTCCAGTACCTGGCTACAAAAATGTTATCTCCTAAACCTGGACTACTGGCATTTGTAATTCAAGGCAGGATACATTTTTATGTGTGGGGATAATGGAGAACAAGCCTCAAAGATTCCTGAACAAAAGCAGCACTAAAATCAAGTGGAGCATGGAGTCCTTTTCAGCACAGGTGAAATCAATTCCTCTTTCAGCTCCAGCTGCCACACGTGATGTCCCAGCCAGGTCTGTCTGTGCAGGAAGCTGCTGATGCTGGGAAGAATTCCACAGGCAGAGGGTTGGGTCAAGTGTCTGGTTTTGTACCTGGAGGGTCAGGAAGAACTGCCTGTGTAACTTCACCATTGCCATGACCTTTCTTTCCCAGGGAACAATTTGTTCTGGGCAGGACAAGACATCATGTCCAGGTTTTCATTTCAAAATAAATACATTCAGGGTGAAAAGCAAGGAGAAAAACACACACAATAAAGAATTTAAAAAATCCTTAGGAACCCTTGAAAACTGCCTTATTTTTCCATTTCAGGATGTTTCAAATAAACCATTCACCACCACTCCCTGGGCCAGGCCATCCAGAGAGGTTTTTACCCAGTGAACAGAACACCTATCCGTGCCATGGGAAGCCAGTTTCTCCAGGAGAATGCTGTGGGAGACAGTGCCAAGGGCTTTACTATAGTCCAGGTAGACATCCACAACCTGACCCTCTCCCCTAAGTGGGTCATCTTGTCACAGAGGGAGGTATGGATTTGACTTTCCTAAATCCCTGCTGGATGAGCTGATCCCCTATTTGTCCTTGTGTGCCATGTGATAGCACTCAGGATGATTCTCCTTCTGGATTTTCTTGTGGATGAGCATTACATTTTCTGGCTTCCAGTCAACTGGGACTTCCCCAGTTAGCCAGGACTGCTGGTAAATGATGGGAAGTGTCTCTGGGAGAACTTCCTGCAGCTTCCTCAGGATCTGTGGGTGGATCCCATCCAGCCCCATAGAGCTGTGTGTGTCTTTAGTGCTGTACCAGATCCCTTTTCCCCTTGGATTATGGGGGTTTCATTCTGCTCCCCATCCCGGTCTTTGGGGGAGCTTCAGCTTGAAGCAGGGGATGCTGAACCTCATTTCTGAGAGTTGAAATCACAGTTTGAAATATTTGCTCTGAAGAACCTGGAGAGGCAAGGTGTGGTTTGCTCTTTCCTGTTCCACAGGTGAGGGTAGCAGGACCTGCTTTTAGGTGCTCTTGAGGAACATCAGTCAAGTGCTTTGGTCTGTAGGGGAGCACAGATGAAAATGAAATTTCTTTATCTACAGTCAAGAATCTTCAGTTGGCAGCTGTTGCTGAAGTCATTTCCAATCTCATCTTGCAGAAATGTGCTGCCAGTTAACATGCCCTGGCTTCTCTTCCATTACAGATGCAGCTGCCAGGAGCTGGGACCAGTCCCAGAGGGCAAACTGGCCAGGGAGCCTGCAAGGTAATGTGTGTATAGAACAAGAGAGTGAGGAAGTGCAGGAATGTTTTTTACGCATGCATCTCAGCCCAAACTGGAGACCTTGGACCTGGCAAGGTTTTTCTCTATTTTGTTTGTTGCTGCTGAGTCTGTTTTGCCTGTGAGTGCCTGCCCAGGCTCTGCCCTCAGCGTGTGTTTGTGCAGGGCTCTGCATTTCTGCAGCACAAAAAGTGATGGCAGCACTCTGGAGGCTGCTCAGGTTGTGTGGGTGGCAGTGTCCACATGAAACCCTTCCACAGGAGAGAGAGGGTGTTAGGACATTCCTCAGAGCTTTGTCTGGGAGGAAGATTTACAGGGGACAGGCACCAGGATCAGCACCAGATGCTGCAGCACATTCCCACATCCCCTGATAAGGACACAGCTCTGTAGCTCTGTGGTCCCCCTGCTTGTATCATGATGCATCTGGCCCTGGGGAAAGGTCAGGAGGATTGCCAGTATCACTATAATTGTTTTCAGGTTGGTGGAGCATTGAAACTGCTCCCCAGCCCCAGATTTAATATCTTCAAAAATTCCTAGGCCTGGGATATCTGCCATTAAAAAATCCCTGGCTGAAAAGTTCCTGCTAGTTTAGGGTTTTCAGGTCAGGAGAGGAGTCTTCTGAATTGTTTGTGTGAGCTATAAATAACTTATTATACATATATATGGTGTAAATGACTAATTTTGGGGAAAACTCTTAGAATGCAGTCATGGAGAGATACAAGTAGTGAGGGCTTGAAACTGCCCCAGAGGTTTGAGTCCATCAGTTCAGTGGAAAACAATGAAAATTACATGGGGATCATTTGATCTCTGGTTTAGATTCCTAAGATTTTGTGGCTACAGTGTAAGCATCTGCAGAGGCAAAGCAGATGTCTAAGCTCTTATAGCTGATAAAAATGAAGGCAAAATAGTCACTGGAAATACCTGCTTTAAGCTGAATAAAATGATTCTCTAAATTCTTGTTGATCGACTGTTAACCACATTGGGATCTTAGACACCTGGATTCCATGTATGGAGCTATAGCCAGGCACTTACACAGAGGTTCATTCTCTGGAGCTGAATGCTACTGGAAATTAGCAGAAAATATAACCTGAAGAGATTGAGATCAACACTTGTTTAGCCTAAATATCAAAAGACTGAGAAGGAGTAGTTCTAGTCTTCAAATACACAAAGGACTGCTACCAAGGATAACTTGTTTTTCGAGTTCCTGCAGAATGTGATGAGAAATGATGGATTTTGGTTGCAACAAGGAGGATTTAAAATCGACATCACAAAAAACTTGGTAATGAAACTCTGAAGAGAGATTCACTGAGAAGGATGTAGAGCTGTCAGCATTTGAGGTATTTGTCATCAAATATCTGGCAGAGGAGGTTGGTTTGGATTCCTCACAGTTCAGTAACTGAAAGATAAGGTCTCTTGACTATTGTAGTGCAATTGAAAAGCAGTGTATAATGCACTGTACAAATCATAGCTTCATTTACAGAAACATTTCCTGCCCTGGAATTG
The DNA here is from genome assembly GCF_051311805.1 of Agelaius phoeniceus. Lineage (NCBI taxonomy): Eukaryota > Metazoa > Chordata > Aves > Passeriformes > Icteridae > Agelaius > Agelaius phoeniceus. The sequence continues at coordinate 7,226,308 of NC_135265.1, forward strand.
AGGCTGTCACCAGACTGGGATGTTCCTCATGTTATTGGAGGTTATTGACTGTGCTTACATTTTCCTGAGGAGTCACTGATGTGGCAGCAAGAACAAAAGAGTCTTTCTGGAGCAATTCAAATGGAGTTTTGTTTTCAAAGGCTTAAGCTGCTTGTAAAACAAGTGGTGTGAGCATTTCTGCAGGCATTTTGCATGTTAAAGGTTTCCTATCAACCATTTTGAACCTCTCAAAATCAAAATCACCCTTCTGCATGCCCTACAGAAGCATCTTCTGAAGGTGCAAGACTCCTGTTGCAAACCTGTGTACTCTGGAGCACATGGCACATTTTGTGCTCTGTATTAAGGCTGAAAAATTGCAATAGACATATTATAAGTGCTTGGATACTGGATTTTTTTGGCAAAAAAATAGGGAGAAATGAAATCTTCAAAGGCATTTGACACAAAGTAGTTTAAGCCTTGTGGACTGCTGAAGCAGCATGTTTGGGTAGGGCTATCTACTGTAGCTATTATAAATATCAAGCACTACATTACTGTGGCTGTGTTATCTCTGACAAGATTAAGTGCATTCCTGTCAGAGAGAATTCCCTGATAAAGATTTCATTGCCTCTTCCTCACATACAAAATGATAAGTGACCCTGATATTTCTCTGCTCCACTTTATCAATAAAAATTGTTCTTCTTGGATTATTTCTGTTTGTCTCCTAATGAAGTGACATTTTGTGATGTGTCAGTCAATCCTGGGCTTGAGAGAGACATATGAACTCAAACCCACATCCTAGAAGTTGTAACTATGCACCACACTCTGAAATATGCTGTGCTAGGCTTTTAATCTGCTTTGCTCATAAAATCATAAATCACCAATTAAAAATAATGACTGAGGTGAGGGAATAGATTATTTGATGAACCAGATTGCTCACTGTGAATCATTGCATCACTTGCTGAAGCAGACATGCAGTGGCAGGGACTTGGAGACATCAAAGCTGATTTAGGAATAGACACCAGCAATGTTAAATCAAAGTTACTTCTTGGAGAACAGAATTTATGGTTTGCTGGGTAGACATCCTGAGGATCACATGGAGTCCCATGAATATTAAATATTCTGTGCTGCATGTGAAAAGTGCAACACAATGGTCTAAAATATGCACAGGGACCTGAACTGGTGACAGTGCCATCGTGTCCTTTTCCTCACTCCCTCATCCTGATGCATCCATTTCCAGGGAATATTGGCTGTGCTGGGGTGAGCCCTCCACACTCACTTGGGCCCAGCACAACCAAGGGAGTTGGGATTTTCATGTTGAGCTTGCCCAGAATAAAAGTTATCCTTTGACACTGTGTGGGTTGGAGGACCTCATGATGGCTGGAGCTGCTTTCCAGAGCTTCCTGGGAATGCCATTTTAAGAATATTTTTATCAATGAAGGTGGCTTTGGGAATGATGGAAGGAGTCAGTGGCCAAATGGGCAGAACACCTGCCCATTCCTGGCTTCTTGGAGAGCTAGGGAGCTGCTGCAGGTGGTGGAGATGGAAACAAGTTCTGGCACACTGTGGACAGACCAAAGGACATTCCAGTCCCCAGGCATGAGAGCAAGAAGGGAAGAGCAGTTACAAAACACTGGAGCTGGTGAGATTGCATCTTATTTAGAGTGTGGAATTTGCTACCTAAACTGAGCCAAAGAGCCAAATGAAGAGCCAGGAAAATGGAGAAAGGAGCTGTGTGTAGAGAACTGACACCATAGCATGGGGGCATCATTGATTCCCTCCATCCCAACAGAGAGCCATTGGTTCTTCTTACACCCATGGCTGTTCTGGTGGGACAACACCTAAGTAGCAAGGCCAGACACTGGGCAAGCTGAAGTGAATCTGCAGCAGTCTGTGCCAGTGGTTGTAAAAGATCTGCAGCTGTTTTCATAGGTGACATAGTTTTCATTGCCCATTATGATGTCAAGTGTGTAAAATTTATGAGGCAGTGTGTTTATTTTAATGTGCAGTGTCTGCATCTCACCAGCCACATACATTTCAATCTTTAATGCAGCCATCTCTTTGGATTATAACACTCTTGCATATTTACTCACACTCTCTCTGAATGGAGAATTGAGCAGTATCTCATGGCATTTTACTAATTAAATAGATTGTGTGTTTTGCTGGCAGTGTGTTGTGAACATTAACTTCTGAAAGCTTTTTCATTTGTCATTGTCTCATTCCTTGGCATTATGATTACTGCAGTTTTATATGTGATAAGACTGTACAGCAAGTTAGGCTCCACATCAGGAATTCCTGCCAGCAGCAATCTGCTCTGTGAGATAGAAGTGTAATGGGATTCATAATGTTCACTCACACTCTCCTCATCAGCATTTCCTCCCTCCTCTTGACTGGGCATTTTATTTGTGTCTCTCCCTGTTCCATTTGGACTGTGGGGAGGGGGGCAGTGCTCTTTTTTGATTTTCTGCTTTAACCTTGACTGTGAAACACTTTCTTATCGGGAAGCTGTTAGATGGGGTTTCACAAAGGCCAGGGTGCTGGAGGAGCACATGGCTGTGAATAGGATGTGTGTTCTCACAGGGACCCTCAGCTCCCTTGCCTCTTTGGCTGTGGAAGAAGCTGCTCCATCCCTGAACCTCCAGCTCAGTGGCACTGCTCTGGCAGGGTGTGATGTGTAAAACCCCACTGCTGAGCACTGGCTTGCTCCTGGCACTGGATGAGGTTTGCAAATCCCCCTGCTGCCTTTAGGTTTGGGGTTGCTGTTGCAGCACTGTGGTGTTTGTACCTGTTTGGGCCCATTTTCTACTATAGAAAAGCCATGGCCATCAGTGTGAATGGTGCTTGTATCCCCTAATTTAGGATGCCTCCATTATTTATCCAGTAAATAGTTTATATTTGGAAAAAGATTCTAGTCCTGATTTCAGAAACTGCTGGTGAGATGCAGATTTAAATTTAGGGATTGGTAAACTCTCAGATTGAGATGGCTGTGTGTGAGCCACGTGCTCACATTTTATTCCATGAAGAACTTGTTGATGGAGAGACCAGATAGCAGAGAGTTGTTCAGTTCTGTATAAATGTAGGATGAGGTTAATACTTCCTAGATTTCACTAACTGGACAGGTTGGATCTCTTTGAGTATAATATGAGACATCTGCAGATGTCTCCATGTAGACACTGGCAAGATGTGCCTGGAGGTGACAGTGCTGGATGTCAGGTACTGTGATGCCTGTCCCAAGGGATGGGAGGGACCTTGAAAATTGCCTTCTCCAGGCACCTCATCTGAAGAGACGCTTCTAGAAATGCTGTTGAACTGGTCCCAAACTTGGAAATGCTTCTTTCTTCCTCCTTGATTCTTCCACTGACCACAGGTGCCTCCCACCTGAGCAATGAAGTGCACACAGCAGTGAAGGTGCTGTGCTGCTGTTTCTGCAGGATTATTGTTCCTTGATGCCTCTTCTCAGCTGCATCTCCAGGAGCTATCAGTCTGCTCCAATCTGATGAAGTACATCCATCTTCCTCTGTCTCCTGGTGGCCTCAGCTCCGGATGACAGTGCCTGTTCTTGTGTGGATGTGTTTGGAACCCCTCTAAGCACACTGATCTCAAGAGCTTTCTAATGCTTGTTGGGCTCTTCTATTTCTTTAAGGTAGGGAGCTGCTCTTATAAGTTACACCTTTTGAATTGATCTTTTTGCTCAGGCAAAATAAGATCAATCAAATCATATGGCTAATAAAATTGATAAAGAACCAATAAAAGCCCGATGACACACCATCTGGCCTGCTGAAGATGAATGAGAAAACCAAGCCACTGCTCAAATCTTAACCTTCCCAATCACATTAGAAGCTCATTCACACTTCATAACAGCCTAATATTTCATTCCAGCTACTGAGATTAATGCCAAAGAATACATAATCAGACAATAATTCTCTGTATCTTTCCATCCAGATGCATCGAGTGGAATCATCAAAATAAACAGATCAACTGTTTATTCCTTCCCACTATATTCACCAGCACTGTAACAGCAGCAACCAAAACAGAACCTCTGCAGGAACTGGGGATCCTGCTGTTAAACAGAGGCAGCTGGAAATAACAGCTTTTCCAAAGCATCAAAATTATTTAGGAGGAGAGTCCCTGTTAAAGTCCACAAAATTTCAAGTTGTAACTCATGGAGCCTCCTGCTGTGGAGCCATCAGTGGGCTTTTGAAATTTTCACCTGACCCTGCCAAGAAGGGTGTTACCACAGAATATAAAGTAGAATCTCAGATGGGGAGCTGAGGTGAGAGCACCACAGTGCAGCCAATGGAGGTGTATCTTACCAAGGGCTTTCAAACATCAGAAAGAAACAGAAAAGCCAAATAAGGGTTACTGGAGGTCATAGCTCTGATCAGCCACATCTATAACATTGAGTGACCTTTCAGAAACTGAACATACCCTTCACATGGATTGTGATCCTGATGCACCCTGAAAATATGAGATATTTTAAGAAATATTGACAAATTGTCAGTGTAATCCTACCAGACAGGGCTGGAGATTTAACTGCATATCTGAAGTACAGATTGCTGAAGGCTCCTCATCTCCTCCTGCCCCACTGCTGAGCATCCCTCTTGTAACACGGGGTGTCTTGTACAGGTCTGCTGCAGCACTGTGAGCTGTTCACAGTCCCAGTGGCAGGACTTGGTCATCCATCACCCCAAGTCCTAATCAGAGTGCTGCTCTGCCCGTGATGTGTTGGTGCAATACATCTGCCCAGAGACAGGGCTGGATATTGCAAACCCACACATCTGCAAAGGCACACGTCCCACGTGGTTATGGATGTGTGTGGAGGGGTGTATGGGCCACACACTGAGCCTTTGCCTTCTTTGGTGTTGGATTAAAACTGTATTGGTGTTTGCAGGGTAGCTCAGGGCTCCCAAAAGAGAGGTGTGCATCTCTCAAAATGCCTGTGGGCCAAAGTAATCCTGGTGTAGCTGCCCCCAAGGGATGACAGGAATTGGGAACAATGACTTTGGTGGGAGGATGACAGCAATTGTGCTCAGTGATATTAAATGACCATTAAACCATCTATTAAGGCCCACAATAAATGGCATACTGAATCATCTGAACCATGCAAAATATCTTAAAGAGCTGCCTTACCAGGAGAACTCAGTGAGTGGTTACACACAGGGTGTAGCTCAATACAATGCATTTATTAATGATACAAAGGAAAAGATAGGCTCATTGCTAGCAAGGTTTGTGGTTTGGAGCAGCAGCTGGCAGACGTGAATAATGGTGAAGGAAGGGCAGTTATACAGAGCTCTGTGGTGTGGAATGGTTTAAAGAACCATCACTTTCAATGCACCCAAGTGCCAACATGTGCCCCTGGGAAGTGGAGTTGTGCCTGGAGCTGGCAGGAAGTGGGGCTGCCTCCTGGAAGTCATTCGCTTGGGGAGGGGATGGGGGGTCATGGTCAATAAACAGTGTGCAATGGTTGTCTGATATAATTGTGTGGCTTGGGGATCTAATGGGAGCCTCAGATTTAAATGGAAAAAATGGAAACAAAAGGGCAAAATGGAACAAAAGAAAGAAAGTGGTATTGCTGCTGTTAGCTGCTGTATTGTGTTCAATGGCCAGAAATGATCTTGGAGTCTGAATGAAGGTGCAATGCCATCCTTACTACTAAGAATAGCCACTTACATTTAAAAAAAACTCTGAGTCTAGGCAAAAAGCCTAATTACAAGAGGAAGTACTCAGAAATAAATATGTGTCTTACAGACTGTAAGCACCTATGTGGGACAAAATATTACTGAAGGCAGAGGGCTGGGGAAATGAGCAGACAAAGACATGGTGAGATGCTGTGTCAGAACTTCAGGCTGGATAAATTCAGGGTAACAACACAAAACTTTTTCCAAGCTAGCAGCCCTGGTGATATTCCATTGAATGATTTTGTGGATTCTGCATCCCCGCTGGATTTCTCTTGGTAAGCTTTATTCAGTTCAAGCAGAAATTATGCAGGAATTACCAGGTGAAATGTTATGCCCTGTATTACGGTGCTGTCATACTCACTGATCCTGATGTTCCCTCCTGGCATTACAAATCTGTGAACCTGAGAAACACATGACTGAAGGGCAGCCATGGTGCAGCTGCTGCATTCTTAAGTGGAGAAAGCTATCTGGGTCATATCTTGGGGAGAGAGATTGTGCTGTGCTGGGGAGACAGGCAGAGGTGAGGGCTGACCTTTGGCTTGTTCTCAGTGACAGGAATTGCAAATACAGGTTCTTTGCAAAAATACACCTTTCCCTGCCAGTCCTAGGCAGCCTTGCTTCTGCAAAGGTCTTCTGCAGACAGGGCCTGGCTGGCTCTGCACAAAGCTTTAGGAGGGTAAGAGGGGAACATTTTTGCAGGGGGGCATACTTAGGGCATGTAGTGGAAGAGTGTGGTGGTGTTCACAGGGGTCCCAGGACAAGGGAAGAGACGAGGATCTGACTCCATGTTTCAGAAGGCTAATTTATTATTTTATGATATTTATTATAGTAAAACTATACTAAAAGAATAAAAGGATTTCATCAGAAGGCTAGCAAGGAAAGACGTGGAATGGGATCATAACAAAAGCTTGTGACTGACCACACAGTCTGAGACAACTGGACTGTGATTGGACATTAATTAGAAACAACCACATGAGACCAATCACAGATCCACCTGTTGCATTCCACAGCAGCTGATAACCATTGTTTACATTTTGTTCCTGAGGCCTCAGCTTCTCAGGAGAAAAAATCCTAAGGAAAGGATTTTTTGTGAGAGAAGAGGGCTGTTTGTGGGGCCACAGGGTGAGCTGGTATGGTTCTCCCTGTTCCAGCAACAATTCAGACCAATATAACCCATGTTTAGCACTCTGGCATCCCATGCTGTCAATGCTTCTCACAGTGCAGCCCAAGATACCATTTTCCTTCTTGGCTACAGGGGCACATTGCCATTGAAGTGACTTGTGCTCAGCTTGGTGTCCACCAGCACCCCCAGGGCCTCCTCTTGGTGTCCACCAGCACCCCCAGGGCCTCTCTGCCAAGCTGCTTTCCAGTCATCCAGCCCCCAGCTTGTCCTGGTGCCTGGGAATGCTCTTCCCCAGCTGCAGGACTTGGCGCTTGCCTTTGCTGAGCTGCGTGACATTCCTGTGGACCCATTTCTCCAGTCTAGTGAGGTCCCTCTGGATGGCATCACAGCCTCTGGGGCATCAACCACTCCTCCCAGTTCTGTATTGTCTGCAGATTTGCTTGCCAGTCAGCTGGCAACAGGAGCCAAGCTGCTGCTGGACATTCTGGCACACGAGGTTTCCATCAGGACTTCCACCAGCTTTCATCACACCTAGGCAGCCCAATGTTCCCAGAGCTGAGTGCCACATTTGGGACACCTCCATACGGACAGAGCAGGTCTGTGTGACAGCAGCCCCTTCAGTCACAGCAGCAGGTGACAATCTATGGGCCAGGGGCACAGGTATCTAGGTTAGGTTTCTCGTAGAGTGTCAGAAGCCAGGACATCTCTCTGGCTGTTCTGGATGGGTCAAGCCCCTGCCAGGGGCTTAGAGACCTTGGCACAGACCCCATAACATCTGTGAGTTTGATTTTGACCCATGGAGCAAATTACCACCTTTATATGAAGGATTACAAGTCAAGAGAGTTTAAATAGAATAATAGTTTATGACAGGGTGAAAAGTAGAATTTTGGGGTTTTTAGAATGGAGTTCAGGAGGCAAGATGGAGGAATTTGGGCATGTTTTGTCTTTCTTTCTCCTCCTTCCTAGCCTCCCTGCTCTGTGTAATGTTGGCACTTTTAGATTGGTTTAAGGTAGGAACGCACTACGTCTAACATAAGTGATAGGTATTGGAAAATAACTGTAAATAAAGTACACATAGTTTGTAGTATAAAATGTTGACACCAGCCCAAGGGTGGGCAGAGTGCCTCAGACTGACCTGCTGAACAGATCTCAGCAGCCCAAGGAAAGGATGTTACAGATAAGAAATAATAAACAACCTCGAAAACCACAGCGGAAGAATTTTGACTCCTTCTTCGATTGCCGGGCTGAGAAAAAAGACTTTTAATGTATTTCAGGGTCATCCTGACCATTAGAGATTCCAAGAGTAGAGGACTGCTGCCTCCTGTGCGTCTTTTTTTTTTTTTTTTTGGTCAAAACTATCTCCTTATCCCTGTGGGCTTCCTCTTAGTGCACAGCCACAGTAGGAGACTTGATCTATCCTGCCTCTAGGCACATCTACACCTTACAGCTGATTTCACTGCAAGCACCAGTGAGTTAATGTGGAGTTTTCTGCTGGAGACACAGATCATGTGGGCCATTGAGTCATGCACAGATGCTAGATCAGACCTCAACAGCTCTTCATCACTCTTAGCACAGCAATAAACCCACACTGGTAATCTCTGACTTGTAGCAAAACTGATGCCCTCAGAGGTGGGGCTGGGCTGCTCTGGAGCCTGGGTGGCCGTCACTTGTTCTGGCATTTCTGCTCTGTTCATCTGGTGTGACATAGTTGCACTCTTAGATACTTTTCAGACTCATTAAATCATGGCAGTTCCCGGGAACTGATTGGGAAGTTGTGTTCTCAGCTCCCTGGAAAATTATTGCTATTACATTGTCACATCAACAGTTGGGGAGGCATTTTTACAGGCAAATAATACCATATCAGGTGGAGACATTAAAAGGTGTAACCAATAAAAAGAACAAAGCAACAGGGATGAAAAATTATTGCAGTGCAGATTAATTGCAAAGCACTTACAGATGTAAAGTGTAAGTCATATAAGTCAGGAAGGGAAGAGAGGGTTTGACAGACAAGGAATAAAATGCAAAGTACAGGAACAAATGCAATTTCAACAGAAAGTTTATGAGGAATTATTGCTCTGAGGTGAAGAATCTGAGGCTGGAAGAAATAGCTAATAAAGCAGAAGGAAAGTAATTTATTATTTGAAGAGGTTAAGGTTTAGGAGCAAAATCTGTGACAGTCCTTTAATATCAGCAGAGATCTGAGTGTCATTATTCCCATGGATAACCTTGAGACCTCTGGGGCTTCTGCAAACTACAGAATGAGACCAGCAATAGCCTATCCTGCTCATGAAATAATTGTGGGTTCTTTCTCCATTTTTCAGAGGGAAACTCAGAGGTAGCAAATGAGAACCTGAAGGCTGAATGAATTTGATGAACACTTAACTTGTGAAATGCATTGCCCCAGGCAGTCATGGAGCTCACCACATTGAGACAATTCATTGAAATAATGGTCCCAAGGAGAAGGCTGCATTGTGGTGGCAGTTTGACATCACAGCTGAGCCAGTCTGGCCTGCTGAGCTGGGAGAGGCAGCACACACCTTTTTTTTCAGCTACCAGGCAGGTGGTGCAGCCATCTCCTGCTCAGTGCAGGCAGCAGCTCCTGCGGTGCCCACAGGTGACACTTCTGTCACTGAGGCTGCTTGACAAGTCCCACTACAGAACTGTCACGTTAGGTTGGCATAATTTTGCTGGACATTAACATTTGGAGAGAGACTTTCTTGGATGGACAGTTTGAAGAGGATGGGATTGAGGATTTTGTGTTTCTCAGCTTCTATCTCAGCCATGCCCAGATCAAGGGTGGGTGTGGTATTTTCAGGGTCCCCAGATGAGGGGAGGAAATGAATCTGACTCCATGTTCTTAGAAGGCTAACTTATTATTTTATGATGTTATATTATATTAAAGAATGCTATACTAAAGAATAGAGAAAGGATACAGACAGAAGGCTGAAAGATAATAACAACAACTTGTGACTCTCTCTTCCAGAGTCCTGACACAGCTGGACAGTGATTGGTCATTATGGCAAAACAATTCACATGAAACCAATCAGACAACCACCTCTTGGAGAAACAATCTCCAAACCATATTCCAAAGCAGCAAAACAAACAAGAAGCAAATGAGATAAAATTGTTTTCCCTTTTCTCTGAGGATTCTCAGCTTCCCAGGAGAGAAATCCTGGCGGAGGGATTTTTCCAGAAAATATGATGGTGACAGGTGGGAATGTGACAACAGACTGGCTGGGGGGTCCCCTTGGAGCAGCCAAGGCCATTTGTCTTCAGCCATTGGCATTGCCTTCAGCTTTCTTCCTAACGTGCTAATTTTCCTCAATGGTGCAAAGGGCTCCAGCACACAGAGGCTGTGTGTACAGTACTTGTGTTTCTAAAGAAAGAAGAATTTGATGTCTTTTCCTGAAGTAATTAATGCAGGGGTTTGAAACCTTTCACTTATGCCTATCCAAACTCCACTCAGCCAATGTCAGTCTTTTGATGAAAAGTGTTTTATAGAAGGTGTTTGAAAAACCTCTGAAAGATTGTCAGTGTCTTGTATCTATACTTGGTGAAGGTTCCTGGAGAGTTTGCCCAACAACTCCATCATTTCATGTGTAAATGTCTGCCTTATGTACAGAAGGGATTTCTGGGAAAAAAAATATTTATACATTTCTGGTTTGTTAACTTGACCATGTAATAGGAAGAAAGCCATGCTGTCAGGCTGAAGGGGGATGAAATAGTTTCTACTGAATTAACAATTCATACAAATATGAGAATGACCATACAAGATCAAATCAAAATCCATCCAAGCCTGTGTTTGGCACAGCCAATAATGTGTCGGAGGAAAATGTAGAACAGAAGAGCAAGCAGACAATTTACCCTATATTTTCCACCAGCACTTTATGGTTACCTTATAAATATACTAGTTTTTTTGTGTGTGTGATTCATTCTTTTGCCTTCACACACACAGATCATAATCCTGATCAGAACATAATCCTATAGCAGTAGCCATGTTATAGATTTGTGTAAAAATGCCTGGTGCTCTCATCAGGCTGAGGTCAGTAATCCAGGTTATAGCAGAGCTGCTGATCCAAAGCCCTTTCTGCTGGAAGAGTCCAGGACTGGAGCTCTTGGTGGTTTAAATACCAGATGGGATTGACTTGATCTCTGGAAACTGAGATGCTAATTTGACATTCTGTAAGAGTAAAGATAGTCCTGGGATTATATTTCACTAATAAACTAACCTTGGTAGTGAATTCCCTCAAATAAATAGAAGATTCACATTGGTATTTCAGTAAAAATCAGAAGCCTTGATAGTACAACAAAGCTGATGTACTGAAGCAAATAAAATTTTTACCAGTGAATGCTTGAAGCTCAATAGATCAGTTCTTTAAAATCAAGAGCATTTATACTTTTCATTACTGAATTTAGTCATATTATAGCAGTAAATACAAAAATACTTGCTATAAATTTTGCTGGCCTTGTATGGTCACATTATTTGTGGGAATAATTGCTACATGGACTAGAATTACATTACCTCAGGTTATTGGATTACATATCATGTCCTGCTGAATTGTAATATCATTTTGTTTAAATGCAAATGCTAAAATAAATGATAGCTTCTGCTTTAGGGCTGTGGATTAGTTATTCAAGATGATCTTACTATTAACTTTGCAGGGAAGATAAATCGGTTAAAGGAAAAAACTTGACATCTTATCAATTTTTTCTATATAGAGGTTTTAGTGGGAAAAACTGCTTGTTGCAGCAGTTTCATTCTAGTTCCTTAATCATGTGTTAAGTAAGCCTCTACTAGGAGTTTAATGTGGAATTTTAAAGTCCTTGGATCTAATGAAACCAGGCACTGATGCTGTGGCAGCAGCAGGACAAGGTGTCTTAGAGTAGGAATAACCCAAGCAAGTCATGCTAATGTTCCTCCTTCCCATCAAAAAATTTACCAAAGTTTTTATGGTACCTAATGGCAACAAATTTAGGTGCCAGAGATTCATTCACAAGAGAGGCAGGTTAGTGCTGTGTGCTCCCAAGACCCCTTTCCAGTACTTAAAAGAGACCTATAGGAAAGATGGGAGCAAAATATTTAGGAAGGCCTCTTGTGATAGGGTGAGGGGGAATTGTTTTGAAGTGAAGGATGGTAGATTCAGACTAGATATAAAAAATCATTTTTTAAAAAATTAAGGTCATGAACCACTGGCACAAGTTGATCAGAGAGGTGGCAGATGCTCCATTCCTGGAAATATTCAAGGCTAGTTTGGGTCAGGCTCTGGTCTAGTGGGAGGTGTCCCTACCTGTGGCAGACAGGTTGGACTAGATGACCTTTAAAGGTCAATCCAAACTGTTCCATAATTCTATAACTCTGTACAAAAATTTTGAGAGAGAAAACTGGGGAGATGGTTGGAAAAACTAGATGAAAGGCAATTTAAAGAAGAAGAACTCTGCATTAACTCCAGATTCAGAGGAAGGACCAAGAGTAGTGGGAAGGGCTGGGAGAGCAATCATGGGTGTTGTGGCTTGGAGCAATGGGAAGAGGAGGCAGTGACTTCACTCTGCCTAAGCTGGTGGGCCTTTAATCTTCTGGTCTTCCTGGGCAGGTCATAACTGGGACACACTGATGGACAGGATAGAATTCAAGCACAGATAGTGATAAGGCTGTAGAGCAGGATTTATGAAGAAAAGTTAAGCACCAAATGTGCCCAGTTTTTCTCTGTGACAGCCTGACATTAGAGCAGCGTAAATACAGATGAAAAGGAAGAGGTGTCATTTAACATAATAGAAGGATGCTGTGAGCAAGGAAGTCTGCACATTAATGAAGACAAAACTCAACCCCTTCTGCATGCTTGGCTGCTCCTGAGATTCCCACCCCCTCAACTCCTCAGCCTGTGCCTTATCCCCCCTCCCTGGAGAGAAATCAATCACTCCCAGCCACATCCAGGTGCAGTGAAGAGGGATTCACTCTCCTGGGAGTCAGCAAAACTCCCTTCCCATTTCCCCAGAGGCTCAGAATAAATCCCCTTAGTGGATGATGGGTTGCACATGGTTCCTGCTCTCCTGTCACCCATATCTCAGGTTAGGTTTGAGGTGTAGCTGGGAGCTCTAATCCAACACTGCTCACTGGGGCACTGGCACACAAACACTTGGCCCTGAGGAACCACTTAGCCAGGGAAATGGGTTACAAAGCTCCCAAACCTCAGGAAAACTTTGGAGACCATCAGGTTGAAAGAAAAACCTGTCCAGAGGAGCTGTCTTCAGCTCTTTTCCAATTCCTCACCCAAGGATAGCAGCTGTCTGAAAGCTCCTCCAGCCCAGGACAAGGAAACCAGTGCTCAGCTATCAGAAAGCACCCAGAAGTAGTAATTTCCCATTATTTGTTAGATTGCATTTTAATTATTGAAAGGCAGCCAGCCAGCATTGGATGGCCATGGCTGCCAAGAGCCCAAAGGCCTTCTGTATAGGGGGTTAAATTTTGTTAATGATCTGAGTTTCTGCCAAACTCACTGCCACATATCAGGAGTGACACTAAGTAGACTTGGAGGCTGTTTCAGTTAAGTGCTTACACTTTATTTACATAAGCCATTTCATCTATTGCTGCTCAGAAAATACAGAAGAGCACAGAGAAGGAATAAGGCTGGCTGAGTACCTCTGGATAGCTGACCAATTTCCTTCTTCACACTGTCAAGTTATTTTTCTGCAGCTGGGGAAGAAATTGGCCCTTATACTGTCATGTTGATTCAAGAAAACTCCTTCTTTCCAGTCCTACCTGCCCTTCTGCCTCTCATTCCAGGAAAGAATTTTACTAGGGAGTTTGGAAATTTTTGTACAAGAGGAATGTTGTGATTTTTGGGTTCCTTTCTGAAGTACTTACATGTCTGTTTTATTTTTCTCTGTGCTCCAGCTCAAGCAGTCACAGAGAGAGTTTAGGTTCATTACCTTCCTTGAAAAAGTCTTTCATGATCTTCAGCTTCCCTCCTGGCTACCAAATCTGCATGCTCCCATCTTCTCCCTTATTTTCCTTAAGGTTGCAGATCAGCTCATCTGTATTTCACTTTTGTCCTTACCTTTGGTGTATTAAATTCAGAGATTCATCTGCCCATTTCAAATTAATTTTCATCCTTCCATGTTCCACTTCCTGAAGCCCATCTCTCATGGTTACCCAGGGCTTTCCAGGAAGCCCTTATGTTATCCCCTCTTTCCAGAACTCTTGTGGCTCCCATGCCAAAGAGGATGGTGCTGTTGCCATCAGAGGATTATCACTGCTACCACCAAATTCTTGGCTGTGATGTTTTTCCCAGGACTTCAGTTTTTTCCCACCTCCTGCATTCAGAAGGATTCAAAAGGAATGAATGTGGCACTGACAATCTGTTCAGCAGTGACCTGAAAGCTCAGGGGTGGTATTGCAGCAGGAGATGGTGCTGACAGGATGGGAGTTCCAGCTCACCATTCTGGTGGCCAGGGGCAGTGTCAGACTGTCCCCTCCTGTGTCAGCCTTGCAGTCAGAGCCCCCTCCCCTGAGCTCTGGATTCCTTTGCAATACTTTGTAAAGTGATTGCCTGGGGACTGCAGAACATCTGAAATGTGTGCCCACTGCCTACACCCACACAGCTTCATGGCAAACACAGAACTCTTAAGCAGGATTTAGGGCTGAAAAGTACAAGAAGTTATGTGGCTCCTTACTCTTAAGTCAAGAAAGCAATCACCTGCCAAGGCAGTCTGTCTTCCCTGCTTTATCTTCTGAGAAGAAATGCATGGCTGATAATTTATAGACGTTAACACAAGCAGGTTATTTTAAGGGAAATATTCACAACCCTCCAGAAATCCCTTCTGTTCAAATTTGGCTGGCCCCTAAATGTCCTGCAGAAAGGTTATTACTGAGTGGTTTAATTCCCTCTCCAGGCCTCCACAGGCATGAGCTATCATTTCCCTTCCCTTCCCTTCCCTTCCCTTCCCTTCCCTTCCCTTCCCTTCCCTTCCCTTCCCTTCCCTTCCCTTCCCTTCCCTTCCCTTCCCTTCCCTTCCCTTCCCTTCCCTTCCCTTCCCTTCCCTTCCCTTCCCTTCCCTTCCCTTCCCTTCCCTTCCCTCTTTTCTGTTTCCACTTCTTATATAAATAAATTTCCAAGTGGAATGCATCTCATTAGTGATTATGTTTCATATTAATTGAGGAAAACCAGGAGAGGACATTGTATAAAGCCCTCAACTGAGCCATAGGCTGAGTACCAGTGTGTTGGATAAGCAGGAAAACAAATTCCCAGGAGGATCAGTGCTTTGTGTTCAGCCTTGCCCAGTTCTTTGTCCTGGCAATAGACTTCCAGGAATGTAAAATAATGCTTAATAAAACTTACGCTTGAAAATGTAATTTGCTTGGGCTATTGATTTAATTAAATTGAGTCAATTTGTCTGAGCACTGTTTGTGTTTTAAATGCACAGCACAGAACCCACAGAAGAATGTTCCTCACTGCAGCTGAGTGCTCTGTTCCTCACTGCAGTGAGGTGAGGAGTGGCACAGGAGTATCCCCGGGCATGTGCCCTGTTGAAAATCTAAATATGGAGGGTTAATAATGAATCAGTGACCTGGTGCTCCAGTTTGGGCTGATGTCTGTGGAGTGGGAGCCCTTTGTTTCCTTGGTGCAATGGAGGAGGGAGAGTTGGCAACTTCACATCAATGGGCATTTTGTCTGTGATTGGTTTTCCTTGTTATTCAACAACAAAAAGGCTTTAAAATATCATGAAACTTGTTAGGCTTTGTGCACCTGATGTCTATTCTAGCAACTGCTTCTCCTTTTTTGGTAAATTTACTCATCTCTATTATTTTGTAATGCCAATTATAACTTCAATTATAACTAATTTATAGTGTTATAACTTCATGATCCATGAGTCACACTGTTTGTCTCATCTGAGAGAGTGGGTTCTGGAAGGCCTCACCTGTGAAAGGTCTTGATGAAAATTTCAAAGGTTCCTCCATTTTGGCATTTGTAAAATGCAGCTATGCTTTTCTTCTTGGTTTAGTGCTGGACAACAATCAACAGGCAGAAGAAACAGCAATAAACCAGTAGTATTAGGAAACAACTCCTTAGTGTAAGAGTATAGAGATAGGTTGCCTTGGATCAATGATTGCTAATAAGGCATGAGAAAATATCAGGCATTTCATTTTTCCCTGTGTCTTTTTTTAAGGCTGAGATGTGGAAAGTGCTACTTTCCACTTACTTATTCTGAACAGGGAGCCAGTAGTGTTCTGCAGAAGTGTCTCTGAAAACTTTAGAACTGATTAAAAATAAGATTTTGAAAGAGTTGAATTTTTTGGCTAGTACAGAATAAAAATGTTGGGTTACAACTGCCTATTGCATTCTGTGCATCACTCTTGTGGGCATGAGAATAAGGAATTACCATCACCCTAAATAACTGAACTTCCTTTGTACAGAGAGTAGAAAATCAAGAATATTTTCTTCAAGCACTGCAGAACAGGGTATCACAATTCTCTCATCTGGGGACCCTGACAGGGCCCCAGACAGAATGGCCACATCACTGAATTTTTGCCTGAAGGCTTGTTCAGCCCTAATTTCCATTCACAAAATCACCTTTCAGGTTCACACTCGGATTTTGAGGAACATGGGTGGTATGAGAAACTGAATGGGATGGAATAAAACCAGAAATATTTTTATTGTTTTGTGTTTATTGCACCATATAAAGCTCAGAAGATGAGTTTGATTTGCTTCTAGCATGATATAATTGTTGTGTTTTTTGTCCTGACACTTCATTTCCTTCCTCAGCCACAGAGTTGCCATTTTATACCATCAATTAATTGTTCATTATTGTTGAAAATGGGAGAGGAATTTGACACTTCCAGAGAAATCCAGAAGTCACAAGGTGTCTGTAGCTGGGCTCCAAGTGTGAGCTCTGCTCCTCTGGTAGTCAAAGGAGACATTCTCCATCGAGCCAAGGAAGTGCAAGTAAATAAACACCCTCATTACGTTTTGCAGTGAGGGCCTCATCACTTAAGTTATTGATATTTCAATCAATTTGGAGAACTCTCAGGATCCTTGCTGCTTACAGACTGCTGACCTTCATGGTCAGTGATGCTAATGCTCAGTTAATTATGAACAGGTTAATGCCCAGTTAGTTATGAGCAGGATCATGCTCTTTAAAAAATGTAAATATGTTTGCTGTCTGAGAAATGATCTAACAGTCAGCAAAGGAATGGTCAGGAAGAGCTGTTGGTATTTTTCCTCCTCTTCATTTAGTTTCTCATTGGTTTTTTAAGTGTTTTGATTAGTTTATTTATCTCCCATTATTAATTATCTCTGCCTAAGGAGTAGAAAAGAAGCAAGAAGACATTGTGATTTTTTGTATCTATTTCCTAGCATCAAGAATATGTCATAAATTTTTAAGACTGCAAATCCAAATGTAAAGAAATTAGTAAATCACAGCCAGAGGTCTCCCTCTTTGTGCATCATTTAGACAGACACATATGGAAAAAATCCATATGAAGGTACAGTTAAAGAATTATAAAATTATAGAATAGTCTTTTTTTTAAAGGAAGAAACCTTTAAAAGTCATCCAGTTCAGCCTCTCTGCATCGAGCAGGGACTTCTGCAACTAGACCAGTTTGCTCAGAGCCCCACCCAGCCTGACTTTGGATGATTCCAGGACTCAGTCCTGGTGCATAGAAATCTACTTGCTTTCTGTGGAATTTCACAGGGCTTTCTGGTCATAAAGCTCCCTGTACAACCACTGGCATGGCATCCATTCCTGCTCCTCCTGAGCATCTCCAATGAATGTCTTCTTCTGGACCTTTGGAATCCTAGTAGCTGCAGATACTGATTTTTTTTAATATCAGCATAGCAAATATAATGTATGGGCTGTAATGTGAGATGCAATATAACAGCACTAATTCCCTCAGCTATTCCATGCTCTGTGATTCACTCTGCCTTTCACCATCTCAGCTGTGAAAGCACCATTCACAATGCTACTGGCTGTGCTGGGAAGCATCTGTCTTGAAACTGTTCCAGAGGGTAATTAAAAGGGAGATGGGGGACTGTTGGAGCCATATTGATTGTTCATATTTATTGATAAAATACTTCTCACTGCTTCTTAATTCTCACTATGGAGAATAAAGGAAAGCAACAGATTTTCAACCATTATTATTTATTAATGTTTATATTAATTAAAATTTAATATTGATATTAATCAAATTCTATTAAAACTCAGCGTAGCTCTTTTGTTTTATTTTTGTTATTTATTAATTTTTAAACAGACCTTATGATCCAGCCAAGCAGTATTTTAATGGCCTTAGTGAAAGAATAATAAAATCCACACTGTGTCCCTTTCTTTTCCATTATCTCCTTGTTGAGCTATCTAAGAAACACTTGCTACTGCAACAGGCTGATGCTTTAAAATCCAGGCCATCCATCTTGCAATTGCTTGCAATCAGTAACATCAAGAAAGTTCTGCAGAGTCAAGCTTTTTTAGGCTCAATACAGGGAGGAAAATTAAATTCCTGTAGTTTTTTAGCTGCAGAATTCATTCAGTATATTCTTCATTTAATCACAATCAAACCAAATTTCTATTAAAACTCATTGTGCATTTGACTGCCCATGTAATAGGAACCACAGCAAACAATGAGGTATTAGTTGTCTTTTTCCTGTCCTTTTCCTTTGACCCTTGAATCTGTACAATATCCATGGAGCGCAACTAACTACAATCTCCGTATTTAATCTTAAATCATAATTAAAACAAAGAAGTGTGAAATGAAAAGCAATCAGACAGAAAATACAGACTCCAGTCAGAGCACTTCGGTCTGTTTTAGGAATATAAATTGGACTGATTGCATATTTGGATCAGCCTAATCAAAGTAGTGCTAGAAACCCAAACCAGTTTTTGAGGAGAAAAAACAGATATAATTGTTAGGTTTTCTGGGCTACAGTGGACAAAACCCAACCAAGATTACAAAAACCTTGTCCAGCACTGGGTCAGTGTCTTGGTTTCTAAAGAAAAGTGTCTGCTAAGGAAGGTAGGAGCCTCCCCTGAAATGGAAAATGTAAACCCCCTCCCTCCAAATTGTTATAAATTTTAAATTAAGAGGCTCTCAGGGAAAAATATGGGAGAAGGAATAACAGCTCTTTATTAAGGAAGAAAATAAAAAGATAAAATAAACAATGCAGTAAACTAGAACATCACTGACAGAGTCAGAACACAACCTGATACCCTGTGGGTCAGGCTGTTGGCAGCAGTCCCATTGGAATTGTGGCTGCAGCCCTCCTGCAGTGTCAGGGGTGGTTCTGCTGGAGCAGGGATCCTGTAGAAAGGTGCAGTCTCTTCCTCTGAAAATCCAGGGGAAGAAGAGGCAGCTGCTGTTCCTCTGGGAAATCCAGTGGAGAAGCTGTGCTGGTGTTCCAGAATCTCCAGATTATATCCAGGCAGGAATGCTTGGCTCCTCCCTCTGGGCTCACATCTCCCAATGGGATGCTGTAGCTCTTATCAGCCATGCAGAGACATTCAATGGCTGTTATCAGCAGATGTTCCCCCAGAGGGAGGATTGGGTGTGAAAGAGATAAGGCAAACTGCCCACTTGACAAAAGACAGCTGCCATACAGATGGCAAATAGAATACAATTTGCTTGGCAATCCAGGACATTCAGGTTGGGAGTACAGGGATGAGCCTGTGCTGGGGGTCCATGGAAAGGCTCTAGTCAGGCCCCAGGGGAAGTGGCAAGTGCCAGCCCTTCTAGTTTTGGTCATCACTCTGTGATTGCTGAGTCAAAAATTGTAAAATGGCCAAATGAACAGCAGCAATGCCTGCTTTGGTTTGGCATCTCACTCAGGGCAGTGCTTAGCCTTACCTTTCGTATTTCTAACTTATCTGATTGTCACTGAGGAGGCTTTGCTGCCATTAAACAAATAGTTTAGTGCTTAATCCTGTCTGTGTCAGCAGCCTCAGCCTGCAAAACATAAAAAGAAAGAAAAAATTAAGAAAAAAAGAGAAAATAGTTCCTGGTTTTGGGTAATCTTTGGGTAAGATTTGTCCTCTGTACATGTACAGAGCTTCATCCCACCTTGACTATTTTTATGTCACCAGGATCCATATAATGAACAGTTTGTGGCCATGCTGTAGATCAGCCCATTTGACTCAAAAATTAAAGAATAGTAATATGAACATCAGGGACCAACAGTGAAGCTCTTTATCAGTTTATCCAGGAGTGTTTTATGAAGGTGGTCAGGTACAGCAGTAACCAGTCTGCTCTCTTTCTCAAAATGACACCCATAAGTGTCCATCCTCATCCTCACTTATGGGTGTTTTTCATCCAAACACTCATAAGTGTTCCTCCTCATCTCTGTCCTTATTATTAACTGGCTGAGATATAAACTGTTCAAGTGGCAACGTATTTTTTCATCAGTGTTCCACAGTAGGAGAGAATCTCATAATCCTACATAAGTGGTTTTAAAACAAACATACTCTGGGTCCTCTCAAGAACTTACAAAGAAAGGATCTCCATCAGCTTTGTCAGGTTTTGTTCTATTCACTCTGCATTTGGCCCATATCCACCATCAGTCTTTGGCTAAATTAGAATCAGCTCAATTTGCTCTACCTCTTGGGTGGACAATACAGGAGAACTATCTTTCTCAAGGGAGATTTTATCTCTGTTTGAATCAGGATTGTGAAAAATCTCATTGCTGTGTTGTCTTTCCAGGCTGCAAATCTAATTAATGTGAGCCCAAGAATCTTGGGTATTAATCCTGAATTTAGCTATTTTTAGGTGTTGACGGTAAAGTACAGACAGCTGTGCAGCAGCAGGGAGAAGGACAACTTTATCACCTTCTCCAGGATGGTACACCTGGGGTCAGGGAGGACCTGGGAGGGAGAACTGCTCCTTCTCTCCTTTCCTCACTTAACTGGGAAAAACTGCAGGAACTGGGAGACTGTAGGAGAGGAGGTGACCAGCAAGTTCTGAAGGGAGTGAAGGGCCACACTGAAGCCTTCAAGGGTGAGGAAGGAAGGAAGTGAGGAAGGAAGTGAGGAAGGAAGTGAGGAAGGAAGTGAGGAAGGAAGTGGCGGAAGTGGCGGAAGGAAGTGGCGGAAGGAAGTGGCGGAAGTGGCGGAAGGAAGGGAGGGAAGGAGACATTTTCTACAAACTTTGAGGGATGCAGAGTCCATTGATCTCGAGAAGTCACTGAAGGTTGCTGGGCTAAGAACCAGCTGGGGAGAATGGACCCAGCAAGTGAGGACTGGGACAGATCTCTTTACACCTCCTTATTCTCAGTCATTGCACCCATAAGATCCAAGTTTCATCCCCCTAAAAGTTACCTACTTCCTTCTAGAAGGTGCTTTGACAAAGTGCAGAACTTCAGTTTTTGATGGGGAAGATTGAGGCAGAGGCCTCTCTAAGCCTGACACCTCACACAGCACTGGAGATCCTGGCCAGGCTTGTGTTGGGGCTCAAGCCATGCTGTCCAGCAGTGATTCCACCCTCAGTCTCCCTGGCACCAACCTAAGAGCCTCCCTGGCACCAGGTGGTGGAGGATTGGCACCTTGTATCTTTTTCTTGAGAACACCATGTGCTTGCAAAGGCTGGGAAGTGGCCTGGTGCAGCCAAAGTTCTGACCACAAGCCAGATTTTCCCCAGTAGCATTGAGCAGAGAAGAGGGAAGACATGAAAATTATTAGTGGTGCTTTCCTGTTATAATTTCCATGGTTTAGCAGGAAGATTACTCTGTCTTTCCTTATGGTTTCACATGAAGGGAGGAGAAAAGCAGGTGAAATCCTGTGTTGAGTGAAGTGCTGCTCATCAGCAGGGCATTAGCCACTGATAAGGGGAGAGTGTTTGGTGAGGGCTGTGACTGCCCAGCACTCCAGTCTGACTACAAGACAATAACACAGATGTTCCTCATTCCTCCTGCTTCTGATAGTGCTCTTCTCTCCTTCCCACTCTTCAGTTTGCCCCCTCTTTGATACTCTTCTCAAACTTTAATTCTCTCAGCATTTTCCTCCCTGCACTGCCAGCACTCTCTCCTAATTTCTCCTTTCATGGTATTTCCCTCTTATCTACTTTTGAGCCCAAATTAATTTTGTTTTGTACCACCCCATTTTCTTTCACCAGCTCTATTCTTCCTCTTCACAACCCTAACTCTGTTTTCCCAGGAGGTCTGGCTTATCCCAGCTCTTTGAATTCAATTAATTGATCTTCATCAGCCAGATTGCCATTGGCAAAGAAAACCAGCACGCTGACTGTCTTTGTGCTTTAACTTCTGTTTTATCCTCATTTAATTTGTGCCCTTTGCAGCTTATTGAGCCCTAATTACCTCTGCTGCCACCTCACTGTATTCAATTATAGCCTCCATCTCACTGACCTGATGTCTCTGTCCTCATCAAATCTCACCTTTCTGACTTTGCCATTATTTTTGTACAAAGTCAGTATCCTCAATGGGGAGCTCAGTTCTTCCAATCTTGCTTCATTTTCTTGACTCCTTCCAAGCACTTTTCCTGTATTTCCCTGCCTTCACTTCTCCAAGATATTATGGGATTCACCAGAGCACAGACAGACCAGGCACTCAGGCAGTGGTTTCAACCAGGGCATCTTGACCTGGCTTGAGGAAAATTGATCTATACACCAGCATCTCATAGTAAGTGTAAAAAAAATCTCCTATACCCACAGCACAAGCCCTCAGATGCCCATACAGGGCTATTTAATACATTTTGCTAACATTTTCTGGTGAAAATAATCCCTCTTGTGCCTGGCTACCTCCTCTCCTGCTCCTTTCTTTCCTGTTCCTATTATCTCTTCTCCCATCATCCCATCCTATCTCTGTCAGGTCATGATCCTCAGATATGCCTCTTTCCAACAGTCTGAATTTCCCATATCCTTCACTCTCTGACCTATTTTTGCACTTCTCCTTCTCTTTTCCTTCCTACAAGTGTGGCCATAGTGTGGTGCTGACCACAGCAGTCACACCTTCACTCTCCCTCCACTCTCTCTTAATTCTCCTTTGTTTCTTTATGCCTGATTTTGTTAACTTCTCTGGAAAGGCTGATGCTTTCCTTGTAGCTAACATCCTCTCCCTTTACCCCATTCTAATTTTTACCTTTGTTTTCATATTTGCTCTCTCCCATGATGGTGATTTCTGAGAGATTTATGGGCTGTTGTTAGGAAGTGGGGATGGTTCACCACTTGAAAAACTCTAAGCCACAACACAGAAATGCCCCTGAAAGTGCATTTCTCACAGAGTTGCTCCTTCAAAGTGCTGGGGTTTGACCTGTCCAGCCTTTTTTGCCTCTTGCTGTGAAGCCCCTTCACATGGCTAAGTTGGGCTCTGGGTGATGTCTGTGATTCTGTCCTTGCCCACCAGCAGGTGTCTGGTGTGTGCTTGTATCCCTGGGGGTCACCTGCATCAAACTTCATCCACTGGTGGCAATATACCATGGTCCATGGTGCCTCTGATAGCTCCTAATTTCATTAACCTCACTAGTGCTTCTTTAAAACAAGAAATTCTGGCAACTGCTGCCATAGTGCCCATGTCAGGGGTGTCATGCAAAAAGATCCTGGGCATGAGGTCTTAAAAAATGCTCATTCAGGTGATTTGTTTCTGGTTTTGTAATCCATCTCATAGGTGAGGGGGATCTGGACAATTGCCCTTTCCAGGCTGTGTGAGTCCCAAACTCATCAGTCAGAGCTCTGATTCCTCCCAGTGTTCTGATTCCCATTGCAGCTCTTTTCTCAGCTGGGTGTTTGACCTCATCAATGATCCCAGAAGCTGCACTGCTCTGCCTTGGCTGAAATTTTCCCTGTTTCTCACAGTGCTGGTGCTGAGATGTGGCCTTGAGGAAACTTGCAGACCATGGACATTGAGTTGTACATTAAATACACCTGCCCCAATCCTTTGCTGTTCACAGGGAGCCAGGGTCCCCTGTCCTGCAGCTGAGCCTCCAAAAATGTCTCCAAAAATGACCTCGATCTTTTCTCTCCCACAGTGATATCTATTGCTCTGGGTTGGGAGGGTGGCTCCTGAAATTTTATGCAAATTCTCCAGTCATTAGTGCAGCCTCAGATGAATATTTGCCTGTGAGGGAACAGGCTGGGAGACTTTCCCTGAGTTATTTTCTCACCTGGGGCTTGCTCCAGAGGCCATGGGCAGAGTTACTGCTGGATCTCTCACTCACAAAGGAGTGAAGCATGACATGCCAGGTTCCTCCTCTGACCTTATGTTAGAAGAGAAAGTGCTTTTTAGTACTTTTTCTTTTTGACATGATTGTACCCCTTTGTATTCTTCCTATTCTTCCTGAACATTAAAATCCCTTCACAATCCCCTTGCTAACCACAAAATTCCTTTTTTTCCTTCCTCCCTGTTTTATTCTGCTGTGTTACTAGAGAGATAAATGAGAATAAAACAAAAAAAGTGTAAATTTGGGAAATACAGTGCTATTTTGATTATCTGGTTGCTTTTGTGCCATCATTGAAAATTCTATTTCTGTGTAAGAAATTCTTTTAAATCAGAGGAGAACTTTCTGCCTTCACTGCTCATTGAGATGTTTTGTGGTACACACAGGTACAATAATATGACAGCAGAGCTTCAGGTATGCTGAATGATTCCCATTTATCCCAAAGCTTTGCATGAAAGCAAATTATTATGAAATCATTGAACAAGTCTCTTTCTAAGGCTCCCAGAGCAGGCAGTCTGAACCCAATCCCTTCCTAGAGTACAATGAAATGAGATCTTCATCCCTATTGCAATATTTATCCCAAGGCATCACATGGAACTACAGAGCTTAATACTGCAAGGAATTTCAGTAGCATTTTTTATCATGTCCAGCTTACATTTCAGCCTTGCTTTCATTTACTTACCTTTAAATTCAGTCTATTTACTCTTCAAATGTACACTGTGGCTATTTCTACCTGGTAAAAAAATAGATAATGTGTGTGCCTACAGCTTGTTGTAAATGTGTACAGAAGCACATTATGGGGTCAGATTTTCAGGATACACAAACCAACACTATTTCTTTAATGTGTTTGTAATATCAGCCAACTTTCACTGCTTAGAACTATTTACAGCTATTTTCCCCTTTACACAATGCACAGGTTTCAAGGTCACAGTTACCAATAAAATAGAAGAATTGGGTCAGACTGGAGTTGTCTGCACCTACTGTAGGATGAATGAACTACTTAAAATTGGTGGTGGTGCCACAGGCCCCAGCTGACACATAAATTGGTGAGTGTTAAGTGTGTGGGCTTGGGAAGTTTGTGTCTGGAAGGAGGAATTCAGAGTTTTACTGCCTTATGGGTGTGCTGTAAGCGAAGCAGAATGATGTGATGATGATGGCACTGGGTAGGTTACCCGAAGTGTTGTGTGATTTGGGGCACATCCTTCACCTGGACACATTCTCTCTGCTCACTGGGATGAAATAAAGGTGCTGTTCCTCTCCTCTGTACTGAGAACCTTAGAGCAGAGCAGCTTTTATTCTCTAATATAAAGCCCTCATTGAGAAAGACAGGTTGGATCTGTAGGATGCATTGCCCGTGGAGCTGGGCACTAGAGCTCCTCTGATTTGATGATGGATCATAAACAGTCCCATCATTTTTTGGGTTCCCAGGGCAAACAGGCAGAGGCAAATCTCTATGACTTCCAGGAATACTGGGCTTTTTGTGAAATCTGCTCCTTCCCTAGCCTGGCTAAGGGAGGCTCTTTTATGTGAAAGTGCCTTTTCCCTCCACATTCCTGTCAGTTTTCTTTCAAAGCTATCTCAAAGTGGTAATTTGGGAAATCAAGCTTAAAGATTCCAATTCCTCTGTTGACAGACCTCTTTCAGAGTGCAGGTCACTTCTTCAGTGGTGATTCACTTTTTGCACTCTGAGTAATAGGTTTCCTATTTCATTAACTCAAAAGTTGTGTCAGAATGAGACCTTGTGTCCTGATGTGGTGGTGGAGCTACAGCAGTGAACACAGCAGCAAACCCCAGCCTATCTCCTCTCATTTAGGGTCCCTGCCATCCTTTGGAGCAGGTGAAGGGATGTTCCTTAGTTTTTTGGGCACATCTTCTGCATTTTAGGCATCTGCCATGCCTTTGGACAGTTGCTGCATTTGCTGTCCTGTTTCCTTTTAGGGTGGATGCATGGGAGGGCGGTGCAGGTGTGCTGAGCATGGGGTTTTACTGCTGGGATTGAGCTGGGAGCAGCAGCTGCTTATTTCTCTGGAGCTCAGGCTGGAGTGGAGACAAGATGGGGAAAGTGGATGTTTGGAGATGCTAAGGATAAAATGGTGAGGAAGGGAAGTGGTTGTTAATCAAGGAATGTGGTCCTCACGTAGAGATTCTCATGAAGAGCATTGCGCAGGGAAAGGGACTGTAAGAAATGTGAGAAAAATAGCTTTATTTTTGAATAGGAGACTAAAGGAGGGTATGAAAGCCACTGATGAGCGAGAAGAAAACACTTCAATCAGTTTTTTGTTATTTGTATTCATTATCTGTGTCTGACTATGTCTTGGGATCAGGCAGGGATTCTGCCTTGCTTTTGTGCTTGGAGGGCTGCGAGGACCTGAGAGCCAAGACCTCATTTCTCAAGATCTCCTGTGGCTGGAGGACAGCTTCATCCAAGCAGGCAAGACCTGGACATTTTGGGTATCTCATGTTCTGTGTCCAGCTGAGAGGAGTTTGGATGGCATCACCACATACAGGTGAGATCCAGGTGCCCACTCTGGTGTCCCTCCCTGGCTTCTCCTTGCAGGTGGCTCAGAACAAAGGGGTGAGTGAGTCAGTTTAGAGCTTGTTCATGCTTTTCCAGTGCTGTTACCAATAATGATTGTAAAAATTTAAAGGCTAACATGCAATGGAAGAAGCTCTTCCTGAGAGCTTTGTTCCAGGACCAGAGGTAATTTCTCCGAGGCTGATAATGTTGAAAATTAATAATTCCCCATTTGAATTAATTAATGTATTTTGGTTGTCTTAGTATTAGGAATGTAATGAAGAAAAAGTGGATGTGGGGGAGGTGAACCCAATTAAAATGTAATTGTTTAATTCAATTCACAATCTGTGAAAATAAGATTTTATAATTAAAAAGAAAAGTAGATTTGATGATCTCCACTACCACATTTGGAGTCCATCTATAGAACAACAAAAAGAAATTAAAAATGTTTGTGTCTGGAAAGAGCATCTGGTATGTACCCCTCCTTTCTGACTAGCTAAGAGTTTATTAATCACTTACATGAGAATAGAAAAAGCCATTCAAAAGGAGAAAATATGTAATGATCCTTTACTGCCACTTCTAATACTGGAAATTTGTAATGTATCATAGTGGGGACCCTCCTCCAGCATGGTAAGGTTTATAAGCTTGATGAAATGACTGCCTACTTACTAAATCCCATCTGTTCCAAGTACTGCAGGAAGCTCTGTGTTGCACTAGATTTTGGCAAACAGTTATATGAGGTTCAGCCCCATATTAGCATTTTAATTGCTGCCTGATTGCTTTTATGTTGCAAAACTCAGCTCGAAACAGTGTGTAAGTTGCAATTAGTTTTTACTGTGTGATTCATTAGCTCCTCTAAAGCATGTCGTGCTGCAACATTTGGAAGGTAATTTGCTAGAAACATTAGCCCTGGCATTCAGGGGTGGGGAGTGGCACTGGAAATGTGGCAGTCCTGCCTTTCACAAACAGAGCCCACATTGGCTGCCAGGATGTCTTCTCTCCAATGAGACTGAGCTAACAGCTGTGGGTGGAATTGTCTCACAGTGGCAGGTTTGCCACATAAAAAAGCATCTTGGTCATGCAGCCTGCTCTGTGTGGGTTCACATCTGCCTGGGATCTGGGGGGAGCTGGTAGAATGGACACAGGTGGGAGAATTCCCTTCCTGGGGGTTTGGCTGCCTGGTTGGTGATGTTCCTCTGGGGGATTTTCTGATGCCTTCTTCATGCCTCAAAATGTCACACTTCTTTTGGAGATGCTGTCATGCTCCCATTGCTTGTGATGGGGAGGGTGTGTGTGTTCAAGTGACATTAATCAGTTTTTCCTTGGGAAAGGGTGTTGTGAACGGCGGAAGAAATGCCTCACACAATATGCGTGAATGGCAAATCCTAAAGTTTATTGAAAGCTCACACATATTTATATTGGTGTTAATGAAGCTTATACATATTGCAAAAGCTGAGCTCATTATTGGCTAAAGCACACTTAGATCAACCACACCTACTTCTATGCTCTAATGATTATTTTGTTTCTATGTTTACATTCTTCTAGCTTCTCTACCTAGGATATCTTCATTTTCTGGCAAGCGATTTTCTCCCCCATCTTCCTGTTTCAGCGAAGGTCACTGTGACCTTTGTCAGTGATTGGGCACTGGTTTCACAATCCCCAGCTTGTTTCCCCTATCCTTATCCATCGGTATCACATCTAAGCGGCCTTTCTCAGCTAGCTAATTATCCAAAAAGCTCTCTACAAAAGGGGAGGAAATTAAGCACCATTTTACAGCTCTGCTACCTCTATCATCCTATATTCCTCAGGCAAAAGCAGGTATTTTAGCTGGGTTTAAAACCAGCCAAGACTTCTTAGGCCCATTCTGTTAAGAATGGAATGGTTCATTTTGCCTGCTTCCATCTCTTTTGGAAATTATTGTCTCTGACAGAAAAAAAATCTGCATGAGGACATGATCAGTGAATTTTCTACTGTTACATGGTGTGACAGCTTTTTTGAGTTTCCGTGTCAGTCATGTTATTTTATTTTCCATGACTGGATGAAACTACCCTGGGAAGGGTTGTTCTGCATGTGGCTGCTGGCAGTCCAGATTCTAAATCCTGGCTGTGAATGGCCTGTCTGGGATGCACCACACCACACCTCACACTTCAGCACTCACTGCTAGCACCTCTCTGAAGGTGTAAAGCTCAAGATGTGGCCTATGATTTTATGGAGGAATCTGAATTTTTCTTGACTGAATAAAAAATGTTCTTGACATGAATAAAAACTGGATGCAGAAAACAATAGCTAAAACATCTCCCCTCTGAGCAGTTTCCCACAGGATGTTCTATGTTTCCTTTCTTCTATTTTCACAAACTCTCTGAAGGTTTGAAGTCAAACTTTTGTGCATCTTGGCTGTCAGAAGTTTTGCATTGGGAGCATTTGCCAAGTGAAGAGAAACAATTCTCATTCCTGCAGAAATACACTTAAGTCAAATTAAACTGCCACATTTGTAATTATACAACAAATTAGGTGAAATAGAAAGTTTCAACACTTCACCTCAGACTGTAACAACTCACTCAATTTTCTAGCATATGCTTTACACCTGTAGGAGTCAAAAGAACCTGCAGCTGTTTAGTCTCCCCTGTTGGTTTGGTGTTAAGTGGCAGCTTCCTCCCAGCCTTGATTTTCATCTCTCGTTTTCAGCATCTTGCTGCTCACACCAAATTGTAATGCAGAGCGTGGTCTGTGCTGGGAGATTTGAGATGTGTGCTCTAGTTGTCTGAATTATTCCATAATTCTGATTATGGAATAAGGGTTTTTTTCACTTCTTTCAGCTCAAGGTGTACAGTGTGTTCTGTGTTGTGCTAGGATAGACTGGCTGCTGAGAGCATCAGTGCAGAGGTCAGCTGCCAGGTAAAGGTGTGGGACTCCAAAGATTTGATGTTGGGGGTGAGTCAGAAGTGCAGGGTTTATGCCTCATTTTGTGTTTCTGCTGCCTGGAAAGTGAAAGCCATGGGAGGTGTACTGACAGCAGCAGAGGTAATGTCAAAGTGGGAAAGATGGAAATCTTTCTCCTGCTGCCTTTTCCTATTTCTATAGTTTCTAGTGCATGGAGCCCAACCAGCCAAAATCCCTCCTGAAGGTTTACTTGGTAGTCACTGTTGGGCTGCTGTACCAGCACTACCTGTGAATAATTTCTCTGAATTTCTATGGAGTGGGAGCAGGTGGAATTTCCCAAACAGGAGTTTGCCTTGCTCAGGTTTGAGGGCTAAGTGCCACTGACAGGTGTAAAACAGCTGCTCTGACTGCAGTGAAATGTGAGTGACTTTGCTGTGCGTGTTTGAAGTCTTGCTCCAAATACAACAGTCCATGAAGAAAGGGCCAGGGAAATCAGAAGCACAAATTGCTCTGCTCACCCACTGCTGGCCCACACAGCTGGGCAGGCAGGGCATGTGGGGAAGGGAAAATGAGATTTAAATGGTGCAATTGCTTCTTTGGGGTCTGACAAGCAGGAAAGTGGGCACTGGGTCTGTTGAACTCTACTGGTCCTGTCCAATTGCCCTGGATTTAGTCCTGTAGTGTTACCCAGGCTCTCCTGGGGATGGGGATTATTCAGTTCCCAGCAGAGCTGGTCTCCAGGAGTGTGGCTGAGACTTGGGTATCATGATAATGTAACCATGAAAATATAACTCCTCTGTTGCAGTGGAAATGTTTTTCTTCAGCCCAACTTAAACTGTTTAAAATGATAAACTAAGCTGGGAAAAAGTCCAAAAGTCTGTGTTACACTTGAGTAGGACTGTCTGGGTGGTGTGTGTGTGTGTAAGTAACTGAGAATTACATGGGGCATTGTAGTGATCAAAATTTACTGCAGAGGCAAATCCTTAAACCAGAGTCAATAACATCTTTTTTGGACAGCATGGCTGGAAAGAGTTTTTTTCCACACTAAGTTTTTTTTTCTGTATAAGCTTTAAAGGAAAGTGGTGACTTGAATACATTTATATTCAAGAAATAAGCAAATAAATTAAGACTTTTCTCTAAATACAAAATTACTGATTTCTTTTTTTTCCACCTTCCCCAAACATTTTTTAGTGATGAAGGGCAGGATGAGAGTGTTGTCAAAATTTTTTCATCCCAGCACTTTCAGTGGGTGGTATTTAATTTCAGAGGTTTCTTCCTTCTCTGTCTGCTCTTAGAGCTGACCTCAGAGATTTCCTTTGCCCCTGCAAAAAAAAATGACTAAGACTTTTGGAGATAAGGCATTTGCTTTGTGCCACCAATGGGTAAAAAGGGGAATAAAAGCTGATGACAATATAGGTCTTGGTACATACTTAAAAAAAATATATGGCAGCCTAGTGCTGCTCAGATTTCCAGCTTTCTTCTCCTATTCATTTTTCTTTTACAAGTACAAGGTGCAGGTGGGAGAAGTTTGAATAAGTTGGCAGAGACATTTTGTGTGAGACTGTGCTGCTTTTAACACACCCCATGTACCACTGGCAGTGTTAGCCAGCACTGCTGCTTCTGTGAGACTTTTGATGGTGACATTGTGGTTTGCTGAAAAGGCTCTGAAAACCTGTGGAGAGACAGATTTTCTATTTCACTGTGTTTTATAGATTGTCTTTTGCAAATGTGTTTTACTCTGGTAGAGGAATGAAAAACTTCTTTGTGACTCAATATTTCAATCGCATGGCATTGTGAGGGGTGAGGGCAAGAGTTCCTAGTCCAACTTTTCAAAAGGAAAGTGGGTGCAAAATGTACACGGGAGAAGAAGATTTCATCCTTGTTTGGATGGCTGTGGGCTGGAGGAGAGGAGATTAAGGCAAGCCTGGAGTCAGGCTGGCATGGGTGCAAGAGAGTGCCTGATGTCTGCTTTCCTCTGCCAGCTGCAAGGAGTGGAGATGTCTTCACTACTGCAGCATAATGGAAAAATTCAGTGTGACAGCCAGCCTGATGTTCACAGGGACCAGCAGGAACGTCCTGCTCTCCCAGAGGAAATGGGAGCAAAGGAAATTGTACCTTAAAGGAGAATTTTTCTGCAGGAGTGACAGATCAGAGACGGCACAAAGCAAATGTGTAAGAAACCCCCCACATGCATCTGGCTTTGGAGTGAGACCAGCCCTTTTCTCTGAGATGCCACACAAGTGCCTGGTGATGGCAAAAGCTGGTGGTAAGACAAAAATAAAAATATGGCAGTCACTTTCAAACTATCAAGCCAGCTGACATCAGTGGTGCGGAAGATCAATCAATGGTTGATTTATTTATCCCTGTATTTCTCTGGCACACCCAGCCCCTGTTTCTGGAAAAGGAAAACATTTGTGTGTTTGCATATTGTAGGAGCTGATTTGTCAGTGGAGCAGCTCAGGATGTTGGTTAAGTGAAAAATAATTTTGTGTGTTTTAGTAAATGCAATTCATCAGAAGCTGTGCAGATTAACTGGGTTAGAGCTGCACTGAACACCATGGCATCTGCAGATAAAAAAAATGATAAATTATGATATTACTCTTGCTCTATGATTCATTGGGAAGAACTCAGAAGCCAAGCATTTTCTTCAAAGAAATTATTCAATGAAGACTGAGCAGTGACTATAAAACAACAAAACACCTCCTTTGCAATGGTTTTAAATATTGTTGTACATAAAATCTAATTTATATGGTATTAAAGGCTTTTCTTTGGACTACAAATCATCTTTGAAAAATGCATCCTGTAAACGGTTCATCAGATGCATCTCAAATACTTTTATGATTATTAGTAAATGGAATTAGAGCACCTTGTAGTAGTTTTATTACATTTTGCACAGCTGTAATGGATTACAGAGAGGCTCTCACTGGTGTAGCTCCGGCTGCATAGCAGCTTCTGAGTCAATACACATTTTTCATAGGTTCTTTGTTTTTTGGGTAGATACACTACTTTGCTCTGAAATGATCCATGCCTGATGCCAGCTGAGAGTGGGAGCAGTCAAATGGAGCTGCCTCTGCTGGTTAAGAGAGCCCATGATGCGTGTAAATGAGTGGCCTTTGCCACCTGGTTTTGTTTATTGCTTTGCCTGGCAGGGGGAAGGAGACCTGCTGCACCTCAAGGAGGTGTGGGAGAGTGAGGGGATCACCTTAGGTCATGTTGGTGTTAATTGGGGTGTTGAGGGTGCCACCAAGCTCCCATGACACACAGCGGTGCTAAAGGAGCCACTCCAAACCTGTGTCATTCTGGGATGGCATTTGGGGGCCATCTGTGACAACACACAGTGCCCAAAGCAGTGCTTGGTCCTGATGTTTATGGGGCTGGATGTGGCCCCCTCTCTGCAGCTGGGCTAGAGAGAAATGAGTGTGTTTAGGGCATGAATTATTTCAGCCAAGCTTGTGTCTAGTTAGTGTGCAACATCAATATCTTCATTGGTATCCAGAGGTAGCTTGGGTGGACATGAATTCGGTCAGATGAAACTCAGATGTTTAATCTAAACTGCTTGTGTGGGGCTTTCCAACAAAAACAACAGAGAAACAGAGCATGGTTCATCCCACCCTTATTGAAACCTCCAGATGGGATGGATTTATAGAACCAGTAAGGCTGGAAAAGACCCCTGCTAACCCAGCACCACCATATTCACCACTAAACCATCTCCAGGTGTCACATTGATGTGTTTTATGAACACTTCCAGTGATGATGATTCCAGCACGTCCCTGGACAGCCTGGTCCAATGCTTGGCAACCCTTACAGCGCAGAAATTTTTCCTAATATCCAATCCAAACCTCCTCTGGTTCGACTTGAGGCCATTTCCCCTCATCCCTGGCATCTACATGTGCTCTCCACTGACTGCAGAGAAATCCTGGGTGAGTTGTTTAGGCAGCAGAGCTTATCTGGGGTCAGCTCAGGTCACACAGGATAAATCTGAGCTTTACAGGCTCAGATTTCTGCTGCCTAAACTCTGCAAGTTTCATCCAACTGCATACCATGTAGTAAAGAATACGAATTCCTCCAGAACTTGTGTATTTTTGTCCTTAACTTGTCCTAGTTACAGCTCTGTGCCAAGGTCCATCCAGAAACTGGTCTTGGCTTCTGATTTATAGAGATACTTTGAAAATACAAGCCATTATCCAAAAAATAAAGTATCTTATCTCAGTAGTGCCTGGACCAATAGCACTGGTGAAGTTCTCACTGCTCCCATGATTTCTCACATTTCCCATGATTCCCATGATTCCCATTCTCACTGACTCTAACTGAAATCCCATGATTTCCTTGTTCACAAAAGGACCCCTGTGCTTGCTGGATGAGTGTTGAAGTAAAGCACCAGCACATAACTGCTTTGCTGAACAGGGATTGATTAAAATACATACTTTGGGGCCTTACTTAATTATGTGTTGGGGACTGCATAATTGGCACAGTACTGAAGACATTTAATAGCTTTCTTCTGATAAATCTGTACATGCACAGCAGTCCTGAACTGTAATTTAGCATGATAATGCCAGCTTCATCAAGGCCTGTGGAAAAAAGCAGGAAGACATTGGGCTCTCTGTGTCCTTGTGAGAGGACTGAATTAGTGATTGCAGCCTCTGATCTGATAAAAAGCAGTTCAGTGTATTTTTCCACTGAAATAGTTTCTTGGGCAGAATGAAGGAGGCCCTGCACAGCTGGCAGAGACTGAGCTCCCCAAGGTAGTCAGGTAGATTTTGACCCACTGGTCAGAGTCAGGCTAGCAAACAGTGACACAAGATAAATTCACTACAGGACATTACAGATTGTAATGCCCTCAGTAAGTTTTAAATAGTAGTTCAGTGTCTGATGGGAGACACTAAAGCTTGGTGTAGTAAGAGTCTGAGCCCTCTGGTCTGTATTTTCAGGGTTAATAGAAAGCTACATCAAGGGAAATATAGGTTGGATATTAGGAATAAGTTTTTTACAGAAAGGGTGATAAAGTACTGGAATGGCTGCCTGGGGAGGTGGTGGAGTCACCATCCCTGGATATATTTGAGGAAAGCCTGGATGTGGCACTGGGTGCCAGAGTTGAGTTGAGGTGTTGGGGCTGGGTTGGACTCAATGATCTTTAAGATCTTTTCCAACCCAGTCATTCTGTGAATGCTACACTACCAGAAGCTCCACAAAATGTGCATATTTAACAAGTATCCTTCCTTGAGAACAAGTTGTGACTGTTTGCTTCTTCTCTTTGTTGCAATACAGAGGGAAAAAGACAAACTTGTGCTTTCAGACCCAAGCAGGAAGAGGCAGGAGAGACCCCTGATGGGGATGCAAGATGTGATCTAAAGGCTGCACAGGTCACTCTGGCTGCTGGCTTGTCTCTCCCAGCCATGGACAGGCTTTACAACTTCTCCTCCTTGCTGCTGCCTTTCTCCTCAGTCATCCTCCAGGGCAGCTCCCCTGTGTCTGTGCTGGTGGGATCAATGCTGAATAAAGCTTGTCAGATGTGTTGAGTTGGGAAGAAATGTGTTCTTCTTTGCAACTGTGAAGGCATTGACTTTTATGTTTGAGTTTTCCTGTGTGTTTCTGGAGCTCAGAGTGTGCTGTGCTGTGTAGTGCAGGGAAATAAGGCTCTGGAATACTGATACCCCTGTGTCCAGGGCATCTAAGGTGGGTGCAAGGTCCTCTCTACCTCAAAGAGTCTCCAAAAAGTAGACAGGTGAAGAAAAAGTCACGAGATGTTTAAATTTGTTAAGAAAATTGGCAATTTGGCTAGCAAATTCAATCAAAGCCTTTGAATATGCATCATAAAACATGAAACATTTGCTCTGAAGGGTGAATTTCCACCAGCCAGTGCTTCACAGCTCATGGGATGGAGGGTGTGCTTGCCCTGAGGTCCAGCTGTGGATATTTGCCATGGGGTTCATCCCACCAGCCCATATCCAAGGCTTTTTTAAATGTGATTTTTCCACAGGGGAGAGCTGATATCTTCAGCAGATATTTCTTTACTGTTCATTTACCAGAAATGTTAAAAAAGCCATGTTCTGCCCCCCTAAAGATTACAGAAGTATGCAGTGGAGGTTTTTACTACAGGCCTTTTATTATTCTGCAGCAGTCTTCCCACAAAATGGTCTCTTTTCTCACTCAAGCTTAAAGTGAAAATATTTGATTTATTTTCAATAAATCTGAAGGCCATCAAGCAGTGAGGCATTTGGTTCATTTTTTCTGGTGGCTTCTCCAGTGCTATTCTTGCATTGGGTTTGTACATTGGTAGGACCAATGCATTAGAAGAGGTTAAATAGCTTTTGTTTATAAACATGCTGCTGACATAAATATCTGGATATCATTAAGTGGCTGCTCCTCTTCACCAGAGTGCTAAATATCATGCAAGACTGAAATAAATGTCACACCAGGGGACTCTAGGGAGCAGTAAGAAAAATAGGAGAACTGTAATTTATGTTTTATATAATTCTGTTTCCCATGAAATTACCTGGTTTTATAGTCTAAAAAGAGTGATCTTGTCCAAAGGGGAGGCATATTTTACTAAATTTTGCCTTACCTTAAATCAGGCCTTATTGTTCCTTGAGCAAGGTGGAACAGATGTTAGAACAGCCTAAAAGAAAAAAAATCTCTGACAATCCCCTGAAGTTAAGCAAATGACAAGCAATTGTTCAATGGAATGTAAGAAATGGGAAATAATTTTCAAGGGTGGCTTCTTTAGGGGTAAACCCCCCTAACAACAACAAAAAAAACCTGAAGAAGAATTTCAGAAGGTTTGGGAAGGGTGAAAGCTACAATCCAAAGAGCTGTAGTTGTTCTGTGACTCCTTCATAGCCAAGAGAAGCTCAGCAGTACAGACTCAATCACCATCAGAGTATCTCCAACAAGAGAGACAGATTGTGTTTGGAAGGTCCTTCCATGGGGAGGAAAGGGATTTTGGGCTGATGGCTCAGCTCCAGCAAGTTCCATCTGTGGATAGAAGGGAAGTGTTTGGGCTCTTGAGAGAGTTCTTTGGCTCTTGAGTGAGTTCTTTGGCTCTTGAGACAACAGGAGTTGCATGAAGGTGTGTAGGGAGGGCACAGGGATGTCCCCATGTCCTTCTCATCCCACAAATTCCCTGGGTCCCAGCATTCCCCATTATTGCATCTCTCAGCAGGAGCACACAAGGTGAATGGCAGGCATCTAAATTTAATGAAGGGTGTACTGCAAACAAAGTATGAGGCATATAAAGTTGTTGGGAGCTAAGGAGCTAATGGAGAATGACAAAACTGCTGGGAATAGACAGAGATGAGGGTTAAAGAGTTATGAATTATTAACTTATTGCCATGAGATGAGAGAGGCAGGATGCAATTGATCCTCTCCACTACTCCTTCCCTGCCACATGTGACTTACCCCCACCTCAGATTATAGAATCTGCCATAAAAATTAAATTGCACAGCTAGGAGCATCCCAAGGACAAAGAAAAAACATCAAAGGATGCTCCCATTCCT
Organism: Agelaius phoeniceus; assembly: GCF_051311805.1. Lineage (NCBI taxonomy): Eukaryota > Metazoa > Chordata > Aves > Passeriformes > Icteridae > Agelaius > Agelaius phoeniceus. The sequence goes on from NC_135265.1 coordinate 7,263,115, forward strand.
GCAGATGCTGGTGCTCTGCATATTGACTCAGCAGTTCAGATTTGCACCTGCTGCAGGTGGTGACAATCCCATTGTGCCTTTGGTCCCTGCATCTCCTTTGCAGAGTGCCCTTTTTGATACTTTTTCCAGGACAAAAAGTCTGTGTAAATGAGCACAGCTCCACCAGTCTGATGCATTCAGCTGCAGCCAGCCCATGTGTGATATTCACAGCTCTCACACAACCCTCTGGCTCTGTGCCCCCAGTTGTTCCCCACTGAAATTGTCCCTCTTCAAGTACCTGGATGATGTTTCCCTCTTGCCAGCCACATGGGATGGTTTTGCCCAGCTTGGCCATGAGAAGGGATCAGCTGCTGTTGAACAGATTCATCCCCTGCCTTAGCTGCAATCATTTAGGGTACAAGAGAGCAACCAGCCAGAGCTGTCTCTTCCCTGCATCCCACAGCACCTGCTGTGCTTGTCAGAAGGTGAATTGAATCCTTGAATGACATAGGACCCTTTCATTGCCAGCTGAATTTTCAGCTGTCTGTACATCCTGCTGTAGCCTGAACTGCTGCTCCCAGCCTGGCACTGAGGTGCCCAGACAGGTGGTGCAACCCAGGGCTCATTTATGGGACATGAGTTTGAGCTTGCATGGCTTTGATTTTCCCCTGCCTCCTGTGCTATTCCTTCTCCATGCTGCTGTTACCAAAAAAGCAGAGCCAGGGGTTGGTCCTGCAGCAGATTTCAGGCTGAGAACAGCCCATTAACAAATGGTGCTAGGTCTCACAGAGCCATTCTGAGTTCTGCTTTGCTCTATCAGCTACCAGTTGTTTCTGGTTTTGTTATTATCAGGCTGCTACAGAGACCTTAGCATAAGGGACAACGTGAATTAAAGACAAAGAGGTGTACCCAATCATTCATTGCCTTTCTCACTTCTAATTTGGCATTGAGAGAATATCACTTCCTGATACAACATTTGGTGCCTGGCCAAACACTAAATTTAGGTTTTTGTTGTCCCCTGTTTACCATTTGCATGAGGAGATAAATATTACTCATTGAGTCATTGTTATTACCTTAGAAATAGCTCAGCTGCCCTAAAAGCTTGCCCCTTAATTGAAATGGGTAAAAGGTGTGTCAAGTACAGAAAGCAAAGCAGCTACCAGAGGGGCTGCCATGCCCTTTCCTTGCACACAACTTGTTTAATTGTTATTGTTTAATGCCTGCAGGAAACTGTTGTAGCTCACATCTAGGTAAATATTGTAGGGCATGACTTAATTTTTGATACTGGGGGCTATGACACTGCATTTCTGAGCTATTGCAATTTGTTTTTCCTGGCAGTCACAGATCCCAGGGTAGTTTATCTCACAAGAACATTGGCAATGGGGAAGTGCCTTCCTTGGAATAGGAACTCTTTGTGGAAAGATGAACAAAAGAGCTTCTCCTTAGCACTGTTCCCTTCCCTCACTGACTCTGATAAGCCAAAAGCAGGGATGGATCACAGCTTGTGCACAAGATTGTCTGCAAGGTTCCAGGGAATTGTGGGGCCAGTGGGAGCCAGTAGCTATGAGTTCACCACAGTCAGTGCCTGGGGGTTGGACAGGAGAGACAGGAATATTTGTGTCTGGTGCTTCATTCTGCACTGATACAGATGTCCCCAGCTGGTGCTTTGTGACTGACCCTGCAGTATTTAAGCAATGAGTAAATCATGGATTGGTTCAAGTGTTGGTTTCTTGGGGTCTGGATTGAAGGCCCTTGAGATAATAGTTCATGTTTGGACTCAGGTGTTTATTATTTCTTATCAGTAAAACAGTCTCACTACCATGAGTTCATTAGAAGGCACAAAAAGGCCAACAATCTCTTGTTCCAAGGTCTTTTAAGACTAAACTATCCAATTCAGAACTGACACCTGGATTATTTTCCCTTTTAACCCAATAACTGATCCCACAGAGCTGCAATGGGGACTTTCCTGCACAATTACAAAATGCCACCCAAACCCATGAAGAAGAAGCTCGAGGAAGAAGCCCAGGACAACACCCTGTGCCCTCCATCTTGCTTCCATCCACAATATACTAAAAATCCCAAAACCTCAATTTCTCACCAAGTGATACACCTACACTACTCTCTGTAATCTATTTCACACTTTTGTGGATTCTGGTCTATCTTGAAGTCTGGGAAACTTTCTCCATGAATGAGGGTCAAAGTCAGTGCTCCCCTGGGAGTCAGGGCACTCCAAAGGAGACAAGGAAATATTCCCAGTGCCCTGGGTTTCCACCCCCAAGGAGTCAACCCAGCTGTGAGTGAGGCTCATGATGGGCAACCAGTGCCTGTCCTGCTGAATCCCTTGGGCTCACTTCTGCCTCGTACTCCTGCATCCTTTTGTACCATTCCAGCTCCCCTTCCACACAGCACACCCTCCCCTTGGAAAAGGCTCCTGTACCCCATCACAAGGGCTGTGGTTTGGTTCTCTCCTTGGTTTTCCTTCAACATTTTTGCCTCCTTCTGTGCCTCAGGCCAGCTGCTAGGCACACATTCCTCCAGCAAACAACATGTCACTTCTCACAGCACCCTTATTCACAATATGTACCTCCTCCTCAAAGTTTGGATTTGTTTTTTTTCCCTTTCTATCCCTCCAGTTATTCCTTGTTGTAAGGATGTCTTGGTTTAGAAAGCCAGGTGTCTGCTAAGGAAGGCAGGAGCCTCCCCTGAAATGGAGAATGTAAACCCTCCCCACCCCCTGAATTGCTATAAATTTGAAATTAAGGGGCTCTCAGGCAAAAAATATGGGAGCAGGAAATAACAGTTCTTTAATAGGGAAGAAAATAAAAGGATAAAATAAACAAGGCAGTAAACTGAAACTACTCTGACAGAGTCAGAGCACAACCTGACACCCTGTGGGTCAGGGTGCTGGCAGCAGTCCCATTGGAATTGTGGCTGCAGCCCTCCTGCAGTGTCAGGGGTGGCTCTGTTGGAGCAGGGATCCTGTAGAAAAGGGTGCAGTCTCTTCCTCTGATGATCCAGTGGAAGAAGAGGCAGCTGCTGTTCCTCTGGGAAATCCAGTGGAGAAGCTGTGCTGGTGTTCCAGAATCTCCAGATTATATCCAGGTAGGAATGCTTGGCTCCTCCCTCTGGGCTCACATCTCCCAGTGGGATGCTGGAGTTCTTATCAGCCATGCAGTGACATTCAATGGCTGTTATCAGCAGATGTCCCCCTGGAGGGAGGAGTGATTGTGGAAGAGATAAGGAAAACTGCAACTGCCCACTTGACAAAAGGCAACTGCCACACAGAGATGGTGATAGAGTGCATCTTGCCTTGCAGCCTGGAACAAAGGATTATCTTTGCTCTGTGTTTTTGCAGAGCCACAGACAAGGCAGGTTGGTTTGACGGTGGCTCTGGGTACTTCTGCATGTGGCTGAGCCGCAAGTGGTCCCCCCTGGAGCAACAGGAGGTGCCAAAGCCATGAGCTGGTGTAAATGCACAGCTGAGGCTGTGGCTATATCCCTGCCATTTCTTTCCCTCGCTAATGTGCAGGAACTCTACTAGGAAGATTATACAGCTTAGGGGGGGTCAGTTTTTCAGTAGTTTGTACTACTCAGAGCTGCAAAGTGAATTTTGTTTGCAAGCTGTGTGAACCTCTTGCTTGTTTTTCTGACAGGTGCAGGGAAGACACGGGCCACTTGTTTGCTCCCTCGTTTCTATGCAAGAGCATGGTGACATCTGCTCTGCTTGACATTGTCTGTGCTGTGTGCAGGATGCTGAAACATGGATTTTATGACTGCTGCCTCTCTGGGAACTCCAAGAAAATTAGATATTTTTCTCATGAGGTTGATCTGGTGGGGAAAAACATTTAAATAACTGCATGAGGCTGCAGTGATGCTGTTCTTTAAAGTGAGAAAGCAGCTTGCTTTGCTTTTGTGCCTAGATTTTGTCTCATACCCTGGCTGATACTTAGCACTGACTAAAAGAGGATGGGTTGATTTCCACAGAGCTCTGGGCAGCATTTATTCCAGTGCATATGTACCAGTCTGAACACCCAATAAAAGCACTAGATGGAGATACTTAAATTTATATGAGCACCAGGGAGCTCTGGCTATGGGTCTTCCTGCACACACCTGTGCTGCTGCACATAGGCCTGGAAACTATTTGCCTGAATTTGACAGAATTGGCTGTGTTTGTGTCAGGAAAGACCCTTCAGAGGAGCTGATGCTGAGTACCCCCTTTAGCTTTATACTATGATAGATTTTATTTCAAACCAAACTTTACCTGTTGCTCTGGAGTGAGTTTTCTACTTTATAAGTAGCTTGAAGGTGTTCAAAGGAGCAGCCCTTGGTTTGTAATCCTACACCCTCTTTGGGAGGGGATTTGTACTGCTTTTGGTGAACACCTGTGGAAGAGCTTCTCTTGTAGTTTCCTCCAGAGGAGATTTATTTAACACATGCCAACATTATTTTTCTCTATGCTGCAGAGAAAAAAAATAATGGAAATAATAATAATAATAATAATAGTGGAGAACCTCCTTGTGGCTTTGAACCAAGCAGAATACCCTGATGTAAACCCAACCAGCATGAGTTAGACACCACTGTGAGTTTTTCCACATGTGCCCTGTCCATGCTAACCTGAACAAATCCACCTGCTCACACCTTCCCTGTTCTTGGCTGCCAATGGGAAAAAGCAAATTAAGAAAGCTGTGGCATTTAGGAGTTGTGCTGGAGGTGAGTTGTAAACATTTTTTTTGTGACTGGGCTGGGTGAGCTGTGTTTTTTGGGTGAGTCACCTCAAAGATGTAGGGGATGGGCAGCCAAGTCTGGGATCTGGCTCAAGTACCAGGACAGAAAAAACCACCAAAATCTGCACTGGGAACTGCTGAACCACATTAGAAATGTATTTCTGGGCAGATTTTATAATATTTCTCTCTCTTTCTTTCTTCCCATCCCCCTTTTAGTTCATAGTGGTTTAGGCTGGCTTTTCATTTAAAGTTTGAAATTATCCTAAGAGAATGCTTTGAATGAACACCATTTTCCAGTAGAAGGCCTTTATTAAACCTTTTTGATTAGCCTTTTTGATTGTTGAATTTTAAAAGATTTCCTCTTGGCATGGTAATTCAGGCCTTAAATAGGAAATTTCTTATGAAAGGACTCAGTGGTTGGTTATAAAAAAATGCAAACAGATGTGGTTAGCAATAAAATCACACCATGATGTCTTTTAATTCCATATTAATATGTAATTGAGTAATAAAATAGTGGCCTAATGTTTTGCATGCTGTAGTTTTACATACCCATAATTTATCCTGTAATGTTACCTGGCTTTCTTAATCTCATCACAGTATAAAATTGGAATTTCATTATTGGAATTAAATTCTATTTCTGCTGCACTTTATATCTGAGTCTGCCAGGCAGCGCTGAAAACCTTCAGGACAATTTACTAGAAGCTAAAATTGCTGTTTTTCTTTCAGCATAAGACACAAATAAGACAAAACTACATCTTCCAGTAATGTGGATAATATACAGAAGCTGAGCTCTGTTAAAAAAAAAAAAGGTTTTATTTATAATTAGAGTAGGATAACCACTAAGCCTATAAAGCCATCATCCAGAGTTGATAGTGGGATTAATATGTCACAGATATTCTGTGTTTTTTAGGAATCTGTAATCATTCAAAAGCTGTACAAAGCCCTGGAAGCTGTCTAGGAGAATTGCTTACCAACCTATTTTGAATGCTTTTGAAATTATTTAATTTACAGTGATCTTTCAGCAAAGCTTTTCTATAAATTCAGTTCCCTCTGGCTCGCTCTTATATCTAAATCTATCTTATAGAACAATCTTCCTGGTTTTAATGATACCCAAGATGAATATATAATTATGCTTCTTCCTGTAAGTCATGACCATTTCCATAGGATGAAAAAATACACGTGGGATTTGTTTGAATTTGATGATAGCGCAGTCACTGTTGCAGCTCCAAGTGCTCTGCAGACAGAATGCTTTTGAGTTCAGCAAAAAAATTAAATTAAACCCACAAAATAGAGACCATCAGATGATTCCAAGCTCTTTTGTTATCTCCAAGCAGGGCTTTTTTAGAGATGCCTCAGCAAGGCATAGGGTTTCTGAATTGTAGATTTTACTCATTTTCAACAGCACATTAAGAAAAAAACACAGAGCAAATGTAATATGGATACTTAATTTGTGGATCTAGCAAACCATAAATGTTGCATTTAAGAGCAGAGGTAGATTAGCATTATAGCAGGAGCTGGTGTTATCTGAAATGTTTTACTGGAAAATGAGGTTTTCTTTTGAAAATGCTCCTTCAGCAGAGCTGTGTTGGCAGAGGCAAAGGCTTTGGGAAGCATTGTGGGCTCTGTGTGTAGCCCCAGGGGATGGATCCTGGTCTGATGTGTCCTCCAAAATGCAACCTGTGACCTTTGGGTCCTCACTGGCTTTTTGCCAACAGAGCATAATGAACAGGATCATGAGAAAAAGCCATATTTTAGACATTCTCCCAGGAAAACAGCATTTCCCTTGGTAAATCACATGTATTTTATCTCAAATATGTATTTCTGCTGCTTTGAAATGTACTGTCAGTCACCACAAGTCTCAATTTATTGGTGAAAATGCTGCATGTTATCAGTTTTTATATACTTTCAGTACATTTTGTTTTCGTAAACCTAGTCATAAAAATCCATACCTCTCCCACTGACAATTTTAATAGAAGTTCAGCTTTAGCAGAATCCCTATTCAGCAAGATGCTGCATCTGCCCAAATCCTATCACAGAGAAAAATATTCTTTCTGTAGCTGCATTAGAGATAGGAAAGGATGTAATAAATTCCACATGTTTTAAAAAAGTTGGGGGAAAGTGATGTTGAAAGTTCTGGAAGATTGTGTGTGCTCACTGCACTGAGCCAGTAGGTACAATACATTTCTAAAAAAATCCATGTTCAGATCCAACCTTGTATTATGGTTTGGTCTCTCTCAGTGTTGAGGACCTTAAAAGTTAACTTTTTTTCCTTCCCAGAGAAAAAGACTGATTCAGGGTAAGTTTATCTAATTTGCTATGAAATTTGGTGTTCAGGAGCCAGCTCATGCCACAGAATAAAATAATTTTTGAGATTTTTTTTTTTTTTGGCCTGAGATGTTTTTAAATAAGTTGCACATTTGACTAAAGAATTTATTCTTTTTTTTGTTATAATTTGCTCTTTACTGAATCTTTTGTGTCACAGACTTGAGCACATCCTGTATGAGACTATTCTACTCCTAAGGCAGCACTGAGAAATTTTTAGCATGCAATTTTAGCACATAATTACTATTCAGTCAAAAGTGTCTTTCCACTATCTTCATCTTTGCCACTGTGAAGAAAATGTAACCCTCACCTTAACTCTATAGAAAGAGGTAACTTTTGGAAAATATTTGAGATCCTTTCTATATACATGTAATTATCTGTGTGGATGTGCCTGAACATTTTGCTGTGCTGAAGGCTGACAAATGGATTTCCTGTAATTTTGAAATTCCCCTGGCACATGACAAGTGACTGAAAAGTGACGTTACATAAACTTCCAGATCAAAGGATGCTTGTCTCAGGGAGCTGTGCTGTGTGGTGCTGTGTGAGAATGAAGCACCTGACTGCAAGCAAATATTTATTCTTGTTTTCCTTTGAACATCAGACATATTAAAAATAGCAGCTCCAAATGAGGTTGAATTCTTGAAGTCTCAGCTATTTATTTGACTTCAGTAACCTTTTTGTACCTGCAATTATTCTAAATGAAGTTTCAGTGCTGCCTGGCAGATCGCCAGACAATGGATTGTTCCTTTTTGAAGCCCAAAGAAACAAGCAGTTTTGGGAGTCATGTTTTGTATATCCATGATCTCAAGCATTAGTGGCAGCAGAGAAAGAATAAGCTCTTTTCAGCCATTTCATGTTGTCTTGGTTTGGAAAGCCAGGTGTCTGCTAAGGAAGGCAGGAGCCTCTCCTGAAATGGAGAATGTAAACCCTCCCCACCCCCTGAATTGCTATAAATTTTAAATTAAGGGGCTCTCAGGCAAAAAATATGGGAGCAGGAATAACAGTTCTTTAATAGGGAAGAAAATAAAAAAGGTAAAATAAACAATGCAGTAAACTAAAACAACACTGACAGAGTCAGAACCCAACCTGACACCCTGTGGGTCAGGGTGTTGGCAGCAGTCCCATTGGAATTGTGGCTGCAGCCCTCTTGCAGTGTCAGGGGTGGCTCTGCTGGAGCAGGGATCCTGTAGAAAAGGGTGCAGTCTCTTCCTCTGAAGATCCAGTGGAAGAGGCAGCTGCTGTTCCTCTGGGAAATCCAGTGGAGAAGCTGTGCTGGTGTTCCAGAATCTCCAGATTATATCCAGGTAGGAATGCTTGGCTCCTCCCTCTGGGCTCCCATCTCCCAATGGGATGCTGTAGTTCTTATCAGCCATGCAGTGACATTCAATGGCTGTTATCAGCAGATGTCTCCCTGGAGGGAGGAGGGATTGTGGTCACTCAGAGAGAGATAAGGCAAACTGCCCACTTGACAAAAGACAACAGCCATACAGATGGTGATAGCATGCATCTTGCCTTGCAATCTGGAACAAATGTATTTGTTTTCTTTGGTTGGAAATGGTTTATATATGTGTGAGGTATATGGAGGAAGAGCTGACAGATTTTGGCACAAAACTGTGAAGATGCATCCTTTAGGTTGTGCTCTCCAAGGTTCACACTCCACCTTGGCTGCTGTTCTTGGGGTATCCATATGAGAGACTGTGGGTAATCTAAAGGACACTTCTATCCCTTCTGTAGCCTTGTCATTTTCTATCTCCTCCAAGGACCCTGGCAACAAAGTGTTTCAACTGTTTTGCTGTCAAAACTGCAGAAATTTTTAACATCTGCCCCATTTGCATGCTGCCTTTTGATGATCCTCCATGAGCAGCTGAGAAACTCTGCCTGCCTAAACTGCAATAAGCCTTAAGGCAATTATTGCTTCCCTCAGTGATCCATGGAAAATCATATCTCTGCTCATTTAAGAAAATGCAAAGCTTTTCCTTCTTTCAGGGCTTATGTCTTGCCTTGCTGATGGGATGGTAACACCTCTGGTGTTGGTCATAAGCCCTTTAAGGCTCTAATGCAACCAAGTGTAAATACATAAATAATCCATTCATCTGCCTGTGCTCTCTCTGTGTCAGCTTAGAGCTTCCCAGGCACTCTGGGATTGGTGCTCATGAGCAGTCAGCCCATGGCTGAAATAATTTTTGTAAAGTAAAAGAGTGTGTGCATATGGTAATATTTATGCACTAATCTTCTTTTCTGGCCAGGCTGTGGCTACTCTAAGAAATTGTCTCACAGTTGATTCTTTTATTTTTAACATGTCAGTAGTGGCTGAAATTTCATCAGTTTGAAGTTTCTAGTGAAGTTTATGATCCATTGTTCTTTAAAGTGTTGCATGAATAAATGATTTTGCCTGGAATCTAAAATGGTGAACTTGATATTAAGCACTAAACTGTCTTAGGGGTATATTTCAGTCCAACTTTCTATATGTGATAAAATTGTCAGATGAGTAACTCCATCCTGATAGTCACCTATGCTGTAACCTTTGTTGTTTATGTGTCTTATATTTTTAGTTTTATTTGAAAAGTATCAATAAGCTTGTTTTTCTGCCTACAATGTATTTAATAATTTTAGGTGACATTCAGGTGTCATCTGAAGAGGTGGACACTGAAGAAGGAATCAACAGTGTTCCTTTCCTGGCAAGGCACAGTTTTTACTTCAGGAATATTAACTGCAAATTGAATATCAGCAATGGATGCAATCTGATGGGGTATTCTCCTGAGCTTCCCTGATCCACAGATGTTTCCATCTCCTGCTGCCACCATAGGTTTGTTAAGAAGGAAAGGCCACAAGTGAAAAATTCTCTGAACTACTTAAGTTGTTTCTTGCTAAAAATACTTTTGAATGTAATAAAAAACTGGGCATTAGGATTCTAATGAGGGAAACTTCATGGAAAAGGAGATGAACTGCAAGTTGGTCACCAGCAGGTAAACAGCAGTACTTCTCTCAGAAATAAAATGTGTACTCATAAAAATAAGCACTAATGGACTGTTGGGTAAGTGCAATAGATTAGATGGGGATGGAAAAACAGAAAATAACTTGGTGAAGTTGATGGGTGGAAGGATTGCTACTGTTGCCCATATAAATACTGCAGAAATTTTCTGTCCCAGCAGTTATTAAAATTATATATCAAACCAAGAAAAATAAAACCAGAATGCTGTTAACATCAGCAATATATACACTGCAACAGAAGATGTTGCATTCATCAGAAATGAGCCTTTTGCTAACATCTTCCTAACTCCAGATTTCCCAGAAGAGCGAGTTGAGAAAGGTGAGTAATGACATCTAAGTGCAAGAGATGATCTTGCTTTGGAACATATCACAATTATATCTTCTTTTGCTAAATTATCAAGAGAGACAAAAAAAAGTAGTTCATAATCATACCAGAAGTACTAATAAATTATTTGACTGATACCATAAGTAAGTGCAGGTGAAAATAAAAATCTACTGAAAGAACATTCTGCTTTTATTTGCTCTGGTCACTAGCATGGTTTTTCTAAATCCAGTGGTGCCATCATTCTCTTGGTAAATTAATGAATTAACTGCAGTGTTCCACAGGATTTAGCTATTGAAACTCAGGATTTGTTTCATAACAAGATGTTGTGTTTACAAGAGATGTTAATCTTGTGTGTTTGCTACTCCAGCTCTGAGTAACTTCAGTAGAACAGAGAGGTGGGAGAGTGTGGATGTTTATTTTACACTGAGCTGGATAACTCTGTTCGTTGACTTCTTTACCTGGCTGTTAATGATGGAAAGAGTAAACAGAGAAGTCAACATCCCAGCACTGTGTCTGCTGAACAGCATTTAGAGAAATATTTTTGCATTTCTGCTTTACAGATACTAGAAAAGATTGTAAAAGCTCAGAGAGAGCAAAGGATGTGCATGCTCACATATATTATTTGAAGTCATGTGTGTGTTTTGAGCATTTCTGGAGTACAGAGCAAGCTCCAAGACTCTGGGGGTTTGTTCCTGTCTCACTGGGGTAAGTGGGTGTTGTGCTATTGATCCCTCAGAGGGAAGGCTGAATTGTCCAGAACACAGCTCTGCTCTGCCTCCTTGCTCTTCTCCCAGTGCTGGCAGAGGGATGATGTGCATGAGAGCAGAGAGGGTGATTTGAAAGCACCAACTGAGACACTGATTTTAGTTTTAGGTCAAAAATTACTCCTCTCTAGGTACCTAATGAGAAATCCTTATATGATGGCAGGTACTTAGCTGGGGTTTAGCAGACCATCCTCACTGAGGAAAAAATACAGTGCACTTCATAAAGTGTATTCCCTGGGTGACTCCTGCTGAGCTAAATGGGACTAAAGCAAATGATTAAATTTTCTCTTTGTAGCATTTTGTGGTATTTTCAGGGTTCTCAGGATGAAGGAGGAATTGAGAATATGACTTCACGTTCTTAGAAGGCTAATTTATTATGATATGATATGAGATTATAGAATGCTATATTAAACTGTCCTAAAGAATAGAGAAAGGATACTTACAGAAGGCTTAACAAGATAATAATTAAAAACTCATGACTGACTCCTCAGAGTCTGACACAGCTGGATGGTGATTGGTCATTAAGTAAAAATAATTCACATGTTGGATAAACAATTTCCAACCACATTCTAAAGCAGTAAAATAGGAGAAGCAAATGAGATAATATAATTTTCATTTTTCTCTGAGGCTTTTCAGATTCCCAGGAGAAAAAATTCTGGCCAAAGGGATTTTTCAAAAATATGACAGTAACAGAATTTTTTTCAACTTGACCAATGTATTTGGTGGCTACTGAAAGGATTCTTTTAGCATGGGATCCTAGCAGGTACAACAAGATTTCACCTCCTTGTACTTCTGATAGCAGCTTTTCCCCACTGTAATTCAGATGTGTCTGAGGAAAGCCTCTTTAATTTGGCAAGGGTAAATATCTGCAAAAGTATTTTAATTATTTGAAGATGAGTTGTCATAAAGGCTTTCTTCCATTCTCCTTAGGGTTTCTGTTTAGTTCTTATCACTGAGAGAACATTATTCTTTTACCTTGAGATGGAGAACAGACAGTTTAGGACAGAAATAATTAATTTTTATTTCTTTATAGTTTATTTTTTAAGTTTTAATATTACTAGTGCATGGTTTCCATGGCACTGATAATAACAATGTAAGATCAACCACAGATCATAGAATATTGTGATGTAATGGATAATGTATTGAATACATTCAATACTGCACTCTCTTTTATTCTGAGTCAAGTTTAAATTACATGTGACATTCAGATCAATGAGAGGATTTTGAATTAAATGTCTCTTTATCTCCTAATAGAACAATAAATACTAATGCAGGTGTTCCTAGGTAGTAACTCTCTTTGGAATATGGTTTGACTGCAGAATGCTTTAGTTCATAATAACATTTAATGTATTTCTGTATTAACACCAGCAGAAACAAAGGTGGGGCAATCCACAGCTGATCCTGAGGTCTGTGTTAATCCTGTGTTTAGTCTAGTCTTAACTCAATCCTCACTGGCTGAATGAGATGCAAGGAGTTGAGCTCTTGTCAATGCAGTTCAACCCCTTGGGTATGAAGGGTTTTGTCTGTGAGCATTGCATCATGACCACTTCAGTCAACTAAAAAGGAACATATTTTAAAAGGAACATCTAACAAACAAACCTTGTTTGTTACAGCAAGCCCAAGGCTGTCCTGTGAGTGTGTGCAGCCTCTGCTGGTGCCTGTTAAACCCCACTGAGCCAGTGGCCAATGTCACACCTCCTGCTCAAACTTTGCTCAGTTCATGTGCTCAGACCTTTGCTTCCCTTGCACATTAAACATGCCTGGGCTGCTTTAAGCTCTTGCCACAGTTTGATTAATAAGTGTATAAAACTCAGATCTTGTGAGACAGCAAGAAGGAGTGATAGCAAGAACCTGTCACTGTCATATTTTCTGGAAAAATCCCTTCACAAGGATTTCTTCTCCTGGGAAGCTGAGAAGCCTCAGATAAAAAGAAAACCAATATTATTTTATTTGCTTCTCCTGTGTTTTGCTGCTTTGGAATGTGGTTGGAGATTGTTTATCCAACACGTGAATTGTTTTTACTTAATGACCAATCACGGTCAGGCTGTGTCAGACTCTGAGGAGTCAGTCACAGGTTTTTCATTAGTATCTTGTTAAGCCTTCTGTCTCTATCCTTTCTCTATTCTTTAGTTTAGTTTTAGTACAGCATTTTTTTGTATAATATAATATCATAAAATAATAAATTAGCCTTCTAAGAACATGGAGTCAGATTCATCATTTCCTTCCAACAACGGGGACCCCAAAAAATACCACAAGAACGAGTGAGTTTCTGTCAAAATGTGTAAAGCAGAGCTAAAGAAAGTTTGTATCTGACTCTGAAGCCTTAAATGTTTAAAGAAATGTATGCACAACATCTGTTAAGAATCAGTGGGAAAAGCCTCAATTTCAGCTGCATGCATGGATCCAAAATTATTTCTCTTAATAAATTAAGGGCTTGGCTTTGCTAAATTGGTTCCAAATATAACAGGGTGAAGAACAGCATCTTGCCTAATTAAGATTTGTAAATGGCTGAAGAAAATTGTCACTGGGACTTTATTTAAAGAAGTGGAAGAAGAGTTTGACTGAAAAGCTAACTACACACCAAGATATATAATTAGGAGAAGATGAGTTAATAGTGTTTATCTCTTCTTGCTTTAATTAGGATTTCTTGTAGCTGGGGAAAGAAGGGAAATGTGGTTTTTGAGAAAACTGCAATGTACCAACTGAAGCTTTTGATTCCACAGAAACAATTATTTTCCACTGGAGCTGGCATTTTGACTGTTTGCTCTGGCTGTCAGTTTGTGCTGCAACTCTGTATGTTTCCCTCAGTGCAAGTTTGGTGTTTTGGTGGTCCTGTCTCATCACTGAGTAGCTGTGAGTGTGTCTGCACTGACTTTAATCCACTGTTGCTGAATCGATGGCCATCTTAATCCCCTTTGTGCTCAAATTGAGGCCAATGGATTTTGAAATGAAGAAATCAATAGGCAATTGATGTCTTGGAGGAGATGGAAAATGAAACTCGACTTGTGAAATAGTGTTACAAGATATACATAAATATGATGGTGAAAATGGCCTTAGGCAAAGCAGCTTCAATTTGCTGCACCTTTACCAGAGAACTGCTTGCATGTTTGCTAGAACAAGCAGAATTTGCTGATGGTTTTGCACCATTTCTTAGACAGGTTACAGTCTTTGCCAGTTTTTCTGTCCTCCTTTTCTTAGTTTGATGTGTTTTAGTAGGTTTTTCTATTTTTATAATTTGCCTGTTATTCTGAGACTGCACATTGTTCTGAGCCTGCCAACATCTCCTCCCATCTCACAACTTTCTCTTTTTATCTTTCTCTTGCTTCTGGCATCCTTCTGCCTTTTGTGCAGTACTCCACACTTTTTGAATCATTCTCTTGTGTGCTAATCCTTCTTAAAATCTTTATCCTTCTTAAAATCTCATATGTTTTCTAAGGCTCTAATAAAAATCCCTTAGGCATTAAGCAAACCTTTTAAGATTGGTTGATGCCTCTTGTATTGACAACAGCAGCTGCTGGATGAGTCTCAGCTGCTTTCCCTGAATATTCTAATTCATTACACTTGAAGATTTTGCTGGTGAATACCCTTCTTGTGCAACCCTAAATATTAGTAACCCTCCTTAGGGTTTGCCTGCAAACCCTAAATATTAGTAAAATTGGCTTATGGGTTGGTGTGAGTTAATTGAGTGGTGCTGAGCCCACAAGCCTTGAGAAGAGCTGCAGAGGTGAGATCCAAGCAGGTCTAAAAATACAGCAGTGTGCTCTGTGACTGAGGAAACTGAAATCTTGGTTTCCTGTGGCTTTATATTGTGTGGTTGGATTATCTTCCAGCAAATTATGTGCAGGCTCTGACTGAAACTTTCCCTGAATTTCTAACAGTGTTTGTAGCGCTGCACTCAGGGGGATTCTCTGATGTCTAACTCCATAATTAAAGTAGTGCTGATCTAATTTCTTTCCTCTGCATTGGAACCTCTTTTCACAAAACTTTCAGGATCTAAATGTGTCTAAACCTTCAGTTCCTCTCCTCAAATTTTCACTGAAATGGTTCTGATTCAATTATCACTGAGTGGTTCTGATGTTAAGGGAATGCACAAAGGCAGTGGGATTGCCCAAGCCCTTTTTGTCTCAAATCAACCTTACAAAAATGGTTGGAGCAGGACCCATGGTTCAAATATTTGGAAAATTGATGGCTGTTTCTTATTTATGGGAGTGGATGGAGGACTGTCATAAAAAAATCTCTGCTTGTCTTTTGGTGTGAAGAGTCAGTAACTCTTGAGAGAACTTTCTGGTGGGCATTTGAAACCATCTTGGTGTGTCAGAAGGTGCAGAGAACAAGGCTTATTCTTGTTTTGCATATTACGTGTTAAAACAGTTTCATTCTAAGCAAAAAATGGGAAATAAAATTTTATAGCAAAATTAAAATATATCTACCCTTTCCACAGAGACTTATTTTGTAATTCCTATAGAATTATTCCTTACTGAATTAGAAAATCAAATTCATTTATAAATTATGTAAAAAAGCAAGAACATAATTTTGGAAATTATTGGAGAGAAATCCAGATTTTTAAGCAGCCAGAGGGCACTTGTACATTTGATTTGAAAGAGATTCTGCTTATGTGGGTAGAGTTCCTATCTGGCTTTCACAGTTACTGGACAGCTCAAAGGGGCTTTCTCACTTTGGTTTAGGAACTTGCTCTGAATGGGGAAATCACAAAAGGGGTTTGGCAGAGTTTGGGTACCGGCAGAGATGGGAAGGAAAGGGTTGCTCTTGTGTGTAGGTAGGAAATAAAATACTCATGTCTGTCCATCTAAGAATGATAACTGTGGAAATATTTTTGTACTCTCTGATGAACCCAGGTAAAGGTGCAAAGTTAAATTTTTCCCATTCCTGTGTATTGGGCTTGAATGGGCTTTGAAGCAAATCTTCCAGTGCTGATATCCCAGCTGATGGTTAATGCCACAGTGGCTGCTGTGAGGAACCACTTGGAAACCAATTTCTGAGGTATTTTCTGAACAAAGCATTATTTTCCTCTGCAGAAACACAGAGAAGAGTGCCTGTAAATGTACATTGGTATGTGGGCAAACCTATGTTGCATTGTCTCCCTGCATTAATGTTATTTTTCCCAGACATTGAATTTTAGGAAATTTTTTTAATTGAAAGGGGTGGCCGAAGGCTTTTAGTTGTTTGTAGGCATCCTATAGTGATTTGTTATTCTCTCCTAAAAATTTGCTTTCATTTCCTGCTGGAATTTGTTTCACTTTAACATTGGACCTTCTTATGCCTTTGTCTGCTGACCTTAAGATCCTGTTAAGTCAGAAAAATCTCTTTCTTAGAGTAGGTATTTATAGACTAATTCATCATTTAAGCCAAACTGAGCATTTTTAAAACTCTTGGTGGAAAGTTGATTTTACAGACCTTGAATCATTTTTTCCTTATCCTTTGTGAACCCTTGTGTGACCTCTGCACTCTGAGAATGATGACAGAAATGGAATGGATTGATGTCCAGTCATAAAGTCTCCATGGTCTCAAAAGCCAGCAGTTGTATATTCCCATGGGATATTTCTATTTTTAGATTTCACAGTTCTACAACCATCCTAGATGTTGATAATCTGAGTTATAGAGAGATGTATATTTATTTTCTTGGGCTTAATAATTCAATGCTTTGCTTCTTAAATTTCACTGGTACTTTAAGGTAAACTATAACATTTTCCTTTTCATCCTCTCCTCTTGTTTGTTTATCTGAAAATGTCACAGAAATTAACTTTTAAAGTGAGCAGTACATGCTTAGAGATAGAAAAACATCCCAAAAGGATTTGCTTTCCACTCTTTGTTGTACCCCAGCCATGTCCTAAAAAACCAGTGAAGGAGCAGTCTCAGACTCAGAAGAAGTCAGCAGACAACTATTCATTATTCCTCATTATTTTATTGTGTGTTCCTTATTCTGGTATTATCAGGCAGCAGAGTTAAAACAGTTTTTTAGTCTTCCTTTTTTTTTCAGAGCACTCCATCCCAACACACTCCAAGGAAAGGATCTCAGTAACAGAGTTCAGGGAGCTATCCTGTTTTTCCTCTCTCAGGGCAATAAGCAAATGTATTTTCTCTTTTTTTTTTCTCTTTTTTTGTTTTTTTGTTGTTAGGACATTAATCTGAAACCAGAAAGCAAAGACCAACAAGTACTAAGGGTGATAAGGGATTTGCTGATGTTTCATGAAGGCAGCTAAATTGCAGCAATACAGCTGGGAAATAGGAATACTAAAGTCTACTCTAAACTCTATTTCACAATAATGACTCATAAAATATCAGTTCTTTGCTTTAAGACATTGTGGCTGTATAGTAACTCTGCATTCCTGCAGAAAGCATCTGTAAGATGAGTACTAAGACTAACTTATCAAATTGAGAGGAAATGAGGGAAAGAGATTATTTTTGTAAGCTCAAATGTGATTTTTCTGGCCCCAGATTTTTGAGTACAAATTGAAGATAAATCTTAAGGAAAGAAAAAAAAAGTGGACTATAAATGTAATAACTTGACAGAGCCTTTTACGAACCCTCAGTACAAACAATATTTCTTGTGATAGCTTTGAAGATGGAATTTGGGTCATATTTCATGTGCTGATGAACAGTGGCTGTAGTATATGACAAATATTTCTTTCTTTTTTTCTTAAAAAAAACCCCCTACATCCCATCAGTACAAAAACCTACCACCTAGAACTCCTATTGCACTTTTTCTTGTTCACTATAAATCTGCAAGTGTTTTGCTGAGGGGAAACAAAGAACAGCAGAAAAAAAAAAGATTATAATCTTTCATTTTAATTGAGATCTTTGTTGTACTCATTGCACTCCAAATGGACTCTAGCAATGCTCTTTGTAATGAGTCCATGTCAAAGAGCCTGGTCTTTAATTCATAGGGGTAGTGATGCTCTGCAGTGCAGCTCCACAGAAGTCAGCAGAGCTGCTTCAGACAGCCCCAGAGGAGGGTGTGCTTTATCTGCTGGTGTCAGAACAACCCAGCACAGTTGGTATCATTCTCCCCAGGTTCAGTTTGCTGTGCAGTCATTAAGGTATTTATCTCTGGATGTCTGTGATCAAGCCATTTGCTGTGGGAAGCTATAAAATCAGAGGGTTTTGGGAAAGCTGCAAAAGGCAGGCCTCAGAGACAGCAGAACTGTGATTGGAGCTAAGCAGCAGCCATGAGATTGGTCAGCAGAAAAATTATGTAAAATGTAGAAAAGTAAGGACAAATGTAGAAAAGTAAGGACAACTAGAACAACGGTCTGTGTATTAACACTTGTCTAGAATAACTCCCTAAGCTACAGAAAAGTTTATCTAGTGAGATATTAGGGAGTTCTAAGCTTAATAGTGGAGCTCTGTGCATTGTGTTTGAAGGCTTACAGGGAGGTATTGTATTTGAAATAAGCAAGCATTGTTTAACCAAAGGTACATGTGCCTATAGTGGTTGGACAGAACTACTGTCAATGTGCTTTTGCTTTGTGTGATTGGTCAAAAAACTTTTAAAGTAAGTTGTAACATGAAGTTCTGGGTCTGCTGCCTGGGATGTGAGCTGCTGGCATCTTCCCATTGTCATAACCATGTAATGAAACTGATGCTGAAAAATAAAACAGCTCAAGGCATGTTCCTCAGCAGTCCTGTCCTGTTTGTGATTTGTACACAGCCCCTGGCTGGTCATATTTGCAGCCAAACCCAGACAACCCATGCTCCTTTTGGTCAATGGGTCAGGTGAGTTGGACCCTAAAATGTTTGTTACATGGAGCTGGATGAAATAGGGCTCTAACCTTTGAAAAGTGGGCAGAATACAGATATGTCTAGTCTTTTGTAGATGGTTACCAGCTTGTTTTGATCTTGATCCTCATCTGAAAGAAGTGGACCCATGTTAGTGTGAATATATCCTGCTTTTGATCTGGGATATATCACCTGGTGCAATGTATGGACTGGTGTAATACATTGGTTATCACCAACCCCACCCCTGCATGGACCCACCATGAGCCCATGGTGAACACAGTGGTGTTGGGGTCATTTTGGACTTTTTCAAAGAGGTCTTTTTCAATGATTCTATATTTTTTTCTTTATGTGATTGACATGTGCTGATAGAGCCAGCTGGGTGTGTGGCTGAGCCTGCACTGCCCCTGAGCTGTGCAAATCCCCAGTTAGGTGCTGTAGGCTATGAGAAAAGCTGCTGCAAAAGGGCATTCTGGCTATTTTGACCCTGCAGAGCACTTCTGTGTTTTGACAAATGGCATTGGAGCCATTTGAAGCAGGTACCCAAAAGGGGGAAGGAGGATGCTCCATGCAGAACTCCCAGTCCCCAGGACAATGACTGGGAGACAGCACAAACACTTTTTTCATTTTTATTTACCCCACATCTTTTCCTTTCCCTTCTTTTGCTGCTATGGAATTCCAGCTTAGGGAAGCTGCCTGTGCCTTATGTTGATGTTGAGCCTCCACCATCCAGACAGCAAAACTGGCTTGGGTCAGAAAAACAAGTTTTGGCCTCTTGGGATTTCTGCAGCCCAGTGAAAGTTAAACAAGCCTGGAATTTGTTGTGGGGAATATGAGGGAGGCCTGCCAGCTATCTTATCACATCTCCTTGTCATTTGTGCTGTATTATTTTGCTGCTCCTCCTAATCCACCTCACAGTGGCTGCCCAGAGAACATGTGAAAATACTGCACAGAGCTCTTGAGGAAGGGAAATAACACCAAGAGGGACCTTGCATGGCAACAAGGAAAACACTTCTGTGGGCCTTCCAGTTTGTGGTGGTGGGCAGCATCAATGTGATAAAATTTGATTTCTTTTTCAGGAGGAGATCCTGGGCAGAGGTGACTGCAGCAGGCTTTGAAGGGAATGGTCAGAATGGCAAATACTTGGCTGGACAGTGATTTCTGCACAGAACATCCTGATCCTTTCTCTGTCTTTCCCAACACAGCTCAGGAAGGGTATGAAGGAGAAGAAACATCTGCATCATGGGAATCTGTGTCCTTGCCAGGGCTGTGACCTGGGACAGTGGTTCCATGGCTGAAGGAGCAACCTGAGGATGCTTTGGTAGGGACAGCTTTCAACAAATTGTTGCTGGTCCTGCCTGTGCCCTTAATCACTTTGAAACCTGAAATCAGAAGTGCAGAGGTGCCACAAACACAACCTATCCCCTCCTGTCAGCTTCCACCCAATACAGATTATTTTTCCAAAATATGTCATTTGGAGAAAAAAACAATTCACTTAAAAAGTCCTTATGTATGTATCCAGAGATAGACTAACTAGAATTTCTTTTGCAATAGAATTTCTGCCTTAGGAACTGGGCAATAATCTAAATTGATCCAACATACAGCAGCAAAATAAGGAGGGGGAAAAATGTACTTTTTTTTTTTCCTCAGCAAAGACTCCAGGACTCTGATAACATTTAACCTTCTCTCCTCTCCTGTAAATATTTGTCCCCTGAGGACCCTGACAATGGCTAAAACCCAATTGTTCAGTCCAGCAGAGCTCTAGAGACATCCTGCTGTTCTAAAATTGTAACTGTGAAACAGGATGGCAGTGTCTCATTATAAAAATTCCCTGTGATACCATTCCTAAATCAAGTTAGTATGCAAGAAGAGTCTTGGAGCAGAAGAGAGGCTTTCCTGTTTTTCATTCCCCTCTGATATTTTCTGTGTGGGAGGCAGCTGTTGGAAGGCTTGCAGGAACTTGAGAATTTGACTGAAAGCCATAAAATTGTACAAATACATTCAAAAGCTTTGTACAGTTTCTATTGGAATCTGGGTTGCAAGTTTATGGTGAAAACTGAAAGCTTCATCTGCCTATTATCTTTTTTGATATGAAAGTTTTTCTGTGAATATTTTGGAACATCGAATTTGAAATATTAAAATATATCTATAAGAAGAGGTGTAAATACTTTCCTGGAATCAACTCCCATGCAAGAAATTAATTACAGTAAAGAATTCTCTTCAACATCAATGTCTGCATATGTCTGTTTCCATCTAGGGCTGCTGTTCATTGCTATTCAGAGGTGCTTTCCAACTGTTTTATCATATAGTGTTAATTAAGATGATGTTTTCATTAGTTTCAGTTCACATATTGTTGGAATCTAGATTTTTGAAGAGAGATTTCAGCAGATAATGGGAATGTGGGTAGCATAGTGGAGGCCACAGGGAGCTCATTACCCTTTCCTCAATTCATTATGGTTTCATCAGTCATTAATTCCACTCTAAGTTCCCTGTTGTTAGAATGTACATTGTGAGTGACTTTACTTTTCATATTCAACAATGTGCCACTTTCCATCCATAATACAAAGGTAGACAGTAATTACTGGCAGCATTAGAATACTTCAAAAGATTCAGAGACTTGGAAGAAGGCTCCCTGAGGAGGGCGTGTTTGAGAGTGTTTGAGACAACAACACAACCTTGTAAGGCTGGAGACAAAGGCAGTGAAGAAAAGGGCTGATGTTGAACTTGCTCTTCTATCACAAAGTGAGAATGAATTAGGCTGAAGACTCTCTGGTCTAAGGCCCTGCTTAAAGCAGCGCTGACTTCAGTGTTGGGTGCTATTGCTCAGGGCCTTTTCCAAGTGGGCTGTAAACGTTTTTGAGGACACTGATTTCAGGCTTGACTACTCTCAAGATGCTGAGCTTTTACTTATATTCAATGGGATTTTTTTCTTGTAACTACCACTTCCTACCCCTTGTCCTGTTTCACTTCATCTCCCTGAACATTTTGTGTGTGTTCTGTCTATACCACTCCACTAAGCAGTTAAAGAGAGTAATAAAATCCTC
This sequence comes from Agelaius phoeniceus, assembly GCF_051311805.1. Lineage (NCBI taxonomy): Eukaryota > Metazoa > Chordata > Aves > Passeriformes > Icteridae > Agelaius > Agelaius phoeniceus. The sequence goes on from NC_135265.1 coordinate 7,284,998, forward strand.
CCTTGGACTCTCTTTCTTTTCCAGGCAGAACCAAACCAGCTTTTTCAGTCTCTTTTGGTACTCCATGTGCTCCAGGCTCTGAAACATCTGCTGTACTCTCTCTTGTATGTCTGTCTCCCTCCTGTGTACAGGAGCCCCAACTGAGACACAGTACTCCATATGCTGTCCTGTGAGTGCCAAACAATGATGAAAAATTACTTCTCTTGACTAGTTCTCTATGCTTTTACCCAGTAATTGGTTGTTTATATTTGCTGCAGTGGTGCCCTCAATTTTCCCACCAGCACCCATGGATCCTTACCTGTGGAGCTGCTTTCCAGCTGCTTGGCCTCCAGCCTGTGCCAGCATGCAGATTATTCCTCCCTAGGTAGAGGAAATTTCCTGATCTCTGAGAAACTTCTGCCAGCTCATTTCTCCAGTCTGTTAAGCCCCTGCTCCAGCTCCTTATTGCCATCCTTGAAGATGCATCTGATGTTTGTCTTGCTCAAGTCATCACAGGCCTCCCCAGCCACCATGACCTTTCCAAGACATAGAGAACACATCCTTAATGCATCAGCCATCACCCTTGGGTGCACCTTGCCTGCTCTCAGAGGCTTGTGCAGTCTTTACTTAGATCTTCTACCACAATCTGTCAGAACTCAGTGCATCCCTCCGAGTGTCCAGAGTTGCTGAGGACCTCACTGGGGAGCTCAGAGACCCTGGCATGCTGCTCAGAACACCTGGGGATTCGATTTTGACCCTTGGAGCAAGTTACTAACTTTGTATGAGGACCTGAAAGCCACACAGGTTTAAATAGTGTGATAACAAAATTATCATAGGGTGAAAATGTAGATTTTAGGATTTTTGGTATGGGGGTTATGGGGACAAGATGGAGGAATCTGGGCATGTCCAGCCTTTCTTCTTCTTCTTCTTGTTCTCCATTTTCTGCAGTGATGCTGGCACTTTGGGATTGGTGTAGAGTAGAAGCTCACTGTCTAACATAGGTGATAGGTATTGGGATATTTAAGTGTAAATATGTGATATGTAGTTTGTAGTATAAAAGGACAACACCACCTCGGGGGTGGTCAGAGTGCTGCTGGCTGCCCTGCTGAGCAGACCTCTGCTAGGCAGAAAGAAAATTTTACAGATAAGAATTAATAAACAACCTCAAGACTGAAAAGTGAAGAGTCCAGACTCGTTCTTCAGTTGCGTGGGCCGAAGCAGAGACACCCTGCACATCTCAGGGCAGCAAATATCAACAGCAGCCCCAGAACAATCAGTGCTTCACTGCCCTTGGCTTTGCCCTCAGCACAGGGGTGTGGGAAGAGACCTTTCAGTAAACACAAAGGCAATGAAATAAAATACCAAATACCAAAACAAACACGAAATACTTTGTGTATTTCTGTGTGGAGGCTCAATGGCCATACCCATTTCAATTTAGACACTCCTGTAGTTTATATCCATCACCCATCTGATTCAGACACACACAAAACCTTGTGCCTGACATCCCCTCTCCTTGTAAAACTGCAAATGGACCATGTGCATACTAAGGCTCACGGCTGGGAGCTGGAAGCAACCTCCCCAAAATGGATTGAGGAATCAGACTTGTGGCCGAGATGTTGTTCAATTAACAGATTTACCATCCTCTTTTGGTTGTTTGCTAGGTGCCAGAGCTTGGGCAGATCCAGAAGTGAAGGCTCTCCCTAGAAAAGGGAAGTGATGGCTGGCTATAAGTCAGCTCTCAAGCAGATGCATGCAGAGAAAGGTAGGACAGAGAACTACCAACTATCAGAAAAGCTGAGTATAATCCTGGCACAGTCCTATAACTCACAGGGCATATTAGGTGCTGAAATTCTTATTCCTCATTTTCTTGACAAATGATGCAACAAGAGCAGAAAATGGCTAATATGAATCTTGTCTCAGGCCTGTGATTACAGTGGTAATAAGGAATGATGTAAACTTAACTTGTTCCTGTTAGAGACTGCTAAGGAGAGTGAATTGGACTTCAGGAGCAGTGTGCAGTCAGAACAGAAGCTGTCTATGAAATAGGAGTTTAATAACCCTTTCTCATGATTTTTGAATTCTATTTAGCATGCAGGGTTCTTGTGTGATACTCAAAGCAACAGAAAACAAATGCTTCTTAGCTGTACCTCTTGACCATCAAAGACAATTTTATTTAAAGGAAGGGCATTTTGTAAGGATTTCAGGCCCACAGAATGGTTTGGGTTGGAAGAAACCTCTAAAGGTCATGTGAAATGAAATGAGCAGGGACATCTTGAACTACATTAGATTGCTCAGAGCCCCTTTCAGCGTGGCCTCAAATGTTTCTAGGGATCATTCACCACGTCTCTGGACAGCCTGTTCCTGTGTTTCACTGAACATTATTGTAAGAAATCAAATTAAAAAAAAACCTTCTTCCTTATATCTAGTCTGAATCTACCCCTGCAGGACATGAAATGCTTCTTCACAAATACCATCTTCTAACCAGACTCTGTGTGGGTTTGCTTTACTTGAACATGAAATCTTGCAGAAAACACAATATGATACAGAAATCATGGCAAAAGGAGGCTTCAGTTCCTGGAAATCTCTATTTACTCTATTTTAATCCCTTTCTATACTTTCTAAATGAATGATCATTAAATTAGTAAGCTCTGATAGATCCAGTAACTGGTATAGGCCTTTATTTTGCTTTCAGGCAAACTTTCAGTGTCTTAGGAGGGGGCACAATCTTTCCAAGCCACTGTTTTGCAGCCCTCTGGGGCAGCACTCTGCTGAGCTGTCAATACATGGATTATCAGGTGCCTGCCCCTTTCACTTCCTTCTGTCAAAAGGCTTCTCTCAAAACCTTGATTTCTTTAAAAGTCTTCATCTCTCCTTAGTGACTGTGATTGAAAAGATTCTTTCTGGAAACATAATAGCTTGGCTTAGGACTGTCCATTTTACCAAATTCTTGCTATTTTGAGCTATGAAAACAATTTTCTTCATTTATTTTGTTTTTGACATCTCTGTTCTTTTGGTACTTTAGCGTTTCTTTAATGCTTCCATTTATCTGTGGCCAAATGAGAACTATCTCATTTTTATTGGGATTTTCTGATTCTGGTATTCACTCTGACATTTTTCTTTCCACTGGTGTAGAAGTTGGTTTGTTCAGCCCTGAGAAGCATCCCAGACAACAGCACTAGAATTTTGATATTAGAAACATGCACACAGACTGATTCTCTTCTATTTGCAGTATTTCTTCTTCAGTGATCTGCTTCTGGTTCATCTGCAGACTTGCAGATTCAATGCAAAGCTTTTTATCATGTTTGCATGCAGGTTTACTGCTGGTTTCAGATCATTAGCTGCTCTTGAAAGTGTTTGTGGTATTACTAATGGGACCCAAGCTGAACCTTAGTTGTGATTAAGTACTTCCACATTTGCAAAATCCTCTTTGGTGGTATCTGTTAGTTTCTCTTTTGGGTCTTGCAGCCAGTGCTCATTGATTAGTTTCTGCTTTGAAACTGCAACTCCAGGGGAAGCTTGAAAATGTTATTCATAGGTACTTGCTTGGGTCAATATAGCAAGTGCACCATCTATTTCACTTTGTGTACACATCTTCAAGTAGCTCCCAAACCTGTGGGTGTGTAAGAGGCTAATAAACATCCTGCTCTGTGATTCTGCAGCAGATCTGCTCCCAGCCTTCCCTGTTGCTTCTGTAAAGAGAGTTTGATTTATTCCAACAGGTCAAAAGTTAGTGTTTTCTGCTGATGCCAAAAGGTTTTTCTCTTTTGGGCTCCTCTTGTGCTGTAGCCCCCATGGCAGTTTGCTAATCTAGCACAGGTTCAGTGGGCTTTGCAGGGGGCTTACATTTTTTCTTCTGATTTTTGAACCATTTTATATTGGAGTCTTGGCACATGCAGTATGAGTTGCAAATGAGGTAATGGGGCAAGGCTTTTTTTCACTTTAATATAATATAGCTCTTATTTGAGACTAAGGTCTGGTCTTTCATGGTTTAAGACCCTTTGCTTCAGTCATTCTTAGTGCTTGCTGCAGCTCATCTCCCCAGGCCATCATCAAGCCCTTTCACTTTTTCAGATGAGTTGTCTGGCTTGCTGTCCAGTGAAATTTTTATACATATTCCTGTATAACATTTATATTCTACTTTACCATGGTGAGGTGGAAACAGATGTAAGGGTTTCAGATCTGCTCATGAATTTAGCACCCTGCTTTACCAGTTTCCTCTGTCATGGCACAGAAGGTACAAAAATGTCATTTTGGATCCTTTGCTACCTCCCATGGCATTGTCATAAGGAAGGTGAATGCTCAACTTCTCATGTCATTAAATTTGACACTTCTGTTTAATTTTGTCCTGCTGCATCTCAGAACCAAAAATTGTGCAATCCAAGAGAATGGCCCATTTTCTTCCAAGGTGAAGACAATGGTTCCTACTGCAATAGAAAATGCAGGGAAAATGTACAGAAGGCCTCCTCCCTCTGCTGGTATTGTGCAGGTACACCCAGGCTATCCACATGTGACTGTTCTCCAGCCTACCTCCAAAAACTCCTGCTTGAGGAAGGTTCAGGACGTTCTCTAGGAGGTATGAAAAAGAATTTTGTAATTCTGATATAACATTACCTTTTCCTTTGCTTTACTGGTAACCAAGGAGAAGTCAGATCCATTCATTGGGTTTTAATCTGAATGTTATTTCTTGATTTTGGATGGCAGATACTGCACACTCTGTCTTTTCTGAACTCCTGTGGTTTTACTGGCACATGTTGTTTGGTCATATTTTTATTTTGGGCTCTGTATAGGATACTCTTTTGGTGAAATTTAAGGATTCCCACCCTGTTAATTTGGTCATTTTTTTTAGCTACACTTGCTCCTCTGTGTCTATCTTGTGTTGTGTGTGTTACTAGAATGCTATTTAATGAACAAGATCTCTTAGGAACAATGATTAAAAATTCTTTACTGTGTTTAAAACACATCTCACTGACTTATTGGTACACTGGAACATAAGTTTTACACATCAACACAGCTTTGTTTTCCATTTCCTGTGCAGTTGCCTGAATGTTTTCTTCTCTGTAGTAATATTTTGGCCTGAACTTTTTTTCTGCAGTATTTTTCCCCTGTAGTTGTGTTGATTGCTGTGTTGTGGCATTGCTTCCTGCTTTCCACCATTTGCAAAATTAATCTCTGTTGCAGTTGCTTCCCAATTTTGCTTACAGATTATTTTTAATGTATGGTGGCCTTTCTCTAGGATTCTGTGTAGCTATTTCTTTTACTGTTTGATATATGCACGTCTGTATCTATCTTGACTACAGTCATGTGAAATCCACCCCTAGACCTCACAGACTTGCTTTTTAATAGCTATAACCTGTCTGGTTTTTAATAAAAAAGCCTTTTATGACTCCATCTTCAGATGAAAGGGTCTTTAAATTTGCATCTTCATTTTGTCTTTTCAAGTTTTTTAATAAGTAATGGACAGTGCTCTAGACTTGCTGTGAATTTGCAAATGCATTTCCATCTTTGCTGAGTTTTTGTATTAATGTTCACAGAACTCACAGCATTTAGGATGAAAAAAAATAATATGTGAGACTATCTTCAAACAACAGGCAGAAACCTCATGTTCACCTCAACAAGCCCTGAACCTCATGGTGAACTGAAGCCACCATGACATGAGCTGGAAAGGCCCAGCAGGACAGGCAATGCAGCAAGTTTCTGATGACAGAGCTGAGCAGAGCTCCTTGACACAGGTGACTGAGGAGCTGATGAGTGGGGAGACCCTGCTGAACCTCATGCTTGCAGTGCTGGGCTGTGTGAAGTTTGGCAGAACCTTGATGACACTAACTGCATGAGGCTAAAAGCCAGGATTGTGAAAGGAGGCCAAAAAGCAGGATCACAGCCCCAGACTTCAGTAGAACAGACTTTGAGTCTTCAGGGACCTGGGCCTTGTTCTGTCCAGCTTGAAAATCTCCAAAGCCAGTGATTCTCTGAGCATCATTTTCTCTGTCTTTTCCCCTCTTCCATTGTCCTGACTTCTGCCTTTTTACGGTGCAACTGCTGGATCATCCTGTCCCTGTCCAGCTGCTAAAGTCCTTTTGCTGAACTGTTGGGGTAGATTGATCTGCTATGGTCAGCCATGAACACACAGCTTTCTGTTTCACTGGTTTCTGTCTTGTGGGGTCTTAATCTTTTCAGTGAACATTTCAGTGCTGCAGGTCAAAGGGATCATAAGGGGCTGAGAAGGGGCAAGGGTGAGAGAAACAAGGGCACAGCTGATGCTATTTTTCAGCCCTTTCACTCTGAGATCAGTACAAGGAGTGACAACACACATCTTGGAAGTAAATGCATGGCTACATATAGTAGAGGTGGCCTTTGAGTGCTAGCAAAATGCATGTAATGTATTTGAATATCTGTATAGAGGCTTTGCCCCAGAGGTCCTGGTTGCCCTTGATGGGCTGCAGCTGTGATGTCCTTAATTGGGCTGCAGCTGTGACCAATGGAGATAACTGGGATAAAGGGGGTGGGTTAGCCAGTCAGAGAGAGGTTTGAAGGAGGAGTCCTGAACTGAGAGAGGACAACATGCAGAAGAAGGAGTCTGTGCTGTGAAGATCTGCAGCCATGAGAACATGCCAAGGAGGTATGGACTTTACAAATCTGATAACAACAGTATGGGACTCTAGAAATAGAACAACAACAGCTACATACCCAGAGGTCTTTGTTTTCCTCACCTAAGAATGATTTTTGAGCAGAAATGGGGTCCAATAAAGATCTGTGACTTGGAACTGATCAGTCCAGAAGTAGCATAAAAGATGGTGACTTGGGTGGACATAAAAACCAAGCTGGGTTGTTCCTCACAAAGTAGGAGTGGAGAGAACTCACTGTAATGCAGGAAGGAAGATGAACAAGCAGAGGGAGCTGTAAATCTTAATGCAGGTTCTTAGTTGCCCACATATCTGTTGCAAATTAAATCTATTTCAGAGAGAGCCTGTTCAGCAAGTGTTTGAATGTGTTGCTCATGGACTTTGGTAAAGTTAATTAAGATAACAGCAATAGGGTGGACTTTGATTAAATACTGACTGATGAAAAAAACTGTTTGACAATATTTAGACAAAGATTGTGTTAGTTGAGAATGATCATGAAATGATACATTTATGATTTACAGGATTTGAACAAACATAAGCAACAAACAGTAACAATGGATTTCAAGTAGGAAGGCTTCAATACTCACAAAATTGGTAGGTGTTGCCTGGGAGGCAAGACTGATGGAACAGGGAATTTTAGAAAGCTGGCAGGTCCTTAAGAAGAATATTAATAAGGCTCTCTCCTTGTGGAGGAGAGATAAGAAGTCAGTAAAAGATCAACTTGGCTAAATTATGAGCCTTTCATTGACTTCAAACACAGGAGAAAAGGATACAGAAAGTAGAAACTAGGTCAGTTACTAAGAAGGAGAATAAAGGCATTGTGAGAGCTCTCAGTGACTTAATCAGAAAGGTTAAGACTTGAAGTGAGATGAAATAGCAAGGCACATTACTTAGGAGAGGTCCAAATGTTGACACTTAATAGACAGAAGATTTGGAGAAGCCTAAACTGATGAGTGCTTTATTCTGTGCTGATCTTCACTTGCCAGCAGGTAGACAGCACTGTTAATACCTGTAGCACAAAGGAGTGAAATGACAGCCAGAGCAGGAGAGCAAAACAGCAGAGGGAATTCTCAAACTGATCATGGGAACTTTTTCTGTCAAAGGCATTTTAGCAGCCCTTAGCGACCTTTTGTTTCCCATGGGAATGCCTGGAGATAAGTGAGGTACCCAGGGGGTGTAAAAGGTGGATGGACAGTGGGGAAGTGTGGTCTAGAGGAAATGACAGTAGACTGATGAGTTCTCTCAGAAAAACATAACACACAAGCATTTCACCTTGAAATGGAGGATTTAGTCAGTGAAGTCCTTCAAGGTTTCCTCAGGGTTTGGCTGTGACCAGAGTTGTTTTTTTAGTGACCTGTACAATAGAGATGAGACTCCCCATCAGAGCAACACAGACCATAATTCAAAATGATTTTGACAGAATGGAGGTATGACCTGAAAAATGAGAACATTATTTAATAGGGAATGATTGCACTTATGTAGGAATAATCAAGTAGATGAGTATAGGATGCGAAGAAAACTCTCAGGACATTCTGAGATGGGTGAAGAGGCTATAGAGAACTGCAAAATAGACAGAGATGAATGATGGCAAGCTTTGCAAAGTACTTAGTGTCACAGGGAATGTGTGAACAGGAGCACAGGCTGCCCAGTGATGTAATTACTTCTGTGTAGCAAAAGGGAGGCCTTGGACAGAGAATTGTGCCATTTTTAGTGCTGTCCTTCAACACAGAGATGATCTATTCTCTATCTGAGAACAGCTTGAAACATGACCTACACAAAAATATTGAAAGAATTTGGCTTATTCAAACTAAACAAAAGAATGCTGATAAAAACATACTATCTTCTTTATTTAATTTTCATATTACTTTTTACTTATTTTCCCCTATTTTCTCTAATTAAGAAAAAAAGAAGAGTATTTTCTCTGAATGCATTTTTAAAGTGGAAAAAGGAGAAGGCTTGACCTTCAGCAAGGAAGTTTCAATTTGAGCTGCAGGGAAGCTGGGGGCTGAGTCTTTGGGGCTGACTTCATTGACAAATTTTCATCAGGAATGTCAGGAATGCCTTGGACAGGGAGATGAGTGGACCAGGTGATACCATGGACTGGACTGGATTTCTTCCAGCCAGTGAGTGAATGAGGCTTTTATTTGCATTACTATTTGGAGGCAGTGACCCTTGTCCCTGCTGATGCCACCCTGGCTTGTGAATGACACGAGGATGAGGAATACGGCTGGCAGTAACCGCTTGTTGTTTCCTTATCTTTACTTTCAGACTTCTAGTCACCAAAAAGAGGGATATTATCCCATGGCACAGCTGATTTTTCCTTTTCACTGGCAGAGAGTGAAATTCATATAAAGGCCTTTGATTGAAAACTGTTTCTGTGTGACATGTAAATACCACATTATCACTTCACAATTGATGAGTGAGCAGAAAAATAAACATCTTTGTGATCACTTGTTTGTAATACAGGCAAATCTGTTCACATTATGAAATGAAATAATTTTGCCAGCCTTTAAATATCTTTTTTTCGTTTTCATTGTTTGTCATGCTTCAGAATGGAATAAATCTGCAAGAAAGTTGTAGAAAGGCAAAATGTAATTGCTGAAGAGAGAAATTGGCAAGGAGTTAGGACTTGTCTATCATTTGTCATCTATCAGTTGCAGAGGAGGCATAAATGACTCTTGTTAGACTCTGAGATGTTTTGTACTAGAACAGAGTTTGTTGTGTTTAATGGCATTTAAACCTTCCATAAGACAATATGTTTCAGCCTTGTGTATTCTCAGTTTTAGAAAACAGTTGTAGACAGAATTTCCTAGAAATAAATGATGCTGTGGGTTGATTGATACATATAACCCAAAGCCCCCAAAGACTGTTTGGTAGCTAAAAAAAGACACTGAGGAACCAAGGGCAAGAGTTAGAATTTTCTTCTTAATAAATCTGTTCTCATGGACCATAAATAATTCTGATATCTAGAACAATTTTTTCAGGACAGAGAGCATCATGTTTTGGTGTTTGATATGGTTCCACTTACATGTCGTTTTTCCCTGTACATAAGAAATAGCTGTACTGTGTTGAGGTATTTGGTTTTTATACTGTCAGAAATCATAATCAATGGAGTTTTAAATATTCTTTTTTTTTTCTTTACTTGTGGGAAGTTATGCATAATGCAGCATGTGAGAATACCTTTAGCACCGCTGCTAATGAAAATTCATTTTTTAAAAATCTCAGGCTTTAATGACTGCAGGAATGTGTTATTCCTTGCAGACATTATTTTGAAGATTATCCCAGGTTATTAGATTTGATTAAAGGATTTTATGCTTGGCTTGCTTGAGAGCAGAGGATTAAGCAATAAGGAGCTTTCTCCTATGCTGTATCTTTGGGCTTATCATTTCAGTACCGCAGGGCTTTGATTACTTACTCAATTTTGTAAAACATACAGATTTTGTTAATTTACAGCTTTTCAGATCAGTCAGAGCTATTAAGCCTGCTGGGTGATATCCTGCCTGACAAGCCCTATTACAGGCTCAGTTTGCTTCTTCTGGCTTGACCAGTATGTGCCCTTTGTCAATACAGAGCACTCAGCACTTGTGGGGTCCCAGTCCCTTCATACAGGGACCTCAGTACCCTTGGGGATTGAATTTGCCCACCTGTTAGCAAAGTTTTGGGCATCAGAAACTTTTTCAAACTTGTGTGGAGGATGTGAGGTCCTTCAGCTTCCTTCAGAGACAAGGGCAGATGGTTCAGGGGGTGCCTGTCTGGATTGTTTGTCTACTTTACTGTAGAACTGTCCCTGATCTGCCTTTGCACCACACCAGGCTTCATCTGGTGCTTTCTTCCAGAGTCTTTGGAGGGAAAACTCCAGGAATCCAGATGCTCACTTCACTGTCACAGTGGTTTACAGACAAGAGGACAAATGCCTTTTCACTCCATGGATGCTGCAGACAGAGGATGTAAGTGTCTGTGTCTGTATGTCCTCTTCTGAAGGCAGTGCAGAGGTGGTCAGAGGTCCATGAGCAGGGTCAGAGTATCACTGTCAATAACTCTCCCGTTTTGCTCATGGTTCTGCCTCCCAGGTACCAGGAGTTAGGGCTATAAGAATTCTCCTCCTCCCCAATGGGTGTGCCTGGCTCTTGTGTTATGCCTGTGCTCACTGGGGATGTCCTGGTGGGAATGCTGTCACCCATCCTCCAGCCAAACTTGCAGCAGTTTCAGCAGATGATCTGCTGCAGGTGCCTGTGTAGCCCAGCCTTCCCATATACACTGGCAAAGAGCAGGTCAAATTCAAGGATGTGGGTTTGTGTTTTGAGTTGGTCCTTAATACCAGCAGATGCACTTCACATAAATATGGTCTTTGTTCATGGCAAAAGACTTTCCTTATCCCTAAACAGCTGCCTGAAGGATACAACTTGTGTTTCTAAAACACTCTGTTTTGCTGGTTCTTCAGCTCATTTCCAGTGTGGGATGAAGGACCTTGGAATTTAGAACAAAACAAGACCTCTGCTTCTTCAGCCCCACTTCCCACAGACGGATTGCCAACAGAATGAGTCCAGCAGGCTGCCCAGGCAAATTCTTGATATTTCAAGATCCTACATGTGTATAGATTCCGCAGATGTTCTTTGAAATATGTGGGCTTGTGGTCACTTTAGTGTTAAATTTCAGTGTACAGCAGCAGATAAATACAGTAGCTGAGCTTTCACAACCTCTAATGCATTTAAGTGTTACTGCCCTATCTGACTTGATGTTCCCACTTTGGTCTATGATTTTGACTTTCTTTTCCAGCCTTGACCTCTTTTCTATTATCAAAGAGCTGAAAAACAGACACCATTCTTTTACTTTTTATTCCCTGGGGTCAGTTCATAACTTATTCAGTGTATTAATTGCGTGTTTCACCATGCTTGGCTTATCTTTCTTCAAACAACTCATTTGCAGAGCTGCAGTTCCATCTGGTTCCAGTTCTCATTTGAAAGAAATTAAACTTGGATTGAGCAGAAATCAGTCTGTAGCTGTTAACCCTCGGGAGTCCAGGGAAAGCTCTGGACTGCACAGCTTCTGTCAACTTTTATATGTAAGGTGGTCTGGGTGGTGATGGGACATAGAATTCAGTTACAGCAATGCCAGAGGAGAGGTATGAAAGGGAGCCAAGACATTTCTAATGCTGTTGATGATGTATATTCCTCTGCTTTCCTTACTTGCTGTTTCTTGGCAGGACCCTCCTCCTTTTTCACATCCTGTCCTTGATGGAAGCATTTTGGCAGGTGGGCTGGTACAAGGGTGAATGTCTCAGGATAGTCTGCTCAGCTCATTTCCCTTTGCAAGTCTGGGAGGTGTGGACCTGGGCAAACTTAGGGAACAGTAAAAAAAAATTTCCAGTGACTTCCATTCAGAAACCCTTCCTGAATGAAACACACCATTTTTGTTTCTGTTTTGGTGTTGTTTTAATCAATCAATTGAACTTACTAAAGTGTGATCCATATTCAGACATTAAAAACCTTTCACCTAAATTAACTTTTGATAGAACCATTTTATTAGTGTTCTTAGACCTCCAATGAGGAGTAATGATGGTAAATCATTAATATATATTCTGCCATTTTAAAAATTAAATCTGTGCCCTGATGTGTTTTACTGTTTTATAGCTATTATATGAAGCCCCTTGGGATATTCTCATAAAAGGTGCCCCATAAATTTTATATAGCCTTGTATGGCATTATATTTTATTGCAATATTCCAGCTTTTCATAAAACCCCCAAGGAATCATTTTTTTTTCCTGAAGGCCTCCATGAGAGAAAGACATCAAAATTTGTGTTGGCAATTTCTAGTGAAAACACCTACAATTTGCAATTGTCATCTCTGTTCTCAGTGACATATTGCCTTCTTTCATTTTCAATGGAAAAAGCTTAGGTGTAAAAGATACAAATGGAGACGGATCTGTAGGAATAAGAGGGATCTATTTTGTATGTACTTCTCCTGTCTCTGATTACACACCAGTTGGTTTCTCTCTGCTTGTTTTACCCTCCTGCTGAGCTTTCACAGGCTCTCCTGCAGTTTAGCTGCTTCTGTAAAAAGAGCCAGGGCCACATCGTGCAGGGGATGGCAGAGGCAGGTGCTGGGTGGGGTCCATATGCTCCCAACTCCTCATAATGGTCCCTGGGGATAAGTAAATGAACCCTGGGGCAGCATCCCAGCCTGGGGACATTGTCCTGTGATCCCCATTGGTAGGAACCAAGAGAGAAATGCTGATTTTGTCAGCCCTCTGGAGACTTGTAGTCCCTACAAAGGAGAGAAGGAATGGTCTGGATGGTAGCCTGAAATTTAGTACATGAGCTCAAATCCCATATATGCCACAACACACTGTCAAAGCATTGGCATGATATTAGAAGAGAGCATGTTTTTAATGTTATTTTGAAGGCCTAAAGATGCAAATCCTCTTCGTGTGTGGGGATCTGAAATGTTCTGGGGTGCTTAAATTATTAAAAACTCAAGATGGGCTCCTTCTCAAGAGGAGAAGACTCTGGGACAGAGAGATGTCATCTCACTCTCAGTGTGCAGTGCCCAAGGCTGTGGTGCCTGAAGGGAAGGAGTCCTTCAGGAAAGCCATACTGCTGTTCCAGAAACAGCAGCTGCTCCATCTCCAAACTCCAGTGAGGAGGGACTGCAGAAACCCAGCAGCTCAAAATAGACTGCTACAGACACTGGGGAATACAGAGGAACTTCCTCCATGCTGTGAATTTTCTTCAAAATCACATCAATTGTCTCTTAATGTGGAAATGACTTTGCTGCTACTGTTTTGCTCAAGGATTGAATTTAGTCCTTGCTTGAATTGCTTTGGGGCATGCAGAAAGGAGGTACTTTCCATGTCTTTCAATTTCTTCAAGGGACATCAATGCTTTTCCTTCATGCCTTACTTGCAATGTCTCTCAGTTATCAAATATAAAGTACTCTCCTAGATTCCAAGTTAAGATAAGAAATACTTAAATCAGAATGCTTAAAGCAAAAGATAATTTCAGAAAGGTCCCATGAGTTTTCAGGCTTGTGATGTTTCTGAGCATTTGTCATCCCCTTCAGTTATTTTTGATGGGACCACTGATGTGCCAACAAATTCTGTCCATCAACATATCTGACAGTACAGGACATATCAGAGTTGCTGCCTCTGAGCAAATTACTTGAGAGTTAATACCTCCTAACTTGTGCCTTTTGAATGATGCATATATTTTCTACTCCCTTTGACCCCGACTTCATCTGTGATCTAATTCAAAGAGTGAACTTGAGTGAGAAAAGGAAAGAAAGTCCAATGTAAATTCATCTATGTATTTGGGTTCTTGCCTTATCTAATGTATTTTTCCTCTTCCTAACACTGAACAACTTATTAAAAGTGTGAAATTTATAGTTAAGTTTGTCTGCCCTTTGATAGATTAAAAAAAAAAACCATGGTCACTTGTAATTTTGCCTTCTGAGTTTTCCTCTTGGGATCTGGTTTTGTTCTTGTATTAGATGTGCTGCTGGTCCTAATGCCTCTATAAACCCATTTACTTTCTCACTCCTTGCTGTTTGATTCTGTTCATCATTATTATCTAACCTTGTCAGCAATTTTAATCACAGTGATGAAACCAGATTAGAACTATTTAAATATGCTAATATGGTGACAGGCAATTGAAGGGCTTCTTATAAATGACTGAAAATCAAATATAACTTCCTGTGCTTTGCTGCACCTTATTAGCTGTGGTGTTTCTGCCTGTCAAATGTGTTATACTACCACTTACTTTCTTTGTGGTCTGACCTATCCTTTTGATTGCTCTCAGTTTATTTCAAATCCTTCCCAAATTGCCTTTGTGCATTTCTCTCCTCACCAAGGTGGGTTTGTAAAACTGCACTACAGATTGCTCCCAATTGCAACCAACCATAATCTACCAGAAAAGCAGGTGATCAGCCAGGAAGAGTTAAACAATCACTGGAGAACTTCAAAGACTGAATCAGGAATTCTTGTTGTCTAGTTTGCAGCTGTGAAGGCAGGAGGTTTAAATGTAAGCTTTAGAAACCACTGACCAGCACAACATGGGAATACAAAGGTATCACAGAGCTGTCAAATCGCCTGGTGAGAGGCTTTCAGCACTACATCAAGACACTTTCTGCATGTCAGACAGTGATAGGACAAGGGGAAATAGTTTTAAACTAAAAAGAAGAGATTTAGATTAGATGCTAGGAAGAAGTTCTTTATTCAGAAGGTCATGAGACACGGGCACAGGTTGCCCAGGGAAGCTGTGGACACCCTTACATGGAAAAGTTCAAGGCCAGGTTGGGCATGGTTTTGAGGTACCTCCTCTAGTGGAAGGTGTTCCTGCCCATGCCAGGGGAGTTGGAATTAGATGATCTTTTGGGTTCCTTCCAGCTTATACCCTTCTGTGATTCTATGGTTGTTACAGGACTGAATTTATTGCCAAGCCTAATTTGGTCAGCTAGAAGTATAACTTCATTTCATGCTTCTGACTAATCTAATTATGGTAGCAAAACATTGAGATTAGCAGTCTCCAGTGTAACCCTAAAAGAAAAAGACAGCCCAGATCCCAGCAGAGATCCTGGCCTGTGTTATAATTCTGGCAGAGTGGGAGGCAGTGGGAATAGAAAAGCAGTGTGTCTGTTTTGTGGTGGCAGCAGAAGTGCTTGTCCTACACAGACTTACATGGGAGATAAAGACTTTGCCAGAGGATGGTGTCTCTAGACAGCTTTCCTCAGGAACGTGTGGGCTTTGTCCATGTTTACAAAGTTAGTAAAGAAATTGTTGGCAAATTTGTAACATAAAAATTGAATATATTGATTTTTTTTTTGGATAGGGATCTGAATTGCATGTTAATGAAAGCTAATTTATGGCATTCTGGAGGGAAAGTTTTTGCTGATATTAGCATTTCAGAAAAAGAAAGAAAACCTAATTTTATGCATTCTTTTTCTCAGATCTTCATGACCATTGGTGTACATGCTATAGTACGCTTATATGTAGGGCTGGGATATGCATGTACAGGTGATTATTTGGGAGAGACTGGAGGTCCATGTACAGTGTAGCCAGCAGTGCTGAGATCTCAGCTGAGTGTTACAGACATGCATTAGTGAGACATTCAAACAGTTGTAGAGACCCTGAAAAATGAACTCCAGAAGGAGAGGACTAGAGAATGTGACCTACGTCTTCAATTTACTAAAAACAGAGAATATGAATGCCTTAGGACTTGGACAAGGAGTAGTGAGCTCAACCCCTAGAAAGGGGAGGTTCAGGTAAGAATGATGTTGAAGTTAGGAAAAGTCTTTTTGGAAGATCTGTGGAGCTGTATGGGAGATGCACAATTTCCACCACTGGAGGTCTTTCAGGAGCTGTCAACTCAGCATTGCTTGGGATGATTAAGGCATGGCAAATCCTCAGCTAGGACACAGCTGACAGATCTGCTGGTGTCACTTTCTTTTTATTTACTGCATCAAAAAGAGTAATAAGGAAGTATAAACCCACAAAATGCCATGATAATTTATAATTTCAAATACAATAATAAAAATATAGAGTATCTGAAAGGCTAGAAACTCTTTTATCAAATGAATTCTCAGTTCTAGACTCTGGATAAATTAATGTTAGATGTATCCCAAGATAAATTTGGAGAGTGCTAGAGAGATTAAATCACATACATGTCATTCTTTTCAAAGCAGGATGTCATTTGCATGTTTTACATCAAAACAAATTCTATAAAACTGCAGTGGTTTGCAAAGCCTGTCTTCACACAGACAAGAAAGTCTCTTTCTGTCATGTCTTCCCAAGTAAACTCCTTGAGAGTGAGCTGGGAGAGTGAGTGACCTTCAGCAGAAGGAGGAGGTCACATGCTGAGGATGCCTTGGGATGCCTTGTCCTGTTCCATCACCATTGCAGGCAACAAGGAAAGCTTTTCAAGAGGTAACAAAATCCAGCTCTTACAGGGATTTACAGTCTAACATGATAAATCATGTTTGCTATCCAGGCATGAGAATAGTCTTGATGCTATTTCTACTACTCATAAAATCAGAAGATTGCTTTATGTGGGAGCAGGCATTAAAACTGGGCTAATAATTCTGCCCTGTTATGCATAAATATGGCAAAAATATCTATATGTCCAAGAATGCCAGATTTCCTTGTGAGTTTAAAAAGCTAATGGAAATAAATCAGTGTATAAAACCAAGAGAGAAATGTAATTACAGCCTCTCAGTGCAGTCTTCTCCACATAAGAATCCCCTGGCAAAAACTACACCTGTGATCATCTGGGTAATGTAAAGTGTCACTTACAGCCATCACTAATGGAGCTCTCAGTACGTGAAATGATGAGCTCCCAGCCACAGGGTTTATTGAAGATATTAAATAGTTCAGAGCACATAAACACTCAACTCTCAGCTCAGCTTTGCCAAGAGATCTGCAAAGGGAAGGTTGAAATGGGAGATGGCAGACATCTGCTGCCCTGGATCCTCTCACCCTCCCCAGCCAGGGCAAGGATCTTCTTTAGAGTCTGTTTTCTTGTGGTTGTCTATAAGCTGTGATTGAGAGGGACAGATCTAAGTTAGTTACGTGTTGTTGAGTGCTGAAATGTTGTTTTTCCTTTGTTGAATTATTGTTGTCATGCTGAGTTGGGGCAGCCAGAGGTTTATTTCTTTTTGTCACATAGATTTATTCTGCAGTTTTCTGTGATTAGAACATTTCAAAATCTGCCAGAAATTTTAATGTAAATGGACTTTAAAAACATCATCACCTTCTATCATCATTTTACTGAACTCCCCTGAAATTATCTTCAGCTTTGAATTCTTCTACTTCATTTTCGCCTATTGATGTTCTAACTTGTAGCCTGAATAAAACAAACCAGTGATATTCTTTTTCTTTTTTGTTCTCATTTTGTGTGTCCCAAAAATGTATTGCCAGGGCCCAGCTAGGAAATGTGGCCACTGATTTAAGTTCAGCTCCCTGAAAGACAGAAGGTGGTTGTGGTTTTAGAAGATCTGCTTCCCTGAGATTTGGTTTCATATGTTGGAGGAAGCTCTTACATCTCTAGGGCTGAACAGCAATAGCCACAACAGTCTTCAGGCTTTTAGTAAAAGTAAATAGTAATTAAAAATGCTAAGAAGAGTATAATTACAAAGCTAGTAATCAGCATCCACAATCAAGTACTTTCCCTGCCATCATTGTTAACAGTGTTCAGCTAATCCTTTGGAAGACTTTTTGCTTATACCCAATACAATTTATTTTCCATTTTCACTTCTATTTATCTGTTTTTATGGTAATTAATGCTTAATCCACCATTCATCACTAGTCTTACTATGATCCATTTGTGAACATTTAAATCTGATTATACCAGTGATGTATCTCAGGGAATTAGCACAGCAAAGTGTGAACAGCAGGACATTATCTGGCTTTTTATTTTTGTCTGGGTAACATTTTTCAGGTGGTGTTTCTAAATTTTTGCAACAAAAATAAATGAAATGGCTGCTGAAGGGGAATGTAGGAGAAGGGAGGATTAGGCTTAAGGTTAAAATGGGTTAATAACAGCCAGGAAGAGTAGCTCTGTGAGAGCTTATCAGCATCACTCTCTCCATGGATGTAAGAAGGAGCCTGGATACTGCAAGAATTCAGCTGGGGATGGCTCCCCAGTGCTCTGGTGATTCATTTCTACTGGTTTATTCTGTATAAAAACACAGAATTCAGAGAAACTTAAGAAAAGAAGATATGAGTAATTCTGTCAAAAATGATAAGCAACAGAAGAGGCCAGACCTGTTTTTGATACTACACCAACATTCCACAGCCAATGTCTTGTTGATTTCCAAGAGGAGTAAGACCTGAAGGTTGGTGGTTGTTCGCCAAGGTAGTGATGGGTGTTTGCTGATATTGGGGAGGAGAGGTCTTTGCTGCCACAGCTTATTGCTGCCCCATAAACAGCACAGCAGAAGTGTCACATATGCAACACAACCACCCTGAAAAGCTTTTGTCAACACAGTTGTTGGTCACAAATCACAGCTTACCTGGCTGTAACAAGAATTGTAGCAACAGCTGGTGACAAAGGTCTCTGCTCCAGGCCCCATCCCACAAAAAACCCTCCAGCTTTAGCAATCCTGGCAAGACAAGAAACCCAGACCTTTGCTTACACCAGTGTTGCTGCTCTTAAAAATTTAATTACAGAGCTATTTCATTGCAAAGTTGCTTCATGAAGTTATGCTGGGAACAAGTTTGCAAAGTTCTTTTGGACATAGTTGGATCAGTTCCCACCGGAAGTTTTTAAACCTTGCCCAAGCCTTTCTTTGCTGTTCATTCTTGATAGTGATATGCTATTGAGGTCTCAAGCAAAGCAGGTTTATGAGAACAGTACTGCAAAATACGAGAACAACACAGGTTATTTATTACCATGGCAATACTAATGAGGTGAGAATAATTACTTGTTACACATGGAAATTAAAATAATGGCTATTTCCCTGTAAGGCACCGTAGTTTCCTGCTGCACAACCCAGTTCAAACACCTCAAGCCTTAAGGAGAAATCTGGGACAGGTTCAAGTTGTGTGGAGTGTAGGAGCACAGTAGAAATAGTAGGGAAAGAGATCACCTTGTAGGCAGATTTATGTAGGACATTTAAAGAAAAGGTGGAAGGTCTGGACTTGATCTATTGGAGAAGAATATCTGGATTCTACTCTTGGACAAACAGTAGGAGAGGAGATTTACAGACCTCTCTGGGCGATGTTCAAGACCGTGGCTTGTTGTATGTCACTCAGCCACCCTGTTTCCCCTGCCCATTCCATACTGAAATATGGCCCTGCTGAGAAGGTAATGGAGAGTGGCCAGAGAGCCTGCAGAGAAGGTGGAGGGCAGCTTGGGTAAGGCTGATGTGAGTGTGGGTAATGGAAGAGGCAATAAAAGAGGTGCTGAGATCTTGAGCCAGCTAATCAACACCTTTTTGTAAAGCTAAAAACTCTTAAAGAACAGTCTTCATTTTATAGGCAAAAGGAAAGAATCCTGCAAACTGATTAATCTTTCCAAAAGAGGACTAACAGCTCATACTAAGGCAGAATTATGTCCCTGCTCTTGTGCCACGAGCCATTGAACTTCTATTGAAATATGAAGGGGCCATTTTTTGGCCAGATTGGATTAGTAAAACAACCACATCTATTAGCAGAACTTAAGGCACTGTGAGATATAGTTATCCTATGGAAAAAAATGTGCTGCAATATAAAAGGTAGGTTCATTTGGCATTCTTGAGACGTAAAGTCATTGAAACTGCTTTTGTTAGAACAGCACAGGGGGAGGGAGCTTATGAATAGGAACAAAAATGCTTTTGTGCTTGTATTAAGTGTGAAGTGACTTAGGTATCATACAGAACACAGTTTTTCCTTCCTTTCCTTCCTGTTCTTTTTCTTCATTTTTTCCATCCTTCTGAACGAGCTTCTTCCTTCATTGTTATGTTGAGATAAATAGAATGAAAAATAAATGCTATATGAAGGGACAACTTGTATTCCAGCTCTGTCTCATTTAGTTTTACAGTGACCATACACCCACCTGGGACAGAGGACACAAATACCTCAACTCAAATTCTCAGAGTAATTTGGTTAAAAATGAAAAATTTTTTAAAAATAACACTATTACAATCTCACGTTTTTACATTAACAGGCAAAAAATCATTTTCATCCATACAGTAGAGGTGGGTACCCACCTCTAACTGAGTTTACTACAGCAGGTGGCTTGCTGGGGTAGGGCAGGGAGAGCTGCCTTGGGCAGGAGGAGAGGCTGGGTCTGCCTGGAGAGCTCCATGGGGAGCCCCAGTAACAGCATTCCATGTCAACACATCACAATGGATCCTCAGATCAATACTCCTTTGGTTTGCATACTTGTAAGGCTGAATGATTAATTGAGCAAACAAATGTAACAGAATGACAATTCCCTACTGGAGATTGTTAGAGGAGCAGCATGATTCCCTTCCTCATAAATCTGGAGGCTTGTGTGTGTTGCAGCATCATTTTCACAGAATGCTGCTTTGGTCTCTGCTGAGCAAGAGCTGATGGGAGAGGCACTCATGGTGCTCACACGTGAGGGATTGTGTGACCTCTCCAGTCTTGTATTTCCAATGGATAAGAGAATGGGACAGGGCTTAGCTCTGCCTGCTGAACCCTCCTCTGAAAATGGCCCTGCTTAGAAATTCCTGAGCCATATTCCTACTTTGGGCCGATTTTCTTTTTTTGCACAACTTTGGGCACATTAGTCATTGGTCAGCTGTCCCTTGAGATGGAGAGTCCAGAATTTTGTGAGTATTTTGCACTCCCCATTCTAAATGTGCTCCATATTTATAGTCTGAAATTCTCAGAATCATAGAACATTTTGGGTTGGAAGGGGCTTTTAAAGCTCATCCAGTTCAACCTCCTTGCAATGAGCAGGGTTGCTTTGAAAGAGATGGGGACCTCCTCCAACCTGACCTTGAATGTTCCCAGGGATGGGGCATCCAGCACCTCTCTGGGCAACCTGTGCCAGTGTTTCACCATGCTCACTGTAAAAAATCTCTTCCTTATTTCTAGCCCGAATCTACCTTCTTTTAATTTAAAACCATTATCCCTTGTCCTATCACAACAGGCCCTGCTAAAAAGTTTGTCTCTGTTTTTCATGTAGCCCCTTTAGGTACTGGAAGGTGCTCTAAGGTCTCCCCAGAGCCTTTTCTTCCCCAGGTAGATCAAACCCAACTCTCTCAGCTTTTCCTCACAGCAGAGGTGCCCCGTTCCTCTGTTTGTCTTCATGGCCTCCTCCAGACTCACTCCAGCCTGTCCATGTCCTGCTTCCTTCTGCCTTAAACATCTCATTCTACTCTCAGAAATCCCTTTTCTCTGTGGCACACAAGGTTGACACAGACACTCTCTATGAACCAAACCAAACCCACACCAGGATCCCTGAACAAAGTAATTTCAGCTGAACTCCTCACAAGCAGCCTTGTGCCTGCAGTTGACTTTGTGAACCTTGGGTCTCAGAGTAGGCAGCTTTGACTTCCTGTAGATTTCAGTGGGTGACAAGGTTGAGCCTTCCTGTAGAAACCAGTTTAGTCATTTTCCCTTTTCAGTCTTTTCCATGGGGAGTTGTCTCCCAGAACATCCCCTTTCTGGAGATGCTGTCCATCTGTCAGAAGCTGCTATCCCTCCTTCCCACCACACCTTCCCCTGGGCTGCTCCTCAGAGCCTCTGCTGTCAAACCCAGCTGCCCTCAACCCTGCTGTGGATTTTGGAAGTACAGACTCAATACTGTCACACAAGGGCTGTCTGACACTGAGTTGAATAATGAAGTGATGACAGGGGATTTGCATTTGTTGTTGGTTTCATCCTCTGCTCAGGGTGATTGCAACCCTTAGGAAATGTAATTCTTGGTGTAGAAATTGTAAATACTTCAGTGGCATTCAGTTTTCAAGAGGAGAAGGGAAAATGGTGGCATTGGAGGCACTTCTTATGGTAAGTTCTGCACGCTGCACAGAAATGAGGACACTGCAATGTGCATGTGTATTTATGATCTCTGGAGGCTGGGTGGAGCTTGTCAGCTTGTACTTTGGCAGAAATAGGTTCAAACCCCAGCTTTGCCTAGCTGATAACAGTGCTTCCCTGTCCTTGTCATCCTGGATCTGGGAGAATGAGAGCTGAATTTATCTCTTCAGGCATCCAACTCTACTAACATCTGTGTTTTCCACTCCCAGCCTCTGGTGTGAGATGCAGGAAAGGCAGAACCCGTGGCAAAATTTCCCTCTGATCACTTCTGTACAGAGGAACTATTACAGAGAGTAATATTTCCAAGGCACTTGGAAAAGTGGAAATAGTACTTTCCAATTAAATATTAAATTGCCACTTAGGTAGTCAGACAGGCATTAAGCCACCTTCTGAGCTCAAGGAAGTGGCTCCATGTCAGAAAGAAGGCATAAATCATCTGAGAACATGAACTTTAAGTGACTTGGTGGATTGATATATATAGAGAACAGCTTTTCTAGCTGTATTTAGTTAAAAATCAACGTGAATTACCGAAGGGATATAATTAAGACAAACACTATTCAGCTTGATGCAGGAGTATCTTCAATAAAGGCAGGAAAATCTGGTGACACAGGAGGTAATAAGAGCTGATGTTGTAATTGGTCTTGAGATGTCACTGCCAGGGAGTGGGAGAAGAATCTGAAATGAAATTTGTTTTGGGAGACACCAACCCGTGAATGTCAAAATTTAAGGCAAACTATCAAGAGTTAAATTCAAAACAGGAAAATATTTGCATTTGAAATATTGTTCCTTTCCATACTTCTTGTTCTCCAGTTAAATTCCATAACTTTATTGAAAGATTCAGAAATACTTACCACAGGTCACATCTCTCTCACTTTTCTAATAAAAAGACTATTTATTCCAGAAATGCTGCTATCATGAGTGACTGCCCCAGTGATCTGGTCTGTGGATAAGTCCCAGAGAAATCACAACACACCAATGGAAGAAAGTAGGAAGATAAATGTCAATAAAATTGGTCTCAAATATCTGAGGATTGAAGTAGACTTCTAATCAGAGGGATTATATCACTCATGGCCTTAACTCCCTCACCTTATCCTTGGTGGATAGTGCCTCCTGTATGTGTCTCCCCAATGAAACCAAAGGTGGTTTGGTTTCTCTTTGTGTGTGTAGGCTGTGTGGAGGCCAATGGCATCTGGGGGTTGAAACAGCTCCTGGGCTCTCCCATGATCAGGCTGAGACAATAAGAGCCTATCTGTATTTTTTTTATGCCCTGTGGTAGAAAAACCTTCTTGCAAGCTGTCTAGAGCCATTAGCATGGCAGTTGTATTAGTGTTTCCTTCATGCATGTAACCACAGCCATTGCTTCTGCTCCTCTTAGACTTGTGAGAGGAAATAATTATCAAAGGGAGAAAGGAGACCCCAAGGTCAGGATTATACCTGAGTGCTTTGTATTTCAGGCACCAGCAGTGGCACAAGCCCTGTGAGAGCCTCCCCTGCCTAAAAATAAATGTTTATTGGTGGAGCATGACTACTTGTGTCCTCCATATAAGCAGAGGAGGTTAAGACATCTGCCTTGTTCTTGTGACTTCCAGAGAGTTCCATTGGGGTGGAACAAACCTTTGCTTCATTGAGTAAAAGGAATTTTCTCTGCTTTTCAAACAAATGTGTCTTTCAAGGAATTAGTGGGTTTTCTGCCAGTAGAGTTTCACTATGCCAAATACAGGTCAGCCAGACTAAAACCTTACTGTTTTACATGTATTTCTGTAATTTAAAAGAAATGATCAGGTATGACATTTGTCTTGATTTTCCTGTTTGGGGCTTTGCCCACTTTTTTGAATCTCTGGAAAGTGGAAAGAAACTTTGTTATTCTAAGAAGCACTCGTCTCTCGCTTGTCAAATGTAGAAAAATGAAGTATAGAGGAGGGGAAAATTTATACCCTTAAAATTAATATATGGTCATGAAATAGTCACCCTTCCTTATATGACTGCTGCACAAAAGGGTGTGACAGCCTGTTTTTCTATCACCATTAAAACCTCCTGCTTTTTCTATAATGCTTCAAGCTGGACCTTCCCTGGGTAGCTGCCTGTCAGTTGCTGTGCCCATTGCCTTTTAGCACATATTTTTCTTTTTTTATGTCAGTCAGAGGGGTGGGAATTTTCAGAAGTAGCAAATGCTGGAGGAATTTTTGGTAACTTTTTGTGGACTTTTCCAAGCCAAAGTCATTCTTCTTTCCCTTCATCTGAGAATCAGTGAAGGTTGCCTTGAAGATCTGTTGTTGTTTGTGGTAACCCTGTGGAATAGCAAGGCTTGAAACTTGACTGGTTTTGCTATCACTGTGCTCCAGGAGACGTGCTGTGAGGATAGGGACTTGACATAACATTTCTTCTCCTGTCATCTCTGATGATGCAGATGCACAAACGAGGTTCTAGTTGTTTACTCAAATGTTAATTTTAAGCTTAATTAGTAACACAAGGGGTGCAGGGAATTCGTGTTTGACAAATAGAAGGAGACACATTTGGAAGGAGAACGAAGCAATGTTTGTTTTTAAGCTCCTAAGGGGCTGTTGGAAACTATGAAGAGAAAAGGAAAACAAAGTTGAACTCCAGGAAAAGTACTTAAGAGTGTGTCCTTTCAAGTACTCCTTCCTCTAATTTAAAAGGGCAATGACTACAAGTATAAAGAGCAGAGCAAAATTTGTCCTGTACTTAATTTTGTAGAGGAATAAGAGCCAGTATGAACCTGGCTGCTCATTCCCCAGGGAACTTAAGGAAGATTAAGTTACAAAGGAAACATCAGTTATAACCCATATAGTTTTTTCCACTGGCCCCTCTGTGATTTCTGCAGTCCTTTAATGGCTTTATTCTAGCCTTATGTTGGTTAAACAACCAACAGAAGAGATTGTTTCCTCATCACTGTCTAGCCATTGCTGAGGGACAGAGAGAATGGCTTTAAAGACCCCTGCCAATTTGCTTTACCCCTAATATTTCCCATTCCCAGGTGAAAATCAGCCTTTGTGGAAGATCTCAACTTCTGTATTTCTAAACCCTTTCTTCGACTGAAAAATGGCACAAAGGGTCACATAAAAACTGATAGAGATTCAAGACCAGGTTTGAGGGCTATGACCTGTGATACAAGCAGCAGCACCAGTTGTTCAGGAGGTAAGATTTACCCCTGGCTCATGGTGTGCTGTTTTTCCCAGAGTGTTTAGAGGCTGCATCTCCTCCTTTCCTGCCGTGCATGCCATCACTCACCTGGAAACACAGAGCAGCAAGATCAAAGCCCATGAAACAGCTACACTGCACTTGCAAAGCACTTTAAAGTCTTGTGCCTCTGTTCTTGGTGTCAGCTGAACAACCTCAGCAGAGCACAGGGGCCTGGCTCCACAGCTTTTGATTCTGAGAGTCTCTGGAGGGCGAGCACTCTATTTAGAATTGGAGGAAACTCAGTAAGAGCAGGTGAAGGGTGGGAATTACTGTGTAGCTCCTGAATGAGAGCTAAGAGGTCACGGTTCCTGCAGCCCATCAGCTTTGAATGGTTATCTCTCTGGAACAGTGCTTTGCACAAGCAGCTTGTCTCAGGCCCTCTGAGCAGCTGGAAACCCTTCTGGTTTTGTTTAGTTTAAAATGTCATTTCAGCAGTGCTGATGAGTAAGGGCATATGGAGAGGCCACAACGCTGTCACCCATGCTGCAGGTCACTGTTGGAACCCTGGATGCTGAGAATTTTAGACTTTCTGTGTTGAAAGGCACAGACCCTCAAGAGAACATTGCATTTGACCTGAAGCTGTGGAGAAGGCTTCCAAAATTGAATTATAGCACTGGGATTAAGAGTGTGTAGTTTGAATAGAAGTGTGTAATATCACATGGTGGCATACTTAAGAGTTTAAGGTTTTAGAATATAGTAATAGATATAAATCTAAAATGGAGGTTTTAGGGCAGTGGCTGGTCCTTCTTCTTCACATTGTTCTTCATGAGTTTGGGTGGTATTTTGTAATTGAACAGAAAAGTCCACATTGTGTGACACGGGTGATTAGTTATTGGGTTAAAAGCAAAAGTAATTTAGGTGTCATTTCTTAATTGGATAGTTTTTCCTTAAAAGACCTTTTTGAGATAGATATGGGGCCATTTTGCAGCTTGTTAGTTAAATGCTGCAGAACTCATGCCTTGTAGGACTGTGATATAGATAAGAACTAATAAACATCTGACTCTGAACATGAAATCCCATCTCGAGCACATTCAATCCTGACCTTGACCAAGGCAGAAAAAGAAGATAAAACTCAAAAGGTCATGAGAAACAGATCTGCCACTTCTCATCCCCAGAAAGGCTCCATCCAGCCCTGTCCTCCAAGAGGTTCTCTCAGTGCATCTGTGCTGTGGTAGGGGCACCCCACAGAGTTGGTCTGTTTTTCCTGTTTTGCTGTTTTTCCTGTTTTGCTGTTTTACTCTTGGTTTTCCCCTGTAACTGTGCCAGCTGTGCAGGGACAGGGACGTGCAGCACCTCCTGATTCTGATAGTCCCATGGAGAATTCTTGTAGAGACATTGGGTGCTGCTTCCATTTCTCCCATTCCACATATCTGTCATCAAAATTTCAGTGACTGTTTATTTCCAATATTGCCTAAAAATTTTGGCATTTGGCATGTTTCTGCTTGCATGTACAAAGAGTTGAAGGGCAAATTGAGTCTCTGCCAGGTATGTTTGGGTCTTGTAGTTGGTTTTTGTTGTTTTTGTTTTGTTTGATTTAGTTTGGTTTTGGGTTTTCCCCTGGAAAATTACAGCTCTGTCACTGGGATCTCTTCTGTTCCCTGCTAAACTGGTGAGCATTTAGAGAAATTTCAGTGTGACTGGTAGTAAAGTGAATTTACTCTGGGGTTTCTGAGCAGAGCAGCTGGCCCTGCATAGATCTGTCTTCAATGCCCTGTGTGAGCTGGTCTATACAGTTTAGATTGTGCTTTTTTACACCTCCCCTGAGAAACCATTTGCTTTTCCTTGAAATAATGAGTGCAATAGAAATTGGATTGGTTCCCAAATGCCATAAATATTTTTCCTGGTTTTGGCCTGATTTTTCCAAAATCATTGACTAAACTACAAGCAGAATTAAATACCTATTACAGACTTACAAGTAATCTACCTTTAATATTTACACTATGTCAGCTATCTTTATTTCTTTTTTTTTTTTAACAAAAAATCTATTACAAAATTTCTCAGAGTTTTGAGTTGTAAGTGCATTCTGTAGTTATTTATGGCTAAAGGTAGTATATGGCAGATGTAGGGAAACAGCAACCTTCAACAGCCCTGTGCTCAGTTGCTTAAAAGGAAAAAGACCATTTCACATTTTAAATTTACCAGCTTTGATAAAAGTAAAAGGCATAGAGAGACTTCTTACTCCTTCAGACTGAGTTGAAGGCATATATTTTCTGTCTTCCACCAGGGACTAAGTGAAGGATGTTCAGATCTTCCTCAGCAAGGTTTCCTGAAATCACAGGAGAGGCTCCTCTTGTCAGGAATTCAATTCAAGGCATCAGCAAAAACCCTGCTTCTTAAATCAGCCACAGTAATACTTTCCTTTTTGTAAAAAGTCAGCTTTCTCTAGATCAAAGGGGTTTTTCTAGAACTAAGAGGCGTGTAAGGATACATGTTCTGGTTATATTTTCTATGCACAGATTATCTGAAGTTTTTTCCAAAATATTTCTGGACAACTGTTGCAATACTTTTATTGCAGTGTTTTTCTTTTTCTTAGCATTATCAATCAACCTGGTTTGTTCAACAAAATGTCAAGATGAAAATTATAAAACATTTTTCTTCTTCCACCAAAAAAAAAGAGAAAAAGTGGGCTTTTATATTTAGTTCATTTATTATATAAAAAAAGTATGAGGATATAGCTTCTATTTTGCTGCCAAAGTTTTGGGTTGTACTCGTGTTTTGAGTCCATGGCTATCATAACTGAGTTGAACCTGACAGCTTTTTGGCAGCCTTCTGCAGCTGAATGATAATTCCTTTGAGGTTCATGTAATAATTCAATCCTGCTTCACCTGTGTTTGCCAGTCACTCATGCTCAAATAAATCTTATTAATAGGCCATAATGCTCCAGACATGTGCTGACTTTGATCCTGTTCTTCCTTAAGGAAAGCTCCTGCCCCTTTCCCTGTGATAACAGTTTCCTGTTCTTTGTGCTGCTACAAATAATATACTTCATATTTTAAGTTTAGTCTTTTTGCTGTACTTTATGTGTTGTTTTTGTAAAATTGTTCTGCCTACATGATTGAAGTTATTCTTGCAGAATTTCTCTGCTTAAGCCTCCTTGCATTTTTATGAGAGTTTGCATTGCTCCCCTCAAAGAGACTGTCTCCAATTTACACAATAATTTTCCTATGCACTTAAATTTTTCTCCCAGAAAAGGAATTAGTATCCTCTCTTGGCCTATATGTTAAGATTTTTGATTTTTTAAAATCTGTTTTAAATTGGAGAATGAAAAACCATCATTTAACTAGACCCAGATGGAAAACTACCAAGTATTTGAAATCCAAAAGACATTTCTGTGGAGTTGTTACCAAAACTCATCTTTATTAAAGATGTTCTAGTACTTGGGTACTCATTTAGGGACTGTTCTATGTACCCTTATTTTACAGCATACGTGGAAACAACTATTAATTCCCTCATTGGTGAATGCAGTGCTATATTCAATTTTGTGCATTCATGCCTATTCTTTAGCATATTTTAAAGTTATTTATGGAACAGGATTTCTACTTACTTATACAAAAACAAAAGTGATATTTTCTTCTTTCTTTGACAGACTGCTTTGCCTCTTGATGGAAACCTAGCTGTTTGCACTACTTCTCCTCATGAAGGAATTGTTTCCTTTCTCAGTTCTTATTTTAAGGGAGATTTGCTGGCTCTGTTGTCTAACCCAATAGTTCAGGTGCCTCTTGTTAGGCTGGTTGGCTGCACTCCTCTCTCCATGTGTGATGCCATATTAGTGCTTATCAAGATGAGAGATGAAAATCTTGGCCATGTGGGATTTAATCAAAAATAGTAATACATGGAAGGGAGGATGAATGAACTAAATTCAATCAAAGAAATAACTTCCGGAATAGTGATGTTTCTTGGTCTGCATTCTATATGATATTCCCCTAATAGAGTAGGCATTATCCTCCCATATTTCACTTTTCTCTCCTGATATCCCTCCTTTTCCTCTCCTCACTCAGGTGCTCTGTGTCTTTTTTCCTGTGTGGCTCCAGACATCAAGGACCTGGGGCAGTGGATGTTTCAGACTACACAGAGTTTTGCCTTGCAGAAGGTTGTGAGTGGGCTGGATTTCTCTGACTTGTTGGAGAGGCTGTGTGTGTGTGAGAAAGGGCTGGCACCAGGGTGGGATAGCAGAGCCTTCCTTTGGGGGAGGCCTTTTGGGAGGCAATGACCAAAAGAGAACAAAGCCATGGAGCTGGAATTTTAATTCCCTCAGGGAAGAAGATGATCAGAAAGAAGCAAGAGTGTGGTGTTAAAGTCTGTAGAACATAGAGCAGGTTGGTCTTTCTATTTACCCCAGCCCTGAGCCACTAGAACACACTCACCATCTTCTGGAGCTGCACATCCTATAGGAAGTGATCCTGCTTTGTCCTTTGGCATCACGCCTTCCCTGGGGCAAAGTTAATTTGCATTCACTTTTGCTTTCCTGCACTGCTGTTTTTCCTGATCATGGAGGAGCCGTGGTACTTTTCCAGTGTCTCTCATCTGGGTGTGTTGAGGAGACCTAAACACCACCACCTCTGCCTAAATCTTCTGCTGTCACAGGTAGCGCTCCAGAGGCAGGCATAAATCAGGCCTGATGACTTTTCCTTCTCTGCTGTAATACACCTAGCTCCATTAACCTCAGAACATGAGGCCCCATCTTTCACAAAACATTACGACTTTGATGTGTTCAGGGCCTGAAGTGAAGGGACTGATGCTGAGGAGGAAGGGGAGCCACATCCCACCCAACCTCCACCCTCTGTTTCCTTCCCTGAAAACACTTGTGTTTACTGATGTTGGTCATGAGCCCAGGGCAATTCCAAACAAGGAGCTCAGCAAGAGCTGGAAGAGAAGCAATTTCAAAAAAAAGACAATTTAGAGCAATCAGCCCTAACTTGTAACTCATGGAATAAGCTCCTTTCCCACGCCATTGGCACCAGGGACAGCCATGATGACACAATGTCACTTTGCTTTCCAGTCTCCCTCTGTGCATGAGGGCTCTTTCTTGCTTTTCCCCCTTTCATAGCCATGACCAGTCCCAAAAAGGCTGGGAAATGAACATAGACCTCCTGGTTCAAAAGTTGCTACTGAAAGGACTGTTGTCCTTTGAGTGTCTTCCTCCAAACGCTGGGTTTGATTTCCTTCTAGGAAATGCTGACTAACCATTAAAGAGGGAAAAATGCATAAATGTCTGGCTTTGTAGCACTAAAAAGAAATACCTTAGCACAGTGGTTCTTTCCCCTGCTGTCCCACCTCTGTTATCTGAGGAGGGCAGTTCAGAGACTGACACACACTTTGCAGATATGGATTGTCTTTCCCTGCAGTGCTGCAGTAAAATGTGGTTTTGGGAGGAATCTCTCGGTTTCCCCTGTGATCTCTCATTTTAATCTTCTCACTCTTCAGCTCTTGTTAGCAACACCTCTGAGCTTCAGGGAGGACTGAATGGCCACCTGAGTCACCTGCTCACATACCCTAAAGTCTTTAGACAGATATCAGAACTCATATTGAGCATTCCAACATAGAAACTCTTTGCATTTCTGTGCTTTCTCTCAATATTCTTTTGGTATTGGGACACGAAAAAAAGTTTTTAATCCATCTGAGGACTTTCAACTACCATAGCAGGCTAGCTCAGTCGGTAGGGCATGGGACTCTGTCACAGACATCTTTTATGAAAAATCCTTTCCTTAGGATTTTTCCTCCTGAGAAGCTGAGAGGCCTCAGGAACAAAATGTAAACAATGGTTATCTGCTGCTGTGGAATGCAACAGGTGGATCTTTGATTGGCCCATGTGGTTGTTTCTAATTAATGGCCAATCACAATGAGGTGACTCGGACAGAGAGTCCGAGCCACAAGCCTTTGTTATCATTCTTCCTTTTTCTATTCTTAGCTAACCTTCTGATGAAATCCTTTCTTCTATTCTTTTATTATAGTTTTAATGTAATATATATCATAAAATAGTAAATCAAGCCTTCTGAAACATGGAGTCAAATCCTCATCTCTTCCCTCATCCTAAGATCCCTGTGAACACGGTCACAGAACTCTTAATCCCAAGGTTGTGGGTTTGAGCCCTACATTGGGTGCCAATTAAGAATGTGGGTGTTAGAATGGTAGGTGCTGCTGCCTAATTCTTGTCCCCAGCAAACCTCCCCTGTTGAAAGGCAAGATGTGTTAACATTCAGGCAATATGGTCAAACCTCCACTCAACACTCACCACGACTGGCTCAGTGATACAGGCAAGAAAGGCTCTTTTACAAGATTTTATTCCAGCAGAGTAACACAGTTCCTGAAAGGAAACTTGGCTAGAGAGAGGGTGAACCATGTGGAGCAGGCAGCTTATAAAGGGGAAGGGGTGAGAGGCAGAGTTAAGGGCTGGGCAGAGGGGACTGGCCTCCAGGGAAAGGTGGGTGGCCACCAGGGATGCCAAGCCAGTGACAGGAGAAGGAGAAAGCAGAGAAAGTTGTGACACAAAAGTCCATGGGGGAGGCTGTTTTTCCCTTTGGGAGGACTAACTCTATGAAAAATAGTTATTAATGTTTCCAGGGCTGAGGGCTTGTGGATCAAGGGGGGAGAGTTCATGGGATGCTACACCAGGGCGCTTGTATCTGCACCATTGTCACTGTATTTCTGTGCTAGAGTTACAGCAGCTGAAATGAAAAGTGACACAGCATAGATGGAGCAGTGTGATCAGGAAACACAGCTGTCCCATGGGGCTGATGTGATGTGATGTTGTGCAAGGACAAGAAGCTGCCTGATAAACCCTCAAATACCTCTTGTGTACTGAAATGCCTCCAGTTTTTCAGCATCTCCAAGTCTTTCCAGACTCACTGATGACTGAATCACCTCATTAAAGGAGACTACCACAAGCACATCTCCAGAAGTACCCTCAGCACTTATGTCAGCAAAAGAGTAGCAGTTTTACAGCCTGAACAATTTGCTAACTGAAAAAAATTTACTACTAAAATGAGTGGTTAAAAATGACAGCTTAAAAAAGGGAATCTCATAAAAGTAAATTGAGTTTAGACAGATGAAATAGGATACTCTTTTAGTTTTTGGCTTCCCCAAATCCTGTTAATTTTGGGTCCTGGTCAGTTAAATGTTTTACTTCATGAGATCACTAAAAATAATGAAGTACTTGTTGCTGATGTAAAGGAAATTCCAGCAGTGGTTGTATAGAAACTGATAAGGATTTGCTGCTGGTGGAGTTCTTGGAAACAGGAGTTGAAAAGAGGATAATTATTGTGGAAATTTTATTGACTTTAGTCAGTGGTTACATAAAACTGTCCCGATCTGTTAAAGGCAAACCTTTTTCCTCAGAAATAAGGCAATATTTTCCCCTCAAGGGTATTGGCATTGCTGATGCCATCCATCTAAGAAAAAACACATTCCCTTCACAGAAGGAGAAATGTAACAGGCTTCCTCTGTAGATGTGGAGCTATAATTTGGATAGGACTCTGTGTCAGATAAGACAAAAGACACCTAAATAATCAAAGTTGGGCTCATGTTTTTGTGCAAATTCTTATATTTTCCTGCAGTTATCAATAATATGAAAAGTGCATCTCAATTCATGTCATTTACAGTATTGTGAGGGGCTGGTGGTTTGTAGCTACCACTGAGGATTTGGGGATCTGGGGGCAGAGGCTGTGGATACAGGTGTCATTACAGAGGACTGTAGGGCCATGATGTGTCTCTGGGACCAGACATCATCAGCACAGGACTTGGAGGACAAGGCAGATCCACAGGGAGCTGTAGGGTGTGACCCTGCATAGGCAGAAGTCCAATTCTCCATGGTGCTCAACTTGGGGGCACCAAGTCCAGACAAACCCCAGAAGAAGATAGGTTGGATTTCCCCTGCTAATGTTCTTTCAGACAGCTGTCCCAGAGGGTGATTTGTCTCTAACCTGGACTTTTCTGGGGCCAAGGATGAGCCAGGATCACCCTGCCCAAAGGTTGGTGTCTGTCAGCTGAGCCCCTCCATTCCTCCTTGTGCCGATGTGTCAGGAGGGCAGCAGCCTCAGGTGTGTCCTGCCTTGATGCACAAGGAGCTGAGCAGTTTTCCCTGGATTTTGGGGGGATTTTCCAAGTAAAGCATTGCTGTTCTGCCTCTGCTGAAGCTCTGGGCAGTAACAGCCCTGTGAGGGGGACACCTGGAGACTCCATGGGGCAGGAAAATCTTCCTGGCAGGTGTTGTCTCCATGGGAGAGTTCTTCCACTCCCCCTCTGCTCTTGGCTGCTGCCAGCTGCTGATCTTGGTGTGACCCAGGGGGTTCTCAGCCCCCAGAGCTGGACAAAGGGCTTTCAATCCTGCAGGCTGCTGCACAATAACAGTTTTCTTGTGCTGTCAGCTTTCACACAGACTGATAACTTCTTGCTGGTTTGAAAGATGGAATGCTTGATGCTTTAGGAGGCTTAGGTTCACCTTGCAGCAGATAATTGAGTCTCAGTGTCATTGAACTCCAGATTCTTAGAATGATTCAGTTTGATTCAGTGCTCTTCCATGCATTCAGTACTATGCTTTTGTTTGTTTCACCTTTCCCCCAAAAGCTTGTACTCCTTCAGAAGCAAATTCCAGGTAAAGTGCTCTAGTTGGAGTGGCAAAATGTTCTGTTCAGTGCAGGTGAACAAAAAAAAAAAAAGATATTGCAAGCAATTTCACTAGCACTAATAAGGGTAATTGGAGTTTTTTACTTAGAAGAAGCATGGTGGGTTTAAAAGCCTAAAAGCTACAGAATTCTGTGAATAGAGAGATCCTCCTCAAAAGGGAATGATTTCATTTATTATAAAGATATAAACTCCTACTCTGGACAATAAGTGCTGAGAACAGCAGGGTTAGGAATGTTATGGCTTTTAGAATAACTGGCCCAATGATTTGAGTCATAGGAGAGACTGTACTTTTTGAATCCTGGTCTTCAGAAAAGATTTGTGCAAATCTTTGGAACAATTTCTGTTAAGTGTCCAGTTACACTAAGGTCATACTTAAAAGGAAAAGAGGAGCACGAATTGAAATCCTGATTTCAGTTAGTAATACTGTTACTTGCTTAAGTGAGAGAAATTGCTTCTAAGACTTGTCTTGGGAGAAGGGTGATGTGGTTTACAATTATTCTTGTATAAAATTAATACAAACTGTCAAAAATGCCTTCCTAAAAAACAGGGAAAAGGCTGCTGGAAACTGGTCTAAATGTTAGTATGTGACTGTATCATAAAATATTCCTCTGTTTATCTGAAAAGATAAGAGAAGAATAGCAGAAATCACTGTATTGGGAGCACTCTAAGTCCTGGTAAATGTGAGATAATGAGCTCTTAAGCTTCTTCCACTGAGATTAAAATAAAGTGTGTTACACTGTACTTGCTGTGGGCAGCAGTGCCTGTGGATGGTTATCAAGGCTCAGTTAGCCCATGGTAGCTGTTTCTCAATCACCTGAATGTACAGGTTGAAAGAAAAAGGAAAAAATCCAAAAAACCCCACAGGTCTGAACAGTTCATAAAGCACCAGAGGTAGTGGGACTGGGATTTTACTTTACCATTATCTGGAAGATCAAAGCTGCTGACTGTCTAGTTTGTCCTCCCCTCTCACACCATGGCAAACAGCCCATTTACCCCATAGGTACCTAACAGCTGCTGAAAAGATTTTTATGCTTTTTCCAACTACATCAGCTAGTCTAATAAAAATAAAGCCATCTTTCCCCATATTTCTTTGGCTCCTTAAAAGCCTACAGCATTACCACCACCATATCCTTAACACATTCAGACTGGGAGGGGGGAACAGATGAGGAATGGGGAGTTAACCCTGTATTTTGTGTGTCTGATGATAACCCTGTACCATTCCTGCCCAATCAGTTAGAACAGTCATCTAATAATACTGTATCTATTTAGGTGTTAATTGGGTGAAATATTGCCTTTTTGATATCACTTCCTTTGCTCTGGTCTGATCCATGGAGGTCTGAAGCTGACTTTATCAAGCCCCAGCTGCTCAGAATTGTCTGCAGTTCAGGTAGGAGACACATGTCTGTAACTATTGACTTTCTCCTTCAAACCCTGCTGTGGCTGACATATGCTGTTCTCTGTTCCCTCTTTAAGGCCTGATTAATAATACTGAGGAGCTCAACATAATCCTGACTCCTTTTGTATTACTGAGCCAGTGACTCCTTTTCTGATATTGAGCCAGTTAACCTCTGATCTATTAACATTAAACTATAAAATTCAATAAGTAAGGGCTGGGCTTTAAATAATTGAGAACAGGCTACAG
Source organism: Agelaius phoeniceus (assembly GCF_051311805.1). Lineage (NCBI taxonomy): Eukaryota > Metazoa > Chordata > Aves > Passeriformes > Icteridae > Agelaius > Agelaius phoeniceus. The sequence goes on from NC_135265.1 coordinate 7,320,540, forward strand.
GGTAATTAGATATTATGAACTGGGGTTGAAGATGATCTAATAATCTGAGGAGAGATGCAAATCCATAGTGAAAACTTCTCTGGAGGATTACTCCCTTTTCATTTAGGGGCTGGTAGGGAGGCTGGGCAATACATATGCCTGCAGAATAATCTGCCAATACTGAGTGGGTTCAGGAAGAAAATCAGTATAATGCTGACATGACCAATATGGAATAGGTGACAGAGCCTAAGTAAGTTGGATGAATATTTCTTAATTAGTGTAGGAAACATGTAATTGAGATATATGAACACTCTTAAGCATCTTCATGGTTTATTCATGGCTATTCCTAGCTGCTATGGAAGCAAACCATGACATACTGCAGACTTCTTCTGTTGATAATAAAACCAAATCCTCTATTAAATAATTCTGTAGAAAGTCCTGATGTGGCATAGGATTTTTTTCAGGCAGCACTGTGGAAAAAGGTTCAGATCCCAATGGATCTGATAGAGTTAGAAGACTTACTCAGATCTTATAGGATCACTGGAGACCCTAAAATTTAGGCAGGGACATAAGGTCCCTTGATAGCCACCAAAGGGCTCCTTTGGACACAACTGTGTTTAAAACCAAGCTTTTGTGTTCATGAAAGCTACTGGTGTTTGAATCTGAACATTTTCAAGGAAATCTTAAGAAATTTGGGAAAGAAATGCTTCTTGTTATTCTCTCCTGATGTTTGCAAGCCTTGCAAGAGCTGAGTCAGTTTGCCTGTGCTGAGGAAATTGCCTGTGATTATTCACCTGTTTGCAGGTCTAACTCAAAATGGGAAAGAACAATACTTCAGTATGACTAAGTCAAAAGAGGTACTTAATGGGCTGAGCCATTTTGAACTCAAAATGACTGCTCACATGGTTAGAATTAAGTTACTGCTCCAAAATGAGTCTAGATTTCTATCTAAACTATCAGTTTATTCACCCCCATCTTAAGGGCAGGTGTACAAATTGCACATCTCAATAAGGGGCAATGAAGGGCACCCTCAAATAGTAGCTTTGAATCTTTGTCAGCACTTTATTAAAAAAAAAATTGATTGGAAAATGGGCTGTTTACTGCTCCTGAAAAGAGCAGTTCGTCATCCTGAGTACACATTGTTCATAAAGTGTAGAGAAAATCCTCCAGACAGCTGAATTATTGACATCTATCACTAAACCAGTCCTCCTGTGCTCCTACCACAGTGTCTGAGCTGAGGTGCACTGGATATCCCCATGATTCAGTCTACTTGATGTGTTTGAGGTGCTCCCAATACCCATTCCTGTAGCCAGCAGCATCCTGTGGAGCTGTGCTTGAGCTGCTTGCAAGGGACAGCAAAGAAGAATTCAGGCTGATGTAATTTCCTGCTTTCCTACAAACCTCTTTCTGTCCAGGGTTCCACAAAACAAATGGGCAACTCTTAATTTTCAGCAGGGAAAGCACAGCTTTAATGCCAATCTGGTTTGGTTCAGCTGGGCCGTTTGGACAATGTTTGTTCACATTCAGAGTGTATTCATGGCTGCCTTGTGATCTCAACAGCAATCCTGAATCCCCTGGGCAGCAGACAGGGCAGAATCTCTTGTCTTAAATTAATTCTGTTCAAGGCTTCCTCTGGAGTCCCAAGTAAAATCAGAATGATGTCAATGTCCCTGGAAAGCATGAAGAGGCAGCTTTGGAGGTCAGCTCAGGATCTCAGCTCAGCTTTGGCATTTATTCATTATGTGGCAATTCCCAGGGAGGGTCCTCAAATGTTCTGCTGGAAATACTCACAAATGGAAATTCTCTGAAAGAGGGAGCAGAGATGCTGTTTATAGATTAAAAGTAGGTTATCAGGAAATTAAATTATTTTAGTGAAAATTTGGCTGAAAATCATCAAAGTCTCTTGGGTTGAGATAAAAATTGAAAAAAAATTGCTCCAAGTTATTTCTCTCAGTAGTTTCTGATGACTTCAGTGGTCTGTAGAATTTTGTCCTCTCTGTCAGCAACATCATTATAGAGATCCAAATGAAAACGTAGTCTTCGCTTTTTGAAAAGCAGAAATAAATTCTATAAAAATAGAAAGAGCACAAAACAAAAAAGAACATAAAAGAAATCACCCTCTTTAATCCACTTTATATCTATGCTGCAAGACTCTTCATTGTGATGAGTCTATACCCTCCTTTCACAGCTAAAACAGAAAAATGAATAAATGATTGAGATTTTAATCCCCCTCCAAATACAAAGCTCATCTGCTTGTTTGTGAATCCTTTTTTTGCTCCCTCTTAATTGCATCCATGTGTATCAGCAATCACTAATGTCTCTAATAATGAGGGAAAACTTGCAAAGGCTGAATGCTGAGAGTGGCAATTCTGCAGTCTGAGTCTGCTTGTGCACTGTGTTCTTGGTTTTTGTTATGTGGGGGTAGGATTTTGTTTTTGCAGTGTGCTGCAGAAGTAGTGTCCCTCAGGGATGAAGAAATTGCTTCTTGGAACCCTAGCCAAAAGAAGAATGAGGAATAAAAAAGAGGTTTTTTCCTTTTTTTCTTCCTGTTAAAAAAAAAAAAAACTATTTCAAAGGTTGATTTTGTGTTAAATAAGAAAACTTGCAGTATGTGTTTAATGTTATATTTAAGCAGATAAATTTGACATTATTGTATTGTCAGGCCTTGCAGTTTGGGGTGATAATAGATGGCAATTTACTTACTTATTCATTCCAAATTTCTACATGCACATTAATGGAGCATCTCTTCCTGGATGTAGGCAGCTTATCAGACACACAAAAATCCAACAAAATTAAGACAAGAAGGAGCACTGACAAACACAAGAAGGAGCACTGACAAACTAGGAGAAGCCTTTTTGGACACAAAAAAATAGCTGTCTGCAGAACTGACATCCTTCTGATCCATTCTTCTGTTTGATTCCCTCTTCCAACATTTCCTTCAGATCATCTCAATCCTGATGTGCAAACACATCCCCTGAATCTCTGAAACCCTGCAAGGGCCATCCCCAGTGGGATTTTCATGTGCCCTCAAAAGCAGACCTGGGGTCCCCTGAAAGCCAAGATAATGAGGATTATGAGCTGCAGCATTCTCAGAAAGGATATTCCAGCAGTATTTTCCTTTCTTATGTTCAAAGCAGGGTTCAGCACTTTTGTTGCTCTTATTTGTAGGTACATGGGAAGAGAGAGTGCATTGGATCAGAAAAAGTTGTGAAGAAAAAGTACACTGCTACAGACATGTAAAAGTGGTGCCAAATCCTGAAAAAAAATACTTCAGACTATGTAGAATTATAAAAATGCACCCAGGCATCTTAAAAGGCTTACTCGACATGTTGGTTTTTTTTTTTTTTTTTTTTTTTTTTTTTTTTTTTTTTTTTTTTTTTTTTTAATAAGAAACCATGCAGAGCTCCCTCTTTACCTGTATGCACACACTTTTAAAGCTGCTCAATTTGCAAAATCCATGTCTCAAAAAATTAAGATATGCCAGTATAAAAGAATGACATTTAGTCTTCTTTTTATCACTTTGGGCATATGATGCTATGGTATGTACTTTATAATTTGTAGGCACAGTTGATATTCTAATTTCCACAGGAATTTTACTTCTGTGTTTCAAGACTAACAGCTTTCTCATTATTTTTTTTGTGGTGTGTTCACAGGCGTCCCAGAACAAGGGAAGAGATGAGAATCTTGACTCCATGTTTCAGAAGGCCGATTTATTATTTTATGATATATATTATATTAAAAGTAAATGATATATTAAAACTATACTAAAAGAATAGAAGAAAGGATTTCATCAGAAGGCTTGAAAAGAGAGGAAAGGAATGATAATAAAATCTTGTGACTGACCAGAGAGTGTGAGACAGCAGGACTGTGATTGGCCATTAATTAGAAACAACCACATGAGACCAATCCCAGATGCACCTGTTGCATTCCACAGCAGCAGATAACCATTGCTTACATTTTGTTTCTGAGGCCTCTCAGCTTCTCAGGAGAAAAAATCCTAAGGAAAGGATTTTTCATAAAACGTGTCTGTGACATTTTTTCCCCATTAGGTGTCACCTGGCTGAAGAAAAAGTAATGAGAGGGAAAGTTTTGCTCAACTTGTGCAATCTTTAGGCCCTTTTCAGTAAAAGCAGTATATTCAGAAGTTAGATGCATGTGTATGGTTGCACACCAGCTTATGTGTTTTAATCTTTAACCAGATTCAACCTCTAAATTCCCATGACCATCTGAGTTGGAGTGAAGTGAAAAGTGAGTTTTTCACTGACCATGAGGGGAGATTAGGGAAATCCATGCCATAGCTGGACACCCTTGGCTGATTCCTGAATTTTTTCATGAGCCATGTGGTGTCCTGCATGGCTACTTTCTGAAGCACAGAGCCACTTCCAGTTCAGGTGTTATTTACAGCCTGCTCTTGCTTTCTTCCTGGCCAATTGCATGAACTCTGCAATAATTTGGGCTGGTGTGTTCTTCTATGGTGAAATAATCCCCTGTATTCTTCATTTCACTTAAAGCAGGTGCATTTTCTGTGCAGCTCTTTAGTCACAGAGTGAGTGAGAAATAGGAAAGGGATGTGCAGACACATCTGGTGGCACCATCAGGGGCTGTGCTGGGTGTGCTGGTGGCTGGAGAGGGGGTGTCCAGGTGTCAGGTGTACAAAAAGCAGCCCAAGTTTCCAGTCCCCTAATTAATGACAGCAGAGCCCCGTGAGAAGAAAAGCCTAAAGTGGTCCATGAGGTACAAACCTGCAGCTCTCAGTGCTCCTGGTGCTATGTACAAAATTCCAGCACCCTGCAGGGGTTAAAACTGGATGGGTTTTGTGTTATGGACCTTAGAACCCTCTTTGATACCTGGTCACTGAAGATGATGATCTTTGCACAGGAATTAACAAGGAAAGAGGGATTTAAGGAGAGCAAACCTATGTGAAGGTGTGGCAGATGGAAGTGGATATCAAGCAGAAGGTCTTACTGGTATTGTAAAAGTAGCTGGAAAATATGCTGTGGTGGTAGCAATGTCAATATGAAGAATGCAATGAGAAAATCATAAAAAGAAGAAGCAGAAATATGAATTCACAAATTATCTAATCTGAAATACTCTGAGGTATATGAATAGTGACTGTGAGAGTTACCTCTCCACACACAAAAAAATCTTAAAGGACTACCTCTCCTTCAGCTGGACCAGAAACAATATGAAGTACAACATCCTAATCCAGTTAGGATTCACCTTGAACCTCTTGTTAAAAAGGTAATTTTATTTCTAATTCTCTGCCCTGCTACAACCCAACAATCTTCTTCCCTCTATGATCAACAATTGGATCATGCAGACTGTGACATCCCAGAGACAGAGACACCTCATGGGGAGGCTGCTGCTTCCTTTGTCCTGTAAGGACTTGGATTAGAGCAGCTGGATGCTCATCATGCCAATGACATCCTTAACAAGTCTGTGCAACAGAAGAGATGATTTGTTTCTGGTAATTTCCCCTATTTAGCACCCCACAAAACTGCCCTGGATTTCCAGCACAACTCACAGGAGCAGAACCCAACCTACTATTTGGCTTTGTTCTCTTTTGCTTTTCTCTCTGTTCTGTCTGCTTTCCTCCATGCTCCAAGCCCACCTTCATATTTCAGAGCATCTTGAAGCATTTCCCAAATGCAGGTTAATTAGCAGTTTCAGACCAAACTACACAAATAGGCAGGAGCTTTTATCTAGCACAAGGCTGGGTTGGTTTGCTCTGTCTGCTTTGGCTCTGTGAGATGATGGACAAAATGGGCATGTGCTTATTGAAGCTGACACAAGGAATGATGGTTTTTCTCTGGTGCAGGGTGAAGTTTAGATACCATTTTCTTAGAAATCTCTAATGGTGACAGCCCAAACCCCTCCTTACCATCTATTCCAGCTTTTGAATATCTATCTCCTAGCTACAGCAGGCATGAAAAACACCTTATTACTGTCTTTTTTTTTGTGTATATCTTTTATGTTGTTGATGTTTGTGTTCTTGGTCTCCTTTTTCCAACTGAACTGAGCCCCAAGCCTTTCCCATGGGTCACATTTTCTAGAGCTCTTGTTGTTGTTTTTCTCTATTCTCTGATCCATGCATTCCTTGAACTTGATGCTCAAAGCAGAAGAGTGTTTTCTTAGTGATTCGGTCAACTTTGAGTTGCAAAGAAGAAATTCTGTTTGTATTTCAAGAGTTGTTTTATGTCTTGGGGTTTTTTTTCTTTTTTCCCCTTTTTTTTATCTTTTTAAAGCAGTTTGACATTGGCTTCTCTTTACTTTGTGATCCTCTAAAAATCCCAAATCCCTCTTGTAGAAGAGCTGCATAATCAGTTGCTTCTTCTCTCTTATGCAGTTGATTATTCTCTGGAGTTTGTACTTGTGCTCTGCACCACATCCCTTACAGGCTGCTTCTGCAAGGGGACAGTCTTATCAATCCTTCCCACTGAAAGGCAGAACTTATTATTTAGTTTATAGATAGGTTAACCTGTAATTCTGGCTGGTTTAATGTCCAGGGAGAGTGTGACTGTATCTGTAACAAAATTTGGAAAATACCATATAATTTTTCTTTTCCTTGAGCATCTTTTATCCCATTAATGGATAGGACATGTACCTGCTTCTGAGTACCATCACAGAACAACTTAGGAACAGAGCAAAGTTCAAATCTAAAAGGATAAGGGAGAATGTAGCTCATTGGAGAACTTTTTTCCTAGGAGAGTTTTATAAAAACATTCAGAATTTGATGTCCTGTTATTTCCTGAGGTTGAAGTCACAGACTGTAGTATTTACCACCAGCTCTAAATCAGAGCTGAGTTACAGCAGGGCTCCTTTCACATGCCAAGTTGTATAGGAGATTTAGGAACTTCATGCTGCCTCTTTGTATGAGCCCAAAGATGCTAAATACTGGTAATTAGTAACTAATGGGAATTAATATATGACTACTATGAGGGAATAATTTAGGTCTTATGTTCATCTGTACTGAGCAGCACTTGCACTTTCATGGTTGCTATTATCACAGTGTGAGCTCTGACAGAATAAGAGAGCTGGGAGTATAGATCAATTTGCAATAATAATAAAAAAATTCAGTCTGGAGGAAAGCAGTTCAGTGATTGAATTAATGCAAATGCAGTGCTGTTCAGTCAGTGACTAAGCCAAGTTGATGCTGTAGAGTCAAATGTCACAGCTATCATAGCAACTTCTAGTAGGACAAAAAAACCTTCAAATAAATTGTCTTCTGCCATCTGTATGATCTCTTTCTGTCTGAATTTTGTTGTGGCCCCTTTCTTGGCTGTGGTTTTGTGCTCTGATGTACAGCCCTGCCCTGAGCTGGTGCTTTCAGCCAGTGCAAATCTCTTCTCTGAGCTCCCAGGGTGCTCTGTGCTGTCTGCTGGCAAAGAGCAGCACAAATCCAGTTACTGCAGCTCTCACTCAGGCACCAATTAAGAGTGATCCTGGAATGGGCTGTGGTACACAGCCTGAGAAGCCTGACAGCTGTGTTATGGAATGCAGGAAGATTAGCTGTTCCCTCCAAATCACTGAGAAATCCCCAGTGACACAGGGTTTGTGGACAAGGAATATAAGTAATATATGCATTTTTTACACAAATGTTTTAAAATATACAAACAGTTTAGGAGCTGGAATTCCATCTCTAAAATCCCTGTGAACTTTGTTTTACTTCTTCCCTTCTCAGTAGCATAAATCTTGCCTTGGGGAAATATTTGCAAGCCCAAGCAGGGGATTTCAAGCCTGTGTGAGCACCTCTTGCCCATATCACAGTGGATCAATCAATACCACAGCAGTGTGATAATGCTCTGCATCAAAAATTCTGCAGAAGCCTTATCAAGACCTACCAGGGAATGAAACCAGAGAGTGTTATTTTGCCTGCAAAGGCTGACCACACGTTTTGAGAGAGAGGTTGTTAATCTCAGCACTGTCAAAATGTCTGACACCTGGGGAAGAAATTAAAAAATAAACAATATTTACAGCTGAGCAATGCAGTATTTTCTTTTCTTATTCCTGCTTCTGCCTTCCTCAACAGAATTCCCACCACTGTGATGTAATTGGTCAAGTTAATAACCAATAATGCCACTTGGTTTGACAAGAAGTCGTAAAATTTTTTGTTCCTTTATTTCTGTACACTTTTTCATGTCTGTCCATTTGTGGTATTTATCTTTTGCAGATTCTCCTGCAGGACCTGGCTCCTGAGGCAGAAGAAGGACAACATTATTATGGAATATTCATACCACCTATGCATGTTTGAAGCTGTCTCTCCAGAACCTTGTTGAAATGCAGCCACTTCTCCCCTGAAAACCAGCTGTGAAGTGCCTACTACAAATGCAAATAGCTATAAGAGCATGCAAGGCAATATATTATCTGGCACTGTAGCACTAAAATTTAAGGGGGAGGAAGAAAAATTGTAATTTAACCCACAAAGCATGGCTTGCTCTTGCTTCTATTTGAGAAGATTTCATCATAATCTCTTCCAAAACCACTTGTATTAATCTCACAGCATTTATGTTAATCACAGCCATTCATGCAATTCATGTAGAAATCAAGAACCTACAATGTCTCTTATCACAGCATCAGTGTGATCGGTAATTAAAAGCTAATTAAGTGGTCTCCAGGAGTTCTGGGCCATCATTTACCACTGTAGCCAGCATGATGGATTAAAGCAGTAACACAGCCTGAAAAGATAGAATCCATGTTATTTTTCCTCATTTTAATTCAAATGGTAGAATTTAATCCTTTTGGTAAGATGGATGATGCCATTTCAAAATATTGTATGTTTGTGGGTGGATTTAGGAGGGGAGGATTTAATAATAAGGAAAAAGGAGGATAGAATAACAGGAAAAAGAGAAACATATTGTTGATTGAGCAATAAAATACAGACAGCACAGCAAGGAGGACAAAATAACAATCCTGGAGCTCAATCCCTTTTGAACCCAAGCTGCAGATTGGTGCAGTTCAGGCTGTGGATCCTCATGGATGCTCTGAGAGCTTTGCTGAGCTTTTTCTGACAGAAGGATTCCAATATGCCTTCTTTCTCTTCACCTCCTAAATTCCTACTTCCTCTTTCCTGCTTTCTTTCCTCTGGGAAAATCTTGCTCATTTGAAAAGCAAAAGGCCAAAGCTCAGAAACTACAGGCTAGCTGGTGTAAATCATTAAAGCACCTCTGGAGACACTGTTAGCCATTAATGTGCTCTGGGATGTGTCTGTGAATTGTAAAACTCTCTGGGTTGATGGGGACACACATGAAGATTTGCACTAATTATTCTCTTGACTCAGTATTAATTTGGTACCCTGGGCTGTACTCTATTAACACAATTGGAAAAATAGAGCTAAACCCTTGAGGCTCTCACATTCAAGAATCTTCTGCATAAGGTAAAAAACCCACAGTGTAGATCAATCACAGGAAAAGCAATTTTTTTAGAATTCTAGGCTCTTGAAGACCTTTGTGAGGTGCAGTCTCTTGTGGGAACCCAGGAAATTCCTCTGGCTGCCCTGGAAGACTTGAGCCCCTGCCCAGGGGGCTCAGAGACCTTGGCACAGAGCCCAAGACCCCTGTACCTTGGATTTAGCCCTCAGAAAAAACAATTACCAACCTTATATGAAGAATTACAAGCCACAAAAGTTTAAGTAGAATGATAGTGGATTTATCACAAGGTGAAAAATAGATTTTTAGGGTTTTTAGAATGGGGGTTCAGAAAGCAAGATGGAAGAATCTAAATGTGTCCAGCCTTTCTCCTTCTTCTTCTTCTTGGCCTCCATCTTCTGCTGTGATGTTGGCACTTTTAGATTGGTTTAGAGTAGAAGCTCACTGTCTAACATAGGTGATAGGTATTGGAAAATGATTGTAAATATTGTACATGTAGTTTTTAGTATAAAAAGATAACAGCACCCCGGGGGCAGGCAGAGTGCCTGGACTGTCCTGCTGGATGCACCTCAGCAGGGCAGGAGAAAGAATTTTATAGATAAGATACAATAAACAACCTTGAGACCGAGAACTGAAGAGCTCTGACTCCTTGTTCGACCACTGGGCTGGGAAAAGAGACTTTCCAACTTATCTCAAGGTCACTGTGGCCAGCGAGAGATCCCGAAAGTCTCTGACAAGAACCTGTCTTTGCTGTCTCTCTTCAAGGCCCTGTCCTTGGGCTGGTTGTGTCAGTGAAGGAAAAACCATTCTCTTCCCCTCAGTGAACTGTCAGACTGTGCCAATAAAAATGATGCACAGCACTGACAAGTTCATGGTGGTATCAGTGCTTGTTCTCAGTAAGTGGTGTGCCTTTACACTTGCTTCTATGACATTTGTCATTAGTAATAATTAGGTGTGTTCTGCATCCTATAGCTTCCAACTTTCCTTTACCCAACTTTTTCCTCTTCATTCTTCTTCACTGCTTGATTTTCTGGAGCTCTTCTTGGAGCACCAGACACATTGCACCAGACACACCTGGTTATTTATACTCAAGCTTCTCCTTGTATTTGATGAAAAATATGAAGGGCATTTTTAGCTTAGGTTAGACTGAGAATGATCACCTATGAAACAGCTGTAGGCCAGAGCAGAGGTTCATCTTACTCTCTCTGAGAGTGGGCAATAGTAGAGGCAAGAAACACAGAGTGATATTTCCCAGCTCATTCTTCCAGCCTCTGATTTGTGACTCAGCAAATTCCTCAGCCAGAGGTGATAGATCTTCGCACTTAGCACCCCTTTCTCCACGAATTTGCATATTTGCTTTGAAATATGTTTGTCATGTACAATGATGTATAAAAATTCCAAAGGCTAAACAGCTCCAGGTAGTGTTGGGGGCTGACCCCTGTGGCCTGCATTACTCCAGGAGGAAAGGCTGTCTCCTATGGACACTGACTATATTGGATTTTATGTTTGCAGTGAGGGGTTTGAGGGTAGACTTCTCTCTTCTGCAGTGCTGTGCCAGCTCTGGGCAGCCTTGCACGGTGCTCCCCAAGGGATTGACTATTCTCAGGCTTTCACCTGTGTGAGAAAGAAGTTTTTATGGTAAAGCTCTGTGTGGATTCAACAAACTGTGCACTGGTTTCTCAAATAATTTATTTTCATTTGGTTCAGTGCTGTACTGATTCTGCAGGATAGCTGATTTTATGCCCTTCTACAGCAGTGACCAGTCTCTTAACAGGAAACAATAAAACTTCACCTATAGCCCATTTTTCCCCCCAAATACTGATTATATTTTAATGTGGAAGGAAATATTCTCACGGAATACATTTCTCAAAAGGAGCAGTAATAAAAAAAATAAAACCAAAAAGGAGACAAGAAGGAATGGAAAGAAAATGAGGCTAACTCTGCTTATTTTCTCCCTGTGACCTGACAATAATTTATGTGCAGTATTACGTAAAAGAGAAGTTACCATAAAGTTTCATATTGCCTCTCTCTTGAGGGAATAATAATTGTAAAATGGCAAAACCCAGACCTTGTTTGCTGTTATAAATTGATTGTAAGTATGAATAGCTTGTGGAGGTAAGTGGTGAAACTGTAGCTTATGAAGGTGTTTATTTTACATTGCTTTTGTGTGCAGGGCAATCAGTCTCCACTTGTTTATGATTTTTATTAAATATGATTCCCTCTCATATTTTATGAGAAATGTTTATGCAAAGTAATCTATTTGATTTGTCATCTGAAATTTACCTAATGAATATATATTGCATATGATTAATCTTATATTTCACTGTTCCAAGCATTTAAAAAAAGCAAATGTAACCAGAATGGGCAGCTCCATGCTATCCAATAAATTGCAAATGAATAGACATCTTTTAGCAAAGGTGTTTGAACTTGCAGCTCATGGCTGGCTGGCAGTGTTTTGCTTTCAGACAAAATGAGTTTTCTCAAAGAATCTTTTTCTTCTCCTTGTTCTCAACTAAATAGAACTGAAATGCTTGACTTGCAGTTTATAGGATTTAAGAATTTGAACTGTGTAATTGGATGGGGTCTGCAATTTGTTTCCATCCTTTGGTTGTGTTTGTCTCCTTTCATCAGATGCTGCAGAGGGAAAGAGGATCCCTCTTCACAGTGAAACAGAAAACACTGAAGATGTTTATGAATTTGGGCCTTTTTGATCTTTAATATATTCTTATAAATTAAAATGTCCCAGAAGCTGTTTTTTTCTGTCTGTTTTGCTAGGGAAAATGGTGGACTTCCTTTAACACACACTGGGATTGTCTCTTAATGACTCTGTCCCTGGAGATTGAATTTTCATAAGCTCTACATATAAAGAATGTGGCTTTCACATTCTCTGGAAAAATCCCTTTGCCCAGGATTTTTCTCCTGGGAAGCTGAGAAGCCTCAGAGAAAAAGGAAAACAAATATTATCTCATTTGCTTCTCCTCTGTTTTGCTCAAGTGGAATGTGTTTGCAGATTGTTTATCCACAGGTGATTGTTTCATGGATTCTGGTGTGAGTTGTTTTGACTCTTTGGCCAATCAGTGCCAAGTTGTGTCAGGGCTCTGGAGAGAGTCACAAGTTTTTCTTTATTATCTTTTTAGCATTCTGTAAGTATCCTTTCTGTATTCTTTAGTATAGTTTAGTATTGTATTCTTTAATATAATATAGTATCATAAAATAATAAATTAGCCTTCTGAGAACATGGAGTCAGATTCATCATTCCTTCCTTCATCAGGGCACCACGCAAATACAATAAAAGGGTGATATGTGACACTTTTTTTGACCCTTGTGTCTTGGAATCAAAGTTGTGTAATGGAGCTTTTGGTCTGTTTGTTCTCCTTCTACAGCTTTTGGTGCAGGTGGCCATTTCCACTCAGTGATGGAGTGCCTCTGTCCCTGCCAGCACTGATGAAATCACACCTTGGCTCTTGTGGTCAGTTTTGTCCCCTCGCTACCAGAATGACATTGAAGTGCTGGACAGTGTCCATAGAAGGTCAACAAAATGGTGAAGGAGATGGAGAACAAGTCCTGTGAAGAACAGATGAGGGAGCTGGGAGTGTCAGCCTGGAGAAAAAGAGCCTTGGAGGGTCCTTCTCACTCTTCTCACCTGAAAGGAGGCTGTAGCCAGGTGAGGGTCAGGCTCTTCTCCCAAATGACAGGACAAGAGGAATTGGTCTCTAGTTGTGCCAGGAGAGAATTAGTTTGGCTATCAGGAAAACTCTTCATTAAAAGGGTTGTCAAGCACTGGACCAGGCTGCCCAGGGAAATGGCGGAGTCACCATCCCTGCAAGTATTTAAAAGATGTGTAAATTTGACTTTTAAGAACTTGGTTTGGTGGGGACTTGGCAGAGCTGAGTTAACATTTGGACTTGATGATCTTCAAGGTCTCATCCAACCCAAATGATTCTATGAGAATTGAAGACCTTAGTGATTTCTTTAAAATTCAGGGAAGTAGAAGACAAAAGAAGAAGTGGGGACACCAAAGAAGGAGGAGACCAAAGGGACACCAAGGAAGGAGCAAGGGGACAACCACTTAAAGGTGCATTTATGGGCTCATTCATCCTGGGCATAAGAGCCCAGCCACTGCCCACCAGCCATGGCACATGAAACCCAAATTGCTTTACTGGGAGGAACTGGAAATACTGATTGGGGTGGATGGGAAAGAAGGCAGAAAACTTGGTTTGTGAGAGAACGTCAAGAAAACTGTCTGGTTTTAGTTTTACCATTCAGCTTTTGTATTTTGGAGCTGGATGGGGTTTCTGAGATGGGTAAGGCCATGCTGTGAATCATTACTGACAAACAGGACATTTTTTGTTCATGACCTACAGTCCCTGTATTACCAGGCAAGCTGTCAGCTTGGAGCAATTGAGTATGTGGCAAAGTCAGGGTGAGGGGGAAGCAGAGATGCTGATTAAGATATGGATATTATCCCAATGCATAGGAAAGTGAGGGAGATAATCCCTTTTTCCATAGGCTGGAAATTTGGAGTAGTATATCCCATTATTTCTACCCCTTCTCTAGTTTACATAGAAATGTATGGCAGTATGGTCTTGTAGTTTTTTTTCCCCAGAGTAGGTAAGAATATTGTTATTTAAAAATTAAGAATCCTGGGCTAGATTAAAAGCAGGTAGGGTCCAATCCTTTCTCTGTTTGTACTCAGTGACTCCCCCAGGTGAGGATTAACAGGTTGTAAGGGAAGCTATTTTTATCTGGTATATCCTACCAGCTCCTGGCAAGCAGCAGTTCTAGGAATTTCTGAGCCACCATTAATCTGCAATAACATATTCTCTATCAGTGAGATTAAGCTTTTTTTATAAACCAGATTTTTTTTTCTCTACAGTTTCCTGTGGCAATGAGTTACACAATTTAATTGTGAAGTGCATACAAAATAACTTCTGTTGGCTTTGGGTTTTTTAATCTTCCTTCTGATCCTTGCATTTCACACTGGCTATTTCTTGGGCATAATGAATAATTCTTGGCAGTCTTTCTTGTCGGCACAGTTCCTATACAGACCTCTCTTTATTTTTTTCTTCCCTCTCTCTAATTCCTATAACCTATAATTTTCTATGTGTGGTTATGGTTTTTTTTCTCCCCAAATGCATTACTTTGTATTCATTACTATTGAAATTTAACTGCAATCTTATCACACTGTCATTCAGCATTGTGAGCTCCTTTTGTGAGTCTTTGAAATCAGCACAGAATTGACTGTTCTGAATAGGTTTTTATTATTTATTCCTTTCCTTAAACCATTTATGAATATGCCAAGCTGCACAAACGCTGGGACAGATCCTAGAGGGACTTCCCTGGTAATTTTACCTTTCTCTCTTTCTCTCTTTCTCTCGCTCTCCAGGTTTTTGTTATTCCTTTTGTTTGTTGTATTTTAATGTGTGCATTAATCTGCAGGGACATATTTGTTTTGTTGGTCTGTCCATGCTTGTGGTTCACTACATTATTTCCCATCTGCATTCACGTAGTTCTCCTCCAGATGAGGTTTTTTCCCACAAAGGCAGACCTTCCCCATTGATTACACAGCAGTGAGCTGGGAGCAAGGCCAGTGGAGTCAGGAGTAATGCAGCAAACCTAGAAATCCCACTGATAAGGGAGGCTGTGATGCCTTTTCCTTTCCTTTCCTTCATCACTACTGGAAGAGAAGAACAACTCCAGGTACCACACTAAATGCAGCCTGGGCTCAGTGCTGCATCAGGAGAAGGCAAAGGGAGAGCAGCAGACCTGGCTGGCCATTAATTGAACCTGACAAGTGTTTACATGAGGAATCAGACTGGCAGTGCCCTAAATGCTCTGATTTATAAGGCTATTGATTAGCACTGACCAGTCAGGAAAAGCAGTGGCAAACTGCTGCTTCAGCATTGCCCTTAAGAGCCAAGATGAGTGCCAAGAGCCCACACCTGTGTATTTATAGCAATGTCCATGCACTCATTGCCATCCCAGGCTTCCATTTACATATTCATATATCACAATATCTGTGCATTCACCACACCCAGCCCATGCTCTGTTATCCTTCATATTGATTGGGTTTTTACACACATATTGAGATAGATGTACTAGATGTGCTTGTTTTTAGCTGATACATATTTATAAAGGAAAACAACTAAGTATGTGCCTGTGGTCACCATTTATCTTTTGCTGCCTTGCTTTCTGAGGGATACAACACAGCCTTCTTCAAGATTACTTCCCTTTTTATTGGTATCTCATCTTCCATACTGAAACAGTCTCTTAAGTCCTTCAAATTATAAATATATCTTAATGCTCCCTGATGTAGTGCATCATATTTATGCATCTCACAACCCAAGTATGAAATAGCCTCTTAGTCTACTTGGGTTGCTGTACATGGAATATTTTAACATAGTAAAAATCAGCTTTTCTCAGGCAAATATTTTTTCATTGCCTTAATATTGGGGTACTCTTTTCAGATGTGTGAATAAAATTTGGTGCCTTAAAATCCTCATTTATAGCAATGCTTTTGAACTTTAGATGCAAATACAATGCAAAATTAGGTTTATCATTTGCCCTTTCTCTGATAGTGCAGAGAAATATTATATATCAAGCCCAGTTTCAAGTCCAGTGAGCTTTCTCACTCAAATGTCTTCTGTTCTGCATCTCCTGAGAGGACAGAAGCCTCTAACCAGAAAATTCCCTACTGGTTCTCCTGACATGCTCTGTGACTGAAGCCCTGCAATTTCTTTTCTCCATCTGAGCTGTCTCTATCTATCTACCCACAAAATAATGAGAAATATCATGGTTGGAGGACCCAAATGCATTGGAGCCCCAGGGAGCTTTCTCAGTAATATCAACCCTCCTCATTTACACAGTTCATTCATATCACTTGTTATTAATATTTATTATTTTCATCCCTCTCTTTGCACAGCTTGGCAATGCTCCACAGCCCTGGGGCTGGTGGCTGTGGAACCTGGAGTAGCCAAGGGGAGCAGCAAGAGGTGTAATGCACTTCTGCACTTCCAGGTTACCCCTGACCATGCATCTTGCAGGAGCTGCTGCTTCCCATCACTAGGTGAAGGAATTTTTTCTTTCTGCTCTTCAGGTGAATCAGAGCTGACTTCAAGAGACCAGATTTTTATTGCCATTTTTTTTCTCAGTCTCTCTTGGAGAGATTTAGCTGCTGGTGGGTGCTCCTGGAGAGCTGGTGGCTGGAAGATGTCTGAAATCTCAGGATCTTCCTTTGAGCAGCAGCATTGTGGATCCTGCAGTCATGCAGAGGCAATACCCAGCGCAGCATGGGCGCACTTTGTTTCCTGGGCAGCTTTGGGAATATCTGTAACTGCAAGCAACTCACCTGTCACCACACTGTCCTTTCAGGTTAGCTGCATCATCACAAATCTTTTGCACTCAGAGGGAGCTGCTGGTTCAGTTTTTTATGACACCAGGGAACTTTTGGGATGGGTGCTGTGATATTGTATTTGGGTCGCCCCCAGACGAAGGAAGGAATGATGAATCTGACTCCATGCTCTCAGAAGGCTAATCTATTATTTTATGATACTGTATTATATTAAAGAATACTAAACTAAACTATACTAAAGAATACAGAAAGGATACTTACGGAATGCTAAAAAGATAATAAAGAAAACTCGTGACTCTCTCCAGAGCCCCGACACAGCTTGGCCAATAAGTCAAAACAATTCACATGAAACCAATGAAACAATCACCTGTGGGTAAACAATCTCCAAAGACATTCCAAATGTGAGCAAAACAGAGAAGAAGCAAATGAGATAAGAATTTGTTTTTCTTTTTCTCTGAGGCTTCTCAGCTTCCCAGAAAAAATTCCTGGGCAAAGGGATTTTTCAGAAAAATGAATGTGACACTGTGAAGTGCAAAATGAGCAATGTTCTTCAGCTAAGAGCTGAGAGTGCAAAGGAGGGCAGCCATGAATGCCATCTAGAAAAGCCAGCCAAAGTTTAGGTCTCCCTGCTAAATAAATAAATAAATAAGTTAGAGCTTTTGGCTACCAAAGGTTTCATCTGTAGAGAAATTGTTTCTGGCCCTTAGCATGACGTTTGCCTCAGATGTTGCAAAAAGAGAACATTTAAAAGACTGAACTGTGCAAATGGGCTTTAGAAGCAATATTATCTGTATTTGTAGAGATCAATATTGCAGCAATACTTGTGGCTATACTCTCACTGGGCTGGTCAGAGGCCCTGAAACAAACCCACTGCTGTCTTTGCCCTGTTTTGGTCTTTGTGGCAGCTCTCACGGCTCCAGATAAAAACATCCATTGGCTGGGTTAGTCCCCACTGTGACCAAGGTAAGACTGATCTGTGAGCTGTTCCTGGCTCCACATCCCTAATTCCCTTCCTCTGCAGAACTAAATGAGCTTCCTGGGGGTCTGGTAGGAGCCAGAGCTGCTCATCCATGATCACAAGGACCCTTTCTGCATTTCACGCTCCTACTACTTCTACAAGAATCTTTGTAGGAAGTTGTGAGTTCTGCAACTCTATAAATTGTCCTGGCAAGAAATCAATAAAGACTAAAGCCTAATGAACTGGGTTTCCATGAATGATTTCATTAACAGCCCCAAATCAGCCAGGTGCTTAGATAGACTTACCTTTAAGCATCTGATTGGTCTTATTTTAGTCAGCTCTCCTCTGTCTTAGCTGCAGGCATGCAAGCAGCTCAAGTAAAGACGTCTTGATGGAATAAATTCATGTGCATGATAAATCTCATTAATGAAATATGTGCTTTCTGCTTTCCTGAGCATAAAAAACCCAGAGAATGGCAATTTCTGGTTTGTTTTTGCTTTGAAAATCCTATGTATAATGATGTCTGTTATCAGCTTTAGGTGGTAGAATTCCTTGGGCTGTATGAATAGTAACTAGATGAATTTTCTAATCCAAATTATCTTTACTGCTGGGTGAGGTTTAGGGATTATGGCATGGCTCTTCAAGCATCTGTTGTGAATGCTGTTTTGAAGAGTTATGAACAAGGCTTGGGTTTCACCTCTCTACCCCTCTGCTATCCCTCCAGCTTGAGAGGATGATGGACATAACTTCTGATCTTGGAGGTCATTTTACACTTAAAATCCTTTCAACCTCCAGTAATCTCTAGGAATCAAAAATTATATTTCTTATTAATGCCCTCAGAGAGCCTCAGTTTCCTTGACTGAGACAGTGTTGCAAGGAGACAGGATTTAAATGAACAAGATGAAGAGAGCTAGAATCCAGAAGCTTTCCTAGTTTGCAAAGTACATTCAGCTGTGACTGTTGTTTTGCATATGCCATTCTTGGTTTGCAGATAAACAGCAGCGTGAAGGGATTCACATGTAAATTTGTCCCATGATGATGCTGTGTAGCAGAAAAGAACATGGTTCTCCAGGGCTTATCTGCTTCAGTTCAAAGGGTAGCCAGCTCCTCTGTAAAGCTGGCTGATATGCTCAGGAGTGAGACCAGGGGAAGGAGTGAGAAATCCTTTTTTGCTATCAACTTTGTGCAATTGCCAGCAGCAGACACAGCACACATGGCTTTAAAATACACAGTTAAATGTGTAAAGGGGCATATTTCTGTTAAGGATTTCCATCAGAGCATCCTCACTTCAGAAGCAGCAGGTCCCCAGCACTGTTTAATTGCTGGGGCTCATCCACCAGAGTGCAGAGGGCAGGCACTGCATGACTAATGGGAGCAAAAAGCAACCCAGTGATTTCAAAACCACACTCAGCTCTCCTGGGCTGAGTGATGACACACTTCTGTCTGCAGGATCATTTAGTCAACTCCCCCTGAAACCCAACTGTTTGTAATGGAAATGCTGATATCTTATCTTCAGTGGCAATAATGGAGGAGCCATGAAATATGCCCAGGGAGCCCCTTTATTGGCTTTAAAGTGACAACAGAGGCACATTCACAACTGTAATCTGCTCAGGACAGAAATTTGCTCCTTGTTATCTGTGGGTCCAAATTTAATGTGTTTTTAATTGCCTATTCACTGCACCTACCAATTAAGGCAAAATGATATCTCTTCATTTGAAAAATGTATGAGCTTTACAATTAGAAGTAATTGTCCTCGTTAATTGAAAGTGCAGCTTTATTTTCTGTTGATTGTATTTTTTTTTATTAAAGGATTGTAAAGGCTTATGAAATCCAATTAAAGGGCAAATGTGCTTCCACTGCAGTCACAAAGGACAAACTTGGGGGTCAGCTCAGCACCTGGGGGCTCTTTAAGCTCTGTGAAGATTAAACATAAAGTTAGTGATGTTTAAATATGCTAAACTGTGCTAGAGGGTAACTTTCACACTGGACATCTTTTTCTCACTGCTTTCAGTAGCACTCAGATTCTTGCCTCTTGGGACAATGGCCATCCCTGTATCATGTATAATTGCTATTCCAAGGAAAACAGTGCCAAGCTCTGGTGTGCTGCTGTTTGATGAAGGAATGTTAAATATATCTTCACTGCATGCAGAAGAAGACTCTTGGGGAGCACCAAGAATTTTGGGAAGTCCAGGATATTGGACACAGGGTCAGCAAATCCATGGGTGGATCAGGGAACCAGGGAAAACAGAGCACAGCACATGAACCATAGCTGGTGTTCACATCAAAGTTGCAGAAGGTCTGATCAATCTGTGTTTCAAATTACTGTCTCATTCAGGAGACAAGGGAAATCTCCTGTTCCCAATAGCTCTCATATCTCATGCTGAGAATGTTCAGAGTAAAGGAAAACAGTAAAAATTGAGAGCTCACAGGAAAATGCTGAAGAAAATTTTGGGAATGGAAACACCAGGGCAGTTCTTTTACGTTCTGAACATCTCATTCCATATAAAAAGTTTTTTGGCTGCATCATGATTTTGATAATGGCATCACACCTTCAGTAGTGGAATTGGGACATCTTCAACATCCAGGCTGCCCTGCCTGTCAGTGGATGCCAGAATTAAACTTCAGTGCATGAAATCAAGCCTCACTGCTGTGCAAAGATCCTGCCCAGGAGCCGCAGAGTCCCTATTTCCCCTTCAGCAGAGAGCTGGAGCCTGCAGAGATGCACTGACTGACATGCAAAGGCATCTTTCATCTTTTCCTGTCCATGCTTTTGCAAATGGAAGCAAATGGACACAGCCAGCCTTTTTTTTTTTTTTTTTTTCTGAAAACTCTCTGCCTTATTCTTCACATGACCTTTAAATTACTGGATCCTGTGTTCCACAGAGCAGCTCAGAAGAAAGACACAAGGCAACTGCTTCATTTAACACTGCTTGACAAAATGATCTCTCCTGACCTCCCAGCAGCAACCTTCTCACTCATTTTAAGCACAGTGTAATTGCTGGGTGTCTGATTCACCTCACTGTTTTTCAAGTGCACATCTGTGGCTACATTTTTAGGCATGACTTTAAAGTACACAGTTAAATGCTATCTGTTCATGTTTCTGTATTGCTCTGGTGTTCTGGCTGGGATGTGTGTCAGTCACATGGATGTTTAACCTTCTCTTCAGAGAGAAGAAAATACTGTGGGATAATATTGATTGGTTTGTGTGAAATGAGCCCTTGAAAGCTGCATGGCTCTGTGTATTTGTTTGGGTGTAATCAGATTTAATGGGACAATGCTTGGATTGCTTCTCCCCAGACCTGGCACACAGCTCAACACATTGATTTGTGGGTTTTTCAGTCAGGGACCAGTTCACTTAGAGTGGTTCACTGCCTCAGCAAAGTACTGGAGATTCAGACCCACTGGCAAAAAGAAAGCTTGAACCCTGGTTGTATTCCACATTAAAGCACAAATATATTGGTTGGGCTGCATTGATGTTCAGAAGCTCTCAAAATGGTGATCCTGCCTCCTGCTGGAGCTGGCAGGGAGTGAGAAGCATCCAGAGGCATCCAGAGGTTCCATCCTGTCTTGACAGCACTGTCTGAGCAAGGGACACTCTCAAGGCCTGCCTCTCTTTGCTTTAACTGTCGTGGAAAGTCAGAACACCAGCAAAGCAAAATAGCTGGTATTAGCCAAAACCAACTCCCATCACACTGTCCATACATTCACTGTGTGATTAATATGTTGGAAATACCCCATGTAGAAGCCCACATTTGTTCTACAAAGGAAATTCATGCTGATTCTTCTGACATTTATCTTAAGATGGGCTAAAGAGCTCTGCAGAGGTGCCCCTGTCCCCATCCAATTCACGGAGCCCAAGAGTAGAATTCTGGATACCCAGAGCAGTAAGAGCAATGCCAATGCAGCCTGGTGAGCCATACTTGGCCACCTGTTCCTTAGTTGTAGTCTTCATGTATATTTTATTTTTCAAGTTCTTATGAGAATACATCTAGAATATAAATATATTAGTGGAAAACTAGAATTTAACAAAATTTAAAAACAGATGGATAATATTACCTTAAACTTACTTCAGGGCATTACAGGTTCTATTACAGCTACAATTTTGCACTAAAAAAAAGTTGTATTTAAAATCCATTGTTACTTCTGGATTATGTTGAGGAAACTGTGGAATTAATTTGGACCTAAGGAACAGATTCTTGATGGGTGCAAATGGGTGCCTGATCCTGTCATCCAGTGTCTGTTGTTTTGTCTTAATCTTGAAATTAAAATGCTTTTCAATCCCAAGAACAAGTAGTCCAATGCACAGGGCATCCAGGAGAAGCCTTTTCTTCTTGTTTTCACTGGTCTGCTGAGGTTACTTGGGTGCTGCACTTTTCTCTTAAAGCTTTTCCAGGCAAAATATATCCATCAAAGGCTTTACCCCTCGGGGTCCAGAGGCTTGTGGGAGAAATGGAAACTAGACCCAGCTTCAGTGGTCCCCCACAAGCACTGGGAGTGCTGGGTGCCCTCCAGAGGGAGCTTTTAAAGAGGACTTGTCTCCTTCCACAAGTCCTTGTTGATCTTGGTTTCCCCAGTGTTGCCTCCTCATATAAATGAGACCTGATCCTTAAAACCAGAAGAAAGTTTTGCAAGGCAGTGATTATTACCCAAGGTCTTGTTTGCCTTCAAAATTGTTAAAGTATGATGAGAATTTGGAGTGAAACAGGTGTGCTACCTGCTAAGTCTTGAATGATGTCTTGGGTAAATTTATATCAGCTCATTCCTATATTCTATCATTCATGTGGATTTTAATTTAACCTTCAAGAAACATGCAGTGATGTGTGTTTTTATCTTATCTGTGTCTCCTGCCTTTCCCAAGCTGGGAAGTGGGGAGAAGGCATCTTTGATCCATTGGCTGGCAATTGCCATGTCCCTCTGGAATCCAGCCATGAGCAGTAGGATGTGTCTGACTCAGTCCAGCACAGAGGAACCACTTGACTGAAGCTGCCCAGGGTAATGGTGTGTACTGGTTTAATTTTCTTCACAGTAGCAACATGGGGCTGTGCTTTGGCTTGTAGAGATTGGGATGGAAACATCCCTGTTCTTGAGCCTTTTCTGGTAGTGCTGTGAGGACTAGGGCCAGGTTCATTACTTTTTAAACTATTTTTAGAGAAAATTTCTTCTTGTCTCATTCTCATTATCTTTTACATGCTGAACTTCTCCTCTTACATTTCCTTTTTCTGCACTGCTTTTCCCTGTGCTACACATCTGTTACTCTGCCTCTTCCTATTTATTTCCTCTTCATACTTTCTAAAATCACTAAAATCCCCCCTCTTCCATCTTTTTTCTTTTCCAGAAACCCTCAGGCTTTCTGTCTATTGATCTGTTATCCTGCACTTTGTCTTGTTTTCTTGACTTAAGAGGGAAGCTTAGCTGTGCAGGGGACTTGTCATCCAGGAAAGCATTCCCAGTGCTTGGCACTGCAAAGCACAGGGCAGCTAAAATGGTATGAGCATGTTTTGCAGTAATAATCACCTATAATGTTTATGTTTACATGGCAAAATATTAACTAGAGTCAAGTTAGAGGCATAAATCCTGAAAATTGCAGAGATCTCTAATTATGTGGCTACAGCAAAGACTTAAAAATATTGATGACAGTTCTGTTCCTCTTGTGTATGATGTAAGAAAAGAGGTAGCAGAGACCTGTTACAAGTTTTGCCTTTTACATTACTCTACCCTTAGAAGCAGAAACATCACTACTAGTTGTTTTTTTCATTAATTTCTGAGAACAGAGCTGTGCAGCATCATACAAAGCAGAAGCAGCTTTGTAGTCATAGTATCATGCAGCAGAATATCAATAAAAAGGGTGGAGGCAAGGATTCTTTTTGTATATTCAGCATGTAGAAAACCTGAGCTCTAAAGGTTTGAAACCAGTATTTTCTTTTATAGCAGGTGCAGGCTGAGCAGCAATGGGCAGATCCCATTTTGTCACTGTGTAAATGGTGACACACATCACTAGTGAGGTTTTCAAATGTGCCTCAGGAATAAATCTTCATGAAAAGCAGACTCATGAACATTCAGGTTCTGCTAACATCAAGTCCAAATGAAGTTTGTGCTGGCACACAGGAAAGGAAAAAAACTTCATATTATAATAATGTGGGGTTTTTTTCTTGACACTTGAGTATCTAAACAAATCACTGAGGTATTTTTTCCTAACTGTCTCAGCCTAGAAAAAATAAGCATGAAAAATTCTGCTTGCATCCATGCATGAGTGATGCACATGTGTCTGCCTGCCATGAATACACACAGGAGGGAGGGGATGGAGAGGGAGAGGATTCTTTTTGCACCATTACTCTCAAAGATGTTTTGGAGCAAATTCAGGCAGAAGTTTTGTCTGCCACATTAAGTCAATGTGTATTAAAGGCACAATAAAGATGCAAAGATGTCAGTGAACACAAGAGCCATGCAGTCAGAACTGTCAGGCTGAGGGCTCTGGAATGTGTGATTTCTTCCCTTTAAAGGTGTTTTGGAAAGTAGCAGGGAGCATAATTAACTGTCCTAGCAAGATATAAATTGTTTTCTGAGAAAAATACTGAGCTTTTGCCAACATATTTCATGCAGCTGTGATTATAGAACAGGAGGTTTTAGGAGACTGGCCTCCTCTGATTGCATCCTTATTATAGATGTGTTGATTTCCATTTCTTTGTTTTGTTCCATTTGCAGAGGCATTTTGTGATAAAAAAAAAAAAATAATTAATAATAATTTTTAATCAAAACAAATATGTCATAAGAAAGTGATTTCTTTTAAAGAAGTTTCCTTACCCAAGTTTTAGTCTTTCAATTATTAATTTTCTCTCTCACCAGTGAATCTTGTCCTGATGCTCATGATGAGGGCAGACATGTCTGCAACATAGAGCAAGTAGTAAGGGCTCTGAAATATGTTCAGATATGGCCACATAAGTCTGTCTGAAACCTTTGAGGTCTGCATGTACCTTTCTGAGGGGAAAATTAGGCCTTTGCTATGTTCTGCATGGAGCCAAGGCTGGAAGGGGTGTGAGTGGCAAGATGCACAGAGCTTCAGCAAATGAAACACATATTTTCAGGTCACAGTGTCAAGGATCACAAGTTTACAGCTTACAGCCTGGATACACTAATTTTCTTCTATGGGCCATAAAACTATTACAGCAGCCATTACTACAGGAGAAGCAGCACTGTGAAAAATCCTGGCCACTCTTACATCTCTGGGTCAATGGGCATGTGATGTTTTGCAATCCTGTGCATCCACAGCTGCTTCTGAGGCATGGCTAAAACCCTGCTCAAACCTTCTTTTTTAACGGATAGATGTGATGTTACTGTTTTCCTATATTCTTTATAATTACTGATACATTTTTTAGGATGTGATATGCAGTTTGTTGCTGATTCTGAAGTTGAAATGAAGACTCATGTTCTACTCAGTAACATTTTTATAACAGTGTCCTTAGATAAGCAATTTAGAGCTGATATTATGCATAACTTTTCTGTCTTTTCCTAATGGGTTGGGTATTTAGTGACAGTACAGATTCAGGAGTCTTTTATTTTGAGACAGCCAATGGGAAAGTCAAGGATATACTTTTTATTATCTCCAAACAATGGCAAATCTTGAAGCCTTGGAAATAAATTCTTGCTAAAAAAAAAATCTGTGGCATAGAATCTAGATGCTTACTTAACCTGAATTCTTAGTAAAGTTAGTATAATGCCTCTATTGTGCAGGGAGATATTCAGAAAAAGCAAATCAAACTTTCACTCCAGACAATCAAAAAAACATTCACAATTCACTCTCTCTGGACAAATTGAGTCATAAAATAAATTCCCTGCTTGCAAGAACTTCCCCAGAGGCAAGACATCATCTCAATAACAACGTGGCCAATATGGTCTTTCTTCAACACTTTTGTATTCAGAGAATTTATAAAAGCAGGTGTGACAGAGCCTCTCACAGTAAGAGCAAAACTAAGTTGTGTCCATGCCAGGTAGGTAGGCAAATAATTTACCATTGTTTGATACTAGGAAAATTAGAACAGACTCAACTTGGGGTTTTGGGGATGTTCTTAGCTACTTCTGGCTCTATTCACTTGAGAAACAGATGTCTTTCAGCTCCCTGATGGGAAAAGACAACAAGTACTTTCTGGAAATGCTCCACATTCTGAAGAGATTTTTCTGGTTTTTCCTACATAATGAATGGCAGTGGGGAGATCTGTGCTGAGAAAAGAATGTCTGCTCAACTGTAGTAATTAAAGATGTTGACTGTAGTAATTAAAGATGTTGTTCCCTTTTAAACTTTCTTTTAATCTGAAAATTTCATTCATCACAAATACAAAGAAAATGTTTTTAGAGGGTGTAAGCCTCTATCACATATTTTAGTACACAGCCATACCATGGGGAAATATTGTAAAGAAGGTCCATTTATGCTCCACTTACTGGCTTTTACTCCTTGGAAAGATTCTTTAATGATAAATGTGTTTAAAAATCCATTACAACTGGTACATTGGGTTGTTTTCAGTTGGAAAGGGGGGAAAAGCAGCATAAACAATTTTATATTTCAAATGCATTTCGTGCTGAAACATTCTGCTGTGGCAGAATTTAAACTGCAGACAGATTGGAACAAATAATGCAGAACTGCTTTGTTTTAAAATATTGGTAGAGACAAAAAATGTATTATTCAAGGGAGCTCTTTGGACTAGTTCTGAAATAGCAAAGAGTGAATGCAGATGGTCTTAAATACATATGTAAGAGAAATTTGAGGGAGACGTAGCACATGGGACCCAGCTGTGATCCCATCAGATGCTCTGCAGGGATGCTCTCTGCCTTGTAAAGTTTATTTTTTCCTTTTTCCTCCTTCAAAGGCTGTGGTAAATATTTTCTATCTTGTATCTTTTATTCTGCCCACCTTATTTAATCTTCCCTTGCCTCTTCCTTAGACATCCTTCATGAGGATATGGTAACTGGTCAGCTTGCTTATACTTTTATTTCTTCTCTTCAGTGTCACTTCTTTTGAGGTCTTCATCTGAAACCTGCCTTGAGTGGCCACATGGAAGATGTCTTCTCTGTACCCTGCTCTGGCCATCTCTGTGCTTCATTAGAGTGTTTTATAATTGCTTGGAAGGTACTTGAGACAGAGTCTGCTCTGAGGCCTCTGCAACGCCCTCGTGCTGTTGGCTGATGAGAAAGGAGCCAGTCTCCCTCATAATTCCACATAATTCCTATAGTAGAGGAAATGTATTGCATTTAAATATCTGTATAGAGACTTTGCCCCAGAGGTCCTGGTTGCCCTTGATGGGCTGCAGCTGTGATGGCCTTAATTGGGCTGCAGCTGGGAACCAATGGAGATAACTGGGATAAAAGAGGGTGGGTTAGCCAGTCAGGGAGAGCCTTGGAGGAGCCTTGACCTGAGAGAGAGAACAGTGTGAGAAGAAGGAGTCAGTGAAGATTGGTGGCCATGAGAATACAGCAAAGAGGTATGGACTTTAGAAATCTAATAACAACAATATGGGACTCTAGAAATAATAGAAGAACAACAAATTCCAAGGTCTCCCTTGTAATACCATGGCCATTGTTTCTATTTCTTGATGACCAGGCTTCACAGAGAGGTGGCAGGTAGACCTTTTGTGTAAGAAACAGCTTCAGTCATCTTGTGTTTCCTGCCAGTGGAAAGTCCATCGAGCAGGTGGAGCTTCTCCATTTTCAGAATGTGAGGATCACTCCTCCTGCTCTCTCACACTTCACAAGCAGCAGTGACATGTTGTAATTCTGCCATACAAGCAGCTGGACCTGTCGCACCCTGTGATTTTTAAAGCAGGGATCAATAGTGTTTTATTTTGCAGCACAAACACTTCAAGGGGAAAGCAGCAGAGTGCAGGTCATACCTTGTGCCCACTTCCAATAAATATTTAGCCTAGGGCTCATGGAGGACATGTGCAAGTTGTTGATGAGGAATGAGCTGGGGTCGATGCTGTGTGGTCAGAAAACAGAGACTGAGTGTCTGAAGGGCTCATGTCCCACTTCAGCCCCATCTGCTGCCCAAGAGCCTTCCTGGCATTGCTGGCTGCCAGGGGGAAGGGCAGTATTGGGGTCCAGGCTGGTGAAATGTGGTGGTGACTGCAGCCTGCAGCCTCCCTGCATGGCTCCAATGCCCTCCCTGCATGGCTGTTTGCATTTCCTGCATGGCTCCAATGCCCTCCCTGCATGGCTGTTTGCATTTCCTGCATGGCTCCATGCACTCCCTGCCTGGAGCCAGCTGCAGCTGAGCCCCTCCTCTGATGTCCCAGCACCTTCCCATTCCCAGGACAGACCCTGCATTGGGCAGGCAGCTGGGGTTTGATCTCCTCCATCACAGGCATCAGAACCAGTGCTAGCAAACTGGCAGGGCTGCCCTGCCTGTAAAGAAGCTGTGAGGGGCACCCAGGCTGGCAGGACAGATGAGGGGGAGTTGGAGACAACCTTGTGCCTCCATGGAGCAGGCTGAGGTCCATGCTTCCACAGAAAGTGCTGTGGTTTTGCCTTCAGACTCCCTCTGGGAGAGATGGAAGGCATCTGCCACGTGGCTGGCAGGTATCTTTTTAACTCTTTTCACGTCCAGCAGCTGTAGTTGGGCAAAAATATTCTCAAAACCTACAGGTTTCTCTGCCCCCAGCCAACACATTGATCTGTTTGTGAGTAAATCAGCAGGGGGATACCCTTCAGCAAGTGCCATAAATGCCCTCAGGCAAAAAATTATAGTGATCCTCCAAGGGAAGCATCAGTCATTGCCCTCTGTGGTAGTCTGAGTTTTAACTTTTCTATCTCCTGTCAGTCAAGGTTTCCTGACCACTTGAGATGCTCAGGACTGAATTAATCCACCTGCCATTACAAGCAATCCTGAGGCCAAAAATATAAGGCCAGTGCTTTAGCCAGAATAGGTGTGGAACACACTGCAGTTGTGACTCACCTGTTGCCACATACTGACATGGGATGAGGCTTAATTTATTCTGGGTTTGTGAGAATGAGGGGCTTGGCATTTTCAAATGTGCCTAAAGGGAGCTGGAGCAAGGATCTGCCAACCTTGCAGGGGGGTGTCTCTGTCTCCACAGTCAAAATTGTCATATTTGTAGCTGAGGATCTCTTGATTGTATTGGTGTGTGAAAAAGAGATGATGTGGCCTGAAGTACTGGTGATAAAACAATCAGCAGGCAACACCACAGAAGGAAAAGAGTATAGTCAACTTCTGTGCTTGAGAGAACTGGGGATGGGAGGGACACTTCAAAGCAAAGGCTGAAAAAGGTATTAAACTATTTTATCTCCCTGATGAGTTTTGCTGTACAATTTTCTTCCACCCTTTTAGCCAAGGAAGCTGTATGTCAGAGAATATACATTTAGTATAAAAACAGCTCTCAGTAAATAAGTAGATAAGATTGAGGGGTATCTTTAATATCAGCAATGTGCATAAGTACCTTTAATAAGCATGGCACTAGCTGTAGAAGTGAGTGCTCCTTATGAACACCTCAAATTGGCATATTCTCTGGGATCCTTTTGATGTGCAGATCTAATCTGTCTTTGAGCAGTAATTGTGCAGCTCACACAAAGGTATT
This sequence comes from Agelaius phoeniceus, assembly GCF_051311805.1. NCBI lineage: Eukaryota > Metazoa > Chordata > Aves > Passeriformes > Icteridae > Agelaius > Agelaius phoeniceus. The sequence goes on from NC_135265.1 coordinate 7,349,772, forward strand.
AGCATGTAGCCCATGCAGCTCCACTCTGTAAATGTGTTCTGCTGCAGCAGATGGAGTAGCAGCTTGTTTTTGAAATTGAGATAAAATATGAAAAAACTTGAAGCAATTTTTTAATTATTTTTTTCAAAGGGAGGGGTGTGTGTGCGCTGTAATTTTGGAAGATGCCAAGATAGCAAGATCAAACACCTGGACCCTCTTTAGCTCAAACTTTTATCACCATGAGTTACAAATGTTGATTTATTCTTTATAAATAAACATCAGCATTTTCATTTTCAAAAACAACCAGTTATTTCTGGTGTCCCAGTTTCTAGTTTCCTTTTTTTTCCCCACTATACAGAGACCTATTTTTGCAAAGTGACACTTCAGAAATCAAGCCTCTTCAATGAGATTCAAATTGGACATGCAATCTCCTTAGTTATTTGGAAATAATTTGAACCCATATAGTTCTAGTGTAAATATCCACAATTTATCCATATGAGAATCAGTTAATATCAGCTGAAACTGATATAAATTCATTAATGTTTTCTGTGCATGTGAAAGGAAGGATTCTGTTCACACTGGGCAGAAAGTGATGGGATTAAAAACAAAGGTTTGCCTTAAATCAGAAGAGCAGCTGCCTACTAGCAAGACAGCCAGCACTTGAATAGTTTATTTGGGAGGTTGAGCAATCTCTGGTGTTTGAAGATTTTGTGAAAAGCTTAGGTATCTATCAAGAATGATCTGTTAGATATGGTCCAGCTTTGCAGAAAAATATTCACTAGGTGAGATCACAAGGTCTTTTCCAGCCTCATTTTTGACAATGTATATAAAATTATATATATGTACACATATATATAAATGTATGTATTCAGAATTCACATATATGATTTAATAGATATAACTGATTCTGTCCCTACATATACACATATACAACACACTAGACCAAATATATATTGATAGTTTACAGACATGGCCTGATGATTTCTATTCAGATTTCTAATTTTTCACACTGTGGAATGAAAAGCTAATCAGTCTAATGATAATGAAAGCTGGCAAGTGCAGAACAGATGCAGAGGTTTTGCTAAGGAGCTCATTCTTCCTTTTCAGCTCCAAGAAAACTCTGCAGATGGGCCACAAGGTGGCAGATGACTGCAAAGATTACAGATTATTAGCTACAAAATGAAAAATAAGATTGCAAATGACACGTTAAAAAAAAAAAGGCAACAATTAGGGAGGGAGTCTTTGCTGTGCTTTTGGGTGCTCTCCTTGAAATTCAGCAATGCTTCTCATTTTCATCATATAACAAAGTAAAGGAAATATCCCCATCCCCATTGCAACAGGTTTGGGTTCTGATTATACTTGATGGTAACAAAATCAACCACAGTAGTTTTTTTGGGCAGGCTCCTTGCCTTGGGCAACATTCCAGAAAAAATACTGATTTTGGCCTTTCATCAGTGTTTGGGCTGAAACAGCTCGAGCATGGATTATTTTGCATCTGATGGTTTGGAACCGTAGTGAATGCATTTCCTTGAGACTGGAGTGTAGCAAATGCTCTGTGTGTTTGTGCTGGAGCCTCAGCCTCTTGTTTGAATGCCTTGGTGCATCTGCTGAGTGTAGCAGGAGAGAGAGCAGTGATAAAACCTGGCAGCACCTGTTTGCTGCAGTTCAGAGCTGCTGAGCAGGGATCCTGGCTCAGATCTGTGGCTCAGCCACTGTCTGGGAGATCATTCCCTTTCTGCTGGCTCCCCAGCTTATTGTTTTTTTCTGAACTACAGACAGTCTGCTCTACACAGTTACAACCAATGTTAAAAAAAATCCTCCTGAACTGCTATAATTTTCCTTCTGGGATGGACTAAATTATAGTTATTGTCTGAATCACTGCCCACCTCAACCGACATGCAGCAGACAGGAAACAAGCTCTAATTAATTTCATTCTTCATTTCAAGAAGACTGAGTTCCCTTTCAGCTTTGTCTCTGAGGCTGATCTGAACCTGTTCTTGTAAGAGCCATTTGAAGCACAGATTTGCCCTCAGAGAGTGACAGCCTCTCACTAACAGTAAAAAAACTAATTGGAGCAAAGACATGCTGCTTCTTAATGGAAACATTAATAACAGTTCCATTGCTTTTGTAGTTTAAAATAATTTTACTGAATAATTAAACAGAAGTTTATTCATTTTGTTTTGAAAGCAGTCCTCTCATTTTTCAGCTTGTGTTTGTTATGTTGTTGTTGATTTTCCTGTGTTTGATCTTATGTTTGCTATTAGGATATATACTGGAGTACTTTTAAAAAGTAATAAATGAATTTGATGGCTGTGGTCTTACATAAGGCTTTGCAATTATATGAGTGAATGTTTTGTTATAAATAATTCAGCCAGTATTAATCAAAAATTCTTGTTTAATAATCACTTGTTTCTATCTGTTTATTAGTTTTCTTCTTATTAAAATAGTCTCTCATAAGTTATAGGAACTCTCTGAGTATTTCCCAGAGAGACCCAGTGACAATCAGAGTAAGTGGCTGAAAAAAGATTCCTGTCAATGTTTTTTCAAAAGCTTATTGTTGTTTCTGTTACTTTTCTTATCTCATTGTCCTGAGAGCAAGAATGGCCAGATTTTCAGAGTGCAGAAGAGAAATGCTTGTGGTGTTTTTTGTCTTATGGTTGGTTATGGTGGCATAATCAATCAATACTATTTAATGATTTAATTAATGATAATTCTGCAAAATCAAGACTTTAAATTCTTTCTGTTTCAAAGAAAAGGTGTGAATTATCTTCTACTACAAATTCAGCTTCTAGTCAGAGAAGGAAAGAAAAAAGGTTTTATGAGATTGTCTTGGTTTTGGGTGGGATAGAGTTAATTTTCTTCCTAATGGCTGGTGCAGTTCTGCACTTTGAATTTAGAATGAGAATAATGCTGATAGCACACTGATATTTTAGTTGCTGCTGAACAGTGCCAACTTTAAATCAAGGCCTTTTCAGCTTCTCACACCAGAGAGGAGCCTCAAGGGGCACAAGAGGCTGGGAGGGGACACTGCCAGGACAGCTGACTCCAGCTCAAGGGGTCATCTCAAGCTGCACCAAGGGAAAAATAGGCTGGATATTAGGAAGAAGTTTTTACAGAAAGGGTGATAAAGATCTGGAATGGCTGCCCAGGGAGGTGGTGGAGTCCCCATCCCTGGGTGTGTTTAACAAAGCCTGGATGTGGCACTGGGGGCCAGGGTTTAGTGGAGGTGTTGGGGCTGGGTTGGACTCGATGATCTTGAAGGTCTCTTCCAACCCATTCACAGTCATTCTGTGATTCTGTGAACTGGGCAAATACTGGCATCACAGTATTTAAAGTGTGGGGAAAGCTGCCAGAGGCTGCTGCCTGGGAGCTGCCTGGGCATGGGTTTGTGGGTGGAGAGCAGTTGCATTGTGCATTGCTTATGTATCATAATTATTATTGATCATTATTGTTCTTTATCCTTCACTTTCTGTCCTATAAAACTGTCTTCATCTCAACTCAAGAATTTTACTTTTTTTCCCCGATTCTGTCTCCCATCCCACTGTGTGAGGGAAGGAGGCAGTGCCTGTGTGGTGTTTAACCATGAGAGATAGATTTTCTGGAATCTCTAAGCTGAACCACATGATTGGTAAACACCCAGTCTCATGGTGATGTGAGCATCCATCAGTTTGGCTGGCTCTGGGGGAGCCAAAGGCATTCAGAGCCTCTCAGGTGTGGGCACAAGCCCTAGAAGAATTAGCAGAAGGGTGTAATGGCTCCTTGCTGGAACTGGCACAGCTGATTTTCTGATTTGGAAGCACTGATTCGCTCTCAGCTGTAGCACTTACACTTAATGAGAGTAAATAATTTGATTCAGGTAATATTGTTCACTCTTCTCCTTTGCATTTCCTGATTTGTCTTTGTTAGTTATTTCTGTCCCTAAACAGTGGTTCCAACAAAGCCTCATTACTGCAAAGAAGTGTTTTTTCACAGTTATCACAATTCATATACAAACAAAGTGCTCTTTTTTAATCAGGTCTTCTGGTATTTCTCATCAAAAAACGAACCCTCTAGGGTTTGCCATTTAATAAACTCTTCTCTTAGGGGAGAAGCACATCTGTTTTTAGCTGTACTGAAAAAATTGAGTATTTAAAAGTTTAAGCAAGAGGAAATGGCAGTTAAGAAGTTATGAGGAAGGCATAGTTTGTTAAGCTGGCTGGACATTTTCAGTTTTTTAAATCATGTTTCAAGTTTTGTCTGATATCCTGAACAAAGTCAATATTCTTTTGGAAAAACTCAAGCAGCAAGATTTTTTTTCACAAGAGTTACTTGCATAGATGACTTCAGCTGAATTAATCATCCTTGGCTTCCTTTACAGGCACCAGAGTCAAAACCTGGGACTCATGGGATGCTATTCTATTCATCCTAAAATAGTTTAAGTTAATCACATGCTTGAATCATTTAATTCTTCCTGATGACCATAAAGAGACACTCAGGTATTTGTTTAGCAGCTGACATCCTTTCTGTGGATGTTTTAAGTGAGATGAAATCCCACCCACAGAGACTTTGTGAGGTAAGGCAGGAAGATTTTGTATAATGTGGCACTGAAAGAACGGAAATGGTGTAAAGCTGAATTCACTGCATGAGTCAGTGATGCTGTTGTTGAGATGTGTGGAACAGCTAAATCAATACAGTGATAACAGAATTGGACATTTTGCATATTTTTAGTTACAATACCATGATAATCTACACTATTATGCCATAGTTACAATAGTAATAATATCATTGGAAGTTTTTATGCTGCAATGTATTTCCTAGGCCAGGAAGAGGAGGAGAAGCTGTCTCTGGAAAACTGAACTGAAGTCATTATTAACTTAAAAGTCCATGTCCTTTCTTTATGGATTAGGTTTAAACATAATGTTTTTAATTTAAAATGGGCACTTTTTATTTTTTGCTGAGTCCTATCTGTGGGATGTCAGTTATTTCATAGACTTTTTCTAAAGTGCTAATATGAGAACTTGAGAACTAAAGTAGAGAAGCTCTGGCTTTGTGATATCTGTGACAGAACATTATCCCCATTTTATAACCTACTTTATGTTAGTTCCACACCTGAGTAAATGGATATTGTACTTTGAAGGGAAGTTTTTTTTTTCTGCCATTATAGGCCTGAATGTATATGAAAACCTGTTTTGCTGATGGACAGTGGGATGGGGTGAAGAGAATACAGAAGATGGGATTGGAAATCATGGCTCTGGACAATCTTGGCAGAAGATATCTTGAAAATGAGATTATTGCTAAATCAAGGTAGCATCTGTATTCCTACATCTGCTTACTTAGAAATGAAAGAGTGCAGGAATCTGTGAGAGGAGTGGAAAATGTTACAGTAAAAGGCAAGGTGGAGGTGATGATGGCTGGGAATATGTTCCCATTGATCCTGGCAACCTTTACCAGTCAGAATCTCTCATTAAAGAGAATTTCTTGCCTCAAACACCCATTTATCTTTCCTGTAAGGAGCCTGCAGGAGAATACTCACGGCATATTTCAGCAACTGCCAAAGTTGATTAGCTGGAGTTGGCCTTCTCCATATGCTTTTATTGGGGTTCTGAGATTAATTTTATGTCCTTTGGTATTGTTATTTCTGTCTCTTCCAGTGACAAAGAATACAAGGAAGGGTGTTTTCAGAGATGTAGGGTATGTATGCTTCTTTCTTTGCTATCTTCTTTCTGTGTAGTTCCTCCTTACAGTCAATAATTTTTCACCCAGGTATGAGCTGGAAAAGCTCTACATGACTCATTGTTGTACCGTGCTGATAAGATGCTATCAAGAGCTGAAGCAGCAGCATATTGGTTTTTCTTCTCACATCCTACACTACAGATAGAAGATACATGTCAGTTGAAAACATGCCCATTTGGAAAAAATGTTCTTATAGAAATCTTTATCTTTTTTTTTTTTTTTTTATTGTCATTGCAGCCAATCCTTTCATGAAAACCTCCTCAGACTACTGTTTATAATGCAGGGAATATAGACCAGCAATTGCAATATTCTCCACTCTAGTGCACCTGGCCACTTTCAAAATGCAGCAATGTTACTTGGAACTGACTTTAATAACCAGTTTTCCTCTGGAATGGATGAAGATGTGCTGGGAGACAGATTCAGATCCTTTGCCTCCAACTGTTTGGCACTGGCAGGATGTCCATGTGACACAAACCAGTCCATGTGCATCTTGCCAGGTTCTCTTGTGTTCCAAAGTAATCTACTGGGAATGATCAAATCTGCCCAGGAATCTTGTGGGATTCCAGAAGATATTGGTCAAATCTGCCCTTGGAAGCTCTCTGTCAGTGTACCAGGATGAAGAGCATTTCAGAGTCTGGGGATATTGCCTGGCATCTTTCAGTTTAGTAGCAGAAATATGGCTCCTGCAATCATCAGAGTTACATATATTTTAATACCACAAATGCTGGTATTCAAAAAGCTGTCTCTATCATCAAACTTAGAGTTATGTGCCATTTATATGTGCTGTCAATAAAAACCTGGGTTTATAGTCTCTGAAGTGGAGGTTTAGAGGAAGAATTAATGATTCAAGAATTCAGAAACTAAATTTTTCTATTAGATATTATTCCTTTTTGACAAATCCCTCTAAAAGCCAGAATTCACATTGTTCATGGCTGTCTCCATGCACAGATACAGCTGCCTCCCTTCCAAACATTCTGGCTATTGGTAGGAAGTGAATCCATGACTTTGTGACTATTTGTGGGAAGTGAATCCTTGACCCTGGGTACCAAAAGAGTAAGATGTGAGCCAAAAGAGTAAACCTTTCAGCTGTAAGAAATCAGTGGATTATTGCAGACACTGAGGCTTGCTCTTAGGTGAAGACATGATTATACACTAAGCCAGGGTATTATTACACTTTCATTTTCTCTACTGAAAGGTCTATTACCCTTTCTGTAGCATGATCTAATATCTGTTGAATTGTGTGAGCTTTCCTTTGAGTTTAATCTGCTCTGATTCATGATCCAAATGTGTGAGCTTGTTCATACCAGCTAGAATTAAGCAGGATGTAAGAAGTGTGAAGAGGTAATCTTTAAAATCTATGTATTTATTTCTAGATCTGCCTCTGCATATACATCTGCTTTCCATGTAAACACCTAGACATAACAGAATATCTACCTTAAGATAACAAAATGTGTGAAGGAATCCAGTCTAAATTTAATCAAGTGGTTTTAAAGGTAAAGCTGATAGGAAGAAAAAGGAGATTTTTGGGTGAAAGGAAAAAAAAAGAGGAGTTCTCAGGTTACTCTCTGAGTAACCTTCCCAAAGAAGGGAAACTGATATGCAGTTTCATGGTGGATGGTTTTCCTTCTACTGCTGTGAAAAACTCAGCTATCCTAGATCCGATAAACACATTATCTTAGAAAAGATTATTTATAATCAGGGTTTTTTATCATCAATGTACGGCTGTTTTGTTTGAAGTTCATTTCCTACTTTTTCTTACTCTGTGACTGCAATGAATATATTTTAGAGGTTTTTCTTATCTGAGAATTTTTCACAGATATTTTGGTCATTGTCACTGAAGGCTGGTTCTCTGAAGGCAGCATGAACCCAAATCCATCAGCATGGAATCAGCCCTCTGAGACTGTGCAAATAATATGGAAAATATTCCCCTATTTTTAATCCTGAAGCACATGAAATATGCCCTAAAGTCTGAATTTTTAATTATTTGAAATATTTACCAGAGGAAAATGTCTGATAAGGACAAGACTGGGGCTTTAGGCCCAGGAAAGGGCTCTCAGTCATCTTCAAGTACATGACCTGGATCTGTTAATTTTCCTTTTTACTTCTGTGTACATGAGACACTGGTCAAACCAAAAGGTTGTTTAGAGTTCATTCTGTGGCTGATATTCAGTAGGTGCTGATATCCTGGAAACATTTAGGAGACCAACACAGGTTGTACACAGAGCTGTCCTGCAGCGTGCAGCCCTCAGCTTCTCTGAGTCAGCACTCTCTGAGCTCCAAAAGTATTGGGATGTTTTACAGCCAGTCTCAGTCCTCCCCTCTGGTGTTCCAGTAAATTTTCCAGCAGAATAGGGGATTCTGTAATATATTTTTTTCTTGACAAGCCTAGCTCATTTGCATATATTTTAATGGCAATTAATTCACCAGCAGCTAAGTTAGACTCCAAAAGGGACTGTATGTGCTACAGTTCTGCCCACAGCTCACATCTCCCCACTTTCACTGACTGGTACAACTGCACAATGACAAATCTTCATTGTGACAACCAAAATTTCCACCAGTGGGAATAACCTCTGTTGGAAAGCAGGCAAGGGTATTGTCCTGCAAATTGTGCTTGATTGCCATAAGGAGTCCATCCAAATGGAGCTCCAGTAGTTCAGCTACAGGAGTAGATGGATCACTTTAAATCTATAGCATAGACAAGGGTAGACTATAAATCAACAAAAATTCTCAGTGGACAAGCTATTTCAGCCACAATTATTTGTTGTGGTGGAAATTAACATACATTAGGTGTGTGCATATAGAAGGTGACAGGATACAACAACTGGGAGAGGATTACATGGGATATGGCTGTGGGCTGCAGACTGCTGGGAGAAAATCCTTCTTTGGATCAAACTCAGGAAGAGACTAACACCACTCAAATCTTCCACAGTTTGTCACTGCCAACAGAGAAATCACCTGGTATTATACTCTCTATAAGCAAAGGAAAACTTTGCTTATAGAGAAAACTTCATAAATCAGCCACTAACTTTCAAAATACAAAAAAAATATATTTTTGCAATAACACAGTGCTGACAACTTCAAGCTCTCTGAAGGGCTCACAGACACTTGCATAATCTCTGCAGAGAGTAGAAATAACCCAAGGATTTGGGGCCAGGCTTACTGAATTTCCCTATCTCCCCCTTTATCTTCCAGTCAACAGGCATCAACATCAATTACTGTGCATACTGTTGGAAGTGAGAATACTTTTCATATTGTATTATTGGTCTGTAAATCATATTTTGATTCACTGAACCTAGAAACTCAAACCAGAGGCTGAATCCTGTGTTAGGTAGCAAGAAGGCAGGTGTAGAATGGGGAACACTGTGGCTTGTGTCTCTATTTCCTCCTGCCCGAGGAAGGGAGTAGCCATGGCACAAACCCAGAAATCTTTCCCCTTGAGGATCCCTGCCACTGCATGCCCTCAGCTGGGTAATAATTAGCAATGCTTCTCAGAAGGCTGCTCAATCACTTTATAAGCTTATACTTATTAAGAAACCCCTCACCCTTACAGACAGTCACAATACAAGCGGACCCAAATTGGTCCTTGGATCCAAACACCAACACCATTGGCTAATTAGGAAACCACCCTTTGGCAAACAAATCTCCAAAACACATTCCACATGTTCACAACAGCAGGTGCAGCACGTGAAGATAAGAATTGTTTATCATTCTTTTCTCTGATCTTCTCACAGCCTTCCCCAGGACAATGCCAGGGAAAGTTGTGCATTGCTCTGTGTGGCCAGAGGGCTCCAGCCACAGGTCTCCCTGTTTGCACAGGCCTGCCAGAAAACACTTTTGAGGATGTGGCTCCATCCACAAATTCCCTCTTTGCCATCCTTCTCCTATCTCATGCCTCTTCACCACTTGGTGCAAAGAGGCAGAAGAACAGAAAGCAGTGGGAGGAAGATGGCATACACATTGTCTGGAGGTCCAGGACATGTTTGTGTGACACAAACTTTGTGCCTTTTGGGCACTCTGAGCTGTTGGATGTGTTCATGCTCTGGACTTGTTGATCTTAGATGTCTTTTCCAACCTAAATGATTCTATGATTCTCTCTAGCATGTTCTGCTTGCCCCACAAACAGCCAGAATAACTTGGATTGTGACATGGCTAATGCCAAACCTGTGGATGAACGTTGCCCTTTTGAGAATAACAGGAAGTTTCTACTGTGGAGAACCAAATTATTAGTTAAACTTTCTCCCCTAACAACATGACATCCCTAGGGAGCTGGTTCAGACAGGAAATGAGGAGAAAAAGGAAGAAGATATAATTTAGGGCAACAGTAATTTTTTTTGACATTCCCATTTTGATGCACTTAGCAGGGGTGGGCAGATTTTCTGATCAAATTTACATTTGACCTAATGACCACAGTCTGCCTTAATATCAGTGGAGACAAGAAGGCCCTGCAAAGGTATGACTCACCTCCTGAAAACACACATCTGAGTCAAGAGAAGCCCCCAGAAGTGCCTATTTCTTTCCATTGATTACATAGGTCAGAAATAAGTGCTCACATTACAGATGTATAAAGATGGGGGTTGTGAAGACACTGCAGAAAAGCGCTTTCTACCTGTCCATCCACCAAGTATAAAATAAGCCAATCAATAATATGATAAAATCTTTTGGGCAGGAAACATCTTACTGACATGCCAGTGCAGGTAAAAGTCTGGAAATAGCAGTAAAGGCTCACAGAAATATCAGAAGAGAAAAAAAAAATCATGTGTCTAATTTCACAGGGTGGAAACTCAAGCACTGCACTGAGATCTGTCATGGGATCTATGAAATATGACTGACATTAAAAGAAAGTTTATAAAAAAGGGTAATTTGGTAACCTCATAACTATTCTGGGTTAAATTAGTTTTTATCATTTTAGAGGAGTAGGTTTCCACATAAACTTTTATGGGCTACAACATCTTTATTGCTTGACTCAAACAGGGTCTAGTTTTCTGGATCTTATTTTGGTCTTGCAGAGATACTTATTTTTATTAGATTATTTGATCTTGTCTAAGTGCAGCTGTTAATCAATCCCTTTCTACATCCTCCTTTCTTCCTCTGCCTTTTCTGGTAAATTATTTTTGCCATTAAGACCAAAATCTGCTTGTCTTAGTAAAATTCATTTTGCCCATTGCTATAGTAGGAAAACTTAACATCATTTCCAGATGCTTTTGAAAGGGCATCTGTTGGGTATATCAAGGAGGACCTTGGTTGTTTTGGGCAGCCTTGTTTCACTTGCCTCTGTGTATTTTTTAATATTCACTGGTCAAAAGTCCCATACGTAATTTGCACATTTCTGAGGATTTAGATCTTCTAGCTTTGATTACATATATAAAAATATCAAGCTATCACAAATCTTTTCATACATTGTACTAAAATATATATATAAATGCTATCAACAGGGAAAGTTGTGAGATATTTTGTATTTTGTGTTTTTTTCTCATATACAGATTTTTTCTGAGTTAACCTATTCTCAATCTTGTTGAATCTCAAAGATTTTCTAAATCTAAATGCTTTTTTTCTGTCTTTTTAATGCAAAAATAAAAATTAAAAAAAAAAGAAAGAAAATGAACAGGTATTTTTTCTCTATAAATAGAAAGAAACAGAAAGTTGTTTTTTGCTTTCCAGATTGCTAGCTATCCAATGCTATATAGCCTAGAAAGATATTGCCAATTTATGCAGAAAATCAAGGAACAAAAATTAACAAGGAGAATGAAAAGAAAAATTGGTGTTGGACTGATCTTTTCTTTCAGTATCTGCAGTCCAATCTTAGCAAAGTCTTAATTTATTTTTACACCATCCAGGGTATAAAAAGCTAAAAAATGGAGTTAAATTAGCTATTCTATATTCTACAACCCACTATATGCATGTATAGTTTCTAAGAAAACCCCAATGTTCAGCATATGCACAAAGAGTGAAAGGTACAGTTGAGAGTCTGCCTTCCCAAACTGGATTAGATTCAAAGGAGATAATGAGGTGATAGGAAGGATGCTCTAAAGCTGTTTGTTTTATATTTATTGTGGACCTCTAAGGACCCCCACAGGGCATTGTTAGTGGATAGGAAGTCAAACCACATCATCATCTGGTTATAATTTTGTTCTTTGTATAAGTGAGCCCAAAAAGTGACTGAAAACATGTAATGGGTTCAAGAGCTGCTGGAGTTTGTGGTGGGGTTGTGTAGGGTTTGTTGTGGGAATCCACAAAATTAGAGGGCTTTGGGAAAGCTGGAAAAGGCAGGCCTCAGAGACAGCAGAACTGTGATTAGAGCTAAGCAGCAGCCATGAGATTGGTCAGCAGAAAAATTATGTAAAATGTAGAAAAGCAAGGACAAATAGAACAATGGTCTGTGTATTAACGCTTGTCTAGAATAACTCTCTAAGCTACAGAAAAATTTATCTAGCAAGATATTAGGAAGGTTGAAGCTTAATAATGGAGCTCTGTGCATTGTGTTTGAAGGCTTACAAGCAGGTATTGTATTTGAAATAAGCAAGCATTGTTTAACCAAAGGTACATGTGCCTATAGTGGTTGGACAGAACTACTGTCAATGTGCTTTTGCTTTGTGTGATTGGTCAAAAAACTTTTAAAGTTGTAACATTAAGTTCTTGGTCTGCTGCCTGGGATGTGAGCTGCTGGCATCTTCCCATTCTCATAACCATGTAATGAGGCTGATGCTGGAAAATAAAACAGCTCAAGGCACGTTCCTCAGCAGTCCTGTCCTGTTTGTGATTTGTACACAGCCCCTGGCCGGCGATATTTGTTTTGTTTTTTCTTTTCCATTCACTTTTGGTTTTTTTTTTGTTTATCTCATATGATGCAGTTTCAGCAGACAGGATGTAAATAGGCAGATTTTCTAGCTTACCCCTCAAATAAATCAGAGTTTTTCCCTATCACCTCTGTGTTGGCCTATGTGGGATACTGAAATCCTCTTTGTACTCCTGGCCATTTCCATGCCTTGTTTGTGGAAGGTTGTGTTAAGCCAAGAAACATTAACTGGATTCACCAGCAGCACCCATCCTCTTAATCTGGTCCACTCACAGCTGTGCACACTTGGGCCCTCTGTGTGCCTGGGACAGCAGCCTTCCCCTCATCTTGGTTGTTTGCAGCATGTTGACTTCTAGGATGGAAGAAGTGATGCTCAGCAGCAGTGACCAGCAGTGTGTGCTCCTCTCTCAGCAAGTAAATCAACAGAGAGTGTTTCTCTCTTCCAGACTGTTCATCAGCCCCTGGGCTCTTGCAGCCCCTGTGTCATATGGCTTGTGCACATAAAACACTCTTTGCAGCTAAGAATTGGGCCTGAAAGGAGAAATTGCTGCAGCAGCTCAGTGACATTTCTTCAGTAGCTATATTTTTCTTGTCCTTAGCAGTTCATTACCCTCCAGAAGTTTAACAGGCTGAGCAGGACTCTGAGTTAGAAAAATCTCAGTTTTGCAAAATGAGGTTTAACAAACTCCCCACAGTACAGAAACAATATTAACAGTAGATGATAATTAGAGCTATTGGAGCCTGATTGTTAATTGGGTTGTTACAAATGGAACACATGGATCATTAAAAGGACATCAAACATGGTGGCTTGTAGTAGGGACATGAAGCTTTGGCAAAGACAAATTGTTCATTAAGGCCATATGATGACTGTAAGTAGCAGTTGTTAACACCAAATTTCACTCTAATGGGGAGCTCTTTGGTGCCTGGCTAATTTCCTTTCTTATCTTCTTGTGCTTCTTTAATGGGCTTTTTTATTGCTGTGTGTTGTCTTTGGCTTTGTCACTGTCAGCTGTGCTCACTGGCCCTGGCAGTCTCCTGGCAGGTTTTCTGTTTGCCTGTTTGTTTGTGCAGCCATTTCTTAGCTAAGTCACTGATGTACACCAGACACATCAGTCCTTTTTAGCTTGGTGGGAGCACTCCAGTGCACATGAGAGTCTCCTAATTTCTCTTTATTATCCTGGTTGTATCTCTTTTCTGTTCCACTGTGCTTACCAGCATAGCCAAAGAGCCAGATTTAGAAATACCTGTTGCTCTACACCCAAACTGAGTGAACAGAAGCAATCCCACCAAAAGGACAGATTATAATATCAGTATAAGCAAAATCAGGAGCAAGGCCTCAGTAAAAATATCCTCCACATGTACTGAGGTGATATCTTAGATATCTTAGTGCTCTAAGAGAAAGTTGGTTCTGGGAAAACCTTTCAGCTAGGATATCTTAGGTGTGTTTTACTAATTTCAGTATAGACCTTTATTTTTCTAGTATTTAATTTCCAGGGGAGTTCTGCACTCAGCAGCATTTGGCATTAGTCCTCTAATGGACAACAGGCAGCCTGCTCATTAGTCCTGTATTTAATTGGTTTTTAGTCACACTCTCAAGCTTTCCATCCCTTTAGTTGTACAGATACCTTTATTGAATTCCACTTTTTTTTTTTTTGTTTTTCTTCAGAGACCTTTCCAGAATTTTTTAGCCCTTGCTTGGAGAGAGGAAGCCTAAATAAAATTTCTGAGGGCATGGGGCTGGCCAAGAAAAGAGGTTAAGAGGTGAGGGATGCTCTATTCCAGGTTTGTCCCAGATGAGTGCGAGAGTACCTGAAAGGGCCTACAAGAAAGTTGGAGAGTGACCTTTTGCAAGGACAGATAAAGACAGAATGATGAGGAATGGCTTTAAACAGACAGAGGGCAGGTTTAGATTGGATATTAAGAAGAAATTCTTTACTGTCAGGCATTGGACTAGGCTTTCCTGAGAAGTTTTGGATGTCCCATCCCTGGAAGTGTCCAAGGCCAGGCTGGATGGGGCTCTGAGCAGCCTGGGATAGTGGAAGGTGTCCCTGCATAGACAGGGAGGTTGAAGCTAGATGATCTTTAAGGTCTCTTCCAACCCAGATTGCTTTAGGATTCTATTCCATGACTTCTGGGGCTCATGGCAATGTGCTTTCAGTTGGATTCACCCTTGATCAGTATCTTATGCTGTATTTTCACATCCAGAGGGATCTGGCTGGGTGCAGCCCTGCCAGGTGATCACCTGCAGACCCAGTGCAGGTTGCTTTATGAACTGACCAAATGCTTATGTGCTTGTGCAATCCATATGAAGCAAAATAACCAGGTACTGCTCTGGGGACTGGGACTGCCAGTTTGGCATGCAATCTCTGCTTGAGAAATTAGGCTGAATAAATTCATGCAGGTACCCTGTCAATCAGCTGCTGTAGCTGTGGTTCTGAGCAGTCTGAGGGTCATTTGTGTCCTTCAGAGACAAGCCTGTAGCAGACACATGGTGTGATAATAGCATCCATCTCCACACAAGAGGCCTTGATTCTGCTGCTGATTTCATCAGCAGAAGGCATTTCTTGTGAGGAAACCCTCTGGCATAAGGATTCCCCAGGCTGGGCAGGGCCATCTGCAGACAGGTATTTGTACCACGATGACCTCTGCTCTATGGGGATAGAAATCACTTTGATAACAGACTTTCAATAAAGACAAAGTGACACTTCTCTCTTATTGGCAAGATTAATGCATCATATGTATTCTAAACACTGTCTCCTAAACTCTCTGGCTTGAATTTTGGGTAATGCAAATGTGTTTTTTTTTACTTCCTGCTGCTTACAGTACCCTTTCAGTTGAAGAAATAGCTTTTCAAAGGAGAGATCACACTTTGCAATGCTTTAATCTTTGTAAATGTGGAAATCTGATCTTAATAATCACTTCCAATTATTTCTTATAGCAGACCTTTCTAACCCTAAGAAGTTATTGATGTAATTGTGTTTCCTTCTTGTTAGGCAAATGATATCCTATAAAGTGTCTTGAGCAAAATTAATGGCTCCATTTTTTATTGATCTGTTTGGCTCATGCAATTGATTTACCTTTCGGTACTGATTGGCTGATGATACTCACAGTCAGAGCTGATAAATAAATCCTTTTCTAGTGCAAAGCATCATGAAAGAAATTGCCCACTGAAATCTTTCTCTTTTCAGTAGGTCTTTAATTGATGCAGAAAAGAGATTTGTCACAATGAATAAAAACTAGGGGTTTTATTTTAATAATGAGAGAAGATAATTCCTGACAATAGAATCTGCTTTTTCTTGTCACAGGCAGACTATTCCCTATGGAAAATATCCTTCCTTTGTAATTTTAACTGATCATCAAGTTCACTAAACCAGTCAAAGATGAGAGATGGGCAATGCATGTGTAATGATACAGGATGTGAAGCTTCTCTTTTCTGTGGTGTTAGCAGCAATACCTTGATGTCATCCAGCCAGGAGTCCAGTATTTCAGGGGACATTTCTAAGTCAATCCTTATCCCCACTGAAAGGGATCTACCATCCTGGAAATGTAAAGGGAAAACTTCTTTAAGACACTGGAGAACCAATTGCTCTTTCGTTTTCCTCTCTAATCATCTTCAGGACTATCTTTTAAATGCTGAATATATCAAATGCATACAGATAAATACAAAGTTTTTCCAAAAGTGTCAAAGACTTAAAAACACAAAGGCAAACCCAGGGTGTCTTTTTGCAGCATGGGTTCAGTTGTGAAATGTGCTTGGATCCCTGACCTGTGCCAGTCCTGTTTTGGGGGACAGAAAGGGTCTGGAGAACATTGCCTTAAGAATATTTTAACTCTCTGGTCTCAAGTAGCAGGCTTGGATAAGGTTTTGAAAATTTCTACCACCTCTGAACATGAACAAAAGGTGTTTGTGCTCAGTACTCAAGCTGTTGACAGTTTTCAACCTGTACACCATCACAGGGGGTCAGAATTACAGAGCTAAAGAATTAGGTTCCATTCACATGTGATTTTTAGGGGTGTTATTGTAAATTGAGAGAGAGTTATGCTGTTCCTAGAAACATACCAGGACAATCAGCACCCCAAACCACCTTCCTCATGCTGAAGTTTTTAGAATGACACCTTTTTTGCAGGAGCAGGCCATGAGAAATCTGCTTCCACAAGAGTTGCTGAAGGTCGGCAATGATGAGATAATCAGAACGGGGCCTTTTGATTTTTTCTGCTGTTCTGTTCTAACCTCCTAACCTGCTGCTTCTTTCCATCAGAAAATGCAGAGCTATATTAATTTCTCTCACAGAAACCACATGCTCTTGTTGAACAGACCCCTGCACCTGGCTCGTGGCTCCTTTGCATATCCCACTCTCTAATTGCCAGCCAACACTGACCTTCAAGTGCTTTGTGCAAAATGCTGGAGAATGACCAAGAGCAACGTTTTAATAACTTCACTAGCATGTTAAAATGTACGGGGGGAAAAAAATCTACTTTATTGTGTGGAACAGCTGGTACTCATTTCAATAGGATTTACAGAAAAACTTTTTTGCTTCTGGGTTTAGGATGACTCATAATTGATCCCAAGAGGAGAGCTCAACTAATCTCTGAACAAAACATAATTATGATAAGTATTTTGGAAAATTTAATTATTCTGCCCTTGGGAACTTACTGCCTTTAGAAGACATCCGCTTCTTACCACATTTTCTTGGACTAGTGATTTGTAAAGGGACAAATAACATTTAACTCCCATCATAAAACAACCTTAATTTCGGCCTCATTAAAAAATTAATCAAGGCACGTATACTTTACTCCAAATGGCATTGGTGTGGCCAAGACCCAGGTCCTCAAAGGTATACAACTGTCCAGATAGGAATTAGCCATCTAATATTCAGTGATTTTGATGGAATTATTTACTTAACAGCCGTTGTGGGTCTGGGACTAAATCCTAGTGGGGAGCTGTGTACCAGCTGGCATATGTGATGCTGCATAAATGCTGATGCTGCACAGCAGTGACTGAGGTACTGAGAGAGCAGCTCTGACACTGTTGGCTGTTAAATGGGAGATTATGGTTTGGGCTGCAGAGGGGGAAAGCAATGTCAATGCCATCAGGCAGAGAAAGGAAGAGTTGCACAAGGGGAGCAAAGACCCCACTGTCTCAAGCAATAGAAGATATTTTCCATAATTCTCTATTGCTCTAATGCTCAAGAGTATTTACAAACATATTTTGTGAGTTCAGACATTCTCTGGAGCACCTGGCAAAAATATATTGAGGCAAAGATCAGAGCCAAGGAGTTACACAGTAAAGTAATAGCAAATTTTTCACAGTCAGGTCACATTTAGATTTTGGTTTCCACAACTCCTGTTAAAATTTCATTTTTCTAGCAAATGGTGGCTAGAACAGTATATTCCTGGTCCTTTTTAAGAGGGAGCTCTCGGAGTTAAATATGGTTTCTGCTCCTAGACTCCAGGAAAGAAATATGTTTTAAGTGAAATGTTATATGTTTTAATGTTTATATGTTTTAAGTGAAAAAAAAAGATTACTTGATATAAGAAAAACCTTTAAAATGAAAAAAAACCAACAAACCAAAACCCAAAACTCAAATCCCATAATCAACCAAACCACAAAACAAAACAGAACAACAGCAAGGGGAAAATAAAGATATTTCCTTCTGACTTCAAATGAGCATTCATTCTTTCTGTCTGTGATAAACCAGTCGGAATAATTGAAATAATCTATCTTGGTGCCCCACAAAAACAATGTCTCCTGTATTTAAACAGTGTAAATACATTTTTGCTGGCAGGGAAAAATATATTACAAGTCTAGACTATTTTCTTTATTCCCTGAGATAGCCTTAACAGGACCCTGAAGCTAAACAAGTACTTACACATATCAAATTCATTTTCACTCCATACCTGGCACAGTGATGCTTGAGAATGGAGACAGGCTGATGGGTATCAGTTTATGCAGTCTACTGAAAAGTGTGGATTTAAATGTTGTATCACAAATTTCTACCATACAAAGCTTCAGGGGCTTATATAAGTGATAACATTGCCATCAAAAAAGTTTAGAGTGGAGCTTGGACCCTTGTGCATCGCTGGAGCTATAGGGATGGTGTGTGGGAGGTCAGATCCAGCTTGGGGCTGCAGTGTGGGAAGGGACAATGAGGAGCCAGATGTGGGAATCTGTCCTCACTCACAGACACAAACTGCACTGGTGCTCCTAGGACAGACTTGGACAGATCTGGAGGGGGGAGGTGGAAACACTCCAGAAAAAGAGGCAGAACACCTGATTCCATAAAACATGGAGCCAATCCTCCTGGCTTCACTCGGCCCCAGGTTTGGGCAAAGCAAAGTCTGCATGTGAAAGGCCCTGCAGTACCCATCAGCTGTGGTGCTGTTTGGGCAGCAGGTGTCCCAAGGAGTTTTCTCCATCAGTGCCACTGCTCAGAGCCTTTTAGAGATGGTTCACTAGAAAAGTGTGTATGTATAATCTGTCTGTGTGACTTTTGTTTTGTTTTGGTATGACTGTGCTTTACTGAGGAGGGCTAAACCTTCACTGCTTGATGTTGTGGGCAATATTTGCATTATCAGCACTCTAGAGAACTGGAGAAATTGTCCTGAAAAATAGAAATCTATGGGTTGGTGTTCACAGGTCTCTCAGTCAATTTATTTGTCTTGCAAGTAAAAGATTAATTTTATAATTTCTGCCAAATACCAAATGCAAAGTCAAATTCAAAACTGGAAGTCGGGTTGGAGAGACCTTCATCTTCATCATCACCAGTAATAGGAGTTTTTGGGTCAAGATGCTCCTCTACAAATCCATTAGCTTTTAGCTGGACTCTAGGATTTGTCAATGTTTTCTATGCAGACCATAGTTATACAATAGTAACTGTACATTCATGTCTGTGACTTCTACTTTTGATCTGCAAGATGATCTTTATTGATGAGCTATCTTTTTTCCTAATACTTATTTTCTTTTTCATTGTTTATAAGCTTTTCTTTTTCTTTTTCTTTTTCTTTTTCTTTTTCTTTTTCTTTTTCTTTTTCTTTTTCTTTTTCTTTTTCTTTTTCTTTTTCTTTTTCTTTTTCCTTCCTCTTCCCTTCCTCTTCCCTTCCTCTTCCCTTCCTCTTCCCTTCCTCTTCCCTTCCTCTTCTCTTTTCTGGAGCTTTTTATTGACACTAATGCATGGCAATCGTTTAAATGAATAATTGAGTGGATTCAGGTTTAAATATTGATAAATTGTTAAGGAGTCCAGGTTCAAAGTGGGTAGCTGCACAAAGGGCTGGCACACGTAAGAAGGGAAATACACGAGGAAGGAAAAGACCGTATTTATTGTGTGGCTTTGTCATAAATGACTAAAAAGCTTTAAAAAAATTACACTATAAGTTTTGCTGCTCCAGATATGATCTTGCTGTAAGAAGAGAATATAATTTTCCACATTATACTGCTACAAAGAAGGAATGTGTGACATGCCCACACCTACTGGCAGAGAGGCAAAGAAAATCCAGCCACCACACCAGACATTCCTGTAACACCATTGTGGTGCCTGATTATACTTGAATGCTGGTTGTTGTTTGAAATCCAATCCATTTTGCAAACTGTACATTCCTCACCAGCCAGATTACAGTGCTCCCAAATGATCAAACCATGAATGATTCCTAATATCCACCCATATGAGAGTTTGGAGCATTTGAATTTATGGTGCAGTTATGTGGTCCTAATGGCAAATCCTCAGCTGAAACAAACTGTTCTATTAAAATCAGAAAAATCACAGTGGTTTAGAACAAAATTGGGGTAAATTTTCTTATCAGAAGCAGTTAATAGGAGACAGAAATATCCTGTAGGATGCTGCATCCCAATGGATCACTTTTTTTTAGGAATCAGCAGAAACTCTCAATTGCAGATCTTCCCTGTTATCTCCTGTATCTCCATTTCTTGTATCAGCAGCTGACAAGGGCAGTTACACTTCTGAAATCAGGAAATTTGGGTTAGATTTACTACAGCAAAAGTGGGATCAGAATTTGGTTTCTCCTTTTTACACCTTAAACATATGTCAGTATTTGTTAGAGCTCTGCCTAGATGGAGACTGGCCAGGGAGAGCTGGCTTTAAGAAAGAGATAAAACCAATTCTATCAGTAAGCAGGAAGAAAAAGAAACTCTTCTACTTGCTGATCCACACAAAACCCCCCATTTTTCTTTCACAGAAAAACCCAAGGATGTGATTTTTCATTCTGGGCGAAGCTGCACAAACGATGTGAAAAGTGCTTTTTCCAAGGATTTTTCTCAGAGGCAGATGCACCTTGCATCCCAATGATGGCAGAGGGCTGGTGAGCTGTGCAGTCCCCGTGCTTCACAGGAGGGTGGGGTGTATCAGTCCTGAATTGCAAGTGAACAAACCATATCCTCCTGCTACATTCAGATCAGGGTGATCTGTCTGTCCATCAGTCTCAGCAGTGCTGCTGCTGCCCATGGTCAGGATATGTCAGCACTTACATGCAAAATTCACTGGCAATAGCAGTTTTTGACTGTTCCATTATAATTCACTATCAGGCTGCAAAACCCATGTGGCTGAGAGACTTAGAGAGAGAATTAAAGGAGCCTTTCTGTGTGAAATATGCAGAAAATCTCTGAAGTAGTAATAGTAATCTGTTTTGGTGTATCTTGTGTGCAAGCCTGGACTTTCAGTTTCTGGTGGCATTAATTTATTATATCAAGAGCTATGGTGTTACTGTCAGAAGGTCCAGATGCTTCTGTGCCTGCATGAGGAAAGTCAAAGCAAGGAGGGGATTCTGGCTTTGATTATTTTTTGTTGCACATTTTTGTTGGAAATGGTGATCTGAGGCAAACATAAATTTTAAGAGGAAAAGTTTTAAGATTTTAAAATTTTTAAGATTTTTAAATTTTTAAAATTTTAAGAGTCTCAAGTTGCAGAGACCTGTGCTGTAGAGAATTCTGCCTCTCAGCATTGGGCAATACATTTCCACAAGCCAGCACATTGGCTTCTAAGAGATGGGAACAAACAGGACTGTAGGGATTGTTTTTTCTTCCAGAGAGCAGTGTTTGCTGCTTTGTAGGTAGGTTTGTAACTCTGCACAAGAGTCTTTATTCCTCACTTGGCCAGTCCATGGCTGGTATCAATGCCTCCTTGCTGGAGCTCTGTGCGTTGGAGGATTGGCAGTGCTGGGGTGAGGCACAGGCAGCAGGCTGGAGGAGACACAGCTCTGAGGAGGGCAGCCACAAGGAGCATTTGGTCTTTTCAGCAACCAGACAAAAGCCCTTTGTGTTTGTGCTTTCAGATGCTGACCCCATGTCTTGTGATTTGATAGATCAATATCTCCAGAAAGAATCTGGCCAGGCCTGGATTTCAAACAGCCCCAAACACAGTAAACTACTTCAGAGCTGGGCTGCATAACAGGGGTGAGTGGAGAGGTCATTTGTTTATGTTTCTGTGATCAAGAAGTTGTGCCCTAGAGCCCTACTGAAAGTCTTAGCACAAATAAGCTCTCTAATACCCAGCTGAGAACTAAAAAGCTGCAGTGAAACTTGACTGGTTTTAAAAGAAGCAGAATCAGACCAGCATTAACTGCTTCCTGAAACTTTGGCTTCCCTTGAGCTTTTTTGACAATTCAGATTCATTCTTTGATGTGCTACCAGCAGATATACTTATATCCAGTATTAATTTGAAGAAACAGCAATTTTGCTCTCATGAAAGAAGCACCAACATGATGGCTTGGACCTTTGCACCTTTGCAGCAGCCAGTGCAAGATATCACAGGAGTGTTAACAACATAAGAGTGACCATTCCAATTGGAATAAAAAATCTATTAATCCTAGCAGTACATCCTGCTGCTGCTTCTCAGTGCTCAGCTCCTGCAAATCCCTGGGGTGGAGGGAGTGGCTCTGGAAAAGCTGTATTGGGAGCACTGAGTTTGAGGGGCTCAGCCAATTATGTTGTGTTATCCAACTCTTCCCTGCCACATGAACAGCACCACCTACAGCCACTGACAACTCAGTTATGATGGGAATAAAATCTGAAACAAATCACACAATCTAAGATTGATTTGTTTTTCTTGTACCTTTTACTAACTTGACTGGTGAAACTA
This sequence comes from Agelaius phoeniceus, assembly GCF_051311805.1. Taxonomy (NCBI): domain Eukaryota; kingdom Metazoa; phylum Chordata; class Aves; order Passeriformes; family Icteridae; genus Agelaius; species Agelaius phoeniceus. The sequence continues at coordinate 7,372,344 of NC_135265.1, forward strand.
CCAGGCTTTCAGGCTTTTCCTATCCCAGGTTCCCCTGTGCTCCTTTCATTTTCCACCTGCTACATCCTTCTGATCCCAAGAGAGCTTTAAGGCAAAGGTTAAATGTTGCCATTGGTATTTTGGCTATTTCATCACTGGGCTCTGTTAGGAGTGGATGCCCTGGTCAGTGGCTGGCATTGGCTTTTACTGTTTGTTCCAGCACCTCTCCTGTGATTATTCAGTCTCAGACAGACCTACAGGCTATACAAGACCCTTTTCAGCTTCTTTTACAGCTAACACCTGTACAAAGAATTTATTATCTGCTTGGCAATGGCCTTGTCTTTCCTGAGTGATCCTTGTCCACTGGGATTATTAGTTGACCCTGCAAGCTCCCCAGGCTGGCATTTTGCTCCTGGCGTACTGAAAGAAGAAATTACTATTTGTTTTAATCTTTTAGTAATTTGCTTCTCAAAAAGTTTTTTTCTGTGAGCCTGATTTCATTTTGTGTTTATATAGTGGTTTTAGTTTGCCAATTTGAGATTTTCCCAATTTTAAGATTTCCCAGCCTAACACACCTCCATTGTCTATAAAGAATTTATAATATTTCACTAGTATTTTTTATTACTATTATTTGTTTTGGGTACAGTTTCAGCCTGTGGAATGAGGCCTTCTTAATTCTAATAACCTCTTTTTCTTTGCTTTGTCATCATGCTGTTTTCCTGTTATCCTTCCTCAAGATTTCCTTATTGGGTGATATTCACTGTGCTTCCAGTTTCACATCCTTCAGTGGTCTTCATACTGAAGCCTAAAAGGTTTTAATTCCCCCAGCTGGTTAACTTTTTAACAAGCTCCCTCATTTTTACCAAAGTTGTCTATTGGAGTTTAGCTCAACTACACTGGACTTTTGTTGTGGTGACAAGGATATTGAATCTCAGTTCATTTTAGTCTCTGTTAAAAGTGGGGCTTCCACTGTGCAGGTCTGAATCAGACCTAGAGCATTGCTCAGTGTGATGACAAGAGTTGCTTTTCATCTCACCATCTGCTCCAATGAACTATTGCAGATAACTGAAATCACTGGATGTATTAAAAAGATAATTCCTATTTCACTTAGGTCATGAAAAAAACCACTTCAGAGGATCCACTCAGGGAATTTGCCAGCATACAAAACTGAAACCTGTGCTCCTGAAATTATCCATTCACAGCCAGCCCATGTGGAGAACAACAGGGTGGAGAACAAATTGAAGAATGAATGGAAGCTACCCTCAAAATTTGAACTATAATTTCCCCTTGAACACATTTCAGTTCATCAACAGCCAGTGCTTGGTCTTTGCTGGGAGTGGGAATGCTGATCCTTAATTCACTAATTCACCCCTAATTTGCCAATCCTTTCCAGACAGGCTGGGCCTGCAGGTGGCTGCAAGGCAGGAGGGGAGGGGATCTTATCAGAGGCACAGAAGGAAAATCCCCTCCAACTGCAAGCCAAACCCAGTCTTTGGGGGTGTGTTTGTGCCATATGGCACCACACAGCTCTGAAAAACAAACCTGACAGAGCAGGCTCTGAACACACAACCTAATGCTGCATCTTGCTGTTATTTTACACTTCTTAGGTACAACTCTGGGAGGTCTTCAGCATATGCCAGCATAACCCAGATACTCCACTTTGTCTTATACATATGTATATATATATATATATTTGTATATATTTTTTTTTTTTTGGCTGCGGTTGATAGTATTAGGAAGAAGCTTTAGAGTGAAGAACTAGCTGCCATCAAATATCCCTCATTCTGCCCTGAGATAATGTGATATCCTAAGAAGTCTTTTCCTTATTTTGTATGCATTGTATTCTCTATATTGTATGCATTTATGTCTGTAATGAATTTGCAGGTGTTTTTTGGAGGATTACTGAACAGGGCTGGTATAGTTTTCACAGGAGAGAAAATCATGTTTCTAAATCATGAATGCAGGGAGTTACCATCACAGATGGTGGCTTTTACTCTGTGCTATTAAACCCTGCTACAAAACTGGATTCAGATACAGCTGAGGTGGAAGTAGACTGGTGCCTGCTCAACTTCTGACTTTTTTGTTCTTGCACTGTGAATATCCTTAGATGAGATGAAAACTTATCAGGGGCTAAAGACATGGTGATGCCATGCTGGCAAAACCCAGAGCAAGAGGAAAGTATGCTGATGAAAGATGATAACTGAGGGCACAAATTATTCTTCTCCTGAAAATTATTACTTTTTTTGGGAAGAAAAAAAAGGAAAAAGCTCCACACTCCTGGTACAACACTAACAATGATGTATCACAAATGTTTACCTCTTCCTAAGATTGAGTAAAGACAATTCCTATCACTGAGTTGCACTCCTGGTGGTTTTGGACAGTTTGGCAATGGTGTCACACTACTGGCAAGAACTCAAATGAACAGAAACCCATGAAGATACCCAATGACAACTGCAATTTCTGAATGCATTTGTCTAGTATCTTGTGCATTCCTAATTATTTATCCTGCTGTCCAGCTCTCAGCACCGACAGCCTTTGTAGTCTTGGCCTCTCAATGGAGCTTAAAGGAGTTCAGAGATCTCTGAAAGACAGCTAAAACACAGATTGGAATTCCCACTGCATTTCCCTGGGCTGTCATATGACAAATATTTAATTGGCTGTAGATTAGTAAAGCACATATCCCACCTGCCAACATTATTTGGAAAGAAATCATTGAGAAGTTTGGCCACTGCAATGGAACTCTTGCACAGAGCAGGCAGGACTGGGACGACATTTTATGGCAGTCTTATTTGCAGGCTCTTGTAATTTCATTAGGATTTGATTGTTTCTCCTGGACAATTTTATAGGGTTTTTTTTTTCTTTAAGTTGCTATAGATTGTTAGAGAAGATGCCACTGCTCCAGCAGGTCTTACAGCAAGTGCTCTTATGAACTCTGGATGCCACAGACACTACTGGGAGCTTTTCCCTTTTATGGTGAATTACAAAGCTGAAATGTGAAAAAACAAGTTTGCTCCCATTATTGCTTCTTTATGATGTATAAGAGCAGTTTCAGCATCTATTCTGCCACTGGCCTTTCAACACAAATATCAGACTGAATACCTGGATTTTTTCAGGAGCTCTGGGGAGAACAGGTTACACAGGACAGAAATATCACAACAGACAAAGCAGAACCTGTGTTTTATTCCGTATTCAGTGCCTGAACTGCTGTGTGACTCCAAACTCTACTTTACTTTTTCTGTGTTGGGGTCTACCTCTTTGCCAAGATTGTTTTCACCCAAATTTAGGTGTCACCCTTCTAGTTAAAGGGAAAGAAATATATATATTTAGGGAGTGACTCATCTGACCCATCTTAGATGTCATCTTTAGCTTGAGAAGAATCCCACCATTGATCAAGACATGCTTCACCTTGTCATACATAAGAGCCATGATGGGTCACATGAATCACTTAAACTTGGAAGAAAAATCACTGGAAGGAGAACTTGGAGAACCCCTTATCCTTGTTTGTACATAAACACTTCAACTACACAACAGAGAGAGTCACCAAGGCCACAGGGACCTTCATCTGTTTCCTGTGATCACACACTGAGCAGCACTATCTGATTCTGAGGGCACAGTTCTGCTTTATTTAAGAGTCTAGTTATTTTAAGGCAGAAAAGAAATCAGAGCTTCTGAAGAAATCCCCTAGCTTTTCATCCTAGAGTAGGATGCTGCTTGTAGGCAAAGAAAAACCATCTTGGGAGATGGGGTATGACAGTGCTTTCTGACTGTATTTAAGCATCAGAAAAGCAGTTCTGGGTGTCATGTGGTTGGAACTGGCTGACAGCACAAGTCATGGTGAGCTTTTAAGCCCTTACTTGAGTAGAGATAGTGAAAACATTCTAGAAATAAATGATGGTTCTCACATACCACTTGTGTTTCCGTCTATTTTGATTTCCACCAAATAGGCCCAAGGCTAAAAAAGAAGCAAACTTACTTATTCTTGGGACATAACAGGGAAAAACCCCATTCCCATTGTGATTAAAGGACTTGAAGGGACATGGTGACAGGCATGTGAAGAGACTGACCTAACACTTGATCAAACATTTCTATTATGTTAGAAAACATATTCCTTCTGAACACTGATGCTCATATGCCCTTGGGACACCTAGAGGGATCAGACTTGAATATAAATGTGTGCTGGGAAGGTTGATCACTGAACAGGGGGAACTTGTGCATTGTGAGTGCCTCCCATGCAGATCACAGCAGCTGCTGGGGGCAACCTGCTGAAGATGACATTAATATATCTCCATACCAACTCTTATACAGACCTGTATCTCCACCAGTATTTTACATTCCTACACTTACACAGAGAAGAGGAAGGATTGTTGGAGGGTTGGGTGTCATCTTTGTCCAGCTTCCAGTGGCTGGTTATGCTCCTAGTGGGTATCTCTCGGGGATAATTGATTCCACCCACAGACAGGTCATGTCTGAGTATGAAGAAAGCCATGAACAGTGTTTAAATTATACAGGTAGAGTGGGATCAGTCTGAGCACTTGAGCTCTTCCTCCCAGAGAGAGGAACCATTTTATCTTACTTTGTTTCCTTTTCCAGTCAATTAACAGAAAGGAGCAATTTAGAGGATGATGTATGTGATTACTTAGCCATCAGCTTTAGGGTGAGATAATTCATAATAAAAGATTCTCTTGACTGGGCACGGAGACAAAGGTTGAGTCATGTTTAAGTGAATGTAAGCCAGACCTTACTTAATAATTTCTACCCCAACTCTTCCTGCTATGCATTTCTTCCTGCCATCCCAAGGGCAGTAGTTAATGCAGTACAGAACAGTGTCAGACTGGGAAAGCAAGCAGCAAACCCAGCAGTACTAAGGCATCACCTTCTAATATAAAATTGGCAGGCAAGTCAGAGGAACAGGGCTGTGTGAGAGATACCCATCACACTGAATTTTGGAGGCAGCACTGGAGCATAGCTGCCTTGGAAAAATAAAATATATGTACTTCAGATTTTAGATTTGGGTTGAAAAGTCAACATATGTATCTGCCTGGAACTAGTGGCTTCAGTTTGCTATGTTCACCTCTGGAAAATTGTTGCTCATCCAACTGTGAATATGACAGAGAGCCAGGCTCCCCTGAGGGAGTTTCAGTGGATAAAGTATATCACTGGCACACACACAGAGTGCTGGGGAGACCCTGAGTGATGGCAAGTAAATCAGAAATAATATCCTAGGCCAAGGGACTGCAGCTCTGGAGGTTGTTGTGATATGGTTACATGGACAGGAGGTGAGAGTGGATGGCCTCCAGATGCAAGGACATTTAGGGTGGTATCTGGGGTAAATGAGGTGACTCCTGAAATGGAGAGGCAGCACTCCAAAGACCCAAAGGGATACAAATAGCAGGTAGCACTAACAGGCACCATGGAAATGGGATCAATGTGGTTGGAGGGGGCTTAGACTAGAGTTTGTGGTTATTTGATGCTTTTGTGGCTGTTTCATGAGAAAGGTGTCTCTGGACATGGAAGAAGCCAGAAGGGAATGACCTTCACCCAGGTGAGACAGCAAACAGATCAAGTGGAGGGTAACAGAACTAAAGACACACTTGCAGCATGAACCCTGGCTGGCTGCAGCAGCTGACAATGGACCTGGCAGTGAGGTGTTACTGATGCAGAGGTGCCTGTGCCAGCCCAGGGAGAACCACCCATGTGCTTGCATAGAGAGGAGAAGAGCACAGCTGGGAGGGGACTGAGTCTCAGGCTGACCCAGCTGTCTGGATGGCCCATCCCTGGGGAGTGACAGCTCAGTTCAGTCAGGAATTTCCTTTTATTCATGCTTATCTACCCCTTCAAAGGCTGAAGGCTTGTCCCAGCAGGGAAGTCTGGAAAAGCCAGAGTACAAACACAAGATCTAGAACGTGCTTTCCCACAGTGATGAAATATTAGGTAAATGTTACTTGACCCAGCCCAGCTAGTGTGGCTGTTGGAGAGCCACAGGTGTGATACACTGCCCAGGGACCCTCACAGGACCAAGGAGAAATTGAATTAACCCTTTTGATATCCAGCTCAGACCACAGTTCCAGCCAGCACATCCCAGCATGGACATTATGTCCCATTCCAGTGGAGCCAATAAACAAGCCCCTTGTCCCTCTCTGGTGCTGTTGGCTGCATGTTGGACACCTCAGGCTTCCCCAGTCTCCTTCACAGCAGAGGTCCAAGGATCCACAACTGATACCCCGTGTTGCTATAGGACATGAAATAAAATGACACAAATGCTGGAACTTCCAAGGTAAAAAAGAAGGGAAGTTTATTTTCTGACTATAACATTTATAGACTTTCAAAAGTGACAGTGGATTGGAGGATGAAAGTGCCCCCTCTCCAATGACACTGGGCAAACCAACAGTCTATAAAGTTTCTCCTCCTCCAGAAAAGAATTTAAAACAATAATTATTTACATAAAAATGAGTGAGAAACTTCATTACAAGAATGTAAACATCAGGAGGCTTAGAAGAACTTAGAAGAACAGGGCAACAGCCCTGCTTTTGTCACTCTTTGCAATACCTGAACAAACTAGAGAAAAAAACAACAAAAACAACCTGCATGTGAGGTGAATTCCAAAGATCACTGTGTGCTGAGAAGCACCATAGAAGGGCCTGAAATTGGAGGGGAGCAGGATACCTTCATACAGGACCCTCATCAGGTCCACAGCAGCCCTTTGTGCCCACAAAGAGTTGTGTTCAGCACGCAAAACCAGATATCAAATTCATGTGAATCCAGTAGGCTAAGCTATAAAATTCTTAATATGATATTGAGGTGTTACTCTGATGTAATAGGCCATTTAGAAAAAAATGGATATAGATTTTCTGTCTTTTACTTGATCCATTTCCTTTCTCACAAAGGAGCAGCTAAGGAGGAAAGTGCTGTGCTCTTGTTTCATAACCATTCCTCTGATGCTTATGGTGATGCTTTAATGGAGATGCTTTGAATCATTTGCTTTATATTGCTGTTACCTGTTATTTTCATATCCGCTTTCCATTACAGTTAAGCCAAGCACCCATTTAGTAATTCTTACCCAAGGCCACGAGCAAACAATAGCAAGATATTTAGTGTTACTAAAAAGCCTTGGGAACTTTGTGTGTCCATAAACTATACAAATATTTTTGAGAACAAAATGAATTTGCACACATGGCTGGGATTTGTGCTCAGAGCTGTAGATGTTGCAGTTGTGCAGGGTTCTTGGCATCTGTGCTCTGGGAGTGGGAAATTTCAGCAATTTGTTATAAAATGCTGCATTGCAAAAAGCTTGAGGGCTTTTTTTTATTCAAAAGATTGAGTGCATGTTGCATATCCTTTCCCACATCTTGTCTGCTTGGAGGTTGTGCTCACAACAACCACAAGAAGAGGCAAATCCCTTGATGAAACAGTAAAACTCCTGGATTTGACTGTCAATCCTTAATATCAGTGTCAGAGGAGAAGAGTGATGGGGCTACTTACAGAGTCAATTGCAATTTCCTATATTTTGATAGTCTGTAAAAAAATTGTGGGTTTACCCAAATCTATACCTATTAGAAGCAAGAACAACAGATATTTTTAATCTTCAAAAACATTTTGCTCAAAGCAAATAAAATTCTCTAAACCTCTCTGTCTCTCCCTATCACACATGGTCCCACTGTGCCAACCTAAGGAAAGAGTTTGAAGGCAGCCAAAAATTCTACTTTTGACATTTTCTGAATAGATCATTTTTCATTGTGAAGTCATCTGATACCTTAGAATTTGCTAAACCTTTGACATATTATAAAAACCACAAACAACAGCAAACAAGAACAGCAGCAAAACAACATATACTTCCCTGAAACCTTTAAATAAAATTGTTTTTTCCCATTTTGTCTTACAGGTCCATTGAGTTGATTTGTTGTGCTTTGGTTGCTGTGTAATGCAGAGGGATTGGGAGAAGAAAGGGTTCTATTGGAGGTATTTAATTCAATCCTTCATTTTTTAGCTGCTGCCAGTGGTGCCATTAATAATTTAATTCTTCACACATGCCATTGTGGGTATATGTGTAACACATTGTCACTTACCTGCCTCTTACAACCCAGGGGTGTCAGAAGTGGGAGCCTGAACAACAATGGGAAGCTATATTGTATTATTTTGTCCAGAACATTGTACAAAGCAAGGGACAAGTTCACTGTCAGCCACTCTGAGGGCAGAATCTATCATCTGGGTGCTGTGGATTAACAGGTCACATTCCAGGGTTTCTCTGAATGTACCTGTTCTCTTAAACTAAATTGGGTGTTGAATGCAGACCTCTTCCCAAAGTCAGAGAAGAGTAAGTTGGACCCAGCCAAATGCAACTTGAGCAAGGCAAGGGAACTAATGATTTCTAAAGTCTGTGTTTGTGGTATTTTCTGGGTCCCCTGTTGAAGGAAGGAAATTATGAATCTGACTCCATGTTCTTAGAAGGCTAATTTATTATTTTATGATCTATATTATATTAAAGAATGTTATGCTAAAACTATACTAATGAGTAGAGAAACGATACAGACAGAAGGCAAAAAGATAATATTGAAAACTCATGACTCCTTCCAGAGTCCCAACACAGCCTGACTGTGATTGGTCATTAAGTGAAAAACAATTAACATGTTGGATAAACAATGTCCAACCACATTCCAAAGCAGCAAAACACAGGAGAAGCAAATCAGATAATTATTGTTTTCATTTTTTCTTGGAGGCTTCTCAGCTTCCCAGGAGAAGAATCCTGTGCAAAGAGATTTTTCAGAAAATATGACAGTGACATGTGTTTAGTAAATAACAAAGCAAATATTAAGAGATTGTCAAAAAGATTTGGTTCTAAAGATAAATAAAAAGATTTGGTCCTAAAATCAAACCCTTTATGTTCTGCTAATCAATACTTAATCATGCTTAGTATTCATTGAGTATCCTGTGGTTTTGCCACTGCCCTCACTAACAGAACTCTTAATTTAGTGAGACAAACCTAGTAGGTGACTGATTTGGTAGTGATGTCATTAAAACACCATAAATTATATTGACCCCGTGTTAAACAGCTTTTTGGTTTCAGTCCTTTTTGAAAACCTGAAGCAGTGGGACATGACACAATGGAGATGAGGGATTAATTTTTCTTTAGTGCTCTTTCTTTAACAAGATTGTGTAAAAAGATAAATGAAAAAACCATTTGAATCACGTTAAAGTGCTAACACACCACCCTCTTCCCAAATGTAAAAAAAAAAAAAAAAAAAACCTCAAACAAGAAAAACACAAAATAAATTATTCTCGTCATAATGGTTGGTGAAATTCTAGTGCCTGTAGCCACCCTGTTTCTTGTATAGTAGGAAAACTGTGCTGGAGTAATGAGACACAAAATCCTAGTTCCCTTAGCTGTGCACAGTGAGGATCACAATGTACTTGGTCCCTAATCATTCCTAAAAAGAGTTTTTTGGTCTGATCCTTTAGATACTCCTGAATGGCACAGCCTGGATTTCAGAGTGTCCTCCAACAGTTCTGTTTCCACCAAAATTTCTCCCTGAATGGTGAAATGTGCCATTCTCCTGAGCAGGGTAAGGATTGCTCCATACCTCACTGATTCATGCCATGTTGAGAAAAGCTCTTTTCCTGGAAGAGTTTGGTGCCAGTGGCAGCTCTGCATTCCCCTGGGACACCCTTGCTCCTGTGGCCTGTGATGGAGAGGGTGCTTGGATGGGTGCCACTCCCTCAGCCTGAATGTTTCCCTTGTTGCAACTCCTAAGGAGTTAAAGGACTGTAAAAGAGCAGAGGGGGGTAACTTACATTCAAGAATTTTAGGGGAAACAGCCAAAGTACCCTTAAGTTCTTTAAAACTGATGTTAGCAAGACCATGAAACTGCAGGAAAGTAAACACTGATGTTTTTAAAGGATAAATAGTATGACCAGAATTACAGTTCTTTCAGCATGACATTGATTCCAGAGAAAATAATGGAACAGTCAATCTGGGATTTGACTGATACAAGATTAAAAGACAGTAAAGTAATTAATGCTAATCTACCTAAGATTATTAGCAGTAGATCTTGTCAAACTAAAGTGGATAACTTTACTTGATAGCTTTACAAACTATGCTGATAAGGAGAATGATATCCCTTTGATGGACTTAGGCTTTACTAAAAAATTACATTAGTCCCACACAAAAAAGTAGAAAATCAACATGGATGCATTGAATTGATTAAAAGCTGCTAATGGGAAGAACTCAAAACATTCCTGTAAATTAGAGATCATTACTGGACAGGTGACCTGCTAGTAAAGATTGCTATTTAACAGTTTTGTCAATGCTTTGAATAAAATCCTATCTGATAAAGCAAGGTGATGACAATAATATTGGGGGAGTGATAAATAATGAGGGGAGGTGTGATGGAGATGGAATGATCTGCATTGATTGTCCAGCTGAGCTTGGCCAAGCAATGTGTCTTTTGCAACAGCAAATACAAAGTCATAAATCGGACAAAGAACAAAGGAATGGGCGCTGGACAGAGCCTGCTGCTCAAGAAACTGCTTGGCCAGAAACTGGCCAAGATGGATGAAACTGACCCATTGCAGACTCCTTCTTTGGAGGTCTCACCAGTGGAATTTTCTTGCAGGTTTCTTGGATTGTCAGCTAGGAGTCAAGTCAATCAATTTTGTGAGGTTTGAACATCCTAAATTCAGTTGGTGGTTGATGTAGGCTGTTTTTGTTTTATCATATGTCTATACATAACCAAAGACTTAATCCAGCAAGTTACCCAGGACCATTTCTTCCATTAAGCATATGCTTAAATAGTTTGCTGAGCTGGGGACCTTTGCCACAAGATACTCTTCCATTTTCTTGTAGTTGTTTTTTTCCCTTGGTTTCATAAACTCATTTGGATGCAGTGGTTTTCTGTGGTTTAATTTACTTTCTCTGTGTTATTATTGTCTCCAAACTGTGTATATTTACAAAAGGAATTAAATGAGTACTATTTATTTTACAGCCTGTAATGGCCCTTTTGGAGGGAAGCCATTATGTAGCTACTTAGAACATACATCTTTTCACATTAGAGAGCTCTCATGACATAAATACAAGAAAACAAATATCAGGCTCAGTCCTGGGAACAGTTTATTGCAAAACAGGCTTTATTTCCAAGAACAGCTCTGTAAAAAAGCTGAACTATTCATTCAGCTGGCAGTGTCTCCTGATTTTTCCCCATTAAAGCCGGAGTTTTGTTATAGATGTCTGGGTAAAATTGTCATTAGAAAATGAATGTACTTGTTTGTGAGTAATTGCATGTGCAGAAATCACAACCTGTTTCAGTAGGACTGAACTTAAGTGAAGGAGATTTAAAAACCCTTTTGTGTTGCATAGTCAGTACAGAAAACTGAAGTAGAAGCTGAATCTGGACCAGTGTAATGAATGTTGGATTAGAAAGGGGAGAGGAGAGGAGAGGAGAGGAGAGGAGAGGAGAGGAGAGGAGAGGAGAGGAGAGGAGAGGAGAGGAGAGGAGAGGAGAGGAGAGGAGAGGAGAGGAGAGGAGAGGAGAGGAGAGGAGAGGAGAGGAGAGGAGAGGGAAGGGAAAAAGGAAAAGGAAACCACAGGAAACAATTTAACAGAGGGAGAGAAATGCATGAACTTGCTGGTAGTGGATGACTTTCTTCACTGCCTTGTGTCAGGGACATTGTGATAGTTCCTTCAAATTTTCTTTTGTCCAACATTTGCCTGCTTCAGCCTGGATGAAATTGTTATTCAAAAAATGACTGTACTAGAGAAGTTTTATGGGGTGAGTATTGTATCTTCTGCCTACAGTAAGTTTTGAAAACAAATGGTGTGTGTTTAAATGCAATTGGTCTACCACAGCTGAAGCCAAAGGGTCTTGTATTAAAGATAAAAATTGTCTGGATGTATTGACCTTAGCAGGGCAGCAGTGATTTATTCCAGCTGAGAATCTCTCTCTGCATGTTTATTTATTTCCTTTTTTTTTGTTCTCTTCCTGACTGCTCCTATACTTTGATTCTCTCATCTCTTCCTGCTCCTTCTGCATACAGACAAATATATACATCTAGACTTGATTCTCATTCACTTTTTAAATTTTGCTATGAAGTTTAAAGCTGATTTCTGAACGGAGCCAGAAGCACTTTAGTTTTTAAGCTCAAGAAATTTTTTCTCTCTTCATGCTAATCAAATCCAGCAATTTGTAAGGGATAAAGGAAAGCTGTGCCTAGCCAGGCTCAAAGATTATTTCTTGACAACATATTAATGCCAAAAATCTCAGTTGTTTTATTCTGGTCATTGCTGTTCTATGAACACAGGAAAATGGTTTTATTCTTTTGTATGTCCTAGACAATCAGCCCAATTTTCTTTGAAAGCATCTCTTGCCAGAATGTATCTCTCTGATGCAAAGCCTGATATGTTGATACTATGCCAAATCACAGTTTGAATAAAAGACTTCAGAATTTATATTAAACATATTTATCACCTATTGAACTGATACTTCTTGGAGAGCAATTTTAAAAATATTTTTTTTTCCTTTTCCAAGTCCAAATGAAAATAACCAGAGAATGAACCAATGAACCAGTGGATAAAAATGTCATGTTAGTCATGGAAATATTTCTTTGCAGTCACAGTGTTGGGAAGATGTAGCCTTCTGTATTTTGAGGTAAAGACTGAAGTCTACAGCTAAATGTTTGTGGGTCAGATCTGTGCTTTTGCCCTTCCTCTGAAAAAAACCTGCCAGCACAAAACAAAGTAATAATATTTGAAAAAATGAACTTTGTACCTGTTTCTCATTAGATTCAGAGACCCAAGGCCATGAGCAGCAGAGAGAGGAGTGGAACAAGGACCAAGGGTGATGAAGGAAAATGGGATAGGAGACCCAAGGGGTCTGGGTTAAGAGGGATCCAGTGATGCATAACTGAGATGATTCTTTGTCAGGAAAAGCAGAAGGCAGAGCCATAACCAGTGCAGTGCACTTGTCATCTTGCAATCCACCTTGCAGAGAATCAATAATCTCAACAAACAATTGCCAAATCTAGTAGTGAAGTGGGACCCTAACTGCATTTGATGCTGATTCCACATCATAACTGTTCATAACTGTTCATTTGGGTAGTGCAAAGCTTGTCATCTGACCGGGTTCACTCACAGGGGAAGGTTTCAGGGGAGATTTTACCTCAGGTCCAAACACACTGTCCTTAGCAAGCAGAAAGGTAAAAAGGTAGCCAGGAGACTGATGATTTCAGAAAGCACAGCTCAGGGAAACTGTTCACTAAAACTGAAATAGAGGAAAAGATGTCATAGCAGAAGGCAGTAGAAAAAGAGTGAGTGAAAGGGAAGAGCCTTTCTGTCACAGTGACAGAAAGCCAGAAGTGAGACAGAAGCAATAATATTTTAATCACTGCTCTCTATTCCAAGGCTAGCAAGTATTTGATGATTGTTGACAGACCTGTAAAGTTTCCACATGTTATGTTGACCCAGATTATCCCTAAATTTTTCTTTTAATGGTGCTATTAATTCGAGACTTCTTTGCTTCCCGTCCTTCCAGAATGGGGACAGCAAGGAGATCCAAACTTTCCAAACCCAGACAAGTCATAGGCAAGCTGTCATCTTGGAGACAGGAAACAGACCAGAAAATCTAAAGCCTTAAGGGTTTTGTCTTCTTCTACCTGTTTCAATTTCACTTAAATCCTTGTAGAAAATATATATAGACCTCCATGCTTTTAGATTCATCTTCTGGGCTTCATCTTTCTGCCAGCAGCACTGATACCTCCATTTCTTTTGTGGCCAGAGATCTGGGTGATCAAGAAAATAACAAATGTAACAAACAGGGGAAATGGTGGTTTTGCTGTCACCCACAGCAAAGGCTGGATGCTATTGTGTATCTCTCTCACAAACACTTAATTCCAGTAGCTGTTGATCATCTGCCTGGGAAAGGGTTTCAAGGCTCCCAAATTTGTCTCCTGCATACATTTCACTCAGCTTTGAAGGGAAAGAAGGGGTGTTTGAGATGCAGGGATTGGGCTGTGGATTTAACAGGCAAACACAAGGAATGGCCAAATCTAAAGAGAAGGCTTAGCAAGAGCTTTGTTAAATTATCACTCCTTTTGTTTTGTTTGTGAAGTCCAAGCTCAGGTTATGTCTATTGTGCTTTATAGGTTAAAAAGGTACCTGACATTTATAAATGCCTGATGGAAAATCAATAATTACTGTTTATGTTCAAGGTCATGGGCCTGGGATGCTGGAACCAACCTGCAGCCAGAAGAGTGGCCTCAGCTGAGGAATTATGGAAAGCTCTGAGAGAAAGGGTGGGGTGCCTTTTATAACAATTTCTGGGGGAGCACCTGATCTCTGAGCAATAGTGAGAAATGCTACTCTTTTTGTTTTCTTTAATGCATGCACTGCAAATTAGCACAGCCTTCAGAATTTTAGGGAAAACAGTCATTAAGAGGTAACCATCCCACATTTGTAGGATGGCTCCCTGGCAGCATTTGCTCTAATTGATCCATTCAGGAGAGTTATGTTGGTGGTGTGAACATAATCGACCCAGAGCAGATTATTATTTCTGTCACAGTGCTTCTCTGCAGATGTGAGAGAAAGTAACTTGGGCAGGGGCTACAGGCTTCAGAGAATCTCATCAGCCTTCAGCAGTACAAATACTTGTATGCTACTGAGATAAACATGAAATACAACATTCATAAATACCAGGCCCTTGGGCTCAGAACACCCAATGAATGTGGAATGTGTTTCTTATATTATGGTAGATGTGAGGGAATGCTACATAGTAACTGAAAATAGAACACTCTTCGTGAAATATCCGTTGTAAAAATGTCTATTTATGTTTGTCTTTAATTAATAGATTGCAATAACATCTGTTCATATAAAATTAGGAAAATTATTGACTCAAATACAAGTTATTTGAGCAATTATAATTCTCTGACTGACAGCTTGCTGGAAACATTTGCATTTTATATCAGTATCATGACAAGTCTGGCAAATTGTATCTTACTAGCCCATTAATATTTAGCAAAATGTCAAATAATGTCCTTGTTGGAAGAGTTTTTTTTAATTTTGTTGTCTATCATACAGAAACCAAAGTGAAAATTAAGTAAGGCTTCACTCAGTTTGCCATGAAAACAGTCTATCTATAAAAAATGAACTGTAAATGAAATGTACTGGGGAGATTAATTAAATAATATCTCTTAGTCTTGGACTTAAGTCCTTTCTCAAATCATGGCATGCATATAATCCTGCATTTATGGTGATAGTGGGGAAATACCTTCAGTGTTCCACTGCTAACAGATTTTATAGAAGCTGTGTTTGGGCAACAGTTCCTCAAATCCTGATTGTATTCTTTTCCTATCCACCATTATACATTGCCAGGAGTTTTTTGTATTTAAATTAAAAATTAAAATGCATCATAGGCAAACTTTAAAGTAAGCTGGTATATGAATCATTTAAACTGCAATATATACCACTGCAGAAACTGGCTTTGGATTAATTTCTGCAAAGAAAATAATTAAAAAAAATTACACCCTCTTATCCATAGAGTTGTGGCTTCCTATGTTTATTTCAAGAAGGTTGCCTGGTTTGGTGACTAATACACTTTTTTACTGTTGTAGACAGGATAACTGTGCAGCAAGAAGAAATAAACTGTGCATTTGACTCTTTGTGTGCTAGCATCAAAGTCTTTTTACTCCAAGTATTTGTTCCCATGCAAAGACATTGAAACCAATGTTTGTTTTTTTAAATGCTCCTGAGAGCAGTTAAGGCTGAAAAACTTCTGTGATTTCTAGGAATTAGTTTAAGATTCCCAGCTTTTACCTCAGACCTTGCACACACCAAATAATCTACAAAGTGGAATTTCATGGAAAATCCTGTCTTTATGGAGGTGCCATGGACACATCTGAAATTTTGTCATTGACGAAACCTTTAGGCACTGAGTTTTGATGTGAGATGTGATCTATGACAACATCCAAGGAAGAGAGGATGAGGAAGAACAGGAAGGGAAAAAGGGAAGGGAGATAGAATGAAGGCAAGGCACATAATTTTGAGCAGCTGTACCTTTAGGCCTGGAAGGAAGAAACTGGAAGCCTTTGTTTTTGCCCGCATATGAGATAAACATGACACTGCACAGCCAGGCCTCCTGTCTCACCTCTTCTCAACCCTCCTCAGGCTCCAAGCAATCAATTAAAGCCATCCTGGGCCATGTATGTTGAGGCTGTTTTGGGATGAGGGATGTTTAGCAATGAGAAGTGAGCTCTTGGCAGAAGTACAGGGTATGATGCAGAGCCTGGTGAGTGCCAGACTTGCCCAGATGTAGCCCCTGGCACCTCTTGACCCATGAGGGTCACCCAGGCTGTGATCAGCACCATCACCTTCAGCCCCAAAAGGCATCCTAAGAGAGAATGTGTGCTCCTGCTTGGGTGGCACTCTGCACACAAACAGCTGGCCTAGCCCAATCTGTGATGAGCAGGCATGCAACACGGAAAGGCAAGCAGAAACTCTGGGATGTTGGCCTTGGGGACTTCAAAAGCTCCAGCATAATTTTTGAAGGATTCAGTTTCTTGGATTTTATTTGAATCTCCCATCAGACTGATACTTAAATTTTTCTGGACTCCAGAACATTGTACTTGCTCTTGGGAGGACTTTTTAAGTTCTGTGGAGTTTGAGACTCCTGCAGAAGGATCTATTGAGGTGTAAAGACTTCATTTAAGTCTGCAGAATGGCATGTGACTGCATCAGCAGTGACATGTGACACACTTTATTTTGCTTTGCTTTTGTCTCCTTCAGGAGAATGTGTTTAACTGGAGTAGTCCCATGTGAAAATTACTCAGTTCCTGAGTCCATTTCATTTACAAACCACTGAGAAGTGTTAAACACAGAATCTCACGTTAGCATTAATGCAAACCCACTTTTTAGGGCAGAAGTTGACATTACCAGGTGCCAACTGATGTCTTGTAAGAGCCACTGATAAATGCTATTTGTGGAGACAATTCAGCATATTAAAACTGTAGAGAGCAAGAAACCGGGTTTACTTGGTTTTATCAAGTTTTTTAGCATAAGTACATCACTTTTGCTTCTCAAATATTGACTTATTCCTCTTGTTACTGCTTAACGTGAACAGATTAGGGCAAATTTGTCTATGGTGCCATTTTGACTTGAATTAAGATAAAAGCCACTTTTAATCAAGTACCTTGTGCTCTGTGGCTTCTCAGCCATTCCTCATCTCTTACTGAGCACGTAATCCACTCTGTCGTTTTGATTTTGTATCAACAATTGTCAAGATTGGTTGTCACTCTCTTCTCTGACCAGCAGATACTTGATCAAAATAGATTTAGGATGGTCAGACTCTTTCAAAAGAAGAAAGCAAAGATTTAGAATGTTTTTCTTAGTGCTTAAACTGGTCCCTAAAGGGTTTTTTTTTGCATGTGAGGAGTTCTGGTTTTGTTACAAAAACTTCTAGCTTTCCAGTTCATTTTCTATTTCCATGTGAGTTCAATGTATTGGCTCATAAAGTGACAGAATTCTGGAAATGTTTCTCTAGACACAGTTTAGAACATTCACAGTCCATCTTTCAGAGGACACAACTGAAGACCCATTTTTTCAGAATGAAACTGAGAAAGAATCAGTCCAGCACAGAGCTTGAAAAAAACCAAGAAAACCTAAAATCAAAACCAAACAAAAAAAAAAAAAATTCAAATCAACAAAAAAAAAAAAAAAAAAAAAAAAAAACCCACAAGAAAAGGAAGAAAAAGCATCTTAGCAGCTTTGAGCTATTAGATTCAACCAGTTCTTAATAAATGGAACATTTCTGTTATATTTCTGTTATTTCTTAAATACATACAGTATTTAAGCTCTATGATTCCAAAGATGTTACTTTAGGAGCCTGTTTTTTTCTTGACAGGTTTTAAATGCATTTGGACCAGGCTCTGAAAGTTGGAGGGCTTCATTTAGATAGAGAACTATGAAGAGTCTGGGCTGGAGATGTACAGAAATATGGACACAGTCTGATTTTCTGTCTGTGGTCACCTGGAGGGAAGATGAGGGTAGGAGATTAAGAGGGAATGTGTTTACTTCTTAGGGATCTTGAAGGAGAAATAAGGAAAAATGCATAGCCTAACTTCCTGTCCAGGGGTTCCTGCCTCTGTGGAAATGCCTGAAGGTCTGCCAATTAGATGGAAACAAAATAAAGAGCTGAAAGCTATTAAAATACACAAATGCTGGAACAGCACAGCATTTCCAGACCTTGCTATGAATTTGCTTGCTTCCAAGGGATGCTGAGTGAGCAATGTGTAACAAATAATTTATTTGACCTGTTTGTTTGGGTTTTTTTTCTTCTTTTAATCCATCTGCAATCACAGTTTTCAAACTGCCTCTGGGTGTGTTTGTAAAATGAGGGCCCCAGTGCTCACCTGCTCCAGAAGGATCTTCTGAATGTGGCTGGGTGAATTCTACTGTGTCTGATTGAGCAGCCCCAATGCTGCAGGCTCTTGGAAAATTGAGTGAACTTCGGTGTGGAAGAGGCCAGGTGGGATTTGCTTCACAGCCTCACTCCGGGTCTGAAGGGCTTTTGAGAATGTTGCAGTGGCTCTGTGAGTTTAGAGCCAGCTTGTACAGACTGAAGGCTCTATGGAAATATTTAGAGCAGCCCTATTTGCTAGGCTTTGTTCATTCACTCTGTGAAGTCCTTTTGAAGGATTAAAGGTGTTACCAGAATGTGTGATGAATTCATAACAAATGTACCTAATTTCAAATACTTTTAATACTTTGTACATCAACCTCTTTATATAGCACCTCTTTATAAAAACAAACCAACAAATCCAAAACAAAGACTCATGCTTTGTAGACAAGCACATGCACAATGACTGCATATTATTATCAAGCCATGTAGAAAGTGCCCCAAGATTTCATTTCAGATCTCATATAAATAGAACTCCAGGGCTTCTTTCATGGGGTAACAATTATCATGGACCATGTATTGTCTGCTTCCCTTATAGACAGCTTGAGCATAAGTTTATTTGAATAAGGAGAGCTCTTCCTGATGGGAAACCTATGGCAGGAAGCTTCAATTCTAGACCCTAATGATGGGTTAATCAGGATAGTCCCAGAGGTCTTTGTTCTGGGAGAGTTCATCACCCAATTAGGATGTTCTCTGTGGTATTTTTGGGGTCCCCCGTGGCAGGAAGGAAATTATGAATCTGACTCCATGTTCTGAGAAGGCTAATTTATTATTATATTATATTATGTTAAAGAATGCTACACTAAAACTATACTAAAGAATGGAGAAAGGATACAGACAGAAGGCTTAACAAGATACTAATGAAAAACTCCTTACTCTCCAGAGCCTTGACACAGCTGGACCATGATTGGTCATTAAGTCAAAACAATTCACATGTTGGATAAACAATCTCCAACCACATTCCAAAGCAGCAAAACACATGAGAAGCAAATCAGATAATTATTGTTTTTATTTTCCCCTGAGGCTTCTCAGCCTCTCAGGAGAAGAAATCCTGGTGAAGGGATTTTTCAGAAAATATGATAATGACAGTCCTCCACTGTGCATATGAGTGTAGTGGTGAAGAATCACAGAATCATAGAACTGTTTGGGTTTGAAGGAGACTCTGGAGACCATCCAGTCCAACCCCACTCCAAGACAGGGTAACCTGGAACAGGTGACCCAGGAACTCTTCCAGGTGGGTTTGGAACGTCTCCAGAGGAACTCCATGACCTCCCTGGGTCACGTTCCAGTGCTCAGCCACCCTCAACATGAGGAAGTTCTTCACATTGAGGTGGATTTATTGTGTTTTAGTTTGTGGCCATTGCTCCTCGTCCTGTTGTTGGGCATCACTGAAAGGGGTCTGGCACCATCCTCTGACACCACCTTTGTGATTTTATTTGTATTGATGAGATCCTCTCTCATCCTTCTCTTCTCTGCACCAACCAGGCCCAGCTCCCACAATGTTTCCTCATAGCAGAGATGCTCCAGACCCTTTATCATCTTTGTGACTCTCTGCCGGACCCTCTCCAAGCACCTCCTTGTCTCTCTTGTACTGAGGAACCCAGAACTGGACAGAGCACTGCAGATGTGGCCTCACCAGGACAGGGTAGAGGGGCAGGATCACCTCCCTTGACCTGCTGACCACACTCTTCCTGAAGTGTAGGAGCACTGGGGGGTAGGACGGTGGGGACGGACGAAGACGAGAGATCTCTGAAGCCAGGTTGTGGAATTTGGGGTTTATTGTAAAGGGTGTGGATGTAGGGGCCCTGCTTGGAGCTGCCAGCCACAGCTCAGAGCAGGCCCGAGAGAGGAGAGAGGATGAGAGAGAGAAGGAGTAAAAGAGGGTAAGAGTATAAGAGAGCGAGGTTCTCTTTACAATACAATAAATCTTCTGTGTTGAATATTCTGATTCTCACTAACCAATCTAGTACAATATACAAATCCTACAGCATTTACATACAGCCTATAAGAATCATTACATTTCCATACTGTGTTACATTTTAAACCCTAAAAACTCATCGTTGGACCCCTTCTGCCAAGCTAGCAGGGTCTGCTCTTACCCTTGTACCTGTCTACAAGCAGAGGGTGTTGTTTCATCAAAAGGGGATCACCTTCAGCCAGCCACACCATTGTTTTCCAGTTGTTCAGTAACTGAGGTATCTCAAAGCTTGCTTTCATGTCAATCTTGCTTATAGTTTCTACATTCTCAAAATCTTTTGCCAGGCAATCATATTTATAAGGCTTTCCTGTTTCATCTTTCCCAACACTGAAGCACCCCAGGACACCATTGGCCCTCTGACCAGGGCACTGCTGGCAAACTTGTCACTCACCAAGGCTCCCAGGTCCTTCTCAGCAGAGCTGCTCTCTGGCAGGTAGGAAGACACAGTCTCATAGATAATTTTAGTTACCTTTCAAAGGCTTCCTTCTGGAATAAAACCCTGAGCAAGAAATGTAAAGTTTTCCACTGGTAACTAGTTTTATGCAAAAGAGACTTCTATAAGATCAGCCCTCGAGAAACTTCACCAGAAATTTCAGAGAGTTTTGATAAACCTTGGGTCTGACTAAGCTGGCTACATCATGATAACAATCTCTCTGAGAGTACTTTTTATTCTAACCATAGACAAATCAAGGGCTATAATCTAAAAAATCATGCAAGTCCTCATTATTTTTAAGTCTGGCTTTATTCCTCCTGCTGGATATAAGCCTGTGTGCTTCTTGGCTCTTATCTGAGCTATTGACAGTTACCAGGCAAAGATTGCACTCAGCTGTTGGATTGATTTATTAACAGAAATGACAAGAGGTCTGCATTTTATCTTATATGTCTCAAGTTTAACTTCTCTTGACAATCACTCAACTTTGACCTTAAACAATTTGAAGCAATTTGCCCACAATTCCTCACTGTGAGTCAGCTCTAGTCAATATGTCTATCTCTTTGAGGGAAAATGTTGCAGTTTGGTCTCTGTGGAGGAAATCTTGCCACTATTTTCACTGGGGGAAAGAAAGTCCTGCATAATATAACATGATTTTTCTGGGAGAGATATGATGAGGATGCTATTTTTAATGATAGCTCAGCTAAAATATAATGTGCAATGACTCTAGGAGGTTATCATTTGAGAATCAGAATCTCACAAAGACAGAAAAAGGGCAGCATGAAAAATTGATCATAGGAATGCCTAATCTCCACAGAAGGCACTTTCAAAGGGGAACACCTTTCATGCTTTCAAAGGGAGCCTTACCTCCTGAAAAGGCATTTATCAGAGACAGGAAACAAGGCTCCTGTGAAACTTGCAGTCCAGAACTGGGAACTGCAGTAACAGGTTCCATGTTTTGTTGCAAACTTGTTGTGGTTTTGGCAATATTGACTGAAAGCTCTGGGTAAATTTGTACTATGAGTAGATCTGGGTGTGTTTACAGGTGTCACTGAAGGTTAGACAGTGGCAGTAAGAGAATATTTTTGTTTTCTGGATCTTGAAACATCCTCCCCAATGAACAAGTCTTCAGAGAATTCCTGGTCTTAGCACTGATGTTTGAAAGGGTCCTTGAGAGATATTGAAAGTACTGCCCTTTCTCTTTTGGAGAATGTTGGAAGTACTAAAGTGGCATAATTTTTACACGAAAAGTATGCCCACCAAAATCCATACAAGCAGAAAGCAATTAAGAATCTCAGAAAAGAAATATTCTGTTATTCACATGTTATAAGTCTACTTTAATTTTTATGCAATAAAAAAGTTAAGATAAAACATGGACCTCAGATTTCATCCCAAAGTCAGAGACACCCAAGTCTGTGTGTCTCAAATATTGTTCTGTTCCATTGACCCAAGTTGTCCAAGTCTTTTGGTTCAAGCTTGAATTTTTAATCTTTAAAACCCACTTAAACTCTCCTCTCTGAGCACATTAGCAGTTGTGCCAGTCTGGGCCATAAAACTTCCCAGATTTTATAGCACTGCTGCTACATGTGCTGCAAGGTCTCCTGGAGATTCTCCCAGAGAGAGGACGTGGCTGTGTGGGATTTTAAAGGCTGTTATAAATAATGTTCTGGAGCTTGCTGTGAGCGCAGTTGGCTTCTTATGCTTGTACACTCATTTTATTTTTTTCTGTTTATTTGGTTTGGACTGGTAGAACAATGTTTGCTTTTTTTTATTTTTTTTTGTAGCAGGTGGAAGATGCTGGAATTTGGGTGTATTTCGTGAATATCTGAGCCTCTTTGGATTACAGACAGATCAAAACTACCTCAGCAAACACCCCAAGGATTCATATCTCTATGCAGAGGACAAGAGCTCTCTTGATCCAAGCTCACATTCTGACAAATAATAGAATTAATGTTTTTGCTTTGGAGCATAACTGATGCAGCACACGACAGTGACCTATAACTTGTCCATTCATCAAAACCTGAACTGCACAATTTTGTGGTGTTTTCTATATGGCTGGATAAACGCCTTGATCCAAACACCATGGGAATCAGTGAGAAGACTGTCTTAATGTTGCTGGGATTTAGGCTGAACTCGCAGAGGTTAGGGATTTTTGCAGGGAAGATTCTGTATGGCCTTTTGAAATCCATCCTTTTAGAGAGATATCCTAGAGTAAGTGCTAAAGGATTAGCAGTACAAATCATCACAATTCATTAGGACCATCATATAGACATTCATAAACTTCTGTAGGGTTTGCTCAGCAGACCTACTTATTTTATAGTTTCTACCACCTGTACTGGACACTTAAAAATCCTGTGAAGCTAATGTTTTCCATTCAGCTCCTGGCAGTCTGCACCCTGCTGAGAATACAAATGGTTTGCAGTTGTGCCTGTGCCTCCTGCTCTCTGCCATGTCAGGAAGTGAATGCAGATGGACTCATTTGTTGACAACCTACAACATGGGTTTGATATAAATTGCAGCTATGACATCAATTTCCTTTTGTATAGAACTCCAAAATCATTGAATATTTACAAAAGGCCAAATTCACCTCAAGGACAGTGCTGAATTAAATTTAGCAAAGGCACAGAGAAAACATGAGCAATTTCTCTATTTTTTTGTGTGAAGCCTGCAAACCAATTCAGATCTTCATACAAGATACAGAACCTTTGAGATCCCAGAAGTTCTCATTATAAAAGTTGTGTCTTTTATTTCTGTGGTCCCATCCCATTACTAGAGTTTTTTAGAGGGAAAACATCCCCTCATTCTGAGTGACTGACTGTCTGAGGGTGACTGCTTCTCTAGTCACCAGTAGCACCCAAAAAGCCATGGAAACATGGAATGCTGAGAACCAGAGCCAGGAAAATCACTGAAGTTTCTCAAAATCAACCAGGCAGATGACCAAGGGGCTGAGGCAAAGGGACAGCAAACTAGGTGTCCAAAGCTACAGAGCAGGCAGCAGTCAACCTTCAGGCTGTTGGAGCATCTGCAAAACTAATACATCCAGGAAGAACTTTTTCATTCCAACAAACTGATAAGGTCAAATATTTATCTATACATATGGCATTGATCTCTGACTGATCAGACATCAGTTTTCTTCTTCACCTGACTGTGTCTCAGAGTAAGGTTAATTTTGCATCTCAGTCTAGTGTCAGACTCATCCTTCTGGGAGCACAGCTTCAGACTGAAGGAAATTTGTCTTGTTTCATAGATTCTCAAAGGATTATATTTTTATTCCACCATTGTTTAACTATTTATTCTTCCAGCCTCCTTTACTGCATCTAATTTTTCAACTTTATGTGCTTCATTCTAATCTATAGTGACTTCCTCATGTGCATCACTTGCAACAAGACTGATGTTTTATTATTTTAAACTGTAGGGAAATGTAAAGAGAAACATAGTGAGAAGAAGACAGAAGTGTCTGGCTCATCTCAGAAGCCTCTAAAAAATCTGAGATAATCCTGGTTCATTTTTGAAAGTGAGTGATGTAAACACTGGGTAGCGATGCCAGCAAACAGGAGCCACCTCTCCAGGCTCCCCTCAGATGTAAATCCCTGTGATACCAAATTGGAGAAAAGAAGGACCAGTCTTAATTCTTTCTAACAAGGTAGAGAAGAAAAATGTTTTGCACTTTTAATTTGTTGCTCTCAGGCTGTTAACTGAACAGAGACATATAGGGTTATTTAAGCAGCATTTTCATTTTACAAATGACTAGACT
Organism: Agelaius phoeniceus; assembly: GCF_051311805.1. NCBI lineage: Eukaryota > Metazoa > Chordata > Aves > Passeriformes > Icteridae > Agelaius > Agelaius phoeniceus. The sequence goes on from NC_135265.1 coordinate 7,396,916, forward strand.
ATGTGTTCATTTCCCCAGAAAGAAAAATGAGATGCTTTCTTCTCCCTTTTTTATTCTTTGGAGAAAAGATGCATGTGTATGTTGTGGGAAGCTTGCTGCCTGTGAGTGTAACCGAGGAGAAAGTAGAAGTGAGGAGAAAGGGCAGTTTCAGCCAAAGGTCAGAATTGGAACAACACAAAATTGCTATAAATTTTTCATGAATTAGTTTAGACTGGATTGCTCCAATCCACAAATCTACCTTTCAGGTATTTGAGCAAGGGCAAAGCAACCTGTGAGCTCTGGAAGCAGATCTCAGCAAGCTGCCAGGATAAACACCAGGACTTGGTGGCTGCAATGGGAGCTCTGCAGCAGGGCCTGCAGCCTGTGGCATCTGCAGAGATCCTGCTGGGAAGGACTCTCTGCCAGGCAGGGGACAGTCTGCAGCATGAGCTGACTGCTGGGCACAGATGGCTCAACTCCTTTCCCTGGACACCTGTGGCACCAAGCTGCTGCTGCTGTCATTGCCACTGTGAAAGGTGGTGTGGAGCCATGGCTTGTCTGAAAATGCCATTAATTTCCTTTTCCTGAACATGGTATGGGTCAAACATGGTATGGGCCAGCTGAGTTGTCCAAGCATCTCCCACCCAAACAGTGTCACTGCAGGAGGCAAATTTCTGTAAGTCTTGTGTCTTATCTGCCAGATTCATGTCCCTGATGCTAAAGGGCATTTTGCATAGGAAGTACACTTACATTTAGAAAACTGATTATGGCCCCACACAGAGGTTTGTCTGAATAGATCTGGATAGCTACAACACAAATATCTCTATGAGTTATTCAATATGTCCATTGACAACACCCTGATTAAATCTATTAAGTCAGTGTAAGTCACTGGTATCTATGGTGCACTTTATTTCATTCTGAAGCAGACACCTAAAATTAGTCAAGTGGCTCTCACCCTAGAAGTGCCAATTTCTCTCAATTGTCTGTAATGTGAGCCTGATGTGAGATAGTCTGATTTAAAACTTCATATTTTTTTAGCCATTAAAGGTTAAGGGACTGCAATTTTTTTCTAGTTACACTGGTCATTTGTGAACCCTGATGAAGGCTCCCCAAATCCAAGAGTTTCTGGTTGGAAGGAGGAGAGGTACAGCTTTAGCAACTTATGATCCAGAGTTTTGTCTGAATTAGAGTGAGCTCAATCAACCACAGGGATGGTTGGCAGTTCAGTGACCCAGGGCCTAGCTTAGCTCAACTGCAAATATGAACCCCAAAAATCTCCTGTCACTGCCCACTTAAACCACCATGGCTCAGGTGGCTTTGTCCAGCTTGGAAACCAGAGTGAAAACAATTGTTTACTGAATTGTGCAGGTGCATTATTTTGTCTGTTATTAACATTGGTGGGATTTCCAGTATTTAAACACTCAGAAATTTTTTCCCCTTAGGCTACCAGTACTTGCTTGCAGCCCAGAGGAGAAGAGCTCTGTGAACAGTGCTGTTGAAAGTTTTCACCAATTTATCTGAAGACAGAATTAACTGATATAAGCAATTATGAGACTTACAAGATGCATAATTGACCTCCTTTGACTATATGAGATAAATGGATATGATGTCACTGAACTGCCCTCTGATTATCCTTTAAATCACAAACACTCTTGCAGGTAACATTTGGGATGTTATGTAGGAATATAAATATAAAATTCATTGATGGCATATTGATTTCATACAGTGACTCAAAGCATTTATCTCAGCTATTCTTATTACTTATCATAAATCCAAGAATGGCAGCAGATTCAGCTTCTCACTAATGGAAAACATTGTTTAGGTTTCTCTGAAGAGAGATACAAATTGTTTGGTAATTGTGTTTTGCATAATCACCTGTCTAAAAAATTACCAACATCCTCCTCCTGCTGATGTTCTATAATAAACCTAATGATTTCTGAAAACACTGTGTAGCCTTCTCTAACTGGTGCAATCATGTCAAGGTTTTCTGGTCTAGCAGTCAGCAAAAAGAAGAAGAAATTGTGCTGAGCATGTGTAGGACTTTTCCTCCAGTGCCAAAGCCAAATGTTCTGCCAAGCATCTTGCTCATGTGCAGTGTTTTCTGCACATACCCAGCTGTCACTGCCCTGTGTCACAGACCATGTGCATTGCTGCTTAAATTAAGAAGACAGCAAAACATTTTGTCTTTGGGATAAGTTTAGTCATTAATCTCCTGAATTTTCTTTTTTTTTTTTTTTTTTCCCAGATAGAGTAAATATGGTTATTGATGTTGCTGTTTGAATTGATGATATTTATATAGTCTTTTCCTGTTGGGGAATTGGGAAATTGACTCCTCAATAGGGTTGAAAGTATGCTTAAGTAAACAGCTATGTGAAATGCAAAGCATCTTGTGATTTTATTTTGCCATTCCTTTCAAAATGAAAGAAATTTTGCAAAATACAAATCAGTGGAACACTTTTTTTTGCTTTATGGTAACATTTTACCCTGATGCAAGCCAGTAAAATTCTACAATGACATATTGAATGTTTATGGTAGACAAGGATGGTGGCAATGCCACCCCTTGGACTTCAACAGCATCAAGCCATGGCTCCAGATCTGACATCTTGTGGTGGCAGTGGCATTTCCCTTATTGGTTCTGCTTGCTTGTGCTCCACTTTACTGGTACTTGCACTTTAAATTGAACAAAGATAAGATGATTTAATTATCTGTCTCAGTTTAGTGGAAATGAGGTCATTATTTAACTGTTTAATATTTTCCTGTGTCAGCATCATTATTTTTTCCAATAATTTCCTTGTCTTCTCTTGTGCTTTCAAATTCCTGTGGAGATCATGGGTCCTTTGTGGAACAAACCTTTAAATATATTGACATTAAAGCCTACAGATAGGGATGAGCCAGGATTAATGCTTAAATCTCAAGGGCTTCCAAATGTCAATGACAACATGGGAGTTGTGCAGAGAACTGAAATATACCTGTCGAAAAACACTGATTTTCACATAGTCCAGGCAGTTCACTTGAAATTCTCATTCTCTGAAATTAATATTTAAAAAGTTAGACATTACTTCAGTTTCTGGGAGGATTTGTTACACCACTGAGTGCAATTATCATTCCCAGCCTGTTGTGAAACAAAGTACTTAATGCTAAAAGCAGCAGGGATGCTGGGCGTCAGGGGCTCCCCGTTAAAAGCACCTTGGTCTGCTCACACTGGAGTTAATGCAGCCTGCTTTCCTCCAGGTTATGTCTTGTGGTTGGCTGCCTGGTGTCTAATGAAGTGTGTGTTCATGTTGCATCTTTTAGTACTTTACAAGCTCTCTTTGTCAGCCAGTTTTCATTAAACATCTCTGAGATTTCTGCTCATCTTGAATTTGGTTTTGTTATGGCAGGACTGTCCCACAGTTTCTCTGGCGTGCACACGCACAAATAGAAAAGAGCTGCTTAACCTGTATAACCTTAGAAAAAGAGTTTAAGTTGTCTTGGCTGCAAATAATTAAGCTAATTCTCAACTTGCTAGTGGGTTTTGCTTGTGGGGAATGTTGTAATGGTCAGGTTCTGCTTTCACTTGTTGTTGCACAAGTCCATGCCTCAACCTTCCAGTGACCTTCCTGCAGAAGAAGGTTGCCTTGGGATTGTTTGCATCAGCATCCTGTTATGGCCATGAATGCTATTGAAAAAAATGTACTGGTTTGGAGGCTTTTCTTTTGCCAAATGAATGCCAGTGGATAACACTTCATGGTTTGTAACCTAACCTGGTGATTGCAGTGAAATTACAGCTCGTGGCAGAAACAGATGATGGCTGTGTCAGAACATCTGAGGTTTTAATGAGGCAGAATTTTGTTACCCAATCCCACATCCAGTAGCTTGTCATCTAGTTGTGAGCAGAATAATTACCAGTGATAAGGGCTCATTAAAAAGGTAATTCTCTTTTAGCAGGAGCTGCTGTCTGAAGCCCAGCCTTTGGGCTATCAAACCTCTGAGTGGCATATGGGGGATGGCAAGGAGATGGCAGTCAGTGTGCAGCTCAGAGGGCTGGGATGGAGCAGAATGCTTTGTAATGTCACCCTCCAGTTACAGAAAAAGCACATTGGATAGAAGTTAAAGGAATGCCCTTTTGTAAGAACTGCAATAGGACTTACAACTCCCAACCCTTTTAACAATAGAAAGTATGAGAGGATCAGCAATATCTGACTCCATAGATGAGCACAGACCTCATAGCAGGGACAAAGGCAGCAAATTGGATCTAAAATGAATCAGAGAAGAAAAACCTTTAAAACAACAATGACTCCAGGAACATCAGGGCTGAAGAGGATTTTGGGGAGATAGGCAGAAAAAGGAAATATTTTGTGCCTTTTAGGGACAGTGTCTTCACAGCTTTTGTGCCTTTGGGCTTGTGAAGGAGTGATTTGGCTGACTAGCAGAAGTGACAAGGCTGTGGAAATCTGCTGGCTTCAATGTGCCCAGGAGGAGCATGCACATCACTTTTTGCCCTCCCATTGAGCTTCTTTGTGAGAGACTCCCAGCTAAATGCCCTGAGATGCAGTCAGATTAAGTATGGGAGTTTTTGAGGCTGGGAATTCACCTTCCTCCTTGGCTGGATGGGTCTGATGGGAGGGAGAAGACTCTAATTTCAGGAGAGGGCAGGTTCTCTTCCCTCCAGCAGCCTGGGCAGCAGCAAGTGGGTAACTCAGGACAGTGCTGACAGTCTCACAGTGTGGCTGGTTACTGCAATCAGACTGTTCATTTTGTGATGTATTTGGATGCACTAGTCAAAGCAGCAAGAGGAGAGGGTGTCAGTAGTGCTTTGATGCCTGGAACACGAGTAATCAAGTTTCTTCACCCCAGTGTGGATGAAAGTTGGTGAAAAGACAGCAGTTTCTTATCCTTGATATTCAGCTCAATGCTCCAGCACAGCTGCTCTCCTGACTTTGCAGCATCCAGACCTCAGAGCATTGCAGGGGACATTACACTGACGTTCTCCCAGCTCAGGTTTTGGGCATGGTTCCCCAACCTTGCTCAACCAAGAATCCTGTTGGTTCAGAGACCATTAGAAACTATCTGCTGTGGGACTTTTCTTGTTCTCATACTTCTTTCCCTTTGTAAATCTTGTTTAAGGACCTGTTTTTACTCTGCATGACAGTATGTCTGTGGAAAGCATGGAGGTTATATTGAGAAGATGAAGGGGGAAAAGCTTTGGGGTTTTTAGGCACTTTTCTACAAAAATATCAAGTTTCTCAAGCCCACATTCACAATAGGCATGGAGAAAGACCCAAAATTATAATACTATTATTATATTCTATGTATTTTTTTTAGAAATATAGTTTTACTATATTAGCAGGTTAAGTAAATGGCTTTTTAGTAATTCTAAGGGAAAAATTCTCCTCTGAGCTCAGCACAGTTATGTTATTTCCTTCTCTCTTTATCTGGGAAGACTTTTGATGTAGCTCATTCAGGGAGGAAAAGGATGGAGCACCCCTGCACTCCCTGCTCTGGGGGCTTTCCTGTGCCTTGGAGTCACAGGGTCTCTTCTGCTCTGTTTACTGCTTTTACATCCCTTTTTGTACCCTTTCAGGGCTTGTGCAGCAAACTGGAGGTGCCCAGAAACAAGGATGAGAGAATTTAATTTAAATTTCCTTCTGTGCTGGATTGTCCTACCTGAGACTGCTCAATGCATTTTATTTCTGTTATTGTAACTATTTTGCAGTTAAGGTTGAGCAGTAAAGATGAAATCTCCCTCTTCCTCTCTCTCTCTCTACTCTTGTGGCACTGCAAAGAATATTTCAAGGCACTTTTTTTGTGCTCTGCCTTAAGAATACAGCACTGACCAGGGGCGAATGGTCCCTGTAGCTCTATTAATGTTAAATGAGGCTTTTCATAAATCATGACTGAATTTCCTGTGTTACATTATGCCAGAAATTCTTTTCTAAATGCTCAGTGAAATCAAAGTACCATACAAGGATTGACATTTAAGTTGCATATCTACCTAAAAGTATTTTACACACTCCATTAAAAAGTTGAAGATAATTTAAACACAGTGATTCATATTGATGTCATTAAGTGGAAAGGAAGTATATTTTCAATGCTGAAATATGTTTATCTGGCAGCTTCATCAAGTATTAGAACAAATAGAAAAGTCTGAGGTCTAATTTCCAAAGGTTGCACAGTCATATTTGGACAAGAGTAAATAACCCTGCATCTGTCTGCCTTTCCAAACAAAAAGATTGCTAGATACCTGGGATCAGCAGGAGATTTTATATCTCTTTTTGTCTTTCATCTGCCTAAAACAAATAAAATTCATGCTGCACCTATAATGATGGAAGTAATAAGGGAAATGGTAATCAAGCAGATTTAAACACTCTGAAATTGTCTAGCAATGAATTACTTTAAGTGAATGTTTAAACTGCATAATCATTTTACTGGAAGATTGGAAAATCTCATCAGGCACTGCAGATGGAGAGCTAAGGATTGTCTTTTCCCATGAGTTCAGTCCTTGCTGATGAAAATGCTCCTCCACTTGTTGCTGTGACTTGTAGCCCTCATTCTGCAAGGCTCAATCCTTGTTTAAATCTTTACACTTGAAGGCTCATCATGTTCATCCACTTTGGGACTGATTTCTGCACAGCTTTTCCTCTCACTTCAGTCACTGGGTTTAGAAAAATTTGTGCGACTCTCCTGGTGCTCTTGTCCTTCCCTGTCCCATGCCATGTGTAAATCCTGGTTCCCCTGTGAAGGGAAGGCAGCACAGAGGTGAGTGCTGGAGAGTTTACAGGTTTTATTTTCTTGGTCTCAGTTGAAAACATCTCCAAGGGGCAAGGCTGGAGGGTACCTGTAAGAGTGAGTGAACCAGACCCATTGGACTGAACAGGAGAAAGCTGTGCCTTGACTTTCCTTGGTTCTTTACAGACCCATTGGATTGAACAGGAGAAAGCTGTGCCTTGACTTTCCTTGGTTCTTTACAGACCCATTGGATTGAACAGGAGAAAGCTGTGCCTTGACTTTCCTTAGTTCTTTACAGCCCCATTGGACTGAACAGGAGAAAGCTGTGTCTTGACTTTCCTTAGCTCTTTACAGGCATTGGCACAATTATCAGTGAGTATGGGAGGACTCCACAACTGCTCAGCACGAGGTGCTGGAGAATCACAGCTTGAGGCCCTTTTGTGTCTTCAGACTGCAAATAGGGCAGGAGAGTGTCTTACTCAAACCTCCCTGGGTCATTTTGCCTTCTGCCAGTCTGGTGCAGGACAAGGATTAGCACTGAGGTGTGAGATGAACAGGGAATTTCTGGTTGTCTCTGTCCTCCCTGCTGTGACTGCCACTGGAGGAACTCATTTTACTGAAGGAGAGCAATGTGACCTCAGAAGAAAACCAATTATTAGTATGGCTGTCAGCAGAAGTGTTTTCAGTACTGAGTGCTGGTAATATTCTCATCCAGTCCCAGCTGCCACCTGGCTGAAGCTTTTCTCCTCCCTGTTCTTTGTGCTGCCCTTTTCTGAGAGCACTGAAGAGCCTTCCCTGATAGAAAATTGCTCAGGAACACACAGCTGATTTTGCCTGCCCTTCCTTCATGGTAGCCAAACATCTCTGAGGGAAAGACGTGTCACGGACATGTTTTATGAAAAATCTTTTTGCCAGTATCTTTTCTCCTGAGAAGCTGAGAGACCTTAGAAATGAAATGTAAACAATAATTATCTGCTTCTGTGGAATGCAACAGGTGCATCTTTGATTAATCTCATGTGGTTGTTTTTAATTAATGACCAATCACAGTCCAGCTGTCTCGGACTCTCTGGTCAGTCTAGATTTTATTCTCATTCCATTTCTTTCCTTGCTAGCCTTCTGATGAAATCCTTTCTTCTGTTCTTTTAGTATAATTTTAGTATATAATTTTCTTTTAATATAATATATATCATAAAATAATAAATCAGCCTCCTGAAACATGGAGTCAAGATTCTCATCTCTTCCCTCATCCTGGGACCCCTGCAAACACCACCACAAAGATGCTGATTGGAAATATCCAATTCCTGTTGTATCCATGTGGATCCACAAGACAAAACTTGCAGCAGAGGCAGGGCTGCTCTGAGTTGTGGCTGACCCTAAATTATGGCTGACCCAGAATTATGGCTGACCTGTTGTCATCTGAGACATCTTTGCTCATTTCAGCCATTCACCTGAGGCTGCCAGACACTGAGTATGCCAGGAGCAGGACCTCGTTGTGCCAGACAACAGCATCCACATATGAACAGCCTCTAAAAAAACGTGGCAATATTTTTTGCAGAGCATTGCCTCCAAAAGGGAGGTTCATACGTGTTCCAGAGTTTGCAGGCTGTGACAGTGCACCTGCTCCCATGGCAGCACCCCTGGCTGTGCTTGGGGGGGGGGGTTTGTTTCTCTTTTCCAAGCAGTAGATTACTGTTTGAAAAAGCTCCATGGCCTTATAAAGAAATATTTCAATTGGATGAAATCTTTCTGACCCTCTATTATTTTTGTACTTGCCAGCTTCCCCAGTGTGGGTGTCTTTTCTCCCCTCATTCAGAAGCTTAACAAAAGTCATTAAATTTCTACAATGTTGTCTGTGAACAATTCCTGTGTGTGAAAGAAAAAAGACAAGAGAGTGTTGGAAGGATTGTTTAGTTTTTAAAAACACTTTTCATTTTTCTGATCTCCTTGTCCTATTCAATCATGTGAAGCAGAAGTAAGCATTTAAATAATAAGACATTTGTGTAAAATTACTTTTTCCTTGCCCTTGTTTTATATTACATGAATCTATCCATTCTCCCCTGCATAAACAAACAAGATTAATTATTCTTGGATGTTTGAGAATATTTCTGCCTCTTATCATCAAGCCCACTCAAATGATTAAAAGGAATAATAAAACCAGCATTTCATGTTGAATAAAACGTCTTTTATTTGGTCATTAATGCACTGTGGTCCTTATGTACTAACACCCTAAGCAATTAAATTCTCATGAGGTAGATTAGCCTTTGAAGGCTAATCAGAAACCAAACAGAGGCGCTTTTGAAGGGGCGCATATTTCAGGAGCTGGCTGAAGGATGGATGTTCAGAGGTAGTTTTGAACGCTGGCTGTTCATAGCAGAAAATGGTTTGTGTCATCAGAAGTGAGTGTGAATCCATTTTCCTGTCTTGTGAAAAATGTTGAAGCTTCAAGGAGTTCTTTGTGCCAAACCCACGTGCATTGAAGACCTATCAAAACGACTGTGTTTGCTTATTTATTTTTCCTGAGAAATGAGGAAGGGGAGGTCGAGGAACAGAGCAGTCTTGGGAGAACAAAGAGTTTGGTAGTCAAGTCCCTCTCCTGAACTCCCTGTGGGTGCTCTGCTCGTTAGGAGGGGCTCTTTCCATCTCCACTTTTCCATCTTTCCATCTCCCCTCACTGTCTGCTACCACTCTGAGTAGCAACTGCACATGAGCACAAGAGGGAAAAGAGTGACTTGTGTCTCTCCCTCTATTCAGATCCTTATTGGAGATTTTGATTTTTCATCTCCTCCAAGAAAAATGAAATGGTTTTGAGGAAAAAAAATGAAAGACCAAAAGGTCTTGTTGATTGATCAGTCCTTTACAAGGAATATCTTGCCCAATGCTTTCCAATCAATTAGCTCTCTTGTTTTATGTGTCCAGCTCAGCCCCTAACTTTTCTTCTCTGCGCCAGAAGTGAAGGGCCTGCTGTGGAGCAAAGATAAAATTATTGCTTTGCTTCTTGAGACAAAGAGAGGAGAGACTGAGGCATGAGCAGCAGCACTTTGCTAAATTGGGATGAATCTTGAGGATCCCCTTGTCTTGAGAGAGTGACCACACAGGAAGGCAGAGGACAGACCCTTCAAGTCTCCTGGGGCTGGGCCAGTGAGCTTAGTCTGTATCGGCACCATTCCTGCCTCTGTGAAATATTTTGCTGTACAAACAGGAGGACAACCAAGCTGCCAGAAACCTGAGGAAATCAAGATAAGGTGGAGTCTTCTCTCCCTCTCCAGACCACCCCCGGCTCCACAGCTTGGAGGGTGGACCTTCTTGGCAGTGAAGCATCCTTTTGAGTTGGATTAGCTGTGAGAGAAGATACAGGCAAGTTGATACATGGTTGAGCAATGACCTGCACTGAAGAGGACCACAGTGACCATTTGGGAAGTGTACCAGTAAATAGGGAAATTTCTACTATTGTGAGAACACTCATCCCAGTCAGGATGACATGAAAACATAATTTTTTTTTTTTTAATTTCTACATTTTTTTTCTTTTGTCTTACCCTCCATGTTCAGTATTTTAGTGCTCCTGGAAACCTGAACTGAACAACTCAACAGTGGGTGCTGCTGACTGCAGTGTCCCAATGGTATTCTACAGCTCACTTTGACACATTCAGAGCTCAAAACATCTTTGGCCTTTGTCATACTCCTACTGGACTTGGTCTAAGTAACAAAGTTGATGTCTTTATCTTCTTTTAATTTATTTCTGTCTCTCTCTTGTGGCTTATGGTTATGGGAAATATTTTATTTGAGTTAATCTTCAATCTTCATTGATAAACACTACATGTGTCATAAATGTACCAGAGAAAACTTGTTCTGCCAGCAGAGGCATTCACTCAAGTCAGACCTGCTTGGACAGGTGGATGAGGGGAGTGCTATGTGACTGACTTCAGAAGGGTCATTCTGGCAAGTGCCACGGAATTGAATTTAAAATGTCAGACACTTGCTCCTGTTATAGCCCCTGCTGGGCACCAAAGCCTGTTGAAAAACCCTAAAAGACAGCTGGAAAAGGGAGTATTGTAGCAAATGTCACTGTGGTTTAATTGAGTGGTCTGAGCAAGGAAATCCACAAAATACTGAGAGGCCAAGTCCTTGCCCTCGGGTAGTTGGCTTCAGGAGAACTTGCAGGTGCCTTCAAAGTGTACGTCATGCATCCCTGTTGTCTAAGAAGATAAGAGTCTAATGCAGCTGGTGAAGTTCAGCTTTGAGTTTGAGAGGTGCAGATCTGTGTTCAGTTCCACAGGTCAGGGGTTCAAACCTTGCTAACGACTTTTGAAGAGGCAAATCTCACACGTCTATGTCAGAAAGCAGCCCCAGAAGTTTAACACTGGTGAGTTCTCAGTAATCTATTGAAAAGCAATGATATGAAGGAGGGAAGCTTTTTTGCCTTTGAAAATGCAATCTCCACACCCTGCTGTACCTGAAAATGTGCTTTAGCAGTGGGAAAAATGTCACCGTGCCACCAATGTGCATTGGATAGATCTGCTCACAGCAGATAAGGCTCATTTGGCACAATGTAGTAATGGTAGATATTCTCAGCATTCAAAAGACTTCAGCTGAGCTAGAGTTGAGCCAACCCATCAGGGAAGGCTGCTCTTATTTTCCTTAGTCATTGCTCTCCTCACACTTGTTCATGATTTTCTCATAAGAAAAGTAGAGAGTGTGGGGAGGTGACTTTCTCTGCAGGAAGAAGACAAGGAATACATATCTCAGGAGTGAAAATGTGTTGTTATGGAGTTAAAGCCGTAGGCATGGGCATGTGGAACAGGTCAAAATATCTTGACTTGCCTTTCAATCAGAGAACAGTGAAAGCTACTGGAAAAAAAGTCCCTCAGGTATCACCTGAGCTAGTGTTACAATGCCTTTTATATATAGCTCAATAAAAACAAGGCCAGTGTGCAGTGATTACTTGTTGCTCTCATGCTGAGTGTTTGGTCAATTCCACACATTGAAAAATGAAAAGTGCATTTGAGATTTAGTTCTAGTAATGATTTTAGGGACAACTTTCTAATATCTTACTGGGCACCAATAGCTGCCAGAGGAGGAGAATCATCAGCATAGATGCACCTTCCCAGGGCCTGGGCCATGTGTGGCGTGTTATGATGTTCCTTTGTCACTGTGGAGTAAGAAATGACACAGACTCACCAGAAGGCTGGTTAGTACAATAGTGTTGCTTTACTTTGGATTCTCTCTTTTTTATACATTGTTCTGATACAGATAGACTAGATTGGTCAATTAATTAATACATTTCACCTGATTGGTTGATTAACAAAAGGCCTTTCTTATAAACAATCTGAGAAAAACAGGAAAACAGAGAGTATGAAAACAACACCTGCAGGTTGTAGGTTGTTTATAATAATAAGTTATCATTTTTTATCTTCAACTCCCTAGAGTCTCACAAGCTGATTCTGGGAAAACTTATCTAGTTTTCTTACTCTCTGATCAAGCTGTCAAATCCACATTCATTGGCAAAGACAGAAAAAATGGGAAAGAGCAGCATTAGCCAAGGGATTTTGGTAGCATTTTAGAAAGAAGATATGAATACCTCTTTCTCGTGAGAGTGAGGAAAACCTACTCTACTGTAAATCCTCTGGCATGATGCTGAAAGAAGCAAGTGCTGTACCTCAAGGCACAGTCCTTGAAAGAATGAAAAAGATGCTTCTGCTCTGCTGAGGTTTAGTTCAAATAAAGTTCCAGTTTGGGCTTGGGAAGGATCAGCCACTTTGTTTCTTTGCCCTGCTCCCACCTGTGTCATACACTCCCAGGCGTGCATCTGCTTGTGACAACACTCAGGACAGGAAGAGAACAGCTCAGGTTTCATGTGGTGGTGAAGGATTAAGAGAGAAACAGAACCTGAGGGGGTTGGTGTCACTATAGGACATAGCACGATGAGGACACACTGCTCTTTTCAAGGTAAAAAAAGACTTTTTGATTTCTGACTCCAACATTTATAGATTTCCAAAAGTGACAGTGGATTGGAGGGTGACAGTGCCACCTCTTCAATGACACTGGACAAACCAACAGTCCTTTAAATTTCTCCTCCTCCATAAAAGAATGCAAAACAATGAGTTATTTACAGAAAGTGTGTGAGGAAGTTCGTTGCAAGAATGTAAACATCAGAAGGCTTAGAAAAACTTAAAAAATCAGAGCGACAGGTTGGTATATTTTTTGTGTTCTGAGAAGCATCAGCCAACAAAAAGAAATGAAAGAAAAATCCACTTCTGTCCCTAGAGAAGACTAAAGAGACAAGGTATGTGAGGAAAGGGATGCCTGGAGAGGTAAAAGATTTGCTCAAGGCCACAGAGACAGGGCAGGGTTTGCTGAGGAGTCAAAACTTTCCCAGATGCAGCCTATGGTTTGTCTATTTGTTGGATGTTCTTGACTTAAAATGTCATTTTCAAAGCTGAGTTAGCAGCTGTAATTGCACTCCAGTTATCTTTATTACATTCTGATGGTTTATTCAGGCAGCCTCTTAGGCACAGCACTTTATGGACCTGTGGAATGGCAGGTGTGTGCTGTGAGGAGCTCAGCTTAGGCTGCACTTAGCACTGCAAGGTAACGGCAGACAATAAAGTAAAGCAGACAGGTGGGAGGGCTGTAACACTGAATGTGCTGATATATCAAAGGAAAGGTAATGAAATCCTACGTGGGTAGATCATCCTTCATCTGCAAAACAGGACAGTTCTCAGCAAAAGGGAATTACATTTAAATGTAGCTTTGCCTTCTTAATGTTTTTTGGACATTGTCCCTTCTCTCTGTGTTGTGATGACCACTAGACTTTCCCCTCAATCTCAAGTTTAGTCTGGACAAAAAAAGAAGATTTCAGTAATATTTAAGGATAAAAAAAATACATAGATTAAAACCTAATTGTTTGCCTAGCATCAACTTTCAAAAAGTGAATAAGGCTGGACCTGGAAGTAAAGGTGTGAGGATGCATGGATGAAAATACAGCGCTAGTGAGAATGCATGGATGAAAATACAGTGCTAAATGTGAGGTAATAGTGAACATAAGGAGATTAATCTGCTTGGACCTTCTGGAGTAACACTGTCCTGCAATACCAAAAGTCAGAAGGGTGAAATTGCATTCACAGCACTAACTATATAAATGTATGTTATTACTGTTGGTGAAAGTGCTGTCCTTGAGAGGAAAATAAAAAAAAAGGCCTGAAAAGTGATAGAGAAAATTAAACATTAATAATCTGATTGTAATTGTACCAAAAATCTTTGAATCACTATGAAAGAAAAGAAAAATCAGAGACATTGAGGTAAGCAAAAAGCAGACTAAAAACAACACAGGTTTATCAAAGGGACAGCATGTTGTGCTGCTTGATACCTTTCTCTGATAAGGAGATTTTATCCATGGGATTTACCTTGTATAAAAAAAACATTTGAGAAAGTGCCATGTGGGAAACTGAAGTAAAAGCAGAAAACATGAGGACCAGTGCAAGAACTGTACAGTGAAATGACAGAAAGGAAGCTCTAGTAGTTGACAGGAGCTATGTCAGTCTCAGGGAAGTTACTGACAATCTTTTTCAATACTTCTTGAAAGATCACTTAATAGACAAATAAAGGGGAAATGGTGAGGAAAAATAAGTACCTTCCTTCACAAAGTGACTCAGAGACACCATGGCTATGAAAAGATAAATCCCTTGGTAGGCTGCACTGGCACCAGCACAGTCAGTAGAGGTAGGTAAGAAATGCCATCAATGTAGGGCATTGGTCAGGCATCAGGAATTGTGAAATTTTTTCTTTATAAAATGTAAATGTAAAATTCTGGCCATCTACATTCAAGTGAGCTGAATAACAAGGAATCAGAAAAGTAGGGTGGGTAGAAGGAAGAAAATGTCCTTTATGAAAAGAGAAATGAAGACTAAAACTTCTACAGCCTAGTAAAAGAAAAGACAAGCAGGTGTGTGGCAACCATCAATAAATCTGTGATTGATGAGAAAATGCACAGGATGGAGACTCAGCTGGAGAGGAGAGGAGAGGAGAGGAGAGGAGAGGAGAGGAGAGGAGAGGAGAGGAGAGGAGAGGAGAGGAGAGGAGAGGAGAGGAGAGGAGAGGAGAGGAGAGGAGAGGAGAGGAGAGGAGAGGAGAGGAGAGGAGAGGAGAGGAGAGGAGAGGAGAGGAGAGGAGAGAAGATTAATACGGGTGAAGGAACAGACATATACAGACTAGCTGGGGAGTACTCTTTAGTTAGAGATTTCTAACCATCAGAGGAGCAAGGCTCTGGAGCAGTCAGGATACAAAACCAGATTATTTTGAAGATGCACATACTTTGCCTGCAGCAGGAAGGGTGAAAACACAATGACCTAAGAAATCCCTTCTTGCCCTGCACTCCTCTACATTAACGAGGAATGGATGAAGCCATGAGTGTATGTAGGGAACCAACCTCCACATGAATTCTCATTTACTGTCCTCAGCTGAGGATTTTTTGGCTCTCTGTTCAAATGGCAGTTTGAACACTGTCTGACTGAGTTTTGGATGTGATATCTTTTGAAGTAATCTGCAAACTTTCTCCCCAGCCCTGACAGCATGTCATCCATCAGGGAGTACATCCCTGAGCACCCTACCCTGCAAGGATGTGTCCCCAGGAGCTGAGTGTCAATGGGAGAAGACAATGAATCACTGAGGCATGAATGCAGGTATGCAGCTGTAAGAGATGCTCTGGTTTATGTGCCTGCTGTGGAGAGGAGGAGGTGTGCAAAGCAGAGAAAATAAACTGTGGCTCAAACACTGCTGTTATGGTTACTAAAAACCTTCACACTCCATCAATTCTAAGACCTCTGGTCTTTAATCCAATACCTGAGGCTTACAAACAACTTGCTACCATAACTCACTAAACCTTCATGACTCTCTGGGTCAGAAATGCAGCTCTGGTGATTAGGATTCAATAGATCTCCACCTCTTTACACCACACTTGGGTCTGGCCATGCAGCCATCCTGGTGGCCTTTGGCTTGGCCTCTGTATTAATTTAGGTACAGCATTTGTGTTTGCAGTTCAGCAAAGTTATCTGTGATCTGAATAATGTCATATGAAAAGGAAATACAATTTCATTTAGAGATCTACAGGGATAATTCAGTGTTCCAAATAGCCCCTTGGCAGATCTGTAAATTAAAGGTTACTTTCTTCCTCAGCTTAATAACAGAGCTCTCCTTGATTCATCTATCTTAGTAAGAAAATAAAAAATTTCAAAATCTAATTTAGCAACTGTCCACATAGTACTGGGATATTTATAAGCAAATGATATCTGAATTATTTTAGCCTTTAGTAAATCTATAACTGTCACTTACAGAAGGAGACACTGAGGGTTTTCTTCTGTGAGCTGGAATCAGAGGCCTGAATTCAAATGCTCCCCAAACACCCCTTCAGAGCTGGGCTTCAGAGATCTCACTGAACCCACTGCTAGAGTTGGAACAGAAGGCAACAGAGATTTCCATCTCAATTAAAAGTTTGTTCTTCTTGTAAGTTAACCATTGTGCTTAAAAAATAATTTGTGATTTTAATTCGTAAGGCTGTTGTCCACCATAAAAATAAAAAAAAATATTTTGTGTTATTCAATTTCTTCAATTTTCATATTAGTTGTTGTGATACAGTTGCATTTGTATGATTTAACAACCATTGATAGAAAAAGGAATCCTTTGCTCTTAGTTCAGGAGAGAACAATGTGGTACTACAGAATAAACCCCTACAGCTTCATTAGATGTTGCCTTTTTTTTCCTTTAAAACGTGTTTCTGTGTGTCAGGCATAGTGTATATTTCTAACCACTTTGCCTAAAAGTTGGGATTGGTTAGACTGTCTCAAAACACAATTATTTAAAGACATTTTCATTCTACTAAATTAATACCATGCTAATTTATTATGGGACACAGCTCTCTGCACTCAGGAAAATGAGGATGGAAACACAGTGCTGCTTCCTGCCTGTGGCTCTTCCTTTCCTCCCTGGGATGTGAACTCCTCTGGGCCACTATCAAACTACATTTCTGCAGTCTTTTGCTTCTCTGCTTAAAACTGAGTTTCAAACCAGATCCCAGGAAACACTGAACATTTAGATTCCTCTTGAAAAGGACATGCACAGTGAGAGTCTTAACACCTACTCAGGTCAGGTACTTTGATTCTGCTACAAAAGAGGGAAGCTGTGAGCTTCAGTTCCCACAGAGTGGTTCAGTGTTTATCTCCAAAGGGGTATAAGATTTGAAGTGCAGTAACAAGCATCTATCCTCCTAAGCAGACAAAGCTAAATGCAAATTTCACGGCAATGAAAATACAGAATTTCCATTTCATGCTTGGAAGAAGGGGCAGGCTTTGTATGACCTGATCCAATTTCAGAGACTTCCTGAACTGATAGATCTGATCTGATCCAAACTAGCTGCTGCTGCCCTTCAGTGCCTGCAGTCCTTGCTGTGTTTCTTTATTTCTTTCCTGAAATTTGATCCTCTGCCCTTCCCTGTCTCCCAGCACTGACTCCATTTTAGTGCTTTGCAAAGTTCTTGCTTTTGTCCCACATGGGTGCATTTAGAAGCCCACATTACTAGCTTAAACTCCTATCTTTGACCACTCCAACCTCTCCAAATTCTCATATCTTCCTATCTACAGCATCAACACCTCTATTGACTGTCCCATATCAAAGTACTTCCAAAGGGGAATAGTCCTGCTGGCTGGTAGGAATTATCTGGATAGTAGGGTGTAGGAAAGACAGCAGCCATTTAAACTGATTTTTTTTTTTTTTTAAATTTTGGACCATTTCACTGTGCTCAGCACAAGCTGCTCTCCCCACTGATGCTGTTCTGTGACACCATCAGGGCTGATCTGTGCAGGGCCAGGGAGAGGTTGTGGGTTTGCCCCATTGGTTTTGGTGGCTATTTTTTTTCCCCCAGATAAAGTCTAATCTTCCCTTTCTGCCAGCAGGTGCTCACATACAGGATCTGTTGGCTGGGGCAGGTCCCAGATGGAACAGGGCAGCTCCCCAAGGGCACACAGGAATTCTGTGGCAGAGCAGGAAATCAACCCTCCACCAAAACGGCAAGATTTTTTTCTTATTCTTTATACTGAGAGCCCAGGCAAAATGCCAGACCCTCTGACTGCTGCTGAGGGGAAAAGAAGGGACTCTTTGCTGACTTTATATTGGTTGCTGTCCTTAGAGCAGAGAGAAGGGCTGGGGCTGTCACACAGGGATACAAGTGACCCTCCAAACCTGCACCTGTAAAACCTTGGGGCCCCTCCATCCTCCAGCAAGGACACAGAGCTGCTGTGTGGAGCAGTGAGGAGTTTGCTATCAGGGATGTGCGCCAGAGTGTGGATTGAAGCTTTCCCAGCCCCCAGTTACCAGTCATGAAAATATGGCAGCTCCAATCTCAGTTTTCCCACATTTTCAGGAAAGGCTGTGGTGTGGAAACCTCCACCAAGGCTGCACCAGATTCTCCAAACCATGGGTGTGGCATAAAGGAGTGGTGTGTTGTTGTGAGGGTCCCCAGGACGAGGTGAGAGATGAGAATCTGACTCCAAGTTCTCAGAAGGCTGATTTATTATTATATTATATTATATTATATTATATTATATTATATTATATTATATTATATTATATTATATTATATTATCTTTTTATAAGAAATTATATACTAAAACTCTACTAAAGAATGAGAAAGGATCCACCAGAAGGCTAGACAAGAATGAATAATAAAAACCCGTGACAGACTCAGAGAGTCTGACACAGCTGGCTGTGATTGGTCATTAATTAAAAAAAAATCACATGTTTGGATAAACAATCTCCAGGCCACATTCCAGAGGAGCAAAAAATGGAGAAGCTGAGGCTTCTCATCTTCTCAGGAGAAAAATCCTGGTGAAGGGATTTTTCATAAAATATCATTGTGACAAAGGAGAGTAGAGGAAGGGTGTGTCCTGCCCAGAGTGGCTCATGCAGAGCAGTGTGAAACTCTCCCCCCAGTGTTCTGAACTCTGCCTTCCCTTCAGGCAGGACAATGCCACAGCCTTCAATCAAGCACAAGCAGCCCTGAGTGCAGCTGGGTCCTCTCACTGCAGTGCATCTGTTCCCACTAAGTGTGAGGCGCTGTCTTGCAAAATATTCCTCTCTTAATAAATTATTGATGAAGCTTCTCCCTGACAGATTGCAAACCAGGGAGCCTTGGGCAATTCTGCTCCTCCCCCAAAATGTTCTAACACTTGTATTTATCTGAAGAACATATGCTTGTTGTTCCTGATGACTTTGCAGCTTTTTGAGTTGTTGTCTTCTTCAGGAATACAAATGCTTTGGCTTCCTGCAGATAGGAGAATCATTTTCTCCTCCTCTACACTCAACTTTTCATAGTGTTTTTGGAATCTAATAGGAAAATTCTCTACTGGGGATGTGACTGGACTGCTTACTGATGGATTATGGAGTTTTAACTTTGGACTGACTGTTGATATTGGTATAAATGCTCAACAAAGCCAGTTAACACAAAGCCCTGTTTTATATTTTGTGAGTTTCTGTACAGCTTCACATCTGAGGAGCTTTGGATTGTTCAGGTTTTATAAACACAAGAGGTTCTCAGAACAGGAGGAAAACGTGAAATGTGATTTCCATAGATTTTTTTTTCAAAAATACAGACTCAAATTGACCACCTTAGAGTCAGCATGGCAGATATGAGCTTCTTGTCAGTGTGCTTAGGGGTGCTTGTCTGCCCTGAGTCATCCTTGTGTATCTTAGACCACTAAAAACATGAGGCAGAGCTATATCTCTGCTGGAAACTCATGCCTGAGTTCCCCAGGCATGCTCTGACTACAGCAAGCTGCCTTGGGGGTACGTTAGCAGCCAAAACCTGGCTTATCTCTACAAGCAGAGTAGCCCTCAAATGGCAACAGAAAATACATTTTACTGTTGGTAAAGCCACATGGAGCCATTGCTGAGCCAACCACAACCAGGCTGAGGGTACTCTTTGCAGTTCTTGAGCCACACAGGTGGGCTTGGGGCAGGCAGGTCTGCTGGGGTCATGCCCATGCACAGGTCAGGTCATGTTTGCAGGGCTGCGCTGAGTGCTGCAAGTTGGGTTGCAGCTTTTACAAAGTGGGTTAACCATCAAACTTCACATTCTTCCCAGTTTCCCTCCAGTCATCTTTCTAAAACTTGGCACCCTTTTACTGTGCCAAAAATATTTTAAAAGATTCCCTTTTAAGTCAGCAGAATCTCCTGCTATTTCCATATTTAACTTCACCATTATTTTTATCTGCTCTGTTTTGTGCTTCTAGAATCAGGTAGAACTTTTTTTTGTTCTCTTTGAAAGCTGCAAATGCTCACCTACCAGTCTGCTTTTGTGTTGGCTCCACTGGCTTAGTGGAGAGGGCTCCTTTAAATTCCCCAAGGAAAGGAAAGGAATAGAAAGGAGGAGGGATGGTAAAAAACAGGTAGGGTTTGGAGGCTGGTCAAGAGTTTTCAGCACTATTTGTGAGTGGTTACATATGTTCTCCTTGGAAGCATTCAGATCTGTCTCTGTCAGTCCTTGCATGGTAAGAGCTTGAACCTTTAGGGTTTTCATTTTTTAAATTTGACATTATTTTACTTTCCTAAGCCATCAGTTATCATACCCCAATGGCCATTGTTTCCTTGCACTGGAGAAAAATACAAGCTAGTTCTCCTTTAGTACCTTTGTCCCAGTGTGCCAATCTTTGGTTTAGAATATGAAGTATCATAAAGTTTATGTAAGGCTGTTGTTTCCATTCTATTTTTCACTATTATTAATACAGACTTTCAGGAAAAGGACATAAATACTAAAAAAAAATTTTCTGCTTCTTCTATCTGACCTGGTAGTCTGGCTAATTCTTACTTTGTGAGTAAAATTTAAGGGTACAATCTATTAAACTAATTTTATTTTTACATATCTCCTTTGCTGCCTGAGACCTGCATTTAAAACATTCATCCATTGTGAAAAGCAGATAGGAAAAACATTGAATGCTGGCTAAAATGGAAATTTCTAACCATTAGATAAAATGGATCTCTCTTTCCATGAGATTTCTACATCTTCATCAAAGCTACACCCAGTTCACCCTCCTTAATCCTAAAGTGCAACCATTTTCTAAAAACTTGGGAAAGATGGATAATACTGTAAAGTAACTACCTGGAGTGTCCCAGGGCAACATCTGTGGCAGCAATTACCTGCCTGGTGAAATAATCCCACCTCTCATCTCTCAGAGGTTACAGTTTTTAATGACAGGATCTTTTAAACCCTTCTGTCAAGGTTAGGAGTTTCTAGAGGACTTTCACTCTACTTAAGATCTCTTTATGCAAGTTTCTTTTTACATTACCAGCAAATGCATTTTAACTCACTACTGAAATGAGCATGTGAGGGGCAATGAGAGAGATGGGATCACAGATTCACCTGTTAGAGGTCTGGCAAAACACTGTAACTGTGAACATGGTTTCTGGGTCCTGATCTTGGGAACAAGAGGCTTATTTCTGAAACTAATATTATTATTAACTAATATATTAGTAAGATTAATCTGAAGTAAATTCACCAGCCCAAGCACCTCAAAAGAAATATTTTCTCATTTATTGGACAGGGTTTGGAAAAAAGTTTCCAAACTTTCTGGACCACAGGAATGCCTCAGCCCCGGGTGTACCTCACTCATTCATGCCCCTGGTGAAAGGTTTGCAGGGATGTGGTGACCAGCTGTGTCCAGGACCTGTGGTACCCTACAAGCCATAACTGTGGGGTCACTGTGCCTGGGTCTCATGGACATGAGCTGCACAAACTGAATACAAGCAAACCTTGAATGACAGTCATGGTCAAGTTTTTGCAGCCAGGAACACAGGCGCTTCATTCCAGGAACTTTTTCAAAGCTGGAAGAGTGATTCACTGTTGGTTTTGTGTCTCAATATCCCCAAATTTGGCATGTTAAACTGTGGAATAGGATGGAAGACAAGGGCCAGCAGTGACCCATGCTGGCAGCACACACAGCACAGGGCAGCGCTATGGGGAGATGCCAGCTGTGGCCTGAGGTCCAGCTGACCTACCTTGCATTCCCACAGGATTTATTAACTCAGGTTGTAACAGACCTGCACCATTTCTTATTTCTGGTACTACCTTGGTTAAGCTCAGGGCTTGAGGGGGCCACTTGGTGGGCAGCACTTTAGGAACTTTTGAGGATGATGCCCTTGAAGCTCATGCTCCTGTCTGGTAGGTAAGGAGTTTTATTTAGTAAAGATAACAAAAAAGACTTTTAGAAACTTCCTAATTCACACCAAAACAGTGCCACTCTGTGTTTCATTTCCAAACTGAGCTCTGGAGCAGCTAGTTACAAAAAAAACCATTTGGTTGGTTCTGGGTCATGAAGTCCAGACACCTTTCACCTTTGTGAAGACTGTAAATCCTATTCATAATCTGGCAAACTCTATTTTGAGATCACCTTTCCTCCATTTCAGCAAGGCATTCAAAATCCTCACTCTTCTAACAGAAACTGCAATATGATTCTCAGCCCAAATTTACTGAGTCCTTGTTCCAGCATTTCTTTCAATAGTCCTCTCTCTAGGGTTGATACTCAATCCATCATCTCACATTTTACAGAATGATCATCTCTCTTTCATTTTTTAAACCAAATGAATTAAACAGAAGATAAATTACTTTAGAGTAAGAGGAGATCAAACATTGTCTCATAGAATTGAACAGAAGTCTTAAGCATGTCTTTCAAATCATCTTTTTTGTTCTGGAGTGCAGTGGTCTTGAAGTTATGTAGTGAAGTATTAAAGGCAGGGATTTGTTTATTCCTGTGGGAAAATACCTGCCATGCACTGCCATTACTGGAAATATCACATCTGAAAAGTCCTGGCTCACAGTG
Source organism: Agelaius phoeniceus (assembly GCF_051311805.1). NCBI lineage: Eukaryota > Metazoa > Chordata > Aves > Passeriformes > Icteridae > Agelaius > Agelaius phoeniceus. Next base: position 7,419,460 of record NC_135265.1, read on the forward strand.
ATTATTTTCATGCTGAATTCCCTCTTCCCCCCCGGCCATGCTATTTTTTTTATGGGAGTATTCCCAATCCAGCAAGCTTTTTACAGTTCCTGCTGTCAGGGTTGGATTTGATGTGCTGGGATTTTTTTCCCCAGCATTATGGGCTAGGGATTTTTCCATACCTTGGGTATACTGAGATCTCTGGACTTGGCTTTTACCTGGAATGTGACTTTAATCTTTTACCTGTGCTCCATTAGTCTGATTGTCTGGGCTTTACAAACAATCCTGCCTCTTTCTTCTTATTAAAACAAGAAATGTAATGCTTATTTCATATTTTATCTAGAACTTTATAATCCCTTCATAATCCATATTGGCTTTGTCCATTTTTTTCTTCTTCCTTCTAGTAGGTAGACACCTTTCACCAGAAATAACTCAATTTGACTGCTGGAGTTTCTCATCCTGTTGACAGCATTAACAGATCAGATGTTTTCCTGATGGTTCTGAGGTGATGGTCTCAATATTTTTTTCCTGTACAGGTTGGGTTACAGGAGTCATTTGCTAAAAGTGAATAAACAAGAACTCTTTACCTATAAACAGAACTTAATTGGGATGGAATAATTTAGAGATAATACCACAGTGTCCTTCTGGCATGGGATGCACCATCACTTTCATGCTCATTGATCAATGAGGCTGGAGAGGGGCTGGGAACACAAACCCTGTGAGGAAGCCCTGAGGGAGCTGGGGGTGCTCAGCCTGGAGCAAAGGAGACTCAGGGGTGCCCTCATCACTCTCTGCAGCTCCTGAAAGGTGCCTGTGCTCAGGTGGGGCTGGGCTCTTTCTCCAGCAGCACTGACACAACCAGAGCACACAGCCTCAAGCTGCACCAGGGGAAATCTAGGTTGGATATTAGAAAAAAGTTTTTTACAGAAAGAGTGATAAAGTTCTGGAATGGCTGCCCAGGGAGGGGTTGGAGTCCCCATCCCTGGGTGTGTTTAACAAAGCCTGGATGTGGCACTGGGGGCCAGGGTTTAGTTGAGCTGTTTGGGCTGGGTTGGGCTCTATGATCTTTAAGGTCTCTTCCAACCCAGTGATTCTGTGAATTCTGTGAATCCTGTTTAATTCCCATGGCATGCAGATTGCAGCTTCCATCAGACCTCTGGAGCCCACCATGGTCACTTTATCTGACACCTGCATCTCATTTAACATTTCTCACAAGTGGCTGTCCCTTGGTTTCTCATTTCCATGACTCTCACCTTGTGTAACATGCAGGCAGAATTCAGTGGGTGGGCAGCATCCTGCCTACGTGAGCACCTTCCACAGGGCTCTTACATATCACCAGTGGTTCCACTTTGATCCAGTTTAATCAGGTGTCTCAATTTTGTGAGCATTCAAAGTATTTTCATGTAACTCTGACACCTTTTCCCTTTTTTTTTTTTTGGTGATTAATGAAAAGAAGTAGGGTGAAATTAAATACTTCTAAAATGTTTTGCCAGTTTTCCCCCAATGTTCAAACTCTGCTTTGCTCTGACTGACAAATAAGATGCATATGAAATTAAAATCACCAATGAATAACACATTTCTCCAAGAGAGCGTGTAAAGCCAGGAAGATTGTCTTTCCCATTTATGAATTTAAAGCATGAATAATTTAGCAATGTACTGGCACACTAAATATTTATTTGTGGTGCTGCTCTGAACAAAAAAGATTTAAAAAGGCACAGAAAACAAACTTGACTTTGACCATGAAGATATAAATAGGAGATTTACATGCTGACTTAAGAGGTTTAGGAACATGTACCTCAGTTGCAATAGGATTTATGCTACTAAATCCACATATTTCTTCCAGAAATGTTCTCTAACATCCTCTGTGGTTCCTAGATATTGCCTTGGTTTGTCTGGATGTGCCTTCTACTTCTGGCCCTTTTTGAACACAATATGTGGTAATACTCTAGAATCAGCACTTCAGCTGCACTGGTTTTAATTATAAATACACTTCATGCAATTAAAGATTAAATCCCCCATCCTTGACTAGCTTTTCTGAAACTGGGCTAACAATCAGAGCACTTGTTTTGCTGTGCACAAGGCAAATCATGATTGGCCCTCCCTGGAATCAGCCTCTGGAGAGAATATGGGGGTGGAAAGAGAGGATAACTGAGTCTGTTTGCTGTAACCTGGGTTTTTTTTTTTCCACTGTCCAGTGTCCAAAGATGAAAAGCAAACAACACCTAAAACCCCTCAGGCAACTCAACGTCTCTGTTTTCTCTCTCTGTTCTCAGCTGTCACCATTTGAAATGGTTCTTAGGGTCCTACATCTCTGAGTTACTGAGGATGGAGTGGACAAAATGTGCAGACACAAACCCACTTTCAAGTACTTGGCTTTGTAGTTCATACACCGTGGTTTTAAAAAGGAAGATGATTTCATGTATTTTTAGCTAGAGATAAACAGCACAGGTGAAGCTGGAAAGAGAGATGATATTTTAAATAGGGAAGCACAAGATGACTGAGCATCCCATTGTTTGCATTTTGAATTATATTAGAAGTATCTTTTCAAAATACTTTCTTCATATTTTTCATTTTTGCAGTTCCTTTTTTTTAACAAGCTATTGACATTGCTTTCCTCTGCAGAGTGGTAAGATGAACACTGCATTTTCAAGCTGGGAAATGAGCTGAAATGCTGCGTTTAAAACCACTTACTGCCAAATCTCCCACACAGGAGAAGTACCTTGTGAGCCTAATAGTCTGCCCAGAGCAGAGTCTGGGCAACTCAGGCTTCAAATGCAACTCCTTCCTAGGAGAGGCACAAAAAATGTGAAGTGTCAATGAGATGGCTTTCTGAAAGAAGACTCCCAGCTAAACTTGTGTCATGCATGCAGAAGGCATTGTCTTGAATCCTCTGGTCTGTGGAACAGCAGATGGTTGGAGTTAGACTAGATAATAGCATTGGCCTGTTGAGGTTGCATAAGCCATAAGTGGCATGAAGACAGGAATGTATGTTTGTGCTAACCCTGTAAAAACTCTTTGAAAATATCAGTAGCATTAGAAAATCAGGCAAACAGAGTCTAAGTAAGGCCAGGATTTGGGGAAGACTACCAATTTATGCACAGCCACTGTGATTGCCTTTTCATGTGGTAATTAATGATGCACATTTCTTTGTGATGTGAGGGTTCAGGGGAAAAAAAAAAGAACTCTCTTCTGACCTGTCCTGACAGAGCCGGTGGGACACCTGTGTCATAGGAATGCTTGGAACCCCTGTCTTTGGGTTTGGGAACTCTGGGAGCATGGATTTGGATACAGGGCTTCCCTCTCACAGTGGGGTACAGAGCAGAACCTGCACACCATCAGAGAAAACAGATTTAGGCTTTGTTCTTGAATTACTGTTCCAGCTGGTAAGAAATAGTCAGAGCTCTACCCCTACAGACAGGCTTGTGGTAACACTCAGCCCTGCAGTGCCCCAGCCCATCAGCAGACTAGACCTCAGTCCTCAGGTCTCAGCTGGAAAACAGAGGCAGGAGCATTTCCTTGTTGTACAGGAATGCTGTGAGCCAGGCAAGGCCATTTCTGACAGATTGCAACTTGTTCAGACTGCAACAGTTAAATAAATGGAAAATGTCCCATATGAACCCGTCAGCTCCTCCACTGATCTTCTCCAGAGCAGAGACTGGTAATTATAGCACTGTAGATTAAATTAAATGGTGAGTTTGTCCAGTAAAGCTTAAGTTAATTAATTTTTTACTTATTCTCTATAAGATTTGCACTGAACTTGTGTTCAAAGGCCTAAGCCTTAAGTGTTTTCTAGACTCATTGTTTTGCTTTAGCTACAGCTAAATCCACCTCATTCTGAAGCTTGTATCATCCACTGGCTAAATGGGTAAAAGATGGGTTCTTTCCCCCACTTTTCCTAGTGGTAGGTGGCCACATATCTGAAATAAGAATCATCGCCTTAGTTTACTATTCTGAGTATAATCTTTTTTCCTGCTTGAATTCCTGCTTTATTCTTGACAGGACTTCAAGCTCATTAATTATTTGACACAATGACTAATTTCATCTTCGCTCCATAACTCTGTATATTTTAATTTCTTTCTCCTTTTTTTAAAAAAACCCAAATGATCATTCGTTTTGCCCATTTGGAATAAGAAGTTTCCTGGGAGCTTGAGACAATGCTCATCCTTCAGCTTCCACCTGTAGCTGGAAACAGGAGTCTGCCATGACTCCCTCCACAGCACAGGTTTTCCACCCCCTCCTCTGAAGCCTGGTTACTTCCTGCACAGTCATTTCTTCAGCTGGATGAGCTAAAGGCACTTTCCTCAGCATAACATTGCAGTAGCTGGATGTTGGTCACATTTCACATTCTCTGAAAAATCCCTTTGCCCAGGATTTTCTCCTGGGAAGCTGAGAAACCTCAGAGAAAAGGGAAACAATCTTATCTCATTTGCTTCTTCTGTGTAGTGCTCACATGTGGAATGTGTTTGGAGATTGTTTACCCACAGGTGATTGTTTCATTGGTTTTCTGTGAATTGTTTTGACTTATTGGCCAATCAGGATCAAGCTGTGTCGAGACTCTGGAAAGAGTAATGAGTTTTCATTATTATCTTTTTTGCATTCTGTGAGTATCTTTTCTTTATTCTTTAGTATAGTATAGTTTAGTATTCTTTAATATAATATAGTGTCATAAAATTATAAATTAGCCTTCTGAGAACATGGAGTCAGATTCATCATTCCTTCCTGCCACAGGGAACCCTGCAAATACAATAGATGTTGTTTCTGGGTCTCCTTGGCAGGGATGCTGTGGCACACGTCACTGTGGGAAGGTGGTCATGGTCACACACACCAGGGGTTTGGGCAGCCAGCTCCTGGAGGGGTGGGGTTATGCAGGGTCACAGTGACCTTTTGGGAGAAGAAATGTTGTCCACACCAGTCTCCCTAGGACCCACCTCTTCCCACTTCCAGCTGTGACCTTTCTGTGTCCCCTCCCCATGGCAGCAACAGCCTGGCCCAAGTGATCTCTGTAGGATTAGGGTAGAAAATGCATCCAACTTTGTGCTCCTCCTCTGTGTTCTCAGCCTGGCACTGTTTCCTGTGCTATACACCGTGCTGAAATTTCCAGCCCCTAGCTGCTGCTGGTTTATTTATTTATCTGTGTTTTCCAAATTCCAGGTCTCACAGGTAGGCTCAGGAATGACCCCCTTGAGGTAGGAAATTCTATTTTATCAGACTCTGGATCTGGGTCTCCAATACGTGCCCAGTAACAATGGAAAATTGGGATATTAATACCTAAATAGACATCTAGAAGTCAGACTTGACAATGGTAAAGTCAGACTTTACAATGGTAAAGTCAGACTTTACAATGGCTCCTGGTAAAAATAATTTCCTTTGAGAAAAAAAGAGTCACTTTTCTCCGTTTTGGATATATCAATCTTTCTTAAGATTGATACAACCTGGATTTTGTAGAATGGACGACTATAAACATATGGAAAATTAATATATGCAGTGTTGGGTGAATGTCCAGTCAAAGTGAATTCAAATGTGAACTTAAACAACAGAAAGTCAATTCCTGAGCCACAGCTCATACCTACTTAAACAAAATATAGAGTTACTCCGGCCTATATAGATAAATGCACTTTTCCCTTATTTTACACTGATAAAATTTTTATTGCAATGGTTTATCTACATCAGAGAGATTTTTTTTTTCCTGTGGAGAAAGAGAAGTGGTTTATATGCAGCTTTATATGGCTTTCTGGGATTAAAAGATGAGGAGAATGCTCTAAACTTTTTAGTGAAAGATGAACCAATGACAAAGATGTAACACAAACCCACAGCCCACAAATGCCTTTCATCAAATACTGCCCAATCAATAAAATGCTAAACAAAATTAGACAGCTGGGGTAAAAATAACACATAAAAGATCACTTTGGAAATTGAACTAAAAATAAAGATTAGGATTTGTTTTGGGATTAAATGGTTTAATCCTTCTTTGTGTTGGATTTAAAAAAATTGCAGGTGGTTTGTTTTTAATTGAATATTGTTTGTGGTCCTCTGTGGGAGTGACATGTTAAAAAAAGCAGTGTTAATAGCAGGGGAACACAGAGGGACAAAGAGTTCCCAGCATTGCAACTTGCCCTAAACTTCCTTCTGCAAACCTTGCTTAAAGCAGGTTTAATTAAACAATATTGTCATGATTTTGGAAAGAGCTGGAGACCTGAATCTCCCAGATGTAATATGATTTACATGTGTTGTAAAAGCTGAAACTTTTCAGAAGTGTCCAACAAGCTAAAATTAATTTGATGATTTAGTCACAAGCTAAAGTAGAAGCTGGGGAAGGCAGGTGGGAACAAGGGAGGGGATGAACTCAGCTCACCAATTCCTTGTCCATGAACGTGGAGGTTGTATCCTGCTGGGTTAGCTCATCTGAAGGAGTTAGAGCAGTAAAAGTGCACTTTTCTGGCACTTTCTGGTTCTGGCACTTTCCAGTCACCCCTCTTTTGTTGCATCCCAAAATGGATGCATTAGCTAAATTTGATATTCTTGCAGTCCTGAGAGTTACTTTGTTTGGCTGTTTTAAAGAGAGCAGAATTTGATCCTCTGTTGTGGCTCACAACCCTTCTGTGGGTAAATGCTAAAGAAAGTCAACTCTTTTCCAAAAGATTCATGTCTTTCCAACCCACATCCACTAATTGATTGCTCTCTATAAATTGTAGTGGTGTTTGAGATAGTTTTACTACCTGCTGAGGTTTCTGATTCACTGCTTTATTTGAAGTGGCACTTTCTATTTCAGGGTACTCTGATTCAAGCACTTCTGAGCTTATATTTAAAAGGTTATTTTGATCATCATTGCCTTCATGCAAGTCACAACGCTGAGAAGATGCTGCACAGGTTGGGTTTGTGCTGCTGCTTTCATCACCCGAACCATTTTCTAGCATTCCTACTTGACAAATGCCTCAGCAGTTCAGAGCATCCAAATGGCTTCTTGTTCTCTGCAGCTTCTGGAAGCAAATTATCTGGAGATGGAGAGAGGCTCTCAGCAGCTTCTGGTTTCTGCCTTTAGAATGGGGTGAAGGGCCTTGTGTAGAAATACAGACAAGTGTTCTGTGTGGGCAGTGCAGGATAATGGGCCAGCTGGGGCAGAAATGACATTGCTCTGGTGAAAATAGGCATTGGTTACGCAAGGTGAGAACAGACACTGAAAGAGATAAGAAAGACAGTGAGGAGGTTTCTATCTGATGGGGAGAAAAATGCATAGAATGAAGAGAAAAACAAATGGTGGGCAAAACATATTGTTGAGATCTTGTGGGGATTATGACTGGGCAAAATTACATTTGCCAAGAGCAGAGGAAAGGGTGTTGGAAGGACCATGTGGTGAGAAGCAGATATCTGTCACTCTCCTCTAGGAGCTCCTTGGTTCTGATTATTTTTTTAGTAACCTTCCAACCAAATGTTTCATGTGGCTGAAGTCCTCCTCTCTTCTGACAGAACTGAAGAGTTGTGGCCTAGATACAAAATGTGTTATTACTGAGGAGAAAAAGAGGAGGTGAATTGTTATTAGAATGGCATTAGGGTGGTGCTAAGGTTTCTCAGCAGTGGTGGTGTTTACTTGCACTGTGTGAATTGTGTGCTGCAGTTTTACTGTGTCCACAGAGTGAAAGGAAGACAGATGAGTTACAATTTTCTGCAAGGAAATTGAGTGGTAAGTTCTGTCCTAAACTCCCAGGAGGAATCACAGGGAGAAGTCATTTGATTTCTCAGATTCATAGCATTGTGGTATTGGAAAAGACCTCCAAAGTCAGCCAGTACATTCACTGCCCAGGGCAGGACCACCTTTATCAATATTATTCCTGTCAAACTTGCTCTTGAAGATGTCCAATGCTAAACACTCATTTCCTCCCCAGACATCCCATTCTCTTGCTTATAAAGCATCTAGAAATATTTTTTTTCCTGGTTTACGCTTTGTTGGCTATTAGTAAAATATTTCAGTTGCCTGTTTTGAAAGTCACTTTGTAGACTTGATGAGATGAATTCTTGTCAGGACTGCAAGGCACAGCTCTAACTCCTGTTGCAACACATTTACATCATGTGCTCTACTAATTTAGGGGCCAAGGTATAGCAGATGTGCCCATGGTGGAGTCCAACACCTGCATGTGGCATCATGCTGTTGTTTTACTGCAATCTGGGACCTCAGCAACAACACCTGTCCCCCAGCTCTCATACAAAGACCTGGAATTTTGATTTTTTTTTTTTTCGGAGGAAAACTGGAGGCTCTGCTCCTGCTTTTTTAATGCAGAAAATAGGGATTCAAATGTGATTTTACTTACTGCTGTTGGGTTCCCTGAACCCACTGCACTCCTTAAATAGTCATAGAGAAAAAAAACCTGTAAGAAAGCTCTGTAATTGAGTCACCTGAGCTGTGAGAATAGTTGTTTCAATATTTTGCAGTATGTACTTGTGGGGGTAGAGCTGATCCAGTCTTCATGCTTCTCTCTTTTTATTTTATAAAACATTACTGTGAGATTTCTTAAATATTTCTTTATTTTGTTATTCATGCAGAAACAAGACATTAAGTTCAATAGATTCAATAGATCCTCTTGCCCCAAAACAGCATCCTCAGCATAGAAAGAAATTGGAGAAATAATCCTTTTAGATTAGTGCAGTTATAGGAAAAAATTACTTGTGTGCTTCAGGAAAAAGGGAAAACAACCCAGGGGACAGATATTGATCTTAAGTTTTCATGTGAGATGTGAGCTCCTTGCATCAAGAGCTCTGATGAACTGCTTGTCTCCACAGCACCTCATGCAGAGCAGCACTGCTGTAAATGGATTCTCCTGACCATCATGTTAATAATGTCTAATAGGAACCATAAAGTTACTTTTGTATCTCTCCTTCGTGATCCAATGCAGACACATGAAAGGCAAAATACCAGCTCTAAATACATATTGCTCTAAATCCATAGACAGCCACTGCTTGTAACCACTGAAAAGTCCTTCTAAACCATGAAGAACTTAAGGGATGTTTCAAACACAACTGGTCCCCACATATTTACCTTGAAAATTTGACATCAGAGGGAAAGCTGGAATAGTAAGAACTCCAGGACTGCACTTTGGGTGAATTTTGAATAAAGAAATGGTACAAGGACCCAAGGGAACAGGTTAAGTATTGCCTATATGATGTCCATGGTTGGACATGCCTCGTTTAACCCAAAAATAAGCAGAAATATCAATGCTTCACTTTCTTTTGGCAAATTGTGTTGTTTGCTGGTGAAAGAAGTAAAGAATATTAGTCCTTGTGATCATTATCAATGTTATTACTAAAAATTTCACATGCATTTTAGGGAGCAGGAAAATAAATGTAAACCCCCCAAAAATCCCAAAGCCTATCTTTAGGAGCTGGATTGCTGTGAACAGGAGGATGGGGAGTTATCTGAATTGGGTTGAATGGAGCTGTGTGTCTTGTGCTGTCCTCAGGCAGAAGACTTCTGTCTGCTGCCTGTGGCTGGGACAGAATCCTTCTTTCAAATGGACACTGAGCACTACCAGGATATTTCAGAAGTGTATTGAGACAGTTCATCCTGGAAAATGTGATTTCACAGCCAGTAAAACATTAGACATGGTAATAAAAAGGCTTAATATGCGTTGTTTGTCTTCCTGGCAACAGTGATTGTTTTTTGGTTTTTTTTTGAAGCTGAGCAGAATGAAGCCTCTACAGGATTTTTGGAGTAATTTGGTTCGGATTTTCATCTGTAAAACAATGAGAAAAAAAAAAATCCCACAAACATAACTGCTTCTCTGTTTTTTTGACAACTACAAGCACAAGCCCCAAACACCCCAGTCCTGGAGCTTGTCTAAAATACACCCCCCAGGGTAACATCCTCTTCAGGCAAAAAGTGCTGCCTTGGTGCTGGCCTGTAAAACTATCAGGTAAAGACTGCAGCTTAATTGCTGGTTTAAGACAGCCTAAACCTGCCCTGCTCTCTGCCCCAGCTGCCTGCCCTGCCCCAGTAGCAGACCCAGAGGATGCAGCCAGATAAATGAGGCTCCTTGCAGAGTGGCTCCCGTGGATTGCACAGCCCAGGGCAGTGGGAGGGATGGAACCAGCCCTTTCCACAGTGATATCAAACTGCATAACCATGATTTCAGGCTTGCAGGCAATTAAGTCACTGCTGAAGCCCAGGATGTTAATATAAACTGTAGCTGGTGGTGATTTACATTAATCTGGGGGCTGTGATTGTGGCAGTTCAGGGGTAGCTCTAAGCTCAGTTCGGAGATCTCTGTGAGAGCCTAAACATCAGCTACCCTTAAATGGACTGTGAAATGTGAGTCAGAGCCTTCAGAGCCTTGATTTAATTCTTTATTATGGTGGAGAGGTTCAAAGTGAAGCATTACATTTTACCTTGGAGCTCTCAGCAGTGAAGGCAACAGGCTGGCTACAGCAAAGGCCAAGCAAGGGGCAGTGGCATGAGAATGTGTGCCTCAAGTTTAAAATTAATCAGTTTTTCTCACCTGCAGAGTGCCAGTTATCTTCCATGATGCTTCTTATGTTTTCCAGTGTCTTGTTATTTTCCCTGAAAATAAGAGTCCAAAGCTAAGGAGAGTTTTATGCACTGAAACTGGGGCAGGGGAAGTGACTGCAGGCACCAGGGGCTCTCAGGAGCTGCAAATCCCCTTTGTTTTAATGTGTAACATTTGGGATCCAATCAATGTCATCTGAAACAGGATGGGCCAAAAATAAAAGCAGCAGGTGAGGAATGAGGTGGCCAGAGAAGTAAAACTGGGCTCATAACTTGCTTCTTTAAAAGCATCCCTGAACAGGTGGACAGCCTTCATGCAGCTCTAGAAAATGAGGAGGGAGCAAATTTCTTCAGACTCAGTGGGAACCAAAAATATCAGAGAAAAAACCTCAAAGATCCCTGGATCAAGGGCATCAAAGACAGAAGGAATGTCTGAAGGAATGGGAGCAGCTGTGTGACTGCAATCCATCACCAAGGAGATGCTGTGAGCTGTGGCTCTTGGAAATGCCATCATCTGGGAGCAAACCAAAGTCTCACCTGTCCAGCAAATTTTAGGAAAAAAGCAAGAGGCTCTGGAATCAAAAATGATTTAATCTTTTAATTTTAAACATATTTTAACCTTTGTATTTAATAGCTGCCAGTAGACCTGCCACCCATTAATACAGCTTATGACTAATCTGTTTTTTAATCCATTTATTCTCCTGGCTTCTATGATATATCACAGAAATGAGTTACAAAATTGAAGTGTGGTAAGGTGTTTGGCAGGCTGCTTATTCTTGTGGCCTATTTGTCATACTGTGAGAAATAGTCAACAGCTCACTCTTCTAAGTGCAATAAGCCTTCCTAGCTCTTCTTTTGTCACCTCAGGGCTAAGAGAGCTTCTGTAGAGTAGGAATTGTGGGGCAGCTGGGACCTTTCACCTGTATTTTCTATTCCTTTGAGTTCTTTTCTGTCCTTCACTTCACTATCATTTCTTTTGCTGCTATGCACAGCCTTCAGAATACAATAAATCACATTTCATTTATGTTTCTAGTGGGCTTAAACACACTTTAGTACTTCTGACTCTCTTATAGAGTTTTGGTTTTGTTCTCTTGTTGTTCATCAGCATTTCCAGCCACAGAGGCTCACAAAATGAATTTGGGTTAATCATTTTTTAACATGCTCTGTGAAGCAGTTATAGCTGGCTCAGCACACAGTCCTGAAAAGTCCTGAAGCCAGACACAGTTTTACATAGACATAAAAAAATGTGAATGATTTCACTATTAACCTGTTTGTAAGTTATCAGTTTCAGATGACTTGCCAGTATATAACTTTGCTGCTTCACTTATCTTTCCCAGCTACTGCATATAGAGATTTCTCTTTGTGCCACCCTGCAGAAGATCTTTATCTGCACCTTTGCAGAAAATGTCTTTCTCTGGCATCTCCTTCTTCAAACCAAAGCAAACCAGTAGATTATTGATGCTCATGGGAAACAGGCCAACAACATACATTAGGGGGGTGTGGACCTATTGGAGTGAGCCCAGAGGAGGCCATGAAGATGCTCAGAGGGCTGGAGCACCTCTGAGCATCTTCATCTTATCCTGAGACAGGATGAGAGAGCTGGGTTTGTTCATCTTGGAGAAGAGAAGGCTCTGGGGAGACCTCGGGTTTCTGTGGTTGAGATGACCCCCGAGGTGTTAGAAAATCTTTTTTTTTCCCAGCCCCGCGACCGAAGAAGAAGTCGAGATTCCTCAGTTCTGCTTTTCAAGGTTGTTTATTTTCTATTATCTATGACATTCTTTCTCTGACCTGCTGAGATCTGTCTGGCAGGTCAGTTCGTGGCACACTGACCACCCTTAGGGTGGTGTTAGCTTTTAATACTAAGAATTATGTATACTTTATTTACAATAATTTTCCAATACCTATCACCTATGTTAGACAGTCTGTCTCTACTTTAAACCAAGAAGTGTCACCATCCCAGCAGAAGATGGAGGACAAGAAGAAGGAAAAGAAGTGCAGGACACGCCCAGATTCCCCCGTCTTGCCTCTTGAACCCCCATCCTAAAATCCCAAAATTCTACTTTTTCCCCCTGTGACAAATTCACTATCATTCTACTCAAACCCTTGTGGCTGGTAACTCTTCACACAAAACTGGTAATTGTTTCCATGGGCTAAAATCAAAGGCACAGGTGTTTTTGACTCTGTGCCAAGGTCTCTGAGCCCCCTGCCAGGGTCTTGAACGACCCAGGGCAGCCAGAGCAATGTACCTTATAGTACCTTGTAGTACCTAAAGGGTATACAAGAGAGCTGGAGAGGAACCTTTGACAAATACATGTAGAGATGGGACAAGGGGAAATGGCTTTAAACTGAAATTCCAGCACTATCCAGATGAAGGTATCAGCTATGCACGCAATAGACTGTCCCTCTTCTCTGAGTGATGGAAAAGTCCCTCATTAGGGATTGATAGAAGAGTTGAGAGATTGTTTAGAAAGTGTACAATGAAAGAGTAGGTGGCTGTATGCTGAGCAAGGCTCAGGGCCATTTGTTTATGACAGTTGTAAAAATTGAAATGTTACTTACTCTTCACAATAATGCCTCTGAACAAGCAGCACTGTAAATTCTAAGAAATTGCACATCTCCTAATCAGATATACTTCTCATGTTTGCACTTCTTATGTAGCTTATGATTCTTATATGGCTCACTTACACTCCCTCTAGCCATCAAACAAAATGCATTAACTTTGAGCTGAAAAGAGCTATTATTTCTTCTGTCCTAGCTTGGGAAGGGATAGAAGGCAAATCAGAACTATGTAGCTCCTTGCATTTGTGTCCTCATTGTATGCATAGATGGCTAATCTGTTCATTGTATGCACAGAGGCAGATCTCTGACAGTGCTGCTGTGTGAACCATCATGGTATCTGTCAGTACAACCTAGAGCTGCAGATCTGAATATATATTCCTTTAACTGACAGGTCTATCCTAAACAAGCCCTCTCTTAGCAGGGAAGTGGGGAAAATGAACCATAACATATTTATGAAGAAATCTTGGCTCAGTATCCATTGAAGTAAATAGAAGTTTGATGCCTTAAGTTATTTTTTTAGTTGTTAGTGTGTAACTATGGAAACCTGAGATCAGTTGTTCAATCAAACAGTGTTCTGTAGTCTTGCAGTCTTTTCAGTCCTAGTATCAAACAGGAGTTAAAAAATACCTCCCAACAGAAATTTGGTCCTTGTGAAAATGGTGATGATGACATTGCAGGCTTAGAACACCAGCTTAGAAAAGTGCTTTAAGTTATTACAGGGAAAAATAGTTGAGAGTGGCCCACTGGTGCATTATTTACAATGTGATAGCTCTGGTGTTCCTGTCCTTCCAAATGAGTGGCCATGGAAATGTTTGGACATGTGAATGCTTTACTGGGGAGCACGAAGTCACTCTGTGGCAGCTGCTTCATGACCATTTCCCAGGTACAGGCACTCCCCTAAAGGGATCTGACAGTAAATGAGGGACCTGGGGCTAACACACTTTTAAATTTCTGTTCATGGAGGCCTAAAAGCAAAAACACAGGTCAGTTGCTGAAAAGTAACAGTAAAGTGTTGATTTGTTAAACTAAGGAAATTACTCATATTTCTATATCAGTGTTTGTAAAACTATTTTCTAAAAATAGAGAGATGTGCTGTCTTTCTGAGAGCAACAGTACTCTGCAGCATATAGTTATGCATATCTCAATTTTATGAAATGGATTTTTTTTTTTCCTTAATGACCAAAAGATGCATAATTTTGTCCCTGCTGAACTTTCGGAAGAAGAATTTTTACTCTTTGCCTCAAAGTGTTGATGGGTCTGCTCTGTGGCTGGTTTTATGGCTAGCATGGCAAAGGTATTTGGTGATTGCTATTTTGATGCCCAACTGTAAAAGCTTCACAGGCTCCTCATCTGCATAGTCTCTTGAAAACCAGGCCAGTGAAAAATTTGGGGCAGTTTGCCAAAGCTGTTAGAAAATGGCAGTCTCTGTTTGTAGTGGGCATAATTTCACAAAGTTGATAATAAAAGAGTGGAAATGTCAGGGAACATTGTGACTAAATTAGACACTGAGCTGCCAGGTGTTTAAATGTCAATTTCTTGCCAGAATCAAGGGGATATCAGAGCAGAAGTTTTATATCCAGAGTGGAACTGTGGTGTGCATCTACCTCATGTCAGTCCTCTAGTTCCTGGGGAATTGGCATTGGTGGGGAAAAGGAGAAGGCAGCACTGTTGGCATAGCTCCTGCTGTCCAAACCCTGGTAGAAGGAGGTGTCTCAGGGGAAATGGTTGCAGTAAATTGGGTTTGTTCTGGGAATGGCAGGCAGTTAGTCATGTCTCCATTCACTAAATGTGTTCACTAGGATTTCCAAGAGAGAGGAGAAGGCTTTTAGTTCACTCTGTGCAAAATGCTCATCTCTGCCGCAGGATGAGGGAGGCACCAATTGGAGAAGCTGGTTCCTCTTTCTTCCCTCCATGTTACATCTGCACTCTCTTTCCTCAAAGCTCCTTTTCTACCACTGGGCCTTTTGCTGCTTTTCACCATGCCCAGCCTGGTAGCTCTTTGGTTTACTTTAAATGTGAAAACCTCTAAGTACTAAAAAGTCACAAGCTGGATGCTAGATATGACTGCTCTGCCTCTGTGTTGCTTTTTTTCTCCGTACCTTGAGGCTGAAATGTTCACATTAAGGCCATATTATCTGTTCTGTTTTGATGGGATAGGGATAGTACAAGGAGTAATGGATACAAATTAAAGGAGGGGAAATGTAGCTTAAATATCAGGAAGAAATTATTTCAAAATAATTAGCAACAACTGCAGTTTCAAGACTTAAATCACAAAGTCTTGATCCAAAGATCACATGGAAAAATCTACCTCTTCTCTCTTTTTCTCTCTTAGTTATACTGCAAAAGGAACAAGGAAAATGCAAGGCAGATATGCTCAAATGGGATGCCACTAAGAATGTGTTGAAACTTTTCCCCTTGGAGATATGAATTCAGAGCACGGAAAGGCTTGAGCCCCTCTGACCTGCTCAAAGGCCTCGGACACCCAGAAACATTTCTTTGGCTGCTTGTAATAGATGTATTTTGAAAATATTGCCCCATTTAGAGTTTCTGAGCATTGAGCTCAGAGGAAATGAAGACAAAACATCCCACAGGCTCAGTGCCTACCAGCAGACAAACTTCCAAGCAGATCCCATTGCCAGATGCTGCCTACTTTGCTTCTTTTATCTGCCATTACCTGCTATCATACTCTCAGTGATTAATGTAGGCCATCCCCATTCCTCAGGCAGAAGTTGTTGCAACTAGATTAATATTAAATACTTTTGGCTTATTAAAATAATAATTTTGCTTTTGCATAATTAAGATCTTTAAAGGATTATCTATATTTTTTTTACTCTCTATGTGGCAGCCCTAAGAGCTCAGTAGTTATTGATCACCACGAATCCTAATGGAACCACCAGAGTTTCTGATTCAGCTCTGATCTGTCTCTGCATTGCTAATGAAGGCACTTTAAGCAAATGAGATTAGCTTCAGCTTTATGTAGCTCATATAGAAGCTTTGAAAATATATGAAATAAAAGTCATCCTGATAATTTTGACATTACTAGAGATGAAAGTCTTATCATGACCTGAGGTAGCATCCTAATTTTTTTTTTGAACGCTGCAAGTGTAAACCTCCATCTGTCATCCCAGTCAGCACTCCAGGTTTGTTGTGTTCTGCAGCAAGGAGAGGTCAGCATGAGATAAGGACCATGATACCACCACAGGCTGTGGGGCAGTGGAAATAACAGCTAATGATGATCACAGAATCATAGAATACCAAGGGGTTGAAATGGACCTTAAATATCATTTAGTCCCAACTCCCCCGCTGTGGGCAGGGACACCTTCCACTAGACCAGGCTGCTCAGAACCTCCTCCAGCCTGGCTTGGATCACTGCCAGGGCTGGGGAATCCACCACCTTCCTGCTCCAATGTCTTCCCATCTTCACAGTAAAAAAATTCTTTCCAATATCCAGCTTAAATTTCCCCTCTTTCAATTTGTATCCATCACTGTTTGTCCCATCCCTGTCCTATCAAAACACCCATGTCAAGCTCAGCCCTAGAACAGTCTGCATTGTGTGTTCCATTTCTTCCTCTGGGAAATAAAGCACTGTTCACTTCAAAAGTGGATTTTTACTTGGAAAAGTAATACACTTTGTTCTGTTCTGAGTGGAAGGGAAGATTAGAAATAGTGGCTGGACTTCTATTAACAGAAAGGAAAGAGGGAAAGGGGGGGTTTTGCAACTTGTCTTTCTAAGTCACTTCAGGAGGCTCCCAGGAGTGCCAGGTACTCAAAAGGAGCCTTTAATTGCATTTCCTGTTTGGCTGTGGTGAGATCAAGCCCAACTGCTCTGCAGACAGGATCGGGGTGGCCCAACAAGCAAAGTTTGTCATTAGAAGGTACAACAAGACCTCTTGGGATTGACTTCTCTGAGTACTGAACCAAACTCCTCAGGCCCCAGATTGGAAATTGAAGTTGGATAAACATTTCTGACAATGAGGGCTGTGTGATGACCTCTAGTGTGGTGGCAGTTCAGAATCCTCTTGATACTGCCCATGATCTCAGAGCCTGTGCTAAGAGCTTGCAGAGTCCATGCACATTTTCTTCAACCATCACTGACTCAAATCTTGATATTTTTCACTACTACATCTCTAGGGTGATAAAAGGCCAAAAAATCCTTAATGATTATCAGGCCTTTGGATATTGTGGTAATAAAGCCATGTTAGTCACCAGAGAATCTGTCAGTAGTTGACTGAGGTGATGCAGCAGGAATCGGACAATTATTTATTTTTAGGTAAGAAGTTTTTGTCCGTTTTAGCAACATTTCACACTAGTTCTCTGAACCCTGAAACTCTAACAAGGACCATTTCAGAAATTAAAAATGTATGGCATGAGGCTATTTGATGCTACCATTAAGGCACTTCACTGCTGTATTCCTGGATCATAAGGGGAGGAGGAGGAGGGGTGCCCTTCAAATTAGCAGAAGCTGCACATTGCACTGCTCTTGGAGGGAGCCTGAGTGTGTTTTACTCAGGGAAAAGAGGCAGTGGTGGCCAGCAAGAATTGCCTTATGTAATGAAAATGGCAAACAGCCTTTGGGTGTGCAGTTAAGAGGGAGAGAAGCCTCTGGACATGACACGTCAAAGCACTTTGGAGATTTTGCCACTGGATCCCAGTCATTCAGAGAGCCCAGTGGCAGCAAAGATATCCCACCACATAAATTTAATTTTCTTTACATGTTTATCCATTCTTTGACTTTGTCTTTTCCTTCAAATCAGTTTGGCTGTGTCCTGGTACTGAGATAGCTTTTCCCTGACTTTTGTGTCGTACATGGAAAAGGCAAAGGATGGGCTGAGAATACAGTGCTGTGGTGCAGATGTGCTCAGCACTGCCTTTCAATTCCTGCTGGCTAAAGGGTTCAAAGCCAGCTGGCTGGAACAAGGCTTACTAACCTTGCCTTTAAACACCTAAATGCAAATGGCCTGACTTCTGAGAAATGATGGGGACCCAAAGAAATTTCCTGTCTTTCTCTGGTCACATTTGGGGAATTCTCATTAAAAAGCTACAGCACTAATCCCCACATCTTCCAGCTGGCCAACCCTGAGGGCTTGGCTAATTCCAAAGGACTGAGCTCTGTGACCTTTCTGTTGAGTACAATGTTTATCATGTGTGAGCTGGAACAGAGAGCAAGAGGGCATCAGAACAAAATTCATGCCCTGAATCTCAAACAGAACTGGAAAGACAGCACAGTTATAATAATTATTTTTTTGCTCTAACTCTCCTTGTGGCAAGGCATGGTTGATTATGAGTTTTTGGTGCTCCTTATTGCCATCATTTTACTGTACTTCTGCAAAAACTGCCACATTCATTCTTAGCATGGCTGTCTAAAGGAAGAGAGGTCAGAGAGCCAGTGTAAGACAAAGTAAAAAACTTTTATTTGTCTGCAGGTGCTGGAGCACCTTTTGCAGGAATGTGCAGCTCTGAGCCAATGCTTCACCTGATGCAGTGGACTGGCTTCTCTCAGGGTTTTGTAAATGTTCCTGAAGACTGCACTCATGAAAATAAAGCTTCTCAAGTACTTCTTGCTGTTAAAATCACATTCTGTTATCAGGGGCATTCCCAAATTAGAGTTTTGACTGAAATGTTCTGAATGGCCATCTAAATCTATTCTTCATTTCCAATAATAGATTTAGATGAAAGAAGATAAAGTTTCTTATGTTGAAGAGAGACAAGAAAAGTATCTCTGCTGTAGACTTCAGTAGGAAGATTCTGATTTCTAGAAGAGAAACAAAATATTTCACATATTAAGAACTGACTTAAATGCATGTTTAAGTGAGGGATAGCTCACTGTGATATGACCCAAAGATCATCTCTTCCTAGTTCAGAGTTGGCCTGTGATGCTTCATGCAAAGCTCCTTAAAGACTCGTAATGATATCACCTGGTGTGCACATTTGCACCCTGGGCTTGGGCTGGCTTAAGTCCACAAGAAACTCTTCTAATGCTTTAATTTCTCCCTGAAATTTGAAGCTGAAACAGCTTTAGTTCTTTCTGCAATGAGCAAGACACAGAAGCTGCATTTACCATGAAACTTGTGATTTGGTGCTTCTTGGTCCAGAGCATCCTAGAATGGTTTGGGTTGGAAGGGACCTTAAAGATCATCTTCCTTCCAACCCACTTCAATGGGCAGGAACACCTCCCACTAGATCAGGGTGCTCAGAGCCCCATCCAACCTGGCCTTGAACATTTCCAGGGATGGGGCATCCACATCTCTGGGCAACCTGTGCCAGTGCCTCACCACCCTCACAGGAAAAGATTTCCTCTAATACCTAATTTAAGCCTGGCCTCTTTCAGTTTAAAGCCATTGCCTCTTGTTCTAGCACCAGGTACCCTTGCAAAAAAGTGCCATGAAGGCCTGGAGGGTGGGAAGGCAGCAAGGGCTGTGCTGTGACTGCAGAGCTGTTAGCACTGCTGTGACAAGCAGGTCATACTTAGTTAAGCGACCTGTTCATTTCCACTCTGCCTGAACAAGAGGTCAAGAGCAGTTCAGTGTAATTAACAGAAGAGAGATACAGGGGATGCAAAACTATGAGGTGGTGTTTATTTAAACAGCTATAAACTTGGCGAAAAAAAAATTCCTACCAGAGAGGGAGCTATTAGAATCAGCTTTTGTCAGGAATATTTCTATAACGAAGAGTTGTGACTCCATAAAAGGGTGTAAAACTGTATGAATAAAACCTAAGGAACAGATTTCTAAAGCCCAGGAGCCACAAGGGGTAGGAGCATCAAGCTTTGTTCATAGCTCCCTTACCTGGAGCTCATGCACGTGAGGGAAGCTGCATTCCCACAGATGCCCCATTCATAATGATCCACTATTATCCAGTGGCTGAACTGGAAATTTAGGAGTCCCAGTGAGGAACTGCTGCTCCACAACTGCAGGGGTTGTGTTAGAAATGCTGGAGAGCTTTTACAGCTCAGGGAACACCTGAGCACACTGCCCTTCATCACTTTGTTCTGGCTGCAGCTGTACCCTGTGGTAATAATGTTAATAACTGTAATGCCATGGCTGATGATGGTCTTTGATGTGGGTTTGACTGACAGTGGTCTCTGACATGGGTTTCCCAGGATTCAAATGGTTTTTGTACAGTGAGGCTGTCCTGGGCTGTTCCTCCCCTCCTCTCCTGGGAGCAATCTGGCAGGAAGGGAATGAGAAGGGTCAGAGCCACAGAGCTCAGAGCAGCAGGGCTGGGCCAACACTGGAACCAAAATGGGCCAAAGTGGGGATGCACAGAGACTCAGGGATTGTGGGGGTATGGTCAGTGCTTCCACCTGGATCTGTCAAATAGGGCAGCAAGCATGCAAGATAGGACAGCACCTAAAATATCTTTCCTGCTTTAAAGCACCAGAAACTAAAAATAGTAATTTAAAAAATGCCGAATTGAAGTTATGATTGGAGTAATGTGATAAGTTTGTATGGCAATGTTTTGGTAGCAGGGGACTACAGAGGTGGCTTGTGAGAGAAGCTGCCAGAAGCTCCCCTTTTGTCTGATAGAGCCAATGTCAACTGTCTCAAGTAGTGAAGAACTGCAGCCTGTGGAAAAGACCCACACTGGAGAAGTTTAGGGATGACTGTCTACCATGAGAGGGATCCCATGCTGGAGCAGGTAAAGAGGTGAGAGTTTGCCCACAGGGAGGAAGGAGCAGAAGAGACAGAGTGTGATGAACAATCCCCCTTCCCTGTCCCCCTGTGCTGCTGTGGGGAGAAGGCAGAGAAAATTGGGAGTGAAGTAGAGGCCAGGAAGAAGGAGGTAATTATTTGTAAAAAGCTATTTGTATTAACTTATTACCAATCAGATGAGAGTAGGATAATAAGAAATAAAAATTAAAGCCACTCCTGTGGTTCTTTCACAACCAAAACCTTGCCATGCAAGCATAACTCAAGTAATCATATTTCAAATATAACACGGGTTTAAAAATGATCCACCATCATGTAAAGGTGGAATCAAATCCTATCTATGGATCAAAGGTTCTTTCTAGTTAAATAATTTGTTCTGCCTTTGCTCCTTTGAAAGTGCTTAGTACAAATTTTGTTTCTGTAAAGATAATAATTATAACCATTCCAATCAAAGGTCACCCAAATGTAGGAAGTAAAAGTTTTATCTGAAAAAGGACTTTTAAAGCTGTAGGTTTTGGCTCACTGTCAAGGAACATTTTCTATTTCACATCATTATAGGAGCTTTTGGATTTGCAAGGCAAGTACAGATTCTGAAATAAAACCCTTTCTCTCTAAATGCTTAGATTTCACACTCTGTTCTTTATCATTATTGCTCAGTGAGATAAATTTCTAGTTAAAGTTTACACAGCATTTTATAAACCTCATAAGATATTTTCTATGTCCCAAAGTTCCCTGATCTAAGGGAAAAAAGCAAATCATTCAGTTTGGGGAATAGAGGGACCTTGTCACCTGAAAACAGACCTGAAACCCACCTTGCTTAGAATCCTGCCTCTGACACAGAAACAGAGTCAGAGGGAAGCCACAGAACCTGGCAGGATGCAGGTGGATTTCCTTCCCCACTCTCGCTTCTAATCACAGGTAGCTGCCTTAAGTCCTGATGGGTGAGGTTCTAAAATCCCTGAAGCTCCCTCAGGATGTTGGAGGTAGATGAAGGGGTAGGCTTGAAGATCACAGGAGTCCTGTGTAGGGGAAGAGGAGTCCCCACCTGAGCAAGCTGGTGGGGAGGTGGATGAGGTGCAGACACCAAGATTTTCTACTGGTTACACACAGACACTGCAGCAAAGCCATGAATTTATCAGCTCAGGTAACACAGGGATTCTTTTGTAAACCTTGATCAGACCTTGTGTTGTCCACTGCATGGTATGTCCTCCATACAAGAATTCCAATAATTCCTGGAAGTTTTGAATTTCCAGGGCAACAATTTCCCCCCAGACATGAAACCAAATGGAAGCCTTGCACTTGGTGCTGCTCTCAGAAACACTTCAGCCTGAGCCTCAGCTGTGGAATATAATTGCTGACATGTTTGAAGTAATGAGAATCCTCATGTACTTTGGCAGATGAGAGTGACAGTGCTCAGCACAGCCAAAATTAAGTGCTTGCATGAGCTTACCCTTGTGACAGGGATTGCTTAAGCTTAAAACCCAAATTTCTCTCAGAGACAGATAATTACATATTTTTACTTTGTGAAAATACACAGGTTTACCATGGCGAGCCATAGTGTCCTGGGGTTTGCATGTTTTGTACCCTCTTAAAAAGAAAGAGAGTTTGATTTTGAAAACAACATTTCAGAATGTTCACATCAAATTCTCATTGCTTTGAGGTGCTGCATGAATGGTTGCCAGGTAGGAGTGCAAAGGCTTTAATACAGGTATGTAAAGAGTAAATGTCAAGTAAACTTTTTTTTTGGAGAAAAATGTTTTCTTGTATTTTCTTCTTCTGCTGGGTTTTATCCTGGAAAGCAATGACGAGAAAAGAAAGCTTTCCATATCTGAGTTCACATTTCCATTTGTAGCTGCATGATCAGAGGAAGATGGAGCAGAAAAGTTTTAAACCAGAACCATATGGAGAATAGAATTTCTATACTAATGGATGTGTTAATTCCTCAATATTTGCTGGAACATCAGAATGAAACAAGCTTGTGTTTTAAAATTTCAGAAGTCCTGCAAAAAGCTGATTCAAAAATTTTGGAAAGGATTTTTTTTGTCATGATTTCTGTGAAAATAAACCTACTCTTTGGAAGTGTCAATATTGCAAAATATTGATTAATGTGGAAGTACCTGATTTTCAAAGTCTCCACCAGAAAATATAAATTATTGTATTCCCTAGCAAGAACTCTCCTCTTCTGTTGATTCCTCTGCCAGCCTCCTTTCTTCACAGTGTAATTGAAGGAATAAAGTTAATTGAAAATGAGTGGTCAGCTCCACTTATTACGGATCAGACACCAAATCACTGCAGCCCCAGAGGGCCTGGGGGATGTGTCCTTCTCAGGTGGTTCTGGACTCCACAGACAGCTTCCATCCCAGTGCTGATAGGACATCCTGGGTGATAAGTGTTTTAAACTTGAGCTCTTCTTTACCTTTTATTTTGCCTCCAATGAGTCAGTGGGAGTTTTACAATGATGTAAATGTGAGAACCTCCTGCTTAACCAGAATTATATTACAGCAGCGCATTATTACTTTCATTCTAAAATATATCAAAGGGCATTTCCCCCACAATTAAGATATTGTTGTGTGATCCTCCAAACAGGCACTAGTTTCTATGACTGTGTTTATGAACAGAATAATTGATTTTTATGTCGTTCTCGACAGACTGTGCAGTTGCTCCTCTGTGGCATAAAGGACTTTATGTTGGTCATTATAAAGCACACTGGATTTCTGCTTTCTCTAGGAATCATAACTGTTGTAGGACATCTGAATCACTGTTGCAGAGGGTGTATCACTGGTGACAACTGGATGATTGATCCAAAACTAGTTCATTAAAAATTAATTTGATGTCTTTCGTAATGTTGTCTCCAGTGCTGCTTTCTCTGAAGTCCTGCTTCCTTTGAAGTTTTGTCACTGTCTTCTTCAATATCAAGATCAAAAACTTCCTCTGCATAAGTGTTACCATTCAGGGCAGCTCTGTGTGTGACCTGTTTCCTTGATCAAGATTTTCTGGTGACCTATGCAATCAATTTGTGTCTGTTGTGCTACCGAACATCCAGAGCTCAGCCGCACATCCTGGAAAACTTTCATGGGTTTTGGTATGGTTTTTAGTTTATTTTTTTCTTTCCATTTTCAGATTTTTGCATTTTTTATTCTTTTTTCACATCCTGAAACGGTTAGAGAAGTTGGAGTTGATAATCTGAATGCAGCTAGAATGGATTTTATGCTTTATTCTTATACTGTGCCATCATGACCTCCCAAGAAAATCCTCAAGTGTCTTGATTACAGTTGACAAAATATACATCACTTTTATTTCTCCTTGGACTCCAAAAGCAATAAGAATTAGCAGTCTGATTCTTTTCATAGCCTTTTCTCCTTGTCACAGAGATCAAGCTCACATTTATCAGACTCCCTCCAAGTCATCAGTGTTGCTCTGCTGTTTTGCAATTTCATCAATTTATGACAGAACACTTACATTAGTGTGATTGTTTCTTCAATTTTTCCTTTCTCTGAAATTATTCCTCTTTTGGATACTTCTTATTATTACTGCTATTATTCTGCAGGTCTCTGTTCAATCACCTTCTCTGATGAGGGGAGCTCATCACCAGTAGATATGAAAAATACAGGAGATAGAGCTGTAGGTGGTAGTAGGAACAAGGAGAATAAATGTGCAACTCTGCAAGTTATGCAAGTCTAGCAACTTACATTCTCTAATTTTTGTTGGTGCATTTTTGAAAATAAAATCACAGATTTAAGGACTTTGAGGATCTGAATGTTGGAAAATTTCATCCCAGGCATTTTGTCCAGGGTCTTGTGTAAAGAGCTTGTGAAGGAGCTGGAACCAAATATCTCGAGACCTGATTAGCTGCAGGATGATGAGCCTTTTGTTTATTCCCTCTCCTGTGGTCATTGCAGCATCACACACTCCCCTCAGTCACATTCAGCTAATGCAAAGGTTGTCATCTAATATGCTGAGGATATTGCTTTGTCTCTCATATTTCAAACATCCCAAACTACAAAGCTAAAGAAAAAAGATGTCCTCAGCTCCTCATTTATCATTTCTACTCTCACAGGAGCTGCTGCTCAGAATTTGTTTCCAAAGTGAGTTGAGGGAAAAATCCCTGCTAATTGCTAAACTTTTCTGGTTTATCTCTTATTAGTTGCAATTAAACACATGAATTGCTTAGATGTCTGTTATTCATGAATAATTGTAATGAAGTGTCTTTTTAAAACACTTCAAATTTATTGACATTTTCCCCCTTTCAGGAATATTATAATGAAAACATAGGAGGAACTTGCCAAAAATGCTTTCTGGGTGGGGTAATAAATTGATGTAGCAAACATCACCTCAAATGATATTGAAGGCAAAAAGCTCTGTGGAGATTTACCATAGGTAGGTGTGTTCTCCTCCTTGTGGGTGCTTTGTTTCCACAGCTTTCATATTTCACTGCCAGCACATTATACCCTGAATCATTTTGAGATAATAAACCCAACAGTCATACTCCAAATACTTCACAAATTACTCAATCCATTTTGCCATTTCCTTAGAAAATCAATTCCATGTCTCTATTTTAGCTCTGGTGAGCACAAAGACCACTGTTTGGAAAAGTGTTGCTGTGCCAGGATAATCTGTGGCCAAGTGGGATCAGCACCTGTCAAAACCAGAGTGTCTTTCCTGACTTAAGTTTTATTTATGAGCACACCTGGCAAGGAAATGCAAGTATTTCTTGGTCTTTGAGGCAAAAGATGTGATGAAAACAAAATTTGGTAACTAGTTTGCAGATCTATGGTTAAAACAGACACTGAGAAATGCACCTTCAAGGTGTGGGGTTTTTTTGTTATTATTTTTGTTGTTGTTGCTGTTTATAATTTTGTTTTGCTTGGGTTTTTTAATAGCAAGAAGTAATTTCCTCTGGGTTAGCACATGGTGACTCATGCCAGTTCCTGCAGCAATGGCACACAATAAATTACACAACTAGCACTTGACATTTCTTGTCATCTGAAGAACCAGGTTACAGATTGCAAGATTTGCCAAGATAGTCTTGGCACAATTCTTTACAAATATGCATAGTCATAATTTTTTATCTTCCACCTGGCACTGAAATGATTTGTCATAGTTTAAAGACAAATAGAGAAGCTAAAAGGAGTTTTTGAGAAATGCTTTTTGCATCCTTGGGGTCCTCTAAAATGTTAGGCAGGTGTAAAGCTGTACACAACATCTCAAGTATGAATTCATTCTCATTAGGCTTGGGCAGCTCCTGTGCTTTTACACTGAAAACCTTCTCTGTCCAAGTGCAGATTCTGCCAGGAATTTCAGCTGAAGGAAGTAATTTTCTTTCCAACCAAATAAACTCTCATCAGTTCCCTTTTTATTCAATCTCTACAAAGCAAGGAGTAAGACCCACAGACCAGAGTGAAAATTCCAGCAAATAGCAACCGGTGACCCTCCTCTCCTTACCCTGAGGTGCAGCCAGAACTCAACAC
Organism: Agelaius phoeniceus; assembly: GCF_051311805.1. Lineage (NCBI taxonomy): Eukaryota > Metazoa > Chordata > Aves > Passeriformes > Icteridae > Agelaius > Agelaius phoeniceus. Next base: position 7,445,607 of record NC_135265.1, read on the forward strand.
AGTAAACTATGACCCCCAGTTACATTCCAGCCACAACAGTAACAATATTTGCATTGTGGATTTAGGGCTGAAAAGGTGAACTATATGGGCAGAGGATCTAGAGTTTTCCATCAGGCTGTCTGCACTTGTGTCCAGGAGAGGACAGCAGCTCCCAGTGCTGCATAACAAGGCTGTGTTGAGCAGCATGCAACAAGATCATGGGCACAGGCAGAGATTTAACAGAGCAAAAAGCAGAGATGGGCAAGAAAAATAGAAATAGAAGATGAACCATCTTCAGGGGCACCCTCATGGCTCCATTGTCCTGGCCATCCCCTCTAAAACACACAGTGAAGGCTGTCAGGCTTGGCAGAACTCTTTCTCTAGCCCTTTCTTTGGTTTTGGAGAAAGAAAATGGAGCCTGTTTTTGTGGGGCATCTATTTACACTGTAATCAAAGCACTTTTATTTTGAAATGTTTGGTTTCATTTGGGTGGGCTGTAAAAGCCTCCTGTTTTTCATCTGCTTCTGAATGGAAATTGAGGCTTCAAAGTGACAAACTCAAGAGCTTCATTTTGGAAGCTGTTAGAATGAAATGTTCCATCATGTTAGAAAGTATTTATTTGTGAAACTTGAAAACAAAACTCCACTATTTCTAAAATCCTTCCATTTTTTTTTCAGCAGAAACAAAAAATCCCCAATCCGAAAGTAAACCCCAAATTAACAACAATCCTGTTCTGGAAATTAGATATCAATCTACTGGACGTTTCACTTGCATAAAGCTGCATGTTTCATTCCCACTGAAACTACTTTCTTCATTCAATTTGGTGGTTAAAAGGAAAAATAAAATATTCCTTTCCCTGTTTAAGAAGACAAGCAGAAGGGAACGACAGCAGTGTCACTTGCAGGCTGGGCCAGGGACTTAGGAAGTGCCAACACTACCAGTCTTTTTTCCATTTCTCATGGGGCTTTGCTAATGGGATTTTAGCCAGTGGGTTGAAGGTGCCAGAGATGTCTTTGAAATAAAAGCAGCCTGATTTTCAAAAATACCCAGTGCCTGTCTTTTACTGACTGCAGAGGAACTTCACTAAACTGGAAGAATGGAATGTTAGTGTAGGTGTTTAGCCAGCTGACACTCAGGTTACTTTGTTAATGAGACACAATTTCTGGTGCTAATACACAGTATTTCCCCTATAAACAGTGATGCAAGTGTGTTTTGGAAAAGTGGGTAGTCTCTCAGAAAATAATATGATATTTTCACATACATATGCAAAAAAAGAGTATTATTTACTGTGTCTGTACAGATCATGTTGGACTCAGTACTATCCAAGCAAATTCTTCTAGAAACTTGTCACAGAGGCAGTTGTGTTATAATGTTCTTTTTACAGCCAGATTTAACAGTTATCTCTTGTTTTCCTTAATTTGTATTAGTTAATTGCTTTTCAAATCAAAATGAATAGAGGCAGAGCTCCTGTGAGACTCTGGGAGTGTGCTGGGAGCATGTTGTGCTACATCTGCTCACTTCATTTTGAATTCCATCAGATTTTGGAGTGTAACAGACTGTTAATGGGTGCTGCCACACACACTTTGATGCAACCATATCTCTACATTCTGAATTTTCAGCCCTAAACTTGACCCCACTGGACCCAGGGGAAGAGTTTTAGTTCCTTTTGAGGGGCCTCTTTTAAACCTACACCAATGCATTTTGAGTTCTCTCAGACCACACTGTTTCACAGATGTCACTGCACAAGAATTTATTGTCAGCATCATAGGCTTGTCCCAAAGATGCCAAAGTCAATGATATATGAATCCATTTATTTGCAACTGCAGATCCCTGAGTGCTAGTGAAAGACCCAGTTTGCATCCCTGAATTCAAAGACAGTATCATAATAATAAACAGCATAATCATGTGTGTGATCACAGGGTGTAGGAACAGCCCAAAGACTTAATGAGACACAAGAGGCTTTAGAAGAGATCTCGGCGAAGGGAAAGGGTTAGAACAGTGAGTGTGGGATAAAACAGAGGGAGAAACAGGAAAAAAATGGGCACATAGGGCTGGAGTGAAGATACAAGTGACATGAGGTGAAGTTCAGTCTGTTCCACAGGAAAAGAGAGAAAGCAGATGGTTCACAGCTACTGCAACTGTTCCTGCAAGCCGGAATCACGTCGGCAAATTTGCCTCCAAGATCTGGGTGAGGAGTGATGACATGAGGAGGAGAGGAATGGATCACAGGAATTTTTAGTTCCCCAGGTAGGGAAAGGTCTACTGTGGCTTTAAGGCTGTTGGTCCTAGTAGGGCTGCAATGATACTGCACCCCTTTGCAGTGCCCTGAGAAATCTCTGCTCTCTGAAGATGTGCATGGATACAAGAGAACACAAGCTGAAAACTGAAACCCTAAATTGCATTTAAAAAGTGAATTATCTACTTTAGGGAAATGAAAACTATCCCTGGATCAATCCATTCTGGAGAATTGACCTAGATGTGTAGATCCCCAGGGTGAGATATTTGGTTTTAGCAGAGACATGTTCATTCACTCTGAGTCCTGCTAGAGATTTGCAAAGTATTAAACTTGCCTCTGATACTTATGCAGTGAACCAAATTCTTGCCTTCAGCAACATTAATTTCATATTGGAGTTAGCCAGTGGAGTTGCTCAGAACTCCAGCTAATGGAAATGAGAGGCACATCTAATCTAGAATCTCATGTGCAAACCACCCATATAAATTGAGACATTATTTAAAAATATTTCACAGTCAATACTGTGACTTCAAAGCTCAATGTGATCTGAAGTCTCCTGGCATGGATACATGACATTTATTAGTAGAGGTGCTGAAGGACTGGCATCCAGTTGATGTCATCAGACAAATTACTTCTCCATTACCTATTGATTACTGTTCTGCCCAGCAAAAAGTACATGCTTACTTCTCATACCAATGGGGAAGAGAAAAATTCAATAGCTGACCACTTTAGGTAATTATCCAGTTCTTGAAATGCTTTACTATGGGCAAATGGAAGCTGTGGCTTTTCCAGCACCCAGGAATCTGTTTTCTCAGCAGAATAATCCAAGAGAAGGCATTGCTTTTGGTTTCCTTGCATTTCTCTGATTCTTTTCCACTAGATGATAGGCTTAATTCATTTTCTTATTTTCCATAAGTGGGATACAGTTAGTAAAAGATGACTTTACTGTATTTGATTCCCAAGATAAGAGAGAATCATTAGAAGGGTTTATGAAAAAGTTTGGATCCAACAGGTTTCCACACAAAAGAAATCCCAGTTATTTAAATAGAAATGTGCATAAGAATGTGTCAGTTTTCACAAAATAGGATGAGAGAAAATCCAACTTTTTTTTCTCATTTTATTTTGATAGGAAAAAAATGCTTTCTTTTGACTCTATTGTCCAGACTCATTTTGTCTAGACTGCTCCATCCCATGCCAATATGTATTTTTACAGCATTGCAAAGGCATCACATAAATTCATATATTATTTCCTTATCTTTGCAAAACATTTTGGCACTGCTGAAATGAACTACTTCTGTAGTCTCAAAATCAAACAATAGATTCCTGTGTATAAAAAGACTTCTGGTTTAATTTTTCCCCCCCTCTTTTCATGAAACTACGTAATCCAACCACAGATTTTAAGATGTGTTCTGGTGACAGAATAGTAAGATCTATTTCCCAGTCACAGTTGAGATTATGGTTAGAAGATCCAGATTGGTTTGTGTTCTCAAAGTGCTGATTCTTTCACATGGAGAAAACAACCCCACAACTCTCCTTCCTGTGAAATAAACCTGGTGTTGCTGCATCTCTGCAGAGGTGTTGTGGAGGTGACTCTTTATAGACTTTCTAATAGCGTTTGAGATGGGATAGACACAGCACTGAGATTGGAGAGCTAAAGGGGAATTCATCAAGATGGGAATGTGATGGATAAGTTTTGAGTGAAGCCCATGGAAGAAAGGATGGAAAACAGCCAAGTGCCCTTAGAATGGTGATGAGGGAAAAGTTTCTCTCCTAGCACCAAGTAAAAAAGGGATTTGTCTCTTTCAGGTCTCCTCTCACTGCTAAAGAATCAAGAAAACTCTCCAGGCAATTGTGACTAAACTCAGACATTCCAATCCTGCTGTGAACCACAAGGAGGGTTATTTGGGATGAGCACTTGCACTGGGGTGGGAAAACTGAAATTCATGAGAAATGTTAGCACAGATAGCCTTTTGGTGGCAGATTTCATCTCAGGAGACCATTATTATTCACATTTTAGTCCTTCCAAATATCTCTTTGGTAAGGAGTAAGGATGTGGAGAGTCGTTGCTTTTGGAGCCAAGGAACAGCTCCCAAAGAGAAGACAGAAACTCCCCCGTATCTCAGCAGTGCTGCCACCACCCCAGGAGTGCTCTACAGCTCTGTGCAAGAGCAGGCAGCTATTAAGATCTCTAAAAATTGCATGGAAAAGACTTTGACAAACCCTGTTCTGATTTACATCCCTCACAACTTCAAAGTTTCAGCCAGCTTGCGCAGAGAGTAAATCAGAAGAGGGTTTGTCTCACTGGCTGTTTGATCTGTCTGTAGTTGTTTAGCAGCTCTCTAGATTGGCCAGGGAAGTTCAGGAGCCACTGTGACTTCTTGCAGAACATGAGGTAATTAATAAAAAGTCTTTCTTTAATCTACATTCTCAAGGGCAAAATGGTCACCTACTGGAAAAATGGTGAATGAGATGGATTTCATCAGTAAATAAAAAAAAAAAAAAGAAAAAAGAAGAGGTTATGTTTTTTAGATTTCTGGTAACTACATCTGGGAGAAGGTTGAAACCTTGCACTACGACATATCAAATAAATAAATAAATAAATAAATAAATAAAAATATTAAAAACCCAACTACTCAAATCTATTGTTAAAATTTACTCCACAGAGAGGATCTCAGTGTCTTTGTCCTAGAGCATTCCCCTTTCTCAGACAACAGTGAATCCATGTCCAGCTCCTGTTTTGGTGTTTCCCAAAGCAAAGAGAAGAAACACCTCGTCAGCCTGCAGGGAACATCTTGGTTATTTTGTAGTCTCTATGAAATCTTCACATGAATGTCTGAATGCTGTCATTATTTGTCAGGACTATGAATGGGAAAACAGGACGAACCATAAAAATCTGAATGAACCTTGAATAGGAGCCAATATGGAGAGCTGGAATTCATTACTAGTGGACAGCAGTGGTTTCTGTGGGGGGAGAAGGTGAAGGGGCAATTGCAGAGCTACAAAAGGTGTGTGTTTGACAGGGTTGTGCTTTCTCCATTTGTGAGTAGGATCAGGATGTTCTTGCCTCCAACCCTTTTGAATAGGGTGACTTTCCTCAGCTAAAAGGACTCAAGTCCTGGCCCTTTCTCATTGGCCCAGTGAGCCCTAAATGCCCCTACTGCATTCATGTACAATTGTCAGTAATAAGGAATAATAGATGTATTTATTATCTGTGCTTGGGAGTTACTCATACCTCCCAGTGCTGAGTGAGGCAGCACTCAGGCCATCTTTCAGAAGATAAATAAATGAACAGACATTAGCTTTTTATTACTTCTGTGATATATGTAAGTGCTTTGGGTAAGTGTCTGCTTCAGTTTTAACAGCTGAAAGTTAAGCAACCTTAAAAGAGAGTGCAGTTTTGTGTTCACTGAGGTAAAAAGGATAACTTTTCTGGCACGATGGAGGTTTTTGAATGTTATTACATGCCCTGTGAGCAAGTGAGGTTTTAAGATTACAGTTCCAGAACTGAAAGCTATTGAGTGATACATCAGGGACTTGAGAATGAAACATAAGCCATGGGTAGGTCTGTTATCAAGGATGAGGCCTGTATGGCATACAATCAGTGTCCAAAACTGGGAGGGACATAGCTCGGGTACTGAACAGTATTCCACACCGTGTCTGGGATATGAACTAGGGAAATTACCTGGAAGCAGGGACTGGTGTGGGTTCAGGAAGGGGGATCTGACATCAGTCATTTCATGGTGAGCAACTCTATAGTTGCATCACTTTTATTATCATCATTACTATTATTATTATTTACCATTGTTTTTGTACTTTACGTTGTTTTCAATTATTAAACTGTTCTTAATTCAACCCACAAGTTGTACTTTTGATTCTCCTCTGTATTCCATAGAGGGAAGGAGGGCGGAGAGGAGGGTTGAGTGAGTGACTTAATTTCTCTAATGGTGCTTAATTTCTCTAATTCCTGCTGGGTTTAAGCCATGGTGCTAGTCCATGACTTCCCAGTGCTGTTGGCTTTGTCAGTGTGATGACATCCACAGGCTGATGGTTCCCAGTTTTTGCTGTTCCTCTTTGGATAGGGTACATTGCACAGACATTCCTGCTCTTGTTAAACAGCACTTTCTGCAGATGGCTTCCTTGGATTAACATCATGCCTTTGTTCAGCTGTCAAAAATAATTCATGCAACAGTGCGAAACATATTTGAGGCAAATAATAGCACAATAAAGAATATCAACCATGTAGCAGAGCAATGCAGATGAAAAAAATAGAGAAGGAGATGAAAGAATTAATAACTACAACTGCTGGAAACAGATTCTCTTTTTAAAGGTAAACACGGAGTGATAAATATCAGCCTAAAAAGTAAAAGTGTGTGCAGCCTGGAAACAAGGTGCAGACAAGCAGAACACAGTCTCCCCTTAAAGCAGCAGAAAAATAATCAGAAAATTTCTGGCAAGAGAAACTAAGTCATCTCTAAATACTGCCAAAAAATAATGCATAATGCATTTGACTGCCTGCTTTGCTCTTTGCATACCCAAAGCTTTTGGTTTTTTTTGAGGGAGATCTGGCAAAGCCAAAGAGGTGAAGCCCTGAACAGGAATCCAACACATATTTTGCTTCTCTTACATCCTTCCCTGCCCTACATAGGCTTATGTGATTTCATCCCCTTGTAAATGATCCCATTATCATCACTGTAACACCTGAAAGATGATCTCAAATGAACTGATTTGCATAATGTTACATCTGAGCTTATTTATTTGGAGCAGCACTTCAAGCTTGGTTGACTCTTTTGGGGATATTTTCTAGTTTGTTTGCTTTATTTTTTTACATAAATATAAAATATATATAGTGTTCACTTTGCAAAAGAGCAAAGCTGAAGATTTGTGAAACTCCATGAAAAAGAATTTCACAAGATGAGGACCTGACTTAAGCACATTTATGCAAGTCCTTAAATCCCTCATTGTTTAAATCATCACTTAAGTTTGTGCACAATGCAAAGGATGTTTTTCCAGCCCATTGACCACAAGGTCTAGTAAATGTGTTTACCCAGGAATTTTTCCAGCTGGTACAAGAGTAATTTATTGTGCAAGGTATCTACTTAAAATAATATTCATTATTTTTCTGAATAAGAAGTTAATACAAGTCAGAAGGAGGAGTAAATGTGGGAACATCAGAATTCATACAAGGGGGGAATCTCCCAGCCCTTGTGCCCATCCATCAGGGAAAGAGGGCAGATAGCTCAGACCCTGTTTCATTACTTTCTGGAAATTAGTAGGCTCCCTGGCCTCTGCAGTCACATTGGTGGTGGTGGTGAGGGCAAGCATGAGAAAAGCCAATCCCAACAGGCTGGTGAAAAACAAACACTTTTTCCCATAAAAGTTTAAGTAGCACAAAAGATTCTCCAAAGGAGGTGGTCCATTTTGCTTACAGAGGATTTTTAAATCATTGTATGTTAAATGAGTGGAAGTGGTTTTGATCCAAGAAATCACTTAGAAAAACAAAACAAAGCAAAATCTCTTTTTTCTTTTTTGTCCATGTCCATGGACATCATGTTTATGCCATATTAACCCCTTGATTTGGGACTCCTCCTGGCTATCTCAGGGAACAGGAAAGATAAATTTTTCCTATATTTAAGCTGAAATTGGGCTGCTAGGAGGCAAGAAAAATGGTGAATTGTTAATTTTAGAGCTGTCATACAAGCCTAGTAACATCAGGCTTTTTAGCCCCTATTATTGTGAGTTTTCTGCATCAAGGTTCCAGAAGGGATTTTCTTTTAGGTATGTTTGTGTAAGAGTAGGAAACTGGATCAGTTTTCTCTGTAGCATGAGCTGTATTTCCTTTTCTATGGAGCACAGGAAAAAGTGTATAGCAGAGGAGAAAAGGCACTTCTCAAATCCTCTGCTAGGGGAGGTATCTAAAGCAGGGAGGCAGCAGCCACACTCCTCTGCACATTTCTGATGTGGGACATTACTTGTGTGGGTTTGGGTTTCCCCTCTATGTCCTTGGTCAGCATAAGAGGGGAGGAAGGTCTGCAGGGTGAGGACAGATGTCCTCTGAGCCAACCCAACAAAAAAAACAGAGTATGTAACATAGAAAAAGTGGTTTACCTCTTTTTGTCCCCCACATGTTGTCTTTTGTAAAATTGTTCCTGAATCCACAGATTTGGGTGGGGAAAGGGAAGTGTTGTCCAGTAGTTCATTTGTATCCTCCTGACTCACAGAGCTGTTCAGGAACAAGAAGTTCTGGCTCTTTTTAGAAGCAGGTGAAAATAATTTTCCACTAAACCATGCGTTTCCCATTTAAAATAAATACTTACATATATTTTGTCTCTGTCTAAGACAATATGCAGGCTTGGTATTAAAAAGCATTTCTGCATGTTGGTATTGAATAGGTTTTGCAAAGTACCTTCATGGCTATTTGTCTTTCATTTCAATGCATGTCAGGTGATCTAGAAAATTCTGATAACTGCCTCTCTTATCTTTCTATAAATATCTTAAAAATCTCTGACCTGCATGACCCAGATAAGACAGTAGCAATCTGTATGCTTTGTGGATGGTAAATGATCCACATGGATTGTCTGGCTCCTCTCCACACCAGAGCGTCTCCTTCCATTGTGGCCCTGAGAAGGACACGACTTTCTGAAGTTAATTCAAGTTATAAGCATGAGTAAGGAAGTGGAACTGCTCAAAGGGAGAGGACAGACTTGTCTGACAAGCAGGAAGAGCCTCCCAACATTGTAGAGGTAACTTTGGGAACAGTTCTTGATATCTTCTGGGTCACTTTTCTGAAAGGGAGAACACTGGGAGTGGCTACATTTATCCACATGTCCTGTTCTTCTCTCAGACACACTAAGATGTGTGTCTGAGACAAGAACAGGACATGTGGATAAATGTTAAAATTCAGGCCAGATTTATTTGCATGTGGATTTGCCAAGGTGTCAAACAGTTCCTAACACATTACTTGAGCATGCTCAGATAATCTAGAGGTTGTCACTGCAATGGGATTATATCCTGCTGCAGAGGGAAAGACTTTGCATGCTTCTTCCATGTCCAATTCCGTTCTGCTTTTTGAGACTATCTTAGAAAATAAAAGTTTGGGAGTTCTTGGACTTTGAGGAATTGTAGAATTTGAGAACTCAGATTACAAAATACTCCTTGAATTCTTTATGCCTGCTTTCCTTTGCTAGTAGATGTTTTTGTCAAGAGTGATAGAAAATATCCTTTGCTCTATCAAAAAATAGGAAATATCCTGGGGAGGACTGAAAGGGAAGTTACATGAAGAATACATTTTTGAGAGGCATCTCCAGTGAAGACGCTTTATTTAATGTTGTTTGAAAAAAAAAATCCATTTCTGTCAAATTCTTGTTCCTTTTTTCCAAAAAATCACACTTGGACACTGCCATCTCAGTCAGAAGGTTGCTGTCAGGGGTTATTAACATTTACATGCCCTTGAATGTTTCAGGGAGTGTTTCCTTGATATTCTGGTGGTTTTTTCTTTTTTGATGTCCTACCTTGTAAAATTGGTAAGAGCTTCCTAGAAGAGGGTAAGTGCTTTTCTTTCTTTTTAATTCCTGTCTTCTTTTGGCATCAGAAGCCATATTGTTGCAAGCTGAATGCCTCAGTACAGCACTGGAGATATTTTGCTTCTTCACACTCTTTTTATTCTTCTACACTGCCAGCTCATGAGTTGGTCTTTGATGATAGTTCCCTTCAGCACAACTTTTTACAGATCCTCTTGAGGCTAAAACTTTCCAAAGAATCTCACTGAACTTTCACTCAACATGCACCAAACTGTACACCAATATAAAAGTGTTCCTACCATTCTAGTTGGTTTGGAGAGAAAAGCTGAAGAAGAGAATGAGGAGAACAGAAAATGAAAAATGAAAAAAAAAAAAAAAAAAGGAAGAAAAAGACTGTTTATAACTCCTGAAAAGTCTTTCAGAGATCTGACTTTCTCTTCTTGGACATTCTTAAGTCCAAATAATGAGTCCTAATTGTGACTTTTACATATCAGTAAGGGAACAGTGAAGCAAAATAGAGGTAAATGAGGGAATTAAAGAGGCTGAGTAGAAAAATGTACAATAGGCATGGCTCAGGATGTCAGAAGTGTTCGATAAATCTTTATGAGATGGATAATAGGGAAATAGGATGGATTCAACAGGTACAGATGTGTTCCACAAGCCAGTTATAACCCCAGCTGTTAGAAACCTGGCCCTCCCCACCAGATTATCCCCACAGGGATCTGTTTGCCCTAATAACCCTCAGTAGATTCTCTGCTGGGATACAGTGCCTGGAGCAGATATTGGGTAACACTTCTGCTTTGGGCCCAGAGTAATTCAAGCAGGTTTGTATCATTCTCCTGGAGCAGAAGGAAATGGGTCCAAGAGAATGTAGGGCATTAGGAACCCCTCTCAGCAAATTAATTCCTACTTGGAATTCTGTATACAGCCCTACAAAGTAGAGATTTTTATGGGTTTGAAGGGTGGGTACAAATGCCATCAGAGGAGCGTCTTCCAGTTTCACAGAGGGGAAAATCAGTTCTGCATGCAACTTCATGGATGAGTCTGCACTGGCTGTGGTAGAGTGGGAGGGTGCAGCAGGGCTTTTGTTTTGGTTCCATAATAAAATATCTACAATGAACTTTTATGTAATCATCTCTGTTTCCATCAGAAATGTTCAACATACCTGACTTCAAAAGACAAGATTCTTTACCAGGTAGACTAGGTCAGTTATATCTTGCCAGTAAATATGGCATCTAATATCAAATCTATTTTTACTCAAGTTAAAACGATTATTTTAATGTATTATCAGTTGTTAATTTTCACCTGAATGTGTCACATTAAAATAAAACATTTAGCAACCAAACAAAGATGTGAAGAAACACAATTTCACCTGCAAAAATCAGAACAACAGAACAGGGCCAGGAACTTGCTGATGGGCTCACAGGCAATGACACAGCAAAGGGCCACATCCTGTCCTTGGTGCCACATCCCTGTCCTTGGTGCCAACAGTGTAACTGCAACCTGAGCACTGTCTCTGAGCATTTCCATTATGTTCTGGTTATGAAGTAGGACAGTGAATATGATAATCTGGAAAGAATTACCATGTGCCCGAATACAGGAAACCAGTTTATGGAACTGAATGAATTGATGACAAATGTGCATGGCAAAGGTAAATGTGGTTTCTCAGATGGCTTAAAAAAAGGCTGCCATGGAGAGGGAGTATCCCTTCCCTTTCTGCTGCCCTTACCTGCATGCTTCTTTGTCACCATGACATTTTTCTGAAAAATCCCTTTGCCAGGATTTCTTCTCCTAAAAAGCTTCAGCTTGTCCCTGTTTTGTTGCTTTGGAATGTGATTTTGAGAATTGTTTAACCAGCATGTGACTCGTTTTAACTTAATGACCAATCCCAGTCCAGCTGTGTCGGGACTCTGGTCAGTCACGGGTTTTTACTATTCATTCTTTTCTAGCCTTCTGTCTGTATGCTTTCTATGTAATTTAGTAATATAATATAATATAATATAATATAATATAATATAATATAATATAATATAATATAATATAATATAATATAATATAATATAATATAATATAATAACAAATCAGCCTTCTGAGAACTTGGAGTCAAATTCTCATCTCTCACCTCATCCTGGGGACCTCACAACACCACAGTTCTTCTCCTCCTCTTCACAGTTCAATAATCTCACTGAGTGAGTGAAATTTTCAACCAGCTCAGAGGAGATGGCTTATGACACTTAATTTGACATTACCAACACAGCAGAACCAAGGCACATCTTCCAGGTCCACAACATGCCTTCATTACATCATGGTGAAGGACCAGGAGAAGAGGCAGATACTCACTGGTCTCTTCTGCCTCACAGACACTGTGTGCCAGAAGGGGTTACAACACGCTGTGGTAGATCCCTGTGGTGTTTGTGAGGGTCCCCAGGATGAGGTGAGAGATGAGAATTTGACTCCAAGTTCTCAGAAGGCTGATATGATATGATATGATATGATATAATGGTATACTAAAACTATACTAAAGAAAGAGAAAGGATACATCAGAAGGTTTAATTTTATTATTCATGAGAATGAATAATTAAAAAAAATAATTTTATTATTCATGAGAATGAATAATAAAAACTCTGACGCAGAGAGTCCGACACAGCTGGCCATGATTGGCCATTGAGAAAAAACAATTCACATGGAACCAATCAAACATTCACCTGTTGGTAAACAATGTCCAAGCCACATTCCAAAGCAGCAAACACAGGAGCAGTAATCAGATAATTCTTGTTTTCATTTCTCTCTGAGGCTTCTCAGCTTCCCAGGAGAAAATCCTGGGCAAAGAGAATTTTTCAGAAAATATCATGTTGACAGATCCCCATCTGGACATCAGGGCTGCAGAACCCTGGTGGGATGGGTGGTCAGGGCCTTTACCTCTCAGCAGATGGAGAGGAAAAGAATGCCTGGGTCTGTAAAATGTGATACACAAACTCTGTGGCAGAGCTGGAGATAATTCTCTTCAATACCAGTCAATAGGATAAATGACAGGGTCTCAAGATGTCTTTAGCTATTACCACTGAACTGAACTCTGTCTGAAGGGTTGATATGGCTGTGATGACTTCTGTGCCAGTGAGGCAGCTTGGCCAGAGATCAAGCTAGCCAACATAAAATCACTGTTGGTAAGTGATGGTTTCCAGAAGCCAATGCCTTTTAACATTCCTACCACAAGAGTGATACTAGGATGTGCTTTCTATTTTCTAATTGGGTGAAGCCCATCCTTATTTTACATCATTTTGAAGCTTTATATAGTTTGTCTTCTTTTTTAGGTCACAGGGCCCACAAATCAATATGTATTGAGTTGAAGAACCACAGTGAGATAGTTAATTCTCATCCACCATGCTTTGAGCACCACCTGCATCGACCAGAGAAGGCAGAACTGCCTCCTTACACTGAAAAGCAAGGAAAAAATCCACTAATGACATTGCCAAGTACTAACCCTAAGGTTTTTAAGTTGGAATTTTTGCTGAATTAAACCAGCAGTTCTTCCACACTGAATAATGACTTTGCCAAGCAAGCTCATAGGTATGCATTTGAAGGTTCTATCTGCACTGTATGTTTTATACTCTATGGCCAATTTCAAACACATTAAAGGTAAAAATGCCAGAATATGACTTAAACTGACACCCAGGTTCTTTCTCTCATGTATAAACCACATTTTTTTTGCATTTCAGTAAGAAGCCTCCATATAAAACCTGGTACCACTGGTGAAATTAAATTTACTGCAGGGTATTTGGCAAATAGACAACACCATTATCCCATCTTTGCAGCTTATTTTTACACATGGACTTTAGCAGCTGGTGGCAAGTGGTTATCCTACCTGTAACAGTGTGAAAGGGTTTTGCTTTGTAGGTATGAAGCACTAGCTGTCAATGCCATTTTTTTTCCACAAAGCTCAGAATACTTAGAATATTTCTTCAGACCCTCTCTGTGATCACGCACAGCTCCTCTCTACCTCTGATTGAGTGTAAACACATTAATGGCTTTATGATTAATGAGAAAAGCCTGGAAGTGTCATTATTCACAACTTAGAGCTCAGAAGATAAACAGTAATAATCCCGAAGCAATTGGCTTAAAATGAGTAGAGTTATATGTAAATAATTATAAGTTAAAAAAAAAACCAAACCACAAACAAAAGCAAATTTCATACTGGCAGTTATGAATTGCCTGGAAAGGCAATTTTATGGTTCACTAAGAGAGTAGGGGAATGTGTTTTTCTCAGGCCCACCATGGCAGGATCCTGAACCCAGGTGATGATTTCTTAACATTGCTACAACACACATGGATAATAAATTATTCTAAGAGCAGTGTTCAGAGCCTCAGCATTGTTTAGTAATGCTGAATAGCAGATGATACCTCAGGGAGCTTTCAGCCTCTTGGGGATTAAATGGAATATTGCCCAAAGCCCTGTGAAATTATTTATTTGAGGATACCTACCAGGCAATGAGAGAGTAGAAATAAATCATGTCCAGCCCTGGTGTGACATCCCAGGCAGAGCAGTGCCTGGTGTGACTTGTTTAGCAGTGAAGACACCCAAACCATGGCATGGTCAATCCTGACCTGGGACAGGTCCAGGGTTTGCTTTTCCTGCTTTTGGAACCTGCTCCCATGACCAGCACTGATGGAGACACCTGATAAAAAAGTGTGTGGGCTTTTGTTTCAGCTATCTTAAAGCTCCATTCCTTCATTAATTCTTTACAATCCTTTTGATCCAAACTTTCATGTTTGGATCAAAATGCGTGTTCAGTTTTGCATTAAGTAATTCTGCTCTTTCAGAAAACAGAGATGAGGAATTAGCTCAGCCATCTTCTGTGAGAGATCTCAATATTTTAAAGTAACGTCCTTTTCAATCTGATTTTTTACTGTCTTTTTTTTTTTGCTTGTTTTGTTTTGTTTTTCTTTTGAAAGTTTACAACCAGACAAAGGCCATTTGCAAAAGGAAATGAACATTTGCCATTTTTCCAGATTTGATAAGTACATGTAGTGGGGTATTTCCCACCTCTCTTTTAGGTTTATAAACACAAAAACAGTGAAAATCATGTTCATGTGACATAAGAAATCATAATATTCCTGGGAAACAGCATTTTTGATGGAATCAAACCAAAACTATTTCTAATTCTTTTTTTCCTCATAAGAGTGCTTGGTCAGGGAAGAATGTAATCTTGGTGCTAATTTTTCCAATATACCCATATGCCATTGTGTTTCTGGCTTTCTCTATTATTATAGTAATTCCAAATAAATTTTCTGTGTCTCACATATGACTATAGAACAGTTTTCTGGAAAAAAAATCTTTTCTCCCTCCTATCAAACTCTCTGAAGAAGAAGATGCTACACTCACATCTATTCAACCACCTCCCTAAACAGAGAAGCAGCAAATAAAGTCTGTCTAACTCTCTAAATAAATGCCTGTAGGCAGGAAATTATAAACAACCTGTTGATATTGGTAGTTAGGTTACAGTGACAGCATTAGCACCATGAGGCTATTGCAGTGTACTCTACTATTTTAGTTACTGTTTGTGCAGTAAAGGGTGTGCAAAGACCTCTAATGTTCTTAATGCACTACTTTATGTGGACTGTCAGTATCTACAAAGACATCTTTTCAAACAGAAGTTTCTGAGTTGATCAAAGCTGTTCTGGATGGTTGCTCCCTTCCTTTGGATCTGGTACCTCACTTAATACCCAGGTGTTACGGGTTTATTTTTCTTGTTTGCCAATTTGCAAGGTTTGTTTTCTTTTTCTTCTGTTTTTTTCTGTTTTTCTTTTTTTTTTTTAAGCTACAGTTAAATAAAATTTAAAAGAGCCAATGAAATCAAATATTTAATGTTTCATACATATGTCTTTTCCTGAATGTATTTTCCTCCCTCTCATAATCTTTGTATAATTTTGTAATTAAATCCACAAAGTCTGAAGGTCTGTCTAGCATTTCTCCTACTTTCAACAGAAAGGTGTTCTCTTTAATGCATCTGTTTCTTGTTTTGGTTGCAGAGAAGTTTGTGCATTTTCCTTAAAAAGTGTTGAAGACCCTTGCAGTGATTTTTATCGCTCTGCATCTCCAATTTTTTGTTGGGAATGAAGTCTTTGCTAATGGCTCTCTTTTATTATGCACTGTTCTCTTTGGTGTCAAATATGACTACACTCTTTAGGGACACTTAAAAAGGGATGGCCCACTCATTGTCCTAGTTCATAAAGAGCAACTGAAGTGGAAGAAAAATTATCAGTAAAGAATTTTCCTGGAGATCTTCCAGGGAAATATTCAAGACTGAGCAAATGAGAAAGGCAATCTCCATCAGTTACACCTGATTGTTCAGAGAATTAAGCTTGTTACAGAAATCATAACAAATGCATTTTCTGTCATTGGGAGGTTTGCTGGCAAGGCTGGAGCTGGAGGAAGAACTTTGGGCTGTGCCAAAATTATTCTACTTAGTGATGTTACAGTTCATACCTGCTGCAGCTTCTTTTGAGCTGCCATTCCTGTTTCCTTTCTGCTGGCACCCACAGAAACAGGGAATGCTGTTTCCAAGGTCCAGGCTGATCCAAGCCCAGCCAGCAGTTCAGGTTATATCACTGATTAACTAAATAATGCAAACCAAGACCTGTCTAAAGGGGACAAAAGCCATTTAGAGACAGCCTTGTCACATCATGGAGAAGAGAGGGGCAGGTTGGGCAAGGGGCTATAAGGAGAGGCAGAAAAGCAGATTTGTACCTGAATAGCACACAATGATTGCAACCTCTAGTGCTGCTGTAATACAGCTGAACCACAAAAGGATCTGAGCATAGCTAATCTTAACCTTCATGGCTGTTATATTGGTTTGATAAACAGCCATAGCCAAAGAGAGAGAGCAGCTTTTTATTCCTGTGTCCTGAGTCTGGATAGATTCTGCTGCATTTTGCATCCAAATCAGTTCAACTACTGCAGCTGCATTCTGGGATCAGCTGGCAGAGCTATGGTGCACCACAAGGTCCCCCTGCCCCAGGACTGGGGAGAGGCAGGGACAGGTTCACACTGTGGCCTGAGAGAACCAGAGTTTCCTCTGATAAAGCCCTAACTCTGGATGTTAGGGATGGCAGAGGAAGCCAAAAGAAGGGAGGTTGACACTTGCTAGAACTTCTGATCTCACTACCTCTTCTACAGGGAAATCATCCAAACTCCAAATGGATGAAATCAGAACCAAGAGCACCAGAGATGGATTTTTTTTTTCTCTTTCTTGCTCCCTTTTTTTTTTTTTTTTAATTTTTTTTGGTGTTTTCCACCAGTCTCTGCAATACTGTTTATGTCTGCCTGCTATGTGGGTCACAGACAGACTTGTCTGCTCCTAAAAAGTTATCATGTTCTTTTATCTGCCATTGGGACCAGTCAGGCTGCTGCAGATCTACCTGCCCCAGATCATTCCTTGCTGTGGCTCACAACTGTGAATTCTTCCAGCTCATAAGATGTGCCAGAAATCCCCTTTTCCTACAAAGCAGCATTGTTATAAAAGTATAAAATAACTAGAGGGTAGGCAGTGGAAGCTGCACGTGGATGGGCAGAAGGAGGCTGGATCTCATTTTTCTGCCTCAGTAATTGCTCTGTTTCCTCTAAGGGCAGCTCTGCTAAGGCTGGAGCAGGGCTGGGCTCACCACTCCTGGGCAGCACCAGCCCAGGTCTGCTCCTCTGCTTTGCTCCCACTGTGAATATTGATTAGGGTTTTTTTCCTAATCATCTGCTAGAAAGGGAGAGAAAGTGTGGGAGCTGCATTTTTTAGGGGATGGACACAGGAAAGTGGTGCTTCCAAAGGGTGTGCAGACTACTGTAAGGACCAAGACTAGTAGAAATGCCTGCAATTCTGCTTATTCAATTATTAAATCAGTGCTTTCCACTTTTTAACATACTTTTATGTGCTTGGAGGAGAAAGGTACTTAATTTGCACATTAGCTAGAACAAAAGCTTTTGTTCTGAGCTGATGAAATCCCACATCTTTCTCCAGGCAAGCACCCAGAATTTATCTACTGAAAAAACATCAGCACTGGTGGTGACTGTGCACAAGAGGATGAGGATAGAGAGGATTTTGCTGCCTGTGTTCTTCTGCAAAAGCTCATTCCTGTCTTCAGTTTGCTTTCCTCCAAGCAGTGGAGAGCAGTGGTTGAAGACTTGGATGCCAGATTGACCTCCAGCTGCTCCAGGCCAGAACCCAGAGGAGTTTGCTGAGGAAGAGAGGAAATGATGTTACAGCCTTTCAAAAGTCATTTGTGCCTCTAGGGATGATCCAAATGTCTGAGAGGTCATTCTGGTGTGTCACTAACAAACAGGCATCCAGTCAGTCATGTTGCATTTGGGGTGCTTTGCCTGGACAGGGAGAAAGAGCTGAGGGAAAATGAGGAGTGAGCAGAACCCATCCCTGTGTGCCAGCTCAGCCATTCCTTGGGTCTGTCCTGTCTGCTGCAGGACAGAGCTGCAAATATTTACACTTGGCATGATCTGTTACATAAGCAGCTGAAACCCTCATCACCAGTAACTATTAGAAGCTGACATCTACAGGAACCATGGATTTGGCACTGGTAGTCAAGGTGAGAGAAGAAAAGTCTTGGCTGATCCCTTCTGTGTCCAAAAATCTCCAAGCCAATGTGGGTTTAAGAGCATTTTCAGTGGCAACAGCCCATTTTACAAAATTCTCCTTGCTCCTCTTTTTACTCCAGCCATCTTTTGAACTAAGCTTGTCAACAGCCTCTGGAGCTGTTCAGAACCTTTTCTGTTGGATATCAAACTTCTTTTTATAGTGCTGCTCACTTCTTTCTTCCAGTTTGCACAGAGGCAGTAGACACATCTAAACCCGCAGGATATTTTTGGAAAATTAAAAAGGAAAATATTGTGTTTATCTCAAGAAAACAAAGAAGGCAGCCCACTTTTTGAACAGGGCCAAGGTGGCTGTTTAAAATATTGATGCTGTTACAAAAGGCCTGGTGACAGAATGGTATTTCATCTTTGTTGGTGTTTGTCTTTCCCTTTGTTCTCTCATGAGACAAGCCTGTTTATTTCTGCTGGGGGCAGCTTGCATGGTGCAGATGAGACAGTGAGAATGAGCAATGAACTCTCTGGACAGGAGAGGAGCTGTCACAGCCCTCCTCAGCCCAGGACTGCTGAATTTAATTCAGAAGAGAGCACAGGGATCACGACTGCTCAGGGTGGGAGGGAAGAGCTGGCTCTTGAGGCCTGCTGGCTTAATAAATCAGCTGGATTTATTCTCACATAGCTTTAGACATCTCTGGTACCATTCTGGGCTTCCTTTGCACTCAGTGAGAGGAATGGGCACCTACAGCAGTGTTACAGATGTTGTTTCCAGAGGAGCTGCACCCCCAAGACTCTGCTCACTCTCCTGCTGAATATCCACTCACTCTGATGGGATCCTTGTGGGATCAGTGTGGGTTAGAATATTTAAGTGCAGGGAGCTACATTTAGCCATCTGAATGCATCTTTAGTGGGGAAAAAAGCTTTTTGCTGCTCTCTCCTAGAAGCTTTTTGTACTTTAAATGTATGTATTCCTACTTTTTATCTGCAACCACTCCCTGGTGGGAGGATGCATGTGTAGCAAATTTAAACCTACTGAAAATAAGCTTGTTTTTCTTATTTACCTTTCTCTGACTCTGTAGGAATAGTCCTCTCACTTGCCAGGCTCCATGGGTGACAGAGTAGAAACCACCAAGTTTTAGAAAGTGTTTTGTGAATAAAACTGTGAGAATAATCTGAGTGAAACTGCTGGTGGCTTATGGCTTATAAACCAATGAGGCACCTCCAGAGAAAGAAATAGCAAATAATGGAGGAATAATGAATAAAATTCTGCTCTCCTTACCCTGATAGAAATGTGGAAAGTATTTACCTGGCAACTCCCATGGTGAGTTTTGTCAAAGCAGTTGCTGCTGGCCTAATTCTGCTGAGTAAGCCAGGTTTTAACCTTTGTGACAGCAGAGTTGAGGCAGCCTCAGTGTGTACTGCTGTTCCCCAGCACCCACATGAGGGTCTCTGGCACCAGAAGGGTTGCAGGAGTCCCAGTCCTCATGAGCAGTTTTGCTGCCCTTAGACACAGTTCCACTCTGTATTTGGGAATTTTGTTGTCTCCAGGTGCAGCCTCTCATAGTGGAAAAAAGACAGCACAGGTGGTTTTCCCCAAATTTGATACCTGAAATATAAAAAAATACCGCCTTGACTGAAAAGTTCACATTTTTTCTGGGATACTCTGAAATGCCTCCATGGCCTGCTGGAGGTGAGGAGCAGCTGCCCACCTGTTTTGCAAAGAGACAGAAGCATTCTGGTTTTGCCCTGTTGAAATAATGACTCACATAAAGGGAAGGTTTTGAAAAATCAAGCAGGAGGAGTGAGAGTGCATGTGACTGTGTGTGCATGATGCATAAAAGTCTGAGTGAGGATTAATATTATATTAGAAATTTAACAACTCTGAATCACTGCAGTTTTCATTTAATGTTTTACCAAATGCCTGTAACCTTACAAGTCTAATACATGACAGATACACTTAATTACCTCGCTGTAAGGAAAATAATGATCAGGACTGTTAAGCAGGAGAAATGAAACATGACTAAGCTGGCATTTGTTACAGTGCCTAGTTTTAGACTTTTCCAAGCCATTTGATGGCAAGGCAAGTCTGTAAGCAGTGGGTGGTTACTAATGACTTTCCATGGTCAAAGTAACACTTTCTGTGCCACTCCCCACACTGGGCTTGGGGTGGGCTGGGTCCTCCCCAGGATGCTCTGACAGAAGAAAGAGAGGACTGGGATGAATAGAGAGAAGTAGAGTCTGAGAGTTTCAATCTGTTTTCACTAATGACACCATTGGGACTGGGGGAATCATCTCCTCCAAACAAATTTCAATTATTTTAAATTTTAAAATTTTTTATTATAGCAAAATGCAATAGCCAGTGCCTGGTTCAACATTCAATTTTCATAAATAAACACAACATGTAGTTTCAGAGAAGCAGACTTAGGTGTGGGCCTATTATGGAGTGCACCACCAGAAGGGAGAGATGATTTTTGACATAAATTGAGTTAATTTTTATTTGTGGAGAGTTAGTGTAATTAAAAAAAATCAAAACAAACAAACAAACAAACCAAACTTTATATTAATGGTAAATCCAGCTATAGTCTTCAAAATATACCTTGTGAACATGCTTGGGCATTAGTACACAGAGCCTCTGGAGCACCTTTTAATGTAGTATTTGTATTTCTCCTTCTTCTTCTTCTTTCCTCAGTTTTTGTCTCATTACAAAGTAAAAAACTGTTGAGCTGAAAAATGATCATGTTTAAATTTCTTTTATGTTAAACATGTCAGTGAATCAGCAAAGTGCTTTTTGTATTTCTCCATTGCTCATTGCATTTCTTAAAGCCTTTTCTCATGATCTACTTCTACCCAAATGCCTGGGAAAAGAAAAAATTCTTCTGAATGAATTGATTTATGAACAAAGCTATTGGGTTTTAACACACTTTTTGGTTTTTTTTTTGTCTTTCTCTCCTGGAAGAAAGATGTTTAGTCTATGAATATTATTGGTTCTAAAAATTCTTTCTCATATTTCTCCTACAATCACAGAGATTAGAGAGAGACAGAGACGCCTTTCACATCCTTTAGTGCTTATTGCAGTAATCAATTAAGGAGACTATGGTGAGCATTTTTTTAACTCAAACTCCTAAACCCATATCCAGGAACCAAAGAATGCACCTGGATTTATATGTGCCAGTGCCCAGGAGATTACATGCATAGAGGGCCTTGGTAAAAAAGGAAAAGAAAGCAAAAAGGAGAAAGAAAAAATGATAAAGGAAAAACAGAGAAAAGAGGAGAAGGAGAAGGAGAAAGAGAAGGAGAAGGAGAAGGAGAAAGAGAAGGAGAAGGAGAAGGAGAAGGGGAAGGGGAAGGGGAAGGGGAAGGGGAAGGAGAAAGGAAAAGGAAAAGGAAAAGGGAAAGGGAAAGGAAAAGGAAAAGGAAAAGGAAATTTCTACTTTATAAAGTTGATTCATTTCATGTAGGTAATTTCAGAAAATTATGGCCTAGGGACATAAAAATTTACTTATACCCACTCAGGCAGACTTTTAAACTAGAGACACCTATAGCACTGAGCTGTGTGTATTGGGTATGTTCCATTCACTGTGGGGACAGCCAGGTCCCAGAAAATTTTCTCCTCAAAGGGAGATCCATGTGAAAGTGATGGTTCTTCATATCTGTCTTTCACCAAGGCACCACTGAACCTTGACCCAAACTCTCCATGACCATGTAGCAACAACTCCAATTTTTATTAATGTCATTAACAGCTCCTCACTGCCCTTGCTGCTCCCTCCATTGAAATTTTAGGGATATGTCCACACCACTTATTTAATTTTTGGCCTAGGAGACAGTGGGGGAGGGTAGGTCCCAGCACAAGCATTCAGTGGCTGACTGTGTTTTTGCCAAGCATTTTTAAAGGGACAACTGCCAGACCTTGCTGGATAAAGATATAGTTTGCTTTAATTTTTAAAGAACAGCCTGCAAGGTGCAACACCCACTCATCCTCCTCCTGCATATCATGCCTGCTTAGAGATAAGCAAATGTTTTTAATGATCAAATCAGCAGCCAAATTTATAAAAAAAATTAACAAAGATTTATTAGATCGAGAACAAAAAATAGAATTTCGAAAGCCAAGACAGCCTCGGCCCTGGGTGCAGGCGCTGGGTGAACCAGGATCCGACTGACAAAGCAACAGCGCTTCCCCAGGTGTTCACCCCAAATGCTTCCAGCAGCCAGCTTATATACAGTTTATTCTGCCTGAGGCAGGGATGAGGAACGTTTCTTTGTGTCTCTTCACATGTAGAACTGGAACCATACACGTGCAGGAACAGACAAAGGTAGGTCCATGGGTCCAGAGAATGTCTGAGCATCTAGGCAGAGGCTGCATTCATATGTAGCAGAGTGAGCCAGTTCTTGAGCACGTAGATGCAATCTTCCCAGGTGCAGGTCTCATGAGTAGCTGAGACATTCCAGCAATCATGGCCCAGGAAGGTTTCATTAGATGCAATCTTCCCAGGTGCAGATGCATTCCAGGGAAGTCAGAAATCATGGCCCGGGAAGGTTCCATTCCTACGTTAACAGACCCGGCATTATCTTAACACTGTCGGGGGATGAATAGAAATAGGACTCTGCTCCCAGCCAGAGTGGTCAAAGACATAACTTTGCACTTTTACAATATTTTATACATATATAGCATGAATTATCTCTACCATATACTACAGCAAATATCTGGAAAAAAGTTAATTGAAATCTACATTTCTTTCTGGCTTAACACCTGCACTGCTCTGCTACCTGGAAGCTGAAGTCATAAATCCAGTCTCCCCATGTGCTGGATGCTATGGAAGGAGAAGGAATTTTGGGGAATTAATGTTTGCTCAGGTTTGCAGAGTCCCACATCCCTGTTCACCCACCTTTTGGATAATTGTAACACTTTCCCAAGCAATTGCTGCTATTTCTTTGGAGGATAGAGTTGGCTGCAATTCACTCTGGCTGTTTTAGCTATTAAATCAAAATATCATTATTAGTCTATCTGGGTCTATCAGTGAGTAGAGGCAGGGGATCCTTGGTATTTGCCCCAAAAATACTGTGTTCTTTGGCCATCCCTCTCTAAATGAGGTTGGAACAGGAGGTCACCAAGTAAGAAATCCAAGGCTAAATCAGAAGTAAGCGAGATTAACTAAAAGGATGAACTGAATAACAACTAAACAGCATAAAGCTGATCTGTTAAAGGAGGATATTCAATACAGGTTTTTCTAGTAATCTTCATTTTTTTCCTATGAATTTCCAAAGAGGCTGAGGAAGGAAGAAATATTGGTAAAAGCAGTGTTTTCAATTCTGTTTGAGGGACAACTTAAAATTCTACCCACTCATGCAGCTGGTTGTCAGTAGGGCACAGAATTGCAAAACTATTTTTGTAATTCAGCCTTTTCAACTTGATTCCAAGCAGGGCTCTGACAATTGCAGACTACTTGGAGATATTCCCCTGTTCCCAGTTTAAGGTCTCTCTCAAAAACAGAAGCAACAATAAAATTGCATAGATTGTTACTTCAGACACAGTCAGAAGTCACTGGTCTGCTTTCCATTATGTTCCCTTGAAGCTCATTACCCTATTTTTGGGGAAGCACAGTGAAAGCCAACAGTAAGTGTTGTGGCACACATCTGTAGTGGCAAAGTTTTGAAGGGGGCTATGGGATGTGGATAGCAAAAAGAGACAGAGAATAGTGCTTTCTGTAGCTCTTTGTTGCTGTTGTGAATAGCATCACAATATCTCTTAATGAAGCAGATGTTCAGATAAATAATTTCAGGCTATATGCACCAAAAAATAGAAGTTTCCACACAGCTTGAGTTCCAGCTCTGTTATCCTTGTTAACCAGTTGTCATGCTCTGCCTGGCAAACCATAAGCTCCAAGGCACCTGTTTGATGGAAAGTATATCAGAAATATTTCCATTCTTAAGCACATCTTGCTGTGCACTCTTTCATCATGTTGGATGGAAACTTTTCAAACTTGTGATCCCAATTCCTATTTCTCATCTCACCCTCATGTGGGGCACCATGGCCCTAATGCACTGCTGTTGAAAAGTGGGAAATAAGTTTACATAAAGCAGATGAGTTTTGATTTAATTGCTTTTTACCCTAATTACGTGTTAGAGCTTGCTAACTGGAACTGTGTCAAACAATCTCCAAAGTCTCACAAGAGAATTGTAATGTTAACATCCACATTTGGTAATACTCTAATACCTTTGGGACTCTAGCTCATTTTTGGATATATAAATGAGAAAATTGTGAGGGGAAGGGGAGAAGATATTTTGGAGGAAAGGTCTGGTTTGCATGTTAATTATGGGGTAAGAAGGTCACATCTCACTTTGGAGAAACCTGGATCACTTGAGGGTATCACCATTCCTAGGGTGAAAGAGATTTGGAGACCACTTTCAAGCACAAAGTAGCTGCTAAAATCGCTTGGTGAACCTAGAATTAGGTGCAGAGCAAAGACAATTAGACCACTGGGTGAAAATCAGCGTTTGCACTGGGAACATCTGCTCTGTGTTTGTGTCCAGGCTCTCCCAACCTCCTGCAAACCAGAGGCTGGTGAGTATCTGCTAGAGAATGTCAGCCAGAGGCATGGACAAAGGAACAAACCCACCCATAACAGGATGTGCTTGTTTTTTAGCTGCCATGGTTGATGTTGAAGTGGCCTGCTTGGCTTGTTGACAACGAGAGATTTGGCAAGTGGAAGCATAAAGCTGGCTAATGGGAAAGGTGCAGAAATCTCTGCAGAAACAATAGCTGGCTCTGTGCAATCTGGAGGCACAGCCAAAACCATCATGTGCACTGAGGTATAAAATGAACAAAATAAAAAGAAAAATAGGACCATAAAGGGCAACAGCAGTGACTACAGTGTAGTTGTGCTGCTTATGGCCTCCCACAGGCTGTGTTAGACAGCACAGATGCTGTAATCACTCCTCTCATGCTTCTGACTGGGAGACAAGAATTCTCCTTGTGCTGTGGAAGAGCTTATGTGGTGGTGAAAACCATCTGCCAGGACCTGTGCTACTGCCTCCAAACAGCACACAGAGGAAGAGTGCCTGTCCTTGCTGAGACAGGGATTCAGAGGGACACAAGGCCCCTGGCCACCAAAACTCAACTCAGATTATGAAGTTATGAGGTCTTGAGCTACAAGAGCCCTGCAGTGAAACCTCTGTGGAGGCAGCTGGAAGCAGAGTAAGCTACAACAACAACAACAACAAAAATGGGTGGGAGTTAAAGCTCCTGACCACACCTGTGCTCAACCCACCCTGACCCCAACTCTGCCTCTGAGCGTGGGTTTGTGTCCGTGGTGTGAGTCCTGAGGTGTGGGAATGGCATCTGCCCTACAGCAGGACCTGGAGGGGGAAATGATGAGGGAAACAAAGCTCAATTTGTCACCCTGCAAAGGAGAAAGGAACCTGAATGCACAAGGTGGTACAGAGGGTGAAAATCATGTAGGTGATCCCAAAGTTTGAAGAGCTGGTGTGAGGTTTTCAGGTTTGCTAACACATATGGATGCTTGGTGGTCTTATGAAGACAGACTGATGCTGCTCTTGTGTTATGGACAGGATTCTTTCCTCAGCCTCAAGGGCAGAGTTGTCTGGAATTCCCAGATTCAGGAAAGGGAATTATCTGACCTGAAAGTATATTTTTTTCCCTATGGCTTCTGCATCTTCAGACCTTTGCTTCTAAAGATCACATTCCAATCCTGGGCTATGCTAAGATGCCTTGGGAAGATGGCTTTCCTCTGGAAGTCTCTATCAAGGACTGCAGCACCATATTCCCTTTGTTTATTTTAGTTAATGGCTTGAAATCACTCCAGAAAAAAGAGGGTATGTGAGTAAGAAGGAATTTGTCAGACCTAAGTATGATTACAGAGGAATCAAAATAGCTTCACCCCCTCAGATTTATCATGAAGATCTGAGATCTGCCTCAATGGGACTCTTTGTTGTCAGTGGAGATAAAAAGGTGGTTTGAGAGCAGCTCATCTGGCCTGTTTCAGATGCCTCTGTCAGTACAATGGTTTCCCCCTCCTCTGCCCCTGTTCACTGGACCTGCCCTGCCTTTAAAGGCAGCCTGCAGTGACTGGCTCAGCTACAGCCTCCTCCATTTAGTCAGCTAAATCCACAAGCTGATGCACAGAATCTGGGTCAGAGATGTCAAGTGCAAAACCAGGAAAGCAATGAAGAGACACATTCATCAAACTCTCCTATTGGATGAAAAGCTGGTGCAGGAGCAGCAGTACACAGCTATTTCTTTTTCATTAAAATGTGCTTAACTTGGATTGCTATTCACTTAAAGGTTCTCCTTCACATTTCACCTTTCCCCTTAGAATTAGCCTTGGAACTCACAGCATTTTCTTTGAATATCACAGCCCCAGCCTCCAGGGTTAGATACTTTTTTAGCAAAATTGTTCTTGCCTAAGCAATGCTGTATACTAACCAGAGCTATGTCAAAACATTAATTCACTTTCCTAATTATTTGGTGAGGGGAAGGCATTTGGGATATTTAAATAATGTTGTAAATCTAATTAAGGAAATCTAAAAGACTCTGAGTTTTCCCAATTGACATTATTTCCTGAATTTCTTCCACTGATGCTGATGTTTCTCCCTGTCACCTCTGGATTCATCAGGAGATGTCAGGCTTTGCAGAACAAGCTGTTTACCCAGGAAAATTAAAATTGCTCAGTGCCATGCAAGTCTTCTGATTGATAATATGCCCAAAGCAGAGATCTGGGCTTCTTTCTTTTCCTAGGCTGGGTTCTGTGTGCCAAGCACTGTCTGAAGTCTGCAGTGATTTATCTGTGCACCTCTCTGCAGCTGGGGTGGATGGAAGGATGTTGCCACAGTCTGAGTTGGAAGTGCAAGTGCATTGCTCGGGCACTAATAGCAGAATGCTGTATTTCTGTCAGCCCAGGCTCTGTCTGGAAGTGCAAGTTAAGACCTCTTCCAGTAATTTATGAGATGAGTGAGGAGCCAGCAATGTGAAGGAAGCTGCCAGGGAAAATCCTTGATAGCATGAAATGAAGTGCTAAGACAACATGCAGCCCTGGAACAATGTGACATGACTTCTGTTCTTCATCTTTCTCAAAGAACTGCAATTTCCTGAAGGTCATGAACAGCTTGAGCAGCCACAGTCCCAGTCCCAGCTAACTGTCCAGATCATAGTAGGCCACAATGGGACATTTTTTTTCTCTCCAGTGACACTTCCAAGGAAGTCAGCACTGACAGACCCCCAGATTTACCAAACTATTTCTTCTCCTGCTTATCAGCTCTGGTTCCTCCTGATGGGTCATGAATCATAAAGTTGCCCTGAATATTTGTGCAGTGCATAGGACAGAGGGAGCTGTGACCCATGGCTGAGGTCATTGAGCTCCTATAAAGCCAGCAGTAATTACAATAATAACAAGAAGTTTGAAGAAGCCTGTGCCTTCCTAGAGGTTCTGGGAAAGACATCTGCTGTAAGCAGTTCTTTCATACAAGATGCACAGAAGCACTGTGGAAACCATTCTTGTGATTTGTCACTGATTTCTGTGCCGTCACTACGCTTTCTCTAACCCAAATATTTGCATCTTCAGTTGTTCCCATATTGTTAATCCTTTTATTGTCATTGTTGTTTTCATGGATACAATTTCTCCTCATAAGTGACTTTTCATTGGTGCAAGCATTGTTTCATTGCTGTATTGTGCTGTACAGCTGCTATTTCCCCTAGAATTGCATTCTTTGCCTGTAATTTCCTGCTTAGTACTTAGCACAAAAACCTGTTGTCCTTTCCTGTAATTTTTGCTTTTTTCCCTCCCTAGTTCAGTTTTGCTATTATCTGTGATTCAGCCTCCACAGACTTCTTTATGGATTGTCCTTTTCCCTCTCTATAATTTGCATCTTTTGAAATATTGCGTATTCTTTTCTTGTTTCAAAGGAAAGTTGCAACACTGTTAATCAGATTCTCTTTTCCTATGTGCTGTTCTGCTTCAGGTCCAGCAATCCTTTCTTTTCCCCCTCATTTTCCACTATCACACTAATACAGAATTTCTACCACCTTCCAGAGCAGCCTGTTCCAATGTTTGAGCACCCTTTCAGTGATTAAATATTCCCCAGTATACAATCTAAACCTCCCTTTCCTTTCTCACAAGAATCTGATGACTGAGAAAGCATTGCCTCTCCAGTACCCTCTTATTCCCCCCTCAACCTTTCTCTTTCTGTCTTTTCCTTCCCTACCTTTCCTTTTTTTTCCTTTCTCACTGACCTACAATATGTCTACCTAAGCACTCTGAATATTGGGATATAAATTATTATTTTGCTATCAAATAATTATAATTAATTATAATTAATTAATTATTATAATGAGAAAGAATAGTAGAAGAATATAATTATAATTATTATTAATTATAATAAGTATAAATAATAATTTTGCTGTCAAATAATTGCTGTTTCATTTTTGTTCACTTCTCTGGACTATAATTCTTTATTGAGTGGTCACTGCATAGTTAATCTCAATTCATTACATGGCTGTCAGAAATCCAAGCCATAGCTTGATATATTCAATCAGTGCCCTTGGCTTCTGTGCAATAATGTGCAGTGGGCTTTAGATTAAATTGCTATTGTTTGTTAACAGCTTATGCTCCTTCCAGGGCAGTCCTTGCAGGGCCTTGGGTTGTTTGGATGGAGAAACAGCTGCTCCCAAGTGGGATTGGAGATGGAAGAGCAGCAGTGGCTGAACCAGGACTGCTGGCAGGCCTCCACTGCCTGGGATTTGTCTCCTATATTGTGTGGACAGGCAAGGCTCAGGGATCTTGGTCCAGGCTGCAGCCAAAGCAGATGGCACTGCTTTGGAAAGTCATGGAAATACTTAAGCTTTGAAGCTTGTTGAATTGAGGCTGTAAGTGAAGCAGGTTTTCTGGAGAGAGATGAAATCATCAATCAATCTGGATTGATTTTCATCCCTGGCTAAAATATGGAAACTGTTGGGTAGACAATCCCATCTTCCAGGCCAAAGTAAAATCTCTCACCTTCAAAGTTAAATTAACTTGATGGTGCAACTCAAACTACCTTGCTGCTACTGCCTTAGTGATGAAGGATGCACAGTGGTATTCCACCCTTGGTGGCAGCCCAGCATGTGCTGGTGCCTACAGCCTGCACTGAGGACCTGTCAGAATAAAACCTACCTGTAGGCCAGCCCAAATATCCTGCCAGCCCAAATACACTGCCAAGTTCATCTTTTAACAACCCTTGCCAACACAGTTCCTCCTGACTCTTTGAACAGAAGTGGGCATCAAGGTGTCTCCACTCTACAACAGTTTCATCAAGCATTGGTGAAGAGGATTAAAAACCCCAAATTTGAAGTCAGCTTCAGTCAGCCTTTTACCTGAGAAACACAGATGGTATCTATATTGTCTGGGCTGAAATTTTTGACTCCGTCATTTGTTTCTAAGAAAAATTTGAGACACTTCAGTCTACCATCAAACTATCTCTTGAATTCTCTTCTAGCAGTATCAAAGTCTAGCAAACCATGGTCAGCATAAAAATGATATCCAAAAAACTGTGCTATATGAACATGTGCAAGTCACAGCCCAGTGAACACAAACCCAGCAGTCATCCAAAACCTACTGAAAAAGGGACAATAGGCTGTCAGGTTTTCACCACCATCACATCTGTTCTAAGGGCACCCATACCCACCTCGACAGTCTGAAGAAGCTGCTTGGAAAGTAAATATTTTCCACACAAACAATTCTTTTATATTTTCTCAGAAGCTTCCTTCAAACCCCTTAAGCTGCACCATATACCACCAAGCTCATAATTAAAAGGAAAATCCCAAAGAAGAATATGTACCAAATGGAATCATATAGTTCCTTGAATAAAATGTAGGAAAATTGCCAATGTCCCCAGTCTTAAAAATATTCCTGAATCCTATGCCTAGGGCTCCTCCCAAAGCATAATATATTTCACCTACTACACAACATCCTCATGGAAATGTTATGGCTATAACGACCTCCATGAGACAGGAAAAATAACAGGCAAAGCTGAATGGCAAACCCACCCAGTTATTAGTAGACTAAAAACTTTTTCAACACAGACACTCAATTTCCTCTCTCTCAGTCTCTGTCCTCCAGGGGAAGCTCCAAAACACTTTCCAAGGGTGACAATCAAAAGACATTACTCATGATAAGAAAAAGTCACAGCCTCAACAGAGACATTCATGGCATGTTATAATTCTCCCCTTTCAGCACCACTCCAAATTGCTTCCCAATGAAACTGCCCATGTGCAGTAAATTCTTACTCTCTCCTTTCTCTCTCTCTGTGTATCTCTTTCCAGTGGTAGTTACTCTCATGGCACCTTTTCCTTTGCAATACCCTTATCTCTAGTTTGATAGAGATATCTATCTACTACAGATATCAAACTTTTTCTCTTATGTTCCCCCCACAACTGATTAAGAGAACATAATTAAATTCCATCCTTTGCTCTCAGCTCATCCTCACCTTTGAATTTTGGCCCATCTATTCCTGGCTCAGCAAAGAGCCTTTAAGACTGATATCTGATATCTGTCTGTTGTTTCAAAGTAAATCAGTTAATGTAACAAAAGGTGCTTTTTCCTCCATACAACTCGGCCAAGCTTAATACATAACTTAGATCAATGCTTAGAAAAACAACACCTCCAAATCTATTTTGTTGCATAAATATTATTCAGACTTGATTTCCATGGCTCAAAATGAATTTTTAAGGGATTTTTTTCCTTTTTTATTTTTAATAGAGTGTATGGGAGTTCTAGTGGTCTACTACTTTCTGACTTAACAGGAATTATATGAACTGACTTAAACTTTAAAAAGTGTATCTAGATCTATGTGAATAAATTTGTCTCTCCATCAGCCAGGAGAGCTTGCTGCAGGAACACAGCTCTTATGGTTCCTCTTGTAATGCATGTTTAACTGCCTCAGTACCTCCATGTGAAATATCTGGCTTTTAGAGCCATATGTCGGTGTTGAGCTGTAAGATGTGTGCTCGTGCATCACCTGCTGCAGTGAGACTCTGATGCATGGCTTGGTCCCTGAGCTTTTACTGCCCAGGCAGCTCCATGCAAGGCTTAATTCTGCCATTCCTGTGGAGTGGAGCCTTGAACTTAAAACTGAAGTGGTGCTAGGCACAATGCACAGTGTGGGGAGTGCAGGCAGAGCTGGGTTAAAGATCCTTCTGGAGCACAAGTCCATGGATCAGAGCAGCTCTGGGCTCCCCACTGCAGCTGATCACAGAGGGAAAGCCCCCAGGTGATTTACATATCAAGTCTGGTACTGCATGGTGAGCAGCATCTTTGAAATTGGGAAGGTTTTGCCCTTTCTCCCATTGAGCCCAGCACGTGACGTGAGTGCAGAAACGCTCCTGCTGCTCTTTAGGGAAGTGGTTTGGCAGTGAAATAGCCAACAGACAGGAACACTTGAATTCAGGTACCTCATTTCTGTTGCCTTTGAAATTTAAACAGGCTAAGCGACTCCTCTTGAATTATTCTTATCACTCCATATGAATCTATGATTGTATTTTACCTCTTTATTTTTTTTAAACTTGTCTTCTTTCTGTCAGTAAAAGCCCATCAGACTATTCTGTGCTCCTTGTGCCCCTAATAATGACATATTATCTCCTAAACTCTGTGCACAGCAATGTACTAAGGAAACTCTCAGGGACTGAAATTCCAGGGAAATATTTCTCTAGGTGAAGTGAAAAAGGTGGGATGGCAGATTTTACTGAAATATTCATCATGAGTGACTTATAAGTTTGGGAAAATACGTTCCCAGGCCTCTCTCTGGGTTGTGTGAAAGCAACCTGTATTGCAAACCTCCTAGTAACACATTCAGCACTGCTTCCTTCAATATTAAATTAATCCACCAAAGCCTTTATATGTATGACCCTGTGGCAGGGTGAATGACTATTCACCTGCTCCCAAACTGCTGGAAACACGCGGGGAATTTAAATTCTCAAAAATTCATGGTGCTTTGATGTTGGTAAATTTTTTAATGCCATTTTAGCATGAAATGGCAACCAATAGAGAAAAATCCTTAAAGCTGTGAATGTCTTTGTCAGTTGTTTATGGCAGGATTTGTTCCTGTAAAAGCTAAAAAAGGGATGCTGTTGGGGATTATATATTTATAAAAATAGACCACATTCAGTAGCTCAGTAAGGGCAAGTACCTGGTTCCAGTTTGGTGGAGGTGGTCACCTGCACACAACCACTGGCTAGGGGGTGCTGGGGTGGGTTGTGGTGCTGCAGAAAAGCCTTTGGATACATTTGCAGGAGCTATGGTAAATGGGTCAGTGGGGTCATGGAATTAGGCATGGGATCTTAGAAATGGAGTCTTCCATTCCCTGCAGGAAAAATACAGATTGAGCTCAACCACAGCATTCAGTCCAGAGCACAGCAGTAATAATGCAGAGCACCTATGGGAGTTTGGAGGAGTTAATTGGAGTTGTTCAGTAAAAGATGAGGGACATTAACAGCCTTCAGAGATGCAAAAAATGTTATAAACATCAAGGAATAAACTGCTCAGCCTGTTCCTTTGGGTAGGAGTAAAGAACCAGCATTAGTCAGCAACAATGCAGAGTTTTGTAAGGCATTAGGAAAAACCTTTTAAGGTTGCTGAAGCTCTAGGAGGGCCCAGCATTTCCACCTTTGAGGGTTGTTATGAAGAAGCTGTGCAGGCACCTGTCAGCAATATGTTAATGATTCTGAGCAGAGCTGACCTCTGAAGGTCTCATTCCTATGAATGGGAAGCCAGTGGATTGTGTATATCCCATACATAATTTAGGAAGCCCACAGCTGCTGCCTATGCTTCCAAACCCATTAATGCTCCAAAGTCCTTGGCAGAAGATGCTGTCTTTCTCAGTGGTACCCAGGGGTGTTTGTGGAGGTAATTTCTTTTTTCTGCCTGAGCATCAGAGTCCTCCATTTACTTATCCTTGGCAAACTCTATGCTATCATCAGTGAGGTAAAAGGCAATAGGTACATTTTAGGAAGCTACATCACTTGCTTTGCTTCAAACTCTGGCTTGGCTAAACTGAATTTTTTCTTCAAACATGACCAAATTTTATTTTTTAACAGGACCTTTTTTTATCCTGGTCATCCTAGCCATCGTGGCTTTCCTTTTTTTTACCCCAAGTTCTGTATTTCAAACTAAAATGCTTGAAGGACAAAAAAGAATTGTACAAAGTAATTTTTCCTATTGATCCACATCAGCTTTAGAAGTTGGCCGGATAGAGACAAGTCTAAGTATTCCACTTCAGCTACTTTAAGGTGCAAGCAAACATCTGAAAATCCCATTCAGAACCTTTTCTGAGAGCTAAAGTTTATGGCTGTCTTACAATGCTCATTTCTCATTGATTTTCCTATGCAGAATGTAACTAGGGAAGCAGGGTGCTCAGGCCAGGTCCTGCATCACTCTCCCTATGAGGAAATGATTAGATTTAGATTTGATTAGAGAAATGCTTTACTCTGCTTTACTACTGATTCGAGCACTCTCATAACATCATAATCCATCTTTAAACTGATGCCACCAGAGAGAGCTTGACCATACTTAGCAGAAAACAGCACTACAGAACAAGGGATGTGTCAGTTTTCTGTCTGGTGGAGGGCTCTGAAATAAACTGCTGAAAGACACCTCTAACAAAACTTATTCCTAGACCCAGCAGTGCTACCTGAAAAGCAAAGTGCCCTTGAAAAATTATATATTCCTTCCTTAGCCTAGTATCTGCAACATTTGCAAGCTCATTGAGTAGTTGCTAAATAATGTATTCAGCTCCTAATTATTCTTGCAGATGAGAACAGCTATAGCACAGCCATCACGTAGCCCAGCTCTGCTTTTTTTGTGAGCATTGATGTTTGCTTAGCAGGTTTGCCAGCTGTGGGTGCTACATTTTTCTTGTTTTACTTGCAATGAGCATGAACATGGAAGATCTTATGATCCTTTTGCAAACCATGAGCTTCTGTGCATCCTGACTCATTTCTGGAGCAAGCAGGAGGATGGAGCACCTCACAGGGTCAGACTTGTGCAAAACCAGAATAATTTAGCATTAAAAACCAGAAAAAATGCTGTTCTATTCAGCAAAATATTTCCCTCAAAGATTAGTGAATCTAAGAGGAAAGCAGAAGAAGTTAATGTTTGCCAGAAGGGAAATAAGGTCTCTCCCCATTATGGGGCTCAGCTGAGCAATCAATCTTGAACATGCAGCCCAGCACGCCCAGAGACAAACACCCTACTCCTTATCCCCTGCAGGAATGTTTGAGAAGATTTCCACAGCTTGCTCTCTGTACTCTATTTTCATAGCTCACAAGTGCTCCTGGAGGGCAGGAAACCCAAAAGTGTGTTTTGAGTAATTGTTGCATTGCTCCTTGAGAGCAGGAAGGGAGAAGCCACAGACATCCCATTCTCCAGCCAGGGTGGCTGATGTTCAGTTCTGTGTTTTTTCAGCTGAAAAGGAATGCAGCACACATTTGGTGGAGGTGCCACTTTAGCTCTCAGCCTGCTGTCCCCTCAGTTTGGAGCTTTCCCCTGAGTGTGGTGAAGGGTTTTTGAGCTACAGGCAAGGAGAGCCTGAACCAGCACTGCTGTTTTAGACTCACTCCCCTCATCCCACTGGGCCTATTGCAGACCAGTCAGCAAATGTCTTAATCTTCCAGTACAGCACAGCAGAGATAAGAGATAGGAATTGTTGATAACTGCATTCACTACTTTCTTTTCACTTGTGGACAAGGGAAATGGTGAACAGGAGACTGAGGGAAGGCCTCATTACAGATACAACTTCCTGATGAGGTGGAGAGGAGGGGAGGCACTGACCTCTGCTCTTCAATGGCCAGTGAATGGAACCTGAGGGAATGGCCTGAAGTTGTGCCAGAAGAGGCTTAGGCTGGATGTTAGGAAAAGGTTCTTCACCCAGAGGGTAGTTGGGCACTGAACAGGCTCTTCAGGTAAGTGGTCACAGCACCAGCCTGGCAGAGTGCAAGAAGTGTTTGGACAATGCTCTCAGGCACATGGTGGGACTCTTGGGGTTTTCCTATGCACAGCACGGAGCTGGATTTTGATGATCCTTGTGGGTCCCTTCCAGCTCAGGATATTCTGTGATTCTGCTGCTCATCTCTGTCTCTGCCCAGCTGGAATGGCAGCCAGTGAGATTTGCATTAACCTCATTGACTCCTTGGGCTGGTCTCTGGGGCGGGATCACCTTGGGATGCCTGCAGTGAAATTCTGAACCTGTCACTCTCGTGGCCAGCATGGGTTGGTGGGCACATGGAAGGTGTAACTCACCTAGTCCACATCAGACCTTTTGTTTGGGTGACTCACTTGAAAAACCAATGTCTGCAATGGATGTCAGGGTCTCTCTGTGACTCCAGGCACCCGTGTTCAGTCAGAAGCAGCCCCACCTGTCTACTTGTGCCATATGTGGGATATCTCTGGGGACAGGACACTGTTTCTCCCTGTTATGCAATGCTTAGCCCTGTGAGGAACCGTATTCCTTACCAAGACCACCAGTTCTGACATAAAAGCTCAATAATTAACATGCTATTTCTATAAACTTATGGTCAATAATAAAGATGCTATTTCTATCATCTTGTTTTCCATTTGTTTTCCAAAGAACTATTCCCAAGGCAGTAGCAAACTGACTAGAAGTCAGATCAGAGACATTGTTGACCTCCATTTGCAGATGCTACCACTAAATCTTAAATTACAGATGAGACAATGAAATTGTTTCTAACAGCTACTGCTTGGTTTGAATGATGCTGTCATTTTTAAATCTCACTTGCAATGAGTGTTCTCATCCTGACATATCTTTATTTTGTAGAGTTGGTTAAAGATTTTGGAGAACATTTTTCAGGAAGGGATTGTTTTGATGATATACTTAGCACATAATACTTGAACAATCCCCATCTGAGAGCTGTGTTGTTAAGATATCATTTTACTCCTGGTGGAAGCAGGGAAGTGCTGATGGATTGTCTATAATGTGCATGAGCAGGGGAGGCAGATTAAACAACAAAGTCTGAAGGAATAATTATTCTGTGTGCTTATCAGAGGAAATTGATTCTCAGACATTCCTGATCAATTCATTTTCCCTACATCTGCTTTTTCACAAGAATGAATACATTTCACTTTATTAAAATTTCATGGTCTAAGGGAGCTTTTATTTCTATAAATCAATCTACCAATAAGCTGCTAGTATGAACAGTTCAGCCTAGCAGTGATATGCAAAAACTTCAAATATGGAAGCAAAACAGTTGGGAAAAAGAGCAAAACTAGGACCAGCTATATGAAATGAAAGAAATGTGTAGCGAGTGGTAAAATTATCTTCTGCCTCTTCCTCGTTGTGTTATCCATCATTAGAGTTTTCTGTCTGTATCCTGTCTGGAATGATCTCTTTTGTCTAAAATATAATGCTCATAAGGTAAGGAAATTATTTGGAATGTCACAATGTTATTTTTGAGACTGGTTTGCAAAATTAATGAAATCTCCCAGTGCTCTTACCAAAACTCTGGGCTTTGAAATTTCTTCCTCAGTGTTTGGAGCCCATGGAAAGCAGCCCATGGAAACACAAGCCAAGAATTCTCTGGGGAGGGCAGGGGACACACACCTTGGGCTGTTAAGTGCAGCCAGGAGCCATGAGTTCCTCCATCTTCACATGTGCTGTGGTTTGCTCCATCTGGAGTGCTGACACAACTCTGCATGAACCTGCAGGATTGACTTACCCTCGTATTTTCTTCCTGACCCTTCTTGCTCGCTTGTCAAGACCTAAAAATTCCTCACTTGGTCAGGAGCTCCCCAGCTCCCCAGGAACAGAGCAGTGGTTGAAGTTCAAGCAGGGGACCAAGAAAGCTGAAGCAAAGGGACTGACTTCACTTCTTGCCACATTTTCATACAAAATATTTAATTATTCAGTGTAACTGAATAGTAATTTCTAGGTGGGAAATTTGAACTGTCCTGAAGACTTCTCATGTGCTGTGCCTAGAAAAATATTTATGCTTCAGAGCAGTTTTTTCCATTTTGATGTGTTGATTATTGCCCTGAATGGAGAATCTGAAGTATCTCGGGTAGTTCTCACTGCAAAACCAATCCAATTGTATACAGATAACAAACATTAAAGAATTCTCTTGCAGATACAGAAAGGCTCAAAAAGGACATTTTTTTGTTATTTTGCTTTGTTGTACTCTTTTACTAAGATGGTAAATGTTTATCTATGGTTTAAGACAACCAAGAACAACCAGAATTGTGCATTTGCAATAGTGGTCATGTAAGAGCTGGATGTCAGAACTGCACTTTGGGGATCATCATGCAACCCATATGGGTCTCCAGATGGAGATGCTCTTGCACAGCTGCTTGCAAGTCAGGCTCTGGGCACCATCCAGGCAGCAACCAGACACTGCTCACAAATTTTGTTTTCTCATGGAAGCATTACCTTTTGCAAAAATGTCAAGTTTTTGTCAAATATTCTGTTGGTGCAATAGTTAAGTGATGGAAGGTAAGTGAGACTTTCCTATCTGAACAGAGAAAACCAGTTTCTACTGGAGTAAATCACCTAATCAAGAAGAGAGATATGCCATATAATATTTAGGAAAATTTATCAGGAGATTGCAAGACACAGTGCTCTGCTGCTGACAAACCTCTCCACCAGCTCAGAGTTCTGCTTGTAATATTATTTCCTCCTCTAGGAACACTTTCTGCATCAATCTCAAAAGTAGGAATGTTTTCTTCATGAGCTGTAGACCAGCTGGTCAAGAGGGAATAGCAGCAAGGACGAAAGTGATGTCCTTGAATCCTTCATACAAATAATTTAGATTCAATCTGCTAACAGAGGTTAGATGCCAGTACTTAATTCAGATCCCATTAGACTAGAACATCAGGGGTGAGATGATGTTTAGATGGATCCTACAAACACAAATCTCCTTTTCCTTAATGCAGTTAACCTAATACATATCACCTTACAATGCAAAATAAGCACTCTGAAGAATCAGAAAGATGTGTAATTTAAAGAAAAATCCCAGTTTCTTTATTAATTTGAGAAACTGCATTGCTTTTTGCATTGTTACAACTGTATTGCATGATTACAACAGTCAGCACTCTGAATTTCCAGGTTAAAAAATCACAACAATAAAATGAAAGGAAATTCTTTCCATTACAGACTATGAAGGACAAAAGGGCAATCAAAACACTTAATTTGAAAATCCTTGTTGACTAGAATATCGACTCACTGTGATCATTACTGAGGAATTCATCTAACTGAACTTAGGCACATAAAATGCAGGCTTCTGTGTAGGGGCTGCTAGTTATCCTGGGCTCCCTGTGTGGCCATTGGAAACTCAGCCAGGGAATTTTCAGAGAAGTTGAGATGCATTTCATCTCATCCTAAAGATGCCTGCAGTCCTGACATGAAGGTGTTCCTCTCCACAGACTGAAGAAAACACCCTGGCAGGCTCATAGGCTGGAGGAGTGCAGTGTCAGCTTAGGTGGAACAAACACTGCCCATTTGTAAAGAAGCCACAGAAACACTTGACAGTCCTGGCTGTGAATACTAAACTGGCTGCTGTCTTGTTGGCCTGGTTCTGAACAGCACCACAAGCCCATGAAATTCCCAAAGAAACCCCTAGGAATGAGAGCAAGAACACATCCCCGTCTCAGGGAAGTCTTAGGAAACCTTGGTCCTGCCTCACAGTGTAGGGCTGCGGGGAGAGGAAATGTTGTGCTCATTTTCAGGTTGCTAGAAACAGCAGAGCTGTAAAATGTTGTAGGAGGAATGGGAAAACATCTGAACCTCTGTTAATCAGTGGGAGCCAGGGGCCAGCCTGACCTTCTGGAAATGGCTCCTTTTGAGAACTGATGAGCTGTACCCATTTTTATGACAGACCTTGTTCAGCAAGTCCCTTTTGCTCAGTTGTAATTTCTGCTGGAGTCAGTAGCTAGATTACAATGTTATAGTGTACATATGGTCCTTACAGCCGGTGAATTAAAACTTCCCTGATTCTCCTCAGTCGCTGCTGCTGCCAAAATAAAGGTATTTTGCATTAAACATGAAATCTGTGGCTTTAAATCTGCCTTGCTCCAGCAGCCAGGCTCACTTAAAAAATGATGGTTCAGCCAATGACCAGCCTGTTAATTTGCTGAAGAGATTATTGAATCTTGCCAAAATGCAAAAAGGAGAAGAAGAGCTGGGCTTTTCCATCATCGCTGATAAAAAAAAAAAGTGAAAGTGATGAGACAAACGTGTGTGTACAGGAAATTAAATCTCTGGGACAAAACAACCTGGTAAGCTGGAAAGAGAGCCAAGCACCCAGGAGACAGTAACACTGCAATCATAAAATATCCACATTTTTGGCTGCCAGGTTCCTAATAAATGCCCCCTTGGCTTCAGTGTTTTGCTCTCTGCCTTCTGTCTATTCATCTTCTTCCCCTGGAATAAAGCTTTCCACCTCAGTTCTGCTTTTCAATTCTGAATTCCATCTTTCTCAGAATTAATCTGTATTGTGCAGTGCTGTCAGTAGGTGCCAAAGTCTCCAACTAAACTACTGCACAAATTTAGGAATTGCAACAACTTCCTCTACCAGGTGTTTTCAGCACAAAGGTCCATGTTAGGGTTCCCAGGTCTTGCAGCAGACAGGTCCTGTCTCTTCTCACAGCCAGCCTAATTTGCTATAAGATCTTGATTCTAACAGGATAAGAACTTCCAAAGTTGATAGCTAAGATTAAAAGTGTAGGAACAAACTACCACTAATGAGAAAAAGCCATCTTAATCAGGAGGACAGAGCTCAATTTAGATTTTTTGGCTCAATGCTTGCTCTCCCTCCTTGAAGATCACCTTAGGAGAGAAGAAGAGCCCTTGAAGCTTAATTTCATGAAGTTTGGCTTAACATTGGCAAGCAGACTTATGAGAAACTCTTCCAAAGTAGGATGGTGCAGGAATCCTTCAGTCGACCTGATTTCTGGGAAATCCTGTAGTACACAACATGCATGTATGTAAAAATGGACCAAAACCATCCAGGATCACTGCACAATGACCAGCATCATCTTCTGAGCATCCAGCTAGCACAGCAAGGCCTGTGACTCTCACAAGATGTGGTTTCTAAAACCCAAACATTCACAAATAGTTTGAAGACTGGTCGCTGCTGAATGCTCATTGTCATAGTTATTTTTAATTATAGAGCTTGTCATGGTGAAATGTTTATGAGGGTCCCAGCTTTCACTGGCTGTCAAAGGGAACTTAGTCCCTTCACACCACTGGAGAAACTGGCACAGTATAAACCCATCAAGTGGAAACAAAGAATTAAATGTCAGTGGTTTGCCAGAGCTTTGGTGACAGCCTTCTCCTCCCCTCTTTTCATTGCTGAGCCAACAGCTGAGAGAGGCACAAGAAAAGGCAAGAGAAAAGAAGCCTTTCAACAGGAGACAAAAATGAATCACTTTAGAATAAACATAATTCCTCAGCCATGAAGGGCAATTAAACTTATTTTACTAGTGAAAAGGAGAGCTTAATAAAGTTATGAGTGTTTTAATACTCATAAAAGCCATTTTTACGTTCCCCCTTCACGGATGAGCTCTCACAAGTCACAAGTTTTTGAGCTCATTATCAGCTGCCATTCAGGGAGCTGCAGGTTGTTAAAGTGCTTTGTCAACTCTCTCCATCTCCAAGCTTCGCCATTAATTCAAGACTGGGGTTTTTTCATTCCATCCAAGGAATTAGAACCCATTAACAATTTTGATTAGAACAAGATAAACAATACATTCAATTGCCCATCTCTTCCCTTCGTGCCAGCTCTGTAAAATGATCAGCCAAATAATTGGTAAATTTTCTGGTTTTGTTTCTCCCCAGGTAGCTGTTGAAAACAGGTGGAAATATGAACACATGATGGGAGGAGCAAAGCAAGGCACTGTGGTGGAGCAAAACCTGAAACACAGGAGTGATAAGCAAATAACCAAGTTTAAGGAAGGTATTTGAAAGCCTGGACAATTTAATTTAACCCTGGTTCATCTGTGAGCATAATTGTCATCTTCTAAGCAGATCCATATCACTTTGAATGTTTACATCCTCTCTGGGGTTTTCTGCATTATTTGAATTTTTCCTCCCCTAATCTGGATGAACTTGACTTGCCGTAGATTGACTTGTTTTAGTGATTCTGGCTTAAAATTGATTTGGATCTACAGACTGAAATTGCCTTCTCTTTCAGTGCTTATACAATGACACATACAACAGGGGAGAGGATGAGCTGGGAGGATTCTTGATTTGTTTCAGGTTCCTAAGAGCTGACATACAATAGACACAAACCTTGGTTGTGATCTGCTGCTTTGAAAATTCCTGTATCTGCAAATGCTTCAAGAAGTTAAAGCAATTCCTAAAACAATGGTGACTGAAAGCTGTATGTAAAACTCTTGTTTTTTAACAGCAGCTACCTTGTGCCAAGAAAAATAAAATAAGTAGTTAGCTGAGATGTGGAGCTTCATTTACATTCTCCCCTTCTGTTGTAAACCAAACAAAATGTACCTTCTCAGATGAAATTTCAGACACTTAAAATAATAGCACAAAGCAGTCACAACCCAGGTGGTGTTTTCAGAGGGGTCACCATATGAGCAGCTACAAGGAGTCTGCCCAAAAATCATCTTTCACTCAGGCACCTCTGTAAGTGGCTACCTCTTAAAAGTCAGCTGCTTTGTTCCTGTCCATAAAACATTAAAAATGTTGAAAAATTCAGATGTTATTTATCAAGGCAACAGCAGAGCAGGAAAATCACACTCCCTACAAAGCTCTTGACCTTTTGTTCAATCCCACTCTCCTGCACATTTTAATGCATGATTTTAAATGCTCTGCAATGAAAGGGAAATCAGACTGCTGTGATAGTAGTGGTGCAGTTATTTACAGTTGTTCCTGGAGGCTGATTCAGAAAGGCTTTTGCTGGACCATGCACCCTCAGGTTTCTTTGAATATCCTCATCATAACTCTCCAGGATCTGGGCATTGTTCAAGCACAAGTGTGATGCATGCACATGCATATTTTAGGAAGCTGCTCCTCTTTGAGCCCTCGGGTGTCAGGATTATGAGTAACATATTTGTTCTCTGGGACAACCG
Organism: Agelaius phoeniceus; assembly: GCF_051311805.1. Classification (NCBI taxonomy): domain Eukaryota; kingdom Metazoa; phylum Chordata; class Aves; order Passeriformes; family Icteridae; genus Agelaius; species Agelaius phoeniceus. The sequence continues at coordinate 7,487,997 of NC_135265.1, forward strand.
CACCATGTACTTCCAAACACAGAAAACAATTTTTGAAGAAAGGTGAATAAAAAAGGAAAAATCTATCAATTATAAATTTTAACAACCTTAGCTGTAAGATCTAGACCTACCCACAACAATATTCTCTGTAACTGTTGGCAAGAGCATGTAGTGATAGGACAAGGGGGAATGGCTGTAAACTGACAGAGGGCAGGTTTAGATTACATATCATGAAGAAATTCTTTACTATGATGGTGGCAAGGTGCTGAAACAGGTTACCCAGAGAAGCTGTGGATCCATCCCTGAAAGTGTTCAACCCTGGTTGGATGGGGCTTTGAGCAACCTGCTATAGTGGAAGGTGTCCCCAGCCATGGCAGGGGTAGGAACTGGAAGATCTTTAAGGTCCCTCCAATACAAATCATTCCAGGATTGTGAATATTCAGCCCTCTTACATGGTCATTGGTGAGTAATTTACGGATCAGGATCACTTATAACACCAAAGTCAGAGAAGTTACTCTTGCACCAGCTGTGCGTTAGCAGAACAAACTTCTGAAAATGATACACACTTTTGCCACTTGCAGTGCTCAGGTTTTTAACCAATTTCCCATTCAGACACAAATTTAATAAGATCTTGGTATTCTATGTGGTGCCCAAATATAATATCATTATGTGATACAAACCATTTTACTGATTTCAAATGTAACAACTCTCCAGAGTGCAATACTGTTAATGACCAGCATAAAACAGTGATCATTTTAGTACAGGTGGTAAATCAAAATTTATTTTGTACCTTGCCTGCCATGAGGGTATGATTAACTTTTATAAAATGGGCAGGATTTGGGGAGCCATTTGATTGGTCAATATTAGTTCTAAGCCACAGGTATAAATCTTTATGACTAAACAGGTCGAAATTCATTAGTCCCGTGCCCCTCCTTCAGTTCACATTGCTGTAAAGTGGCAAGGAAAAAACTACCAGTGAAAAGAAGTGCTTCTTTTTTCATTTCCTGATCTATTTTCTTCCAGCAGAATGAAAGCATACTGTGGGCTTTAGGTGCAGCCTTACTGAATGGTGATTTCTCTCAGTTACAGCCATAGGCTGGCATCTGTGGAGAGCTCTGTGGAGGCTGCACAGCTTGGAGGGGCTTGTGAGAGCCAAAATCCTGCAAAAGGTGCTCACCCCTCTCAGCCAAGTCCTGGAGCCATCCCTTACCCCTTCCTGTGTCCAAGGCCAGGGCTGAGAAGCACAAAGCCACCTGGTGCTGCTTGGAGAGCCAAAATGAGGAGGAAAATGTGGCATGGATTAAACAGAAGTCCCTGAAGTTATCACCTCTCAGCTAAGCCATTGCCTCCTCCATGGCCTGGAGCAACCCTCTGTGCCAATTCTATTCAAATGGAGACACTTAATTTCACACTGCTTATTCATTCTCTGTTTCCCTTCCTCTCCAGGACACAGACATCAAACTCCACAGGAAACAGGATTTCAGGACTGCAGCTTCTCATGCAGGTGCTGCTTCCCAGAGCCATCACCCCAGCAGGCTGTGCTGGAAGGGAAAAAGAGCCTGCTTCTTGATTACTGTGCTGTTTTCCACCTCTCTGCCCAGGCAGGTGTGGATGCTGAGCCACCTGGTGCATGGGGAGGAAAGAGCCCTGTGAACAGCTCAGCCCATCACTGGCATGGTGAGGCACATCCAGCACTGCATTTCTCAGAGGTTCTCATGGAGCTGGAAAATAATTCACTTCTATACCTCCTTCTGGGCAGGCAGAGGGAAATATCTCCATGCCTTGACTGAGAGATCTGATTTCCTCCATTAAAAAAAATAAGGGAGAATGCAGAAGCCTTGCTATCAGGTGTGGGCACCTGAAGAGGTTTATTTCTGCTGGAGACCTGCTTTGCAGATGAGGAGGTCAGGAGGGGGCCACAGGAGGAGCTGTAGCACAGGAATATGTCCCCAGGAAGCAAATGGCCACACCTGCAGTGGGGTGCACTGGCTCAGAGCTGGGGGCACCTGGGGCCTCAGCACCCCCATAGAGCTCGTGGCCAAGTGAGGGTGACAAGGACACACAGACAGGCTGGTGACAAGGACACACAGACAGGCTGTGTGCCACAGCAGGAGCCCAGCCAGGACCTTGTCACTCCTCTGCAGCACCTCTCTGGCAATAAATCTATGAAAACTCTCTCCAGACAGTTAATGAGGTGTTTATGTACCAGAGTTTCTAACACTTTATAAGCGATTCTTATCATCCCTTTAATCATCTTCCTTCAGCCATTCTAAACTGCTGTTCCCATGAGATCTATAAATGAATATTATTCATCAGTGAACAATGTTAGTGAAGGAATCCAAATAGAATCTGGTGCTTTATATGTGGGAATTAGGAGGCTTTATTATGAAAACTCTTCTACAGTTTTAATTACAGTGGCTGTAACTTTTGACTGTGCATATTAAAAAAATTATTTATCTCTGATAAATGCTAAAATAACAGCTCCAAAAATGACACCAAGAAAACAACAGAAAATACATGGTGAAGTATTTGTTATTTTCTGTCTTTAAAACACAAAATAGTATGGGCATGACTAGTGCAAAGCAAGATTTGGAAAATAGTAAAATTGCTATTAGATGGGAAAGGGCTTTCTTTGCATAAAGGAAACCTAAACAGATTTCCTCACTCTTAACAACAAATTGAAAAGAAATCTTGATCAAAACTGGAAGGACTGTGCATGCAAAACTTATTAAGCAAATTATTGTTCATTTCCCATCTGAATAGTCAGAGATTTATTGAGTCTGTGAAGCAAACATCCTCTGCAGCAGATTTTAGCACCTTCCTGACCTGGTGGCCAAAAAGCACAGCCAAGCAGGCAAAAACTGGCTCTGCTCCTTCCAAATGCTCACTGCTTCTTGTTTAGATAAGAAATGAGTCATCTGCAAACTTAGCAGGCAGCACTGCTGGCCTCATTGCACAGACTTTTTTTACTTCAGAGGGTACTTCCCTGTCTCAGGCTGTTCCTCCCAAGGCAGGATGCATTGCCCTGTGTCTGGAACAGCACCAAGCATGGCACAGCACTTGCCATGGTACATGCAGGGCTCTTCAGAGCAATTGAGCCTGGTTTGGTTTAGTTGCTGTTGAAAAAAAACAAACAGATTAACATCTATGCTGAAATAAAAAGAGTTCCCCTAACAGAGGAATATTCTGGGGACAGAAGAGGCTCTTCTTTCTGAGGATGGGACACTTTTAGCTTCTGAGCTCCAAGAAGCAGCCACTTAACTGGGACTCACAGAACCACACCAGTAAGAATTACTTAATCCCCAGTACTCCTTCCAAATGCTGTGTCTTCTCCTTTAAGACTGGTGGCTGACTGCAAGCTAGGCAGACCTTTAAATGTTTTTATTTGACTTGTGCCCCCCACATCCAGGGTTGATTCACAGTCTTTAGTGCCTTGGTGCAGCCATCTGTTCCCCTGGCCAGCTGCCCAGGGACAAACCTGCTCCTGCCCTGCCCTGGACATATGGAGCCAGCACTGAGTTGGGGGCAGCCTGCCCTGCAGGGAAACTCGGGGAAATTCTCCTCTCTGCCTCTGCTCTGACAGGGAAAAATAGAAGCAAAAAGGTGAAAAAATACAGATAAGGAGCCTGAGGGTCTCCTGAGTTTCTCTGGTTGCTTGTGCTGCTCCCAGAAGAACCCACAGCCAGGCTGAGGGGAGGCAAGGTGGGCGACCACCCTGGAGCAGTTTACCCTGAGGTCTCTGGATAATCTGCAGAGCTTTTTGCATTGCCAGCCATCTGACTTGCTCCAGGCTGTGCTCAGATGAGCACACCAGCTCCAAGGGGAGCTGGGGAGGGCTGGTTCCCCTTAGACACCCTGCCTGCAGACATCTACCTGCAGGTGAGCCAAGTCCCTGCTTCCTCCAGGCTTCACAGCTCCCACAGGATGCTGCAGGGAAAGACATTCCTGGGAGGAGCAGAGTCCCAGGGCAGCCACCCTTTGAGGCTGGATTTGCATTTGGCACAGATGGGTGAATGTCATTTTAAGGTCTGGATGCCACAGCATCAAAAATGCGACTACAGCTCTCCTGGGTGCAACTTGTGGAAAGCTGCAAACCTCAACAACAACAAACACCAACAAAACAAAACAAAAAACCAAAAACCAAACCAAAGCAAAAAACCACCAAATAAACAAAAAACCAAACAAAAACCAAAAAAAACCCCCAACCAAACCAAAACAAAAACCCAAAAAACCCCAAATCCAGCCTGCCCTTAACAGCAATTGGCAAAAAACCATCTCACTGAGAGTTTCACAAGTTGTGTGCAGGCTGGCAGAAAGTGGCAGGTCACTCTCAGCACAGCACACACACTGGGATAATGAGCTGCAGGCGGAGGAGTCATCCATAGGGGGATAGGAGGCAGCAGGTCTAAAGTGACAGGGCATTAAGTCAGCACTCCTACAGAAGATACTCAATTTGCCATGGTTTGTCATGTATGTAGAATTCAAAAATTAATGTGCAGTTCTGCTCCTTCAGTTGTGCCTTCTAATGGGTTTTGGAAGGATTTATTTACTACTGCTTGTTGTGATATTTTATAAATTTTATTTCAACATTTTATTACCGACAACAAAAGCTGAGAAAATACTTTGAAATATTGCAACCTCTTATTATATTCATAAAGTACCTTTGCTGGAGAGGGAAGTACTTGCTATTTTATATAGGAGTGTAATGATATTCTTGCTTCATGGTTCACTACAGGTTTAGAAGACTCCTACACCCAAACTCAGCTTTGCTGCTGCAGAGTTGAAAGAGGTGGCCTGAAATGAAGAGCTAATTGTAAAGCTGGATGTATTAACTCAAGCATTCAAATGGTTTTGAAATATGAAATTGAGGAATCGCTAAGTACTGTTAAACTGAGCCTTCCTGTGTGAGCAATGCAGGGAAATAAGCACAATCTCAGTGGGAAATATATTATTACCCTTTAAAAAAGCTTTAGGAGTGGTGTGAGAATCCAGAGATTAGTGATTCTGTCTTTCACACCAGACCAAAAAAGTGTAAAATACAATTAAAAAAAAGAATTAGAAAATACAGATATGAAACCCTGATATATTATAAAGAAGTAAGAGGATTTTTGTTTAAAAAAAAAGGGAACAAATTATGCTTTTTGCATATCTCAGGATTTTTTGCAAGGAGCCAAAGAGCATGAAGATAATGGTTTTGTAATTGCAAAGGAGCTGAAGTTTAAAAAACTTAAATATCTCACCAAAGACTGTTAAGGAAACTAAGTTCTTCAGGGATAAGAAGGAAATTCTTACTCCAGATTAATCACTGAAAGCAATTAACCAGGAATTGCTTAATTAATCAGATAAGAACAGTTTGTTCTCACTCTGGAGAGCAAGGTCCTACAGAAAGGATCTCTGGTAAGGTTGGTGTTGTCCGTGTTCAGAAATGACCCAGGAATAGGGGAAGACACTCAACCAAATCAACCCCTGGCTGATGAGCTGTGCCAGAGTCTTGTGCTGTTCTGCAGCTTCAAGATAAAAAGATGTGTTTAAATAATTTCAGACCTCTGTCCCAGCTCTCACCATGTGGAAAACTCAGATGTTTTCTCTCAGTGGTACCAGGGAGGTCTGATGTCTGTCCTGAAGGAGTGTTGCATGGCATGTGGGTGTCTCCTGAAGCCATAGGAGACACGCCTTTGGAAAATCCTGTGCTTTGACCCTGCTCTCTGGCCAGTGTGTGATGTGTCTGCAAATGATGTAGAGCAATTTTCTTTCATGGTCAGTGCCAGAGTGATGCCAGAGGCAGTGGGAAAGAGGAGTAGAGGAAAACATTTGGGCTTATGACTGAGCATCCCACAAGCATCCCACATCAGCAGTAAAATAAGTCCAACGAGATGGAAAAGGTAAAGCAATGTCACTGTGGCAAAAGTGAAGCTCAATAAACCAAGAGAGAAGTGATATGCATATATCAGAAAGAATATTTGTCAAAGTTGATGCTGTAAGTCCTCTTAAATCTATCCCAGGTCTTTGTGAAATGGAAACCTGCCCTTTTTGTGGCTCAGTGTCCTAGTGCCACAGATAAATCCTCCTGGGAAAGAATTGATTCTGAATTTTTCTTGGCTCTTTTTTTTCCCCTTTACTGTGAAACAAAAATAAGTGACTTCCTGTGCTCAATTTTTAAATGGTCAGTGTTGAGATTATGAGCTGAAAATTAGAGCACTTGACAGCACACACCATGAAAAGCCCAAACAGAGGAACTTTTACCCCAGAGGAAGGGGAGGAGGAGGCACCTTCAGTCCTTCATTGCCTCATGTTCAATCAATTCTCCCTCAATGCTGAACCAGTTCCTTTTACTGTTTCCTGTCTTTCCCTTATGCAGGGCAAATCAGTCCCATCCAGTATTTATAGCAGCCCTTATTTCATATTGATTATTTTTAGCTCTTGGTATTCAGCAGCAGCAGAATTCTCTATTGAAGTTCAATGTAAAATCTAACTACAGCAGCAGTCTTGCAATAATTATTTTATGAATTAATTACAGGTAAGTGGCTGTACATAAGGGCAATTGTAATTATCTGTATCACACAGTGAGCTGCAGTCACACTTTTGGGCTTGAACACTTTTCCTCTGCCTTTTAAGAATAAGTCCATGGAGTCTAAAAGAGCTCCTTGCACCAGAATTTGGCTGACAGGCTGTGTTGATTGAATGCAATATTTCTGTCTTAGGTTCGTGGGTTTTTCCCCTGAAGAATCTATTAACAACTTTTCTTTTCTATATCCTTGCTCAGTTGCTGTGTGATGTGAGTTCCAAGGTCAGGCAACATCACCATGGGCCTTCATTCCACCACCCCTTATTTGGGCAGAAATCTCATAAAAAGGAATCAGGAAAGAGTGTGGAAGCACCTTTGTAATATTGCTCACTTTTTTGGGGGAATCTGGCTGAGCCCTGATTAGTTATGTGGAGTTATGTGGTATCTCATGCCTTCTGCTTCACTCCATCCTCTGAATCTTTCTAAGTATATTAAGACTGAAGCCAAACAATCATGAAATAATACAGATAATAAATTCAGGGCTTACACGTATCTCTCCTCACACATGCTCACTCACAGCAGCATGTCTCAGAAACCTTTATTGTTTGCAAAGGTCAGGAGCAGATGAGCTGGGTGTTGCTGGTCCATGCCAGCAGGAAGAGGTTCCTTCCCCAAATCTCCTTAGGGCCAGTGCTGGAACTCAGCTGGGATAATCTGCAGGAAGCTTCCCTGGCAGGGCCTGAGCTGAAGGTGCCCCAGTCCAACCTCCTCTTCCAGTGGTCTCACACCAAGCTTAGACATTGTTTACAACTTGTGGAAACCCAGGGCACTGGGAATATTTTCCTGTCTGCTCTGAGGTGTCCTGACCCCCAGGGGAGCACTGACTTTGACCCTCATTCATGGAGAAAGTTTCCTAAACTCCAGAATAGACCAGAATCCACTAGGGTGTGAAGTAGATTATAGAGAGCAGTGTAGGTGCATCACTTAGATAGGAAATTTGGGTTTTAGGATTTTTAGTATGTTGTGGATGGGAGCAAGATGGAGGGCACAGGGTGTCATCCTGGGTTTCTTCTTCATGCTTCTTCTTCCTCCTTCTTCATGGGTTTGGGTGGCATTTTGTAATTGGGCAGAAAAGTCTGCATTGCAGCTCTGTAGGATCAGTGATTGGGTTAAAAAGGGAAATAATCCAGGTATCAGTTCTTAATTGGATAATTTAGCTTTAAAAGACCTTGGAACAAGAGATTGTTGGCCATTTTTGTGGTGCTTTTCCAGTGCGCTGAGCCTGGTGTGGACAGCGTGCAAAACTCTAGATAAGATCACAATAAACAAAGATCCAGTGTGCCTCTCTTTCCTGACACAAAACCACTCCAGGAGGGTCTCCCCCAACAGGGGAGCCCCCTGGGAGGGCCCCCAGCCAGAGTCCCAGGGGAATCAGCAACAGGTACCCCAACAACTATTTCTCATTCCCCCAGGTGCTCAGCACCCCTGGCCATCCCTCTTTGCTCTCCACATCCCTGGTCCTTTATCCATTGTTCTTCTGGGCAGGACTCCAGATGCACAGGGGCATTTAAGCACTTAATTCCAGTGTGGAGCACAGGGATGCAGCCACCATTGCAGATTTTGGGTGAAGGAAACTCCTTCCCCCCACTGTGGAGATCTCTAGGAATGACATCAGGGTTCAGTGAGTCACCTGTGGGTGTTCAGCAAACATCAATATCTTGCACACCTTGTCTGGAGTGTGTGCAGCTGATCAGAGGGGTTCTACCACAACCCTTGGGAGGTGGGCAAGAACATTGCTCTGAGGGCTAAAGGGTCCCTTTGCTCTCTCCTTTTCTCATGGGGATGTCTGCACACATTCTGTGTAGCCCACTAAGGTCAGCACTGGTAGGAAAACGTGTTTGAAATCAGAGAAGGTTCTTTCTGTGGGAAGAAGAGAAGATCAAAGACTAATTAACATCTTGAAATGAACCATGGCTCAAGCAAGAAAGAAACTAGGGAGATAGATAAGGGAGATCTCTTACCTATCAGAATTCAGATCTGGAGAGCTGCAGTACCCTGCACAGGCTGCAGTGAGACCAACAGGTCTGGAAGCATTTCAATATCAAAGGAAAGACACGGTTAAAATAGAAACACTTTTCTACAAAACTGGTTACAAAACAGTCAAGAAAGCTAGCAAAAGCATACCTCTGCTAAGTTAAACTCTCTCAAATGTGATTTTTTTCCCAAAGTCAAAATATGAAATATGAGGAATAGAAACTATTGCCTCAAAAAGTAACTTTGAGAACATTTTGGTAACCACACTGGGAGGCACCACATATTAATTGTTCTTCAGCCCTTACTCAAGAAGTTCTGAACACCTTCAGAAGTTAGTAGATCTGTAGTTTCTAAACAACTCCAAATTTTTCATGTTTCCTTTTCCTGTCCACTGTAAATCATTTCCATAAAATTTCTGAACTTCCACAGGAGAAGTAGCTAGTGCACTTATCTTTATCAAGCAAAACCAGTTTGTTAGACTTTCTTTCTCCCCAGATTCTCTGAGCCGAGCTAAATAAGAGAATCTCAATTAGTGAAATGCACAAAAAAGGGTTAAAACTGAGAATGGTCTGAAACTTGGCCCTGGTGAATCACATTTAAAATTCCATTGACTTCCATCAGGCAGAAAAACACATCTGCTTTGGAGAGGATGGGTTTAATTTTATGGTAGGATTAATACAGCTGCTTTGGAGGAGGCTCACTCAGCCCTAAATGCTTCCAACTTTCTGACAGCTTTGCAGCCCTAATCTTTGATGTTGAAATGGCTCAGGGGGTCAGAAGTCCAGCTGTAGTTCAGATCCCAGCCTTGCTGAGATGAACCTTCTATAAGAGAACTATAAGAGATCTATAAGAGAAAAATTAGGAGCTGGATTTAATAGTGGCCCTGGAAAATGTTAAAGATAGACTCTGAAAATGTTAGGCTTTGTGTTTTGCCAGATCATGTGAAATTGCACCTGGGTAAGCAGTATGATAAATGATATAATTGTTAGATGTGATGATTGTTTAGTAATTAAATATAATTATTGTATAATCATAAGAAGAATCATGAGAAACTATGTTAGAAGTTTGAGGGGGAGCCACGAGGAGCCCATGCTTGGCTGAAATCTATGTATACAATAGAACAATATCAGTTTAATAAGTAACATGAAAGTTATATATTGATAGAATATAAACATCCCCAACCCATATCGGAGTCAGATTAAGGCTGGTACCCCTGACACCCAGAGCTCTTCAATAAAGCACCTACATACATTCATTCTCGTGATTATGTGTTTCTGAATGCTAACATATTTGCCAGGATGAGCAGACTCTGAGCAAAGAGCCTTTCCCATCCATTTTGCAAGAGTCTTTCAACAGATGTCCCTGCCTGGATGTACCTACTGAGGGAAAAATGTCCTGGAAGTGTCAAGGTGACATTTTGCATGAGCTCTCACAACCTCATGGTCTTGACAAGTCAAAGGGTTTGAGAAAGTTATGCCACAAATAGGCTAAACAGCAGCAATTTCCAAACACTTCAACAGGCCTCTGACATTTAAAAAAATTGGGTGTTCAGCTTCTCTGAAAATCAGGCAGAGAGGTTAAAATTCATCTGCAGTGTAGACATTCATATCTGAGCAAGGTGATGGGGGCTACACAGGGTAGGGAACAGCTCAGCAGTCTGAGACTGTGAATACAGATGATAAATTATGTCCCCAAAGTGCCTCTGTGTCCCAGGGACCATGAAGGGTGACCAGCTTGGCTCTTAAGGTGGGTGAGATGAATCACAGCACTAGTTAGCTAGAAAATGGTGCAATGACTTTGCTGAGTTGGTTCTTAATAAAAATATAAATTTCACAGTTTGCCACCTGTAATTGGTGTAGATTCAGATTACTGAGTCCAGTATGGAGGAAGTTCTGCCCTCACCCTCTAAAGACCTGAACTACTCTAAAAGCACCAATGAATGGTGGTTTCCTGAAGAAGCTGAGACAGAAAATAAGAGGACATATCACTTGCCAGTGCCATCAGGAAATGTTGCAAAACTCAGGGACTGAACTGTAGTTGCCCTTGCTCTTTATTTCTGTTTCATGTTTGCTCATGAAGCCATTCTTTCTACTGTCCAGAAGAAGTGGCAGGATGCAGACTCCAAAAATGTATTTCAGTCTGCTTGCTGATGATAAATCACCTTTTATTGTGACGGGTGGAGGACTGACAATCTGGTGAGCAGGCTTCTTAATCATGTCCTTATGGAAGAAAATTCCTCCATCTATTTTGAAATGTTTGTTTAAATAAGTTTAAAACAAGTGTCTGTGTCCTGGTTTGAGGCTGACATGGACACTCATACATCTCCTCCCAGTGGGATGGGAGAGACAACTGGAAGGGCAAAAATGAGAAAACTTTTGGGTTGGGACAAAAACAGTTTAAAGGGCAAAGCAAAAGCCACACACAAAAGCAGAGCAAAACAAGGAATTCATTCCTCACTTCCCATGGACAGGCAGGTGCTCAGCCATCCCCAGGAAAGCAGGGATCCCTCAGGCATGAAGGTGAGTTGAGAATTCAAAAATCATCACTCTGAACATCTTCCTTCTCCTTCCCCCAGCTTTATGTACTGGGCATGATGCCATAGAGTGTGGAAAATCTCTGTGGTCAGGCAGGGTCAGCTGTCCTGGCTGTGTCCCCTCACAATCAGGTGAAGAGAAATGGCCTTGGCTCTGTGTAAGCCCTGCCCAGCAATAACTAAAACATCCCAAGCAGAGCTCCTGTGAAGGAAATTAACTCTATCCTAGCTAAAACCAGCACAATAATAAAGATTTCTTTACAGGGAAATAAATTTCACTTTTGTCCCTAGACAAACCCATAATCTTGTCTTGTACTGTGGTTGAAGCAAAGTTCAAGAGTGATGTGTGGCCAAAGACAGGTTTATGATTATTTCCTTAGAATCAACTATTTTTTTATGAGCTACTTTAGCCTGTTTTAAGCAATATATCTGGCAGCCTTAGTTCTTTTGTCAGGAATATAAAATACCATGCCTGTTTGAGAAGTTGATTCCTATTAATTCCCAACCCTTCCAAAAGTCAGTTATACTGTAGTCCTTTCAGGTCTTCCTCTCTAAGACTGGGTGCTGACTACATCTGGTGAATTTTCTACATCAAGAGTGTTCTGTGAGTCACCCTGGGAGAAGGCACAATTAATAGTCAGACTGTCTCAGATGCTTGGAGATAGACAAACATCTCCCCCATCCCTTTATACTCTTGGGTTTGAGTGGCTCTCATATCTCAGCTGAGGCCACCTCTTTACTCAGGAGGGGACAAGGAGCTCTGGCTGATGTCCCCACATGATCTTGGGGAAGCATCTAGCCATTTATGTCTGTAAAACCCACTGCAAAACTGAATTCTGCAGGGACTAAGCAGTATGAGCTGGGCTATCAGCAGGATACATCTCAAATGTGAGTTTTTTATTTTCCCTTTTCCAGATTTTACACCCCCCTGTTAGGTAAATCACTTAACACTCCAGAGGTTCTTTACAGAGTTGTAAACTGAGATGTTGTTCCAAGTTGCCAATTTCCACTCTGTTATTTCACCCTTCCCTCCACACAGGTGAGCTCTAAAGAATCAATTCTCATCTTCAAAGATACTAAAGCAGTTGATTAGATTGATTGGGTTACCTTCCTCTCCAGATAAAACTGTCCAGCTTTTACTCATTGTTCTCTTTGTCAAAGATTATTACTCTTCCTTTGAAAAAAGAATGTCTAAAATTCATTCTTGACCCGTATCATATAAACATTTTCAATCACAAAGGAAAGGACTGCTGACAGAACTAACTTTTCATTGTTTTAATGTTTTTATGAAAAGGGCACCCAGAGTGATAACTTTTGAGGGATTTAAGGCTTCCATGTCTCTCACTTACAAGATGTGTTAACAGCAGTTAGAGATCTCTGCTGTCAATCTGTATTTCATATTTGACTTTCCAGTAATGGTCTTTTAATGACAGTTTTGTTTAATATTAAGGCTCCTTCATTCTGCTTTGGTTAAAAACCCCAACAGAACATTGTTACCACCAGGGTGAAATAGTTTGTGTCCCACAACCATCAGAGTGAAGGTGTGGCCTTTGGTGGTGGTCACTGGGATCAGTGACTTAGAGCAGGAGCTGGTCACTGTTCCCAGTGCAGACTGCACTGAGGAGCAGGGCAGTGGCTGGCCAGAGAGTTTCATGCTTTTCCATCAGTGGCAGGAGAGTCCAATGAGAATCTGAACCTCTTCCATTTACCATACTCAGAGGTTTTTCTGCCAGTGCACCAGGTGTCTCTCCCTTCCCTCCTTGACTGTTTGGTCCCAGCTTTATTTCCCTTTCCTTGGTCTCTCTTCTACCTCCCAGTGCTCGTCTCTTTGTCCAAGCATTTTTTCTGACTTCCTTCCCTTATCTCTAATTTATTTACATTTTTAACTCTGTCTAGCCCTGAAATTCTCCTTTTCACCATCACATTAGCAGTAAAGAAGAAAAAGCTGTGGGAAGCACAGGACAGAAACTGGCCACTCTGATATTGAGAAGCTGAAATGTGTTACAAGAACATCTGTCTCTGCCTTGGAGCTGTAAAAAGCAAATTCAGTCACTGTCTCCATGCAAGCAGAGTTCAGGAGGAGCAAGAGCTGAAAGGCAGGAGGAACCTCAGAGAAAGCCAAGCCTGGAAGATGTTGCTGTCAAGCTTTCAGAAGTCTCTACTGATCCAGGGGAAAACAAACTGACTTCCAAAAACAACAGCTCAGTAGGTTTTCTAGGCACTGGCACAGTCATCCTTGGCATAAAGGCAACTTTTCTGCCATGGTTTCACCTAGGGAAAGGGGTACTAGGGCTGCTCAGAAAAGTCTCAGGTGTTGTCTGGCACAAGCAGTGCAGTGGTTGAAATGCCCTGGCAGAGTCCCTCTATCAAAAAGTCATGGAAAACTCAAAGCACACAAAGCCCACCTTGCTCTACAGGTCTCAAAGCTGGCTGAATAGGAATTGCTTCAAGGATTAATTCAGGTGGGCATTCTCCCTCAGCCATGATACAGCCCTATGATCATGATCATGATCATGATCATGATCAGCCCTAGCTGATGGGATTCAAAAAACAGAGAGTAGAAAAGTGGTGGAAACAGGCTCATCTTGCAAATATTTGTTAGAAAAGCAGTGCCAGTGAGCAGCCATGATTAAAAACACACAAAAAAAGAGGCAGCAGCAGCAGCCATTGTCAAGATTTTCATGCTCTGCTCAGGCAGCACATTTGATCTGTCACAAAACCCCCAAAGCCACCTGAATATGTCCTAGCTGCTGTGAAGGGTTCTGGTTTAAAGGAGGAATCTGTTTTTAAAGGACTCACAATGTGATATAGGCTCTCCTTTGGAAAGCCCATGTGATTTGATAAACAAAGTGTTGTGCTTTGCTGGCTTGTTAGAGCATGAGTTTTACTGTCAGTGTAAGGCTTCTGTGATGAAACCGATCACTGCATTGGGTAGGAAATTCATAAAGCTTTTAACCCAATTCTTTGGTTCCTAATTAAAATAATGTCTAAGAAGCAGTTATACAGGCATGAGATATTAGCACTGTGCTTAAAATTAGGTTAATTCTAGAAATCATCTCTTTTAAAAGAAAATTTAATGTCCATGAGAGACTCTGCAAAAGCCATCTGTGGGATGTGGGATTTGTTATTGTTTATATTAACACTGGATATAATGGCACTGAAATCAAGGTTTTCTGGTTTTTAGATTATGCTAAAGACCCACAAATGATAATGGGCTTTGAAATTGGACTCTGAAGTAATATCAAATAGTGAATGTGATTAAATATAGATAAACAGAGCACAATCAGTCACAGAACAAGAAACCAAAAAAGCAGTTGTGAAAATGGAAATACAGGGCTGCAAACTGCCAAGAAAAGATTTGTCAAAGAAACAGAAAATGGTTCAGAAAATGTCCTGAGTTTAGGCAGGAATTTTGGTAATGAATGCAAACAGGACTTTGGACTTCTGGGGAATATAACAATTTGTAAATCAAAAGGAGGGATAGTACAGTGTTTCTGCACAATGTACATAGTTAAAGACCACCTAGAGTAACTGACGTGCTTCTGAAAGAACCTAATTTCTCTTTATTGGGAAAAATAGAGATGAAGTCTAACATTATGCATCTCAAAGATTTGAGGGCTGCAGGGATTTAATAAAAAATTAGACTTTTCCTTTGGTGCCCGATGAAAAGGCTGTTTTTGTAAACATTCTCATATCAGATTGGTAACATTGCCCAGAAGAAAAAAATACACATGGAGAGGTGCAAGAGAGAAGAAAAATTGCCACTTCCAGCAATATCTATCCAAATCCCCTCCACCCCATGCTGTGCTGTTGTGGTTTGTTTTGGTATGTTCTGTTCCCCCCATGTTATTATGTTAATGGTTCTGCTGGTAGTTCCCTCCTTTTCCTCCTTATTTGTCAATCTCCTGACTCCTCCCCGGTTTCCACAGTTACTATATGTATCCTTTTAATTCCACACCCCTAGCTGCCTGCCAGTCACTCGGCACTCCTGCCTCTTTTTCTAGAAGCTTCTAGCCAGGGTGTCGGGTGGTTGGTTCAGGGGCAGGGGCCCCCTCCTTAGTTTTGTGTGATTGGTTTTCCCATTATGTCAGTTATCAATGTATCACCCCTTCCCTGTTTCTGATTTGTCCCTAAGTTGTTACCACCCCTACCTCCCACCTTCCTTAAAACCCGAGGTTTCCCCTTCTTCAGGGCCCTCCAGTTCTTGGACTCCTTGGGTGTACTTGGTCCCTCTGGGGGACACAATAAGACCCGATTGTGCCACCAACTAGAGAGTCGTCTCTTCATCCCGCGCATCGAAGTCCTGCTCGGCTACGTCCTTGAAGGTGGTTTATCGCCTTAGGCACGTGTCCTTGAAGGCGGTTTATCGCCTTAGGCACGTGTCCTTGAAGGCGGTTTATCGCCTTAGGCACGTGTCCTTGAAGGCGGTTTATCGCCTTAGGCACACGTCCTTGAAGGCGGTTTATCGCCTTAGGCACACGTCCTTGAAGGCGGTTTATCGCCTTAGGCACACGTCCTTGAAGGCGGTTTATCGCCTTAGGCGCTGTACCCAGCGACGAGGTTGGGGGAGTGCCCACACTGGCTGAAGGCGGGCTGGCCAGCTAGCCAGGGTGTGTCTCCATTGGCCGGGTCACTTCACTGTGCCCCTGCCATGCAAGGGGGGTCACTGCAATGGTGCACTCAGAAGGCCCCTCCTGAGGAAGGTTCAGCTCTCTGAGGGCTCCTTGGTGCAGCTGTGGAGGTGCCAGAGATGTCCTGGAGAACAACAACTCCTGTTTCACTCCAGTTACAAGGGGACATGCCCTGCTCTAGAGAGCTTTCAATGCCCACAGAGGAAACACAATCAAGGAAAAAGAGAGGTTTGCAATAATTTAAGTGGTAGGAGTAGAAACAGCATCTCCAGACCCCAGAATTTTATGGTTTAGCAATACACCACTGTCACAGACATCTTTTATGAAAAATCCTTTCCTTAGGATTTTTCCTCCTGAGAAGCTGAGAGGCCTCAGGAACAAAATGTAACCAATGGTTATCTGCTGCTGTGGAATGCAACAGGTGCATCTGGGATTGGTCTCATGTGGTTGTTTCTAATTAATGGCCAATCACAGTCAGCTGTCTCGGACTCTCTGTCTGAGCCACAAGCCTTTGTTATTCATTCTTCCTTTTTTTTTCTATTCTTAGCCAGCCTTCTGATGAAATCCTTTCTTCTATTCTTTTAGTATAGTTTTAATGTAATAGATATCATAAAATAATAAATCAAGCCTTCTAAAACATGGAGTCAGATCCTCATCTCTTCTCTCATCCTCGGATCCCTGTGAACACAGTCACACACCACTGTGGGTCTGAGCTGTAAAACAGATTTGCAGTGAAGATTAATTCTGTCCAAAGTTTTTTGGTTTTTTTTTTTTTTTTTTTTTTTTTTTGTTTCTGACCCTCAGTTCCCAAATCTGCCATGGGCCCCTTTCCTCTGTTGGTGCTGCTGTAAATCTGAGCTCTCTAATGCAGCTCCTACATCCACCCTGTACAGCACAAGCTGCTGTCAGAAACAGAAACAGTTCATGCCTCAACATCTGCTCAGCAGGAATGCATTGCTCCTTGCTTGCCTCTCTCCTGTTCCCATGACACTGCTGTTGACAGGTTCTGAACACGTCACAGACACAAGGGAGGGGAACAATATAAGAATCAAGCTAAAATCCCCAGCAATAAGATTTCTTGCTTCTAAGACCTTGTTTTCCCCTGTGTTTGATAAGAAAGTTCATTTATTACCCTGGTTTTAAGTGAGTTGTATATTTTACCTTCAGGATCCTAATTGCTTTTCAGGTTGTGAATATCATTAATACTGTATATCTTCATTTTCTAGCCTAGGTAATAATTGAGCATTCAGTCATTGTTATACTCACCATTCTGCCAAAATTTATTAAAATGAAGCAATTAACTATTGTCTTAAATGGAGTTTAGAGGTAAGGCTCATTAATTTTACACCCAATACAATTAACTGGGATGATAAATGTAAACTTTTTTATCACGGCTTTGTACAAAAACCTTTTTTTTATTATGCAGTGTCAGTGTTCCCTTTGTGCTGCACATTTCTTAGCTTGTTTGGCCTCCTTTTATGAAGACAGCAGTCATTACTGTGTTTGACATTGGAATTGTTGTGACTCACACCCAGAGCAATATTTGCACCCCCGTGGTAGGCAGAAGGCAGCACCCTCCTGGACAAGACTTTCAGATGCAGAAATTCACAGCTCAGGGCTGTCACACAGAGTGGCTTGATTTCAAAAGCTGATTTCTCCCCTGCCCTCAGCTCAGCTATGAGCCTTTCAGATGAAGCCCTTTTCTAATTAAGGTCCTTAATGCAGATGAACCTAATGATGTAGCTACATGTTCATGAACAAGGTCAGAGAGATGAGGACTCCTGATGAAGTCCAGAAGGAGCACTCAGGAGCATAATGTCAAGGCACATGATTAAGTGCCTTGCTGAATGAAAGCCTCAGGATCTAAATATACCCAACCAGGCTCCCCAGAGGCCCCACAGCACATCAACTCAGACCCAAAGATGATGCAAAAGTTTCATTCCATTAAATTTTCTTCTTTAACACACAACTTCCAGGGCAGTGTTATCCCTATTCCTCAGTCTGGTTTATTCCTTCTCTACTGAAACAAGGGGAAGAAATAAGAATAATAGCTAAGAGAGGAGAGTCTGAGGAAAAAAACTAAAATAATAGTTTTAAACTCTGTCATTTGGTCACAGCTCTGAAGAGTACAGCTTTTCTGCACCTTTGTCTAGCAGCTGGACAGAGCACTTTGAAAGTGTTTTCAGTTCTTAGAGACTGGGTATTCTTGTCCAGATATCCAATTATAGTCACCTTGCAGGACATGTCTTCTGCTGTAGCTTTTGTGTCATTTGAGATGTAAATTACAACACCACTTTGCTTATGTTTATTTCAGAAGAGCGAGGAAAGCCATCAGGATAGGGAAGGATCTGGATCTGGCTGTCTCCACACATTCCTACCTTCCTCCCCTACCTCCACAACGAGATAAAAGGGGGACAGTTGGTAAATGGCTCTTTGAAACCTGCCAGACTTTCCTTTTGATTCATGACAGCTTTGAGAATCCCTGGGCTGGCTGCAAAAATGCTGCTTTTGTAACCTTCACTCTGATCTGCTCCTAGGGGTAAAGGTACACAGCTAAAATCAAGAGGGGTTTGGCTTCTATCTGCAGGTAGGTTTTCATCAAACACCCAAGAAATGCCTGAGATCATCTATTCCAAACCCCTGGCAATGAGCAGCAGCATCTTCAACTGGATTGGGTTTCTCAGAGCTCCATTCAATTTAAGATAAAAATGAAATCCAACAATTTCTGAGTAAACAGAACAACTTGATCTTCTCAAGAGAAAAATATTTCAGTAAGGACAAGTACCTTATATGAAACTATTTTGTGCTAAGGGAAGACAAAAATAACCACAAATAAACAACACTTTGTCTGAGTTTGTGTTTCCATTGCGGTACCAGATTAAATCTCAAATCTGAGAATGCTTCTTAGGTCACAAACTTTGGTTTTCAACTTATTCTCATTCCCTGGAAGAGTTGGTGAGGTAGCAAAGGAGACTCCAGAGAAGTCACAGATATGTCAAGACCTGTAAGTAATATTTCAGGAGAGGTCCTTTGTGATTTTGTCTGGGTGATAGCACTTCAATGCAATCAGCAAGAGGGTTTGTGCCTTTCTGGGGATCTTTCACAGAATCAGTTGTGGCCATTCTTCATTGTCAGATCCTCAGGAGCCAACAGATTCATACATTCAGCAAACAAATAAGATCAACAGTGAATTATTTGCTCTAGCAGTAACTTCCAGGTAGAAAGTCTCATTTCTCTGGTTTGCAAAGGGAATTTGAATTATAAAATTCAAAGCATCCAACTTAAACTATTACCCTGCAAAAGGCCCATAACTGCTTAAAATCATCCTCAATTCCCACCTCATCAGAGAGTTTCTGCTCATGGTACAGCCAGTCTGGTTTCATAAATCTGCTGGCTGCAGAGCAGGAAGCCCAGGTCACCCCCAGGTCACACATGCCAGTGTTTACCCAGAGAACAATGGCACAGGGGCACTGATTTACCAGATTAGACGTGACCCCACTTCCTGAGCTGCACAGAAGAGCCTGCCTGTGATTAGTAGCTATCTGTGAAATGTTCAAAGTGAATTGAGACTTAGCAGCCTCATCTGACTCCCTAAAGGTCTGTAATCCCTCTGCAGGGGGGTTCAGATGAGTTGATGTGACGTTATTTGTAATGAGGCAGCTTGAATAACAGAGAGCCTTTGGGGGGCTGGGTAAAGTCTGCTTTCTCCAGGGAGTGTGTTCTACACAGTGAAAGGGGGGGAAAAAAGCAGCAAAACAAACACACAGCTTCCTGTAAAGCCAAGAAGCAGCCACTCATGCTGCCCATGGCTTCTTTGCTGTCTCCTCCAAACAAGCTCTCTCCTAGGAGGTTCCCTGTGCTGGTTTGTTTCCAGAAACAGTGGCTGCTTCCCCTGTTGGTGATGTGAATATCCCAGTTGTGGCCCTAAAGAAAAGGAAAGCAACACTATAATCATTCAGAACCTCATTTCATGCCTATTTAGATCACCACTGACTCCAGTAACCCTGAAAGAATTCTATTCCTGTCTGTGGCAGATTTAATGGTTGGTTGTCACTTTATTTTAAACATTAATACCATGTTTTATTTCTATAAATAGAAGACCCAGGTGTTTTCTCAGGATTAAAAGGGCTGTTTTCTTGTCTTCTTTCCCTTTAATTTCCTGCTTCAGTTCAGAGAGAGCTGGATTCTACAACTCCTGCCTCTAAATCCTTGCTAGGGTAAAAGGAGTCTGTGCCAGGGGTCCTGGCAAGGACAGTTTCATATTGCAAGTTCATCTTAAGTCACTTTATTGCATTTTCACTGTTCAGCCTCCAATCCAAGATTATCTTTGCCCATCTGTTATTTATCCTACTGGTTACATGACCTGTGGATTACCCAGCTTTTCTTTTAAAATCTCATTCTGCTTATGTCCATTCATTACTTGCTGCTTATTTGTCAAAAAAGTTGCCAGCCTGCAATTTTACTTGACACAGTAGTGGGATGCACAATGTCCAGCTGAAGGGTTTGTGCACACATCTGCAGCTGTCTCTAACAGGGACAGCAGAATTTGGGAGAAGCACACAAGTATCCACTGCACCCCCTGAGGAAGTCCAGATGGCCACAAGGGGAGATTTTGCCTGAGTGATGCTTCTTGAGAAAACATGTACCCATCAGTGTGAGCTGAACATTGTCATTTGATACTTCCACTGATTGTTTTTTCACTGACCTCTGTAATTTTCACTCACAATCACCCAGTGCTGCCTGTGCATGAGCACCAGCCTTGCAGAAGCAGCACCACTTGACTTTGGGAGCAGTTTTGCTGTCGTTCCTGAATTGCTGTACTTCTGCATTTTTGGGTTCCAGAAGGGTTTGGACTATGTCTGTTCTTGCTGAGACATAGTAGGGGTGTTCTAGCACTAAGGATGCAACCTTTGACCAAAAAGAAATCCTTCTTTCCCCCAAAATAGTTTTAATCCAACTACAGCTCCTGCACCTCAATTATGACTTAATATATATACCCTGTAAAAATGCAGAAAAAAAAGCCTATGGACACAAGAATAGTTAGAAGAGAGTTGTTGCTTTAGGGGACTGTAAGCCATAAATTAGCTACAAAGAGGTTTAACAAGTTGTGTGCATTAAGCCCCTTCTGATTTTAAAGGCATTCTTCCTATCTTTTTTCATAATAAATAATTTTTCAAGAGGGAGACTGAAAATGTGATATTGCTGCTACTGCTGTATGTACTTTGCATCATCCTGCTTCTTTAAAGCTTCACTCAGGGCTGAGTTCTGTTATGCTGGGAGGTGGAAAAGCAGAGGGAAAGTCACTGCTCACCTTAGGGAAATCAGCTTTGAATTAATAGCATAAAACAAATAGCTGTGAAAACTTGGAGCTGGCAAGGCCTGGGAGCATGTTGTACAAACAGAGAGGAGAGACTAATGGGAATGGTTCAGACAGGAGGGGAATATGTAGGGAGTTAAACCTCGATTTTTTTTTTCCCATCCTAACACCTCTCCATTGCAATCCCTTGGTGTGAAAGCAGAATTAGTCTCAGCTGCTTTGTTGCCATTTTCATGTGAAATATGATAAAATTATAGGTATAAAATGCTTTGAATTCTTTAAATTGTCTGTATTTGTACAGTTGTTGATATTACCTGGTGCAACCATCATCTTCTTGATCACAGTGTGGATGTACAAACCAGTGACACGGCTTGCAGTGGACTGTGTGAGCCAGGAGCTGGAACAAAGTCTCCTGCACCCAAACTCAGCATGGTTTACACCAGTTCTATTTCCTATTGCTCCCTTTTATGTTTGTGTGCAAGTTTTTGTTACCTAAAAACAAGTAATAATAGCCCTAAGGAAGATACAGAGGTGCCTGGCAGCATCCTTGCCTTTGAGTGATTGTCCTGGTTTAGGGCAAATTTGGGAGGAAACTTCCAAATGTGTCCCTCTAGAAAGCAAATTCAAGCAGCCCAACTGGTTCGGGAAAAGATTTCCTTGGAGAAAAGTGGAAAAACTAAAAAATAAAGCTCTTTATTTAATAAGCAAAGTATTCACAAGCATAAAAAATTAATTATATTAAACAGTAAAACCTCTGTCTGTTCTGAAGAGATGGCAAATTCAGAAAGTCCTTGTTGTGGGGGGTAGTTCTGCTCACTCAGTCCTTGGCCCCGGTGTCAGCTCCTGGTGTTTTATTGGGTTTTCTGTCCAGAGCAGGTTTGAACAGTTGTAAGAAAAAGAAAAACCATCATTCAGGGAACTTCACTGCCTCAGCTAGCTAAAAAAAAAAAAGAAAGGAGAGCTCTCTCTCCCACTGTCCATCCATGCTGCAGACAACACAGTCCAGGAGAGAAAAATGCTGAAGATCTTTATCTCTGTGTTCTGAAAACAACCACCTCAGACATTCCACTACTTCTCTTTCTCCCCTCTCTTTACTCTCAGATCTAGTTTTAAAGGTGCAAAACTTATTTCTGAGCTAAACAGACAAATGGGGATACAATTCAGCCTCATAAAGTCACCCTGGGGGAGTGCTAAAGGATAGATGGATAGGGAAAAAAAAGCTGGGAAATGGTGCTGTGAGCTGTTACTGATGTTACAAGTGGGTTCTGACTGCTGAGCTCATGGGCACATCTTTTTCTATTGCACATGAGGCCAGTTATCCTCTTTCAGGCTTGGGAGGGAAGCAGGAGGACAGGACAGGCTGCTGTATTTTCTCCAGGCATGGTTTCCTCCACACCATGAAAAATACTGTCTGAAATGGCTGAAAACTCTTAGTCTGTATAGGCTTTATTGGGCCACCATGGAAAAGGAAGTTGTGCTGGCTCTGCTTGTTACATGGTGCAAAGAGAACAGAGATATTTTTTATTCTGAGAAAACTTAGGATACTACTGGCAGAAAAGGAGGAGCTGTGATTTCAGTCTCACAGCCAGAGGAGGATCCAGAAAAAGTGACTGTCCTCATGTTCTCTAAAGCCTTATTTTCAGGGATGTGTCTTAAAATGCTGATTATTGCTTGTGGAAAGCAAAGGGAGCTCCCACATTCCCTTGCCCCAGTATTGCCCATGTCTGGGTTCTGGAAGGCAGGTGCAAAAACATCTGAATGGAAGAAAAATAGATTTTCCATAATGCCAAACTAAAGGCAATTTCTATATTTTTCCTAAACAGAATTTACAAGCCATTACCTATCACATTCAAAATATTACCAGAGCTGTCAAGAGAAAGAAATCAGTGTGGAAACAGCATTCCACTGGGAAATGTGAAATGGCAACAAGTTGGTCCCTCTACAATATGTCCAACACTTAATATGAAATGATGTACAACTAACCTGCAATGAGTTCTGCACAGGAACTCTCTTCTGGGATGCTGGCTTGTGATTTACTTGCTTGCTCAGAAAAAGAACTCCTTATAAAAAAATATAATTCTTTGTTTCTCTTCTTTTTTTTCAGCACAGACTAATGAAGAAGCTGAGTGATTCAGCTGCTAAAGTGTTCATGAGGGGGATATGTTTCAGCATTTATGATGATTCTGTAGTGATTACAGCTCTCTCTCAGTAGCTTTCCTTGCCATGCTCTCTTCAATATGAGTAACAAGTGGTTTCAGGAACTTTTGTGGAGGAGTAAGTATTATGTCAGTGATGAAGTCTTCTCCTCTCTCATCTGCTCTCTGTTCTTAGTGCTTTGTGTAGATCTCTTCCATTGGCTTTCCCCTCACATGCTCAAGCTCTCCCCCAAAAGTTAATTTTGCATTTCAGCTTTGGTTAATCTGTGCCAGTGTATGGTTAACAGCCAAGTGAGGGCTCAGGGACACTGGAGGAATTTCCTGCAAGCATTTGCCCTGTGCTCCTTCAGTTACGATTTCAGCTCCCAGATGGAATCCCTAGACTATCAAACTGTGACAAAGTGGCTCAAAGCTGCAGCCCCCTCCATCTTTCTTTCTTTCTTTATGATCTTGTCTTTTTTTCCTTCATTGTTTCTTGTTTTTCTCACTCTCATGTCTCTGCTTGCTCTCTATTCCTAATTCTTTCCTCCATTGATCAATCCTGCATCCCCAGCTATTAGCTGCCTTTATTTCCTTCATAGCTTCCTTTCCTGAAGTGGTCCAGGCCTTTAACATTAAACATTTCTGAGAGAAAAAGCACTAGCTAAGCTGATTTTACAAGTCATTACCCATCACACCCAGCACCTTGCCAGAGCTGTACTCACCTGCTTCCTGTTAATCTTACCACCTCCCTAATTTCCTTCTTCTCTCAGCTAACTGGAAATGCTGATGAAAACCATTAATTCCATTTTATATTCCCCCAGCCATTTTTCTGGCTTGCTTTTCACCCAATTTTAGCTTCTCCCTGAACTCTCACTGACAACTCCTTTTTTGGCCATGGCTCCAGATCTCAGCTCTCTCCCCATCCTCCTCAATGCTTCTTCTAATGTTATTACTCACTCCTCTTCAACAGTTTATGGCTTGCAGTCCCCTTAAGAAACAACTCTCTTCTAACTGTTCTTGTGTCCATGGGGTTTTTTTCTGCTTCTTTTTTACAGACCTTCCTCTTATTTCTTTTGTTCTGTAAGTGGTGCCAACCCCATTTCTCTCTTCCCAGTCCCAGCACTCACCCACATTTAGCCCTGCAATCAGCTTTCTCTGTTGCCACTCCATCATGTTTCTTGTCATTCTGGATGATTCATGGTCACCCTTGGTCTCCATACCAAAAAATCAAACAGGATGATGGCTGGGGAGCATCTTTCCATGGGAAGGCCTTGGTGTTGAGCAGCTTTCTGTGCATTTCACATTTCCATGTAAATTCAGATGAGTTATGTGTAAATAAATATTGCCCAAAAGGCATTTTATGGGTTATCCAAGCATTTGTAAAAGCTAGGTCATAAGAAAGTACACTTTTACACTGTGGGAGAAGTTTTACATCAGGAATATTCCAGGGCCTCCTAGACACTGTGTCCTATTAAGATGATCTGTTGTAACTGCTGTGCCTCCCTTAGGACACAGCAAAGAATCATTCCTTATACATTATTTACACACAGCTCCAGCCTAGGTAAATACACATGGTAATGCTGACTGTGTCATTTTGCACCTCGCTGTACTCATGCTCTTTTTCTTGCTGTGGTAAAATACACTTGTTTGCAGCAGCTGTTTCATCAGAATATCCTTCAGCAGGGTTAGTAGTGCCTCTCAGGCTGTGGTGCATACATTTGCTGGGGGATACAGAGAAAATTGAAATAGAGGAGATTATTTTTTAAGCCCCAAGATGTTTGTCACTTAGGCTGTAAGTCAGCTGTGCATTATACAGATATGTTACTGCTTTTTAAAGTGTTTGTATTTAAAAATCCACTATGGTGGAAGCTGCAAATTCCCTCTGGACTTTCTGCCATTAGATTATTTTAATTATGCAGCAACTTCATCCTCATTTGAATACAAAGGGCCTGATTTTCATTGTGTTAAAGACACCCAGGCACTTTCTAACCAGAGCAAAGGAATGTCAGCAGGAGCAGCTCAGACCTCTCCACACTTGCTCCCACCAAGCTGCCAGCTTCCATATGGCTGGGGAGAAGGGGACAGTTCTGGTGACCAGACATCCCCAGGTGACAGATGCTGCACTTCAGGGAGGTTGCAGATCAAAGGAGTGGCTGGAAGCTCCTGGGAGCTCAGCCCTGAGGAGGGGCTCACACTCCCCAAGGGTGGGAGCATCCCGTGGTGCCAGCCCTGCTGTGGGCACCTGCCAGGGCTCAGAGAGGGAGCTGGGCTGGGATGAGGGTCTGTCCCTGCAGGAGAAGGTGTCAGGGGCTGAGCCTCTGCTCTGGTTTTGCTAAGAGGTGCAATTTGTCTTTTCTACTGAGCTTTCTTAGCAAAACTCTCTCTGACCTGGACAGTAACTGTACAACCTTCCTCCATTTTGGGGTGATATGAAGAAAGGATTGTGCCTCAGCCAATGCCTTTTTTAGTCTCCAAGACATGCAGAAAAATGTATTTAATGCATTTTTGAGTGCTGCACTCACACAGTAGAGAGGAGGCTGTGGACAGGCAGCTGCCCTCACCCAGCCCTCCCTCTGCCTCGTCCAGGGAAGCCCAGAGAATTGGCTGATCCCTCTGTCCACCAACTCTTTTTCTCCCCTGAACTTCTACAGTAATTTCTTTATGCAAACTTTTAGCATTTATAACACCTGCAAGTCTGAGAAAACTACCACAGCTTAAATATTCATTGTGCAAAAAATTACCCACTCTTTTGGTTTTGATTTAAACTTGCCACCTCACATCATTTCTAATTATGACCTCTAACTCTTGTACAATGAGGGTGAAGTGCAATCACCACCTTGCCTCCTCCACTGTGACACTCACAACTTGTATCTTTGATGCTGGTTCTATTCAGTCTAGTGGCTTATATGGAAATAATTTTGTACTTCTGATCACCTCTGCAACTTCCTCTGTGTATTATCCAATTGTCTGTATCCTTTTCAAGAGGAAGGATAAAAATTGCATGCATTACTTCAAACGTGGGATTATTTAATGGGTTCATATAATGGCATAATGATGTTTTCTGTTCTATTCTCTATTCTTCTCCTTTTTATTTTATCATTTTTTGATTGTCAGTGAGCATCCAGCTAATAGATGCACGAAAGTGACTTTTCTAACCTCAAGATGTTTTTCTTGAGTAGTAATAACTAGCTCACAGCCCATAATCATGTATGCAAAGTTAAGATTGTGCTTGGATTTTTTTTTGGCATTTTTAAAATGAAGTTCATTACTTCACACTTTGGTGTTAAATTTCATCTGCTGTTTAATCATGAAGTCACATAGTACTGTAATTCTTCCACAATTCTTTTCAGTTCACTTGTCTTTTACTAATCTGAATAATAAAAAATCAGCAAGTCTCCTCACTGACAAGGCTGTTCTCCACATCCTTTGTGTATAATTTGTAAAGTGCACATGCTGGAACCCTCTGTAGGGTGGCACTGGAACAACCCCTACACTTTCCTACCCTTTTATTCCCACCTCCCAGCCATCTGCTTGTCCATGCAAAGATTGTTCACAATCATATTCCAAAACAGCTAACTTTTTAAGAATAGCTGGTAAAACCATTTTTCAAAAGTCTTTAGGAAATGTGAGGAGCTACCTCATCAGACTACAGTCTTTTGCACAGACAAGTTTCCTTCAAAGTACTCCAATAGACTGGAGCAACATTATCTTTTTTTTTCTCTGCAAAAGTCTCAGCTGTGGTATTTTTGGGGTCCCCCATCGAGGAAAGGAAAAGATGAATCTGACTCCATGTTCTTAGAAGGCTAATTTATTATTTTATTATATTGTATTATAATAAAGAATACTATACTAAACTATACTAAAGAATAAAGGACACAGACAGAAGGCTAAAAGATAATGAAAAACCTGTGACTCTCTCTAGAGCCTTGACACAGCTGGCTGTGATTGGTCATTAAGTTAAAAAAATTCACATAAAACCAATGAAACAATGACCAGATGGTAAACAATGTCCAAACCACATTCCAAAGCAGCAAAACACAGGAGAAGCAAATCAGATAATTATTGTTTTCATTTTTATATGGGGCTTCTCAGCTCCCCAGGAGAATAAATCCTGGGGAAAGGATTTTTCAGAAAATATGATGGTGACACTCAGCTTTTCCTAATATATCCCAGATTTGGTCAAGGTGCCTGTTAGTTTTTGATATACTACAGCTTCTACCAATTTACCCAGTGTGACAACCATTTCCTACCCTGAAGCTTCACTTTCCTGATTCTTCTTCCACAATCCTTTAAACCAGCATCATAAGGCCATTTACTTCTTGATATTAAGACAGTTTTAAACAAAAGACCAGGTACTACCAGCAGCTCACCTATTTCATACCTCAGTATCTACATAAATGCATTCACCTAGCTTTTGGTGACTACCATTTAGTCTATGCCTTTTGTTATTCTTCAGTTTTTCAGCTGTCTCATCTGGACTTTCTCTGAGCTCTTTTTACACCTTGATCATCTTCTGGCACCAAAGCTTTTTGCAGATGGAGCACCTGGAAAGGATATTCAGAGATTTGAACAGTAAAGGCCTTGGTTTTCATTCTGCTTGTGCATTTAGTCTGATAGGAAAAGTGCAATTTTTTTTTCTTTGATGGATAACCTCATCCAACCAAGAAGTGATTTTTTTCCCTTAACTGCTTCCTCTACGTTCTTTTAACCACAATAAAAAAAAAAAAAAAACAAACTAAAAACCCATAAATATTTATCTGTATTTAAGCATGTTATTTTTTATCAATTTAAGCATTCTCTGATCTGCATGCCAGCTTTTTACCTTTTCAGATGAAACTAAAAGCTAAGGGAATAAAATGCTGTAGATAGATTAAGGATTGAGTATGCAGACAAGGGATTGATTTTCAAAGCATTAATTTTCTAGGTGACTTTATAAGGACTCTATGATCTGGACAGGTTATGTATACAGTTTAACAGAATGTACTAATTTTTCAACTAATTTTAAAGATCTCTGCGAGAAACTTTTAATCAGTGTGAAATTGCTGAGTAATCCACCTCTCTGCCTTTGAAGCCTGTGCTCAAATCTCTGTTCCATCCCAGCTGTTTTGTACAGAAGGTGAGCAATTGCAGCATATAAAAATTCTGCTCAGGTGAAATAGCAAAAAGATCCCTTCTCTCCCATATGTGGCCAGAAAAACAGATTTACAGATTTTACTCCATGAAAAATAAAATTGATGAAAGATTCACATATGTGAAAGATCCACGTATATGGGATCTACAGCTTGATCAGAGAGCACAAGAAAGGAACAGATGAACAGGTAAAGCCAAATGATGGTTCAGATAAAAAGTAATTTATCCTTCAGATGGACCCAGCTGAAACCTCTAAAACACTTGGAAGACAATTCTACAGCTTGAGTGCCAGAGGGCTTTAAAACAGGGGAGCAGAGAACAGAAATAGAGGTGAGCAGGCTGAGGGTTTACCTGTTTTCTGTGGAGCAGATGCTCTCTCTTCAGGACTTGAGGCAGCAATGGATTCCCTAACACCTTGTGATTTCTCACAATGCCATTCAGCTGATTAAACCAATAATTAAACTTCTTAAACTGAATAGAGATCAGGGAGATGAAGGTGTGTATGAAATAATTATGCTGGTTTTACATTTGTAGCTTTCCTTATCTGCAAACCTTGTTTGCAATCTTACCTCTAAATCCACAGACTGTATGCGTCTTTTCTCTAAAAGTTAATGAAACAAGTGATGCAGTTTGACAGAGACTGCTCTAGCAGCTGAATTCTCTCTGCCCCACAAACATTTCCCAACTAAGTCATTCTCTTGCCTTTTTTTTTCTTTGTAGAAAGTCAAGGCTTTATATCTGTAGGAGTGATGATTTTTGATGATTTTGGGAGAACTAGGCAAATAATATTCTGTGATCTCAGAACTTTCACCAGTTTGCTGGTCCATTTAGTAATTTTCCTTTGCATTGCTAAATCCATGCATTGGAAATGAGTAGAGCTAAACACTGTTGAACCACAAAATTCCTGAATGTCTCCTAAAGTAGTCATGCTCCACTAACATTAAAAGTTAAGTGCTTCATAACAAGTAAATGATCATCTGAAAAACATAGCCTTTGCTTAGTTAGCCTTTAGGAGGTGTGGAAGCTCTGTAGGTAATAGCTCAGAAAAATTAAGGAAAAACTGGAAAACTTTGCTGCCTGGTCTCATTGTATCAACATTGGGTGCTTAGCAGGACTTGGGAAATGAACTTTGGTAATGTAGCATAAGGGTTACATCTAAAAGTCTCCACTGGTGCAGGGTCACACTGTGCTGAGAACTCTGAATATAAAACCTGTGTAACAATGGAGCAGCAGGAATTAATAAGATTATAAACTCAGTTATGAAGTACTTAACTTAAGGTACTTATTCTTTGAAGTCAGAAGGATTTTAAATGCAACACTCCCTTGACTTGAAATTCAATCCTTTCAACCCTTATTGTTTGCTTGTTAAAGTTGCTACAGACTATTGGGTCAGGTGGTCTTCTTACATATTGGAGACAAAAGGCTTTGATTTAGCTGTTCACAGAGTCTATACAGGAGCCTAAATTGTAGATAATCCTTAAGGACCTATGCAGGAGCACTGTGTTTCTCCTCTGATGCCATTGCTGAAGTTCTTACGAATAAAGCATTTGGAGGCAATAAACTTGCAGCATCAAGTTTCATTCTCTTCCTTCTCATTCAGCTCAGTAAAAGTCTTTCCACAGTGAAGAAACTGAGGGAATGAACTTTGAATTCCCAGAAATTTAGGACTGAAAATGGTGATTTTGACTTCTTTATAGTAACCAGAATGACTTTGATAACGTGACCTGCAGAGGGATGAGCCACGTTGACGTACAGGCATGACCATGTAGCTTGCAGACCCCTCTACATCTGCTGAATTGCAGAGGGCTGAGCTGGCCCCAGCCAAAATGCAGAAGCAGGGATTCAGCTGCAGCTGGGGGCCCATATTTCCATCCAGGTGATGCTGAGCAAATTCACAGCTTGTTTCTGGTGCAGTAGATGCAATAATATCCCAAACACCCACCAGAGCCTCTGTACCTGTGCTGCAGCACAGCTGATCTCTTAGAAAAGAGACATGTCTGAAAATACCCACATGTTTTGAACAAATGTCTTTTGTCTTCCACTAAAGCAATATTTCCCAAAGAGGAAAAGAAAGTAAAAATATGATCATAGATACCAAGTCAGAAAGCAAATTCCCCATCTACTGAATTTGTTCCTCATAGCTCCTAGTCCATATTTCACACTGCATTAATTTTAAAAGGTTTGCAAGTGAAAGGTACAATTTTTTTTTTAGTATTAGAGAAAGATGTCCCAAACCAGGACACTTTGATTCACCCATCCAGCTAATGGAAGAGATTAGAATCCACTTGGATTGCTGCTGTGGGAGTAGTGATGTACAGGAAATGTCCTGCTTCTGAAAGGGCTTTTTGGCCTAAAAGAGGATAACAAGAACCAGTGTCTGGAAGTGAAGACAAAGCTAAATTTGAATGAAGGATGTGTTTTGTATTAGCATGACGATGTAACTGCTGGAAAAATTCCCAAAGGAAATGATAGGTTTTTCTACTTGTTTGTCCTTAAGGCCAGCACAGCTTTCTGAAATAAATGTTATGATCAAATACAAGTTTCTGGGCTAAACAACAATATCTGTTTGTGAATTGGAATAATGAAGGACACCTAAGAGGACAAAATAGGTGCTCAAATGTTTCATTTAGCAGTGAAAGTCCTCCAGGTTTCTGAAGCTGCTCATATACCTGGTCTGAGTAGGGCTGTAGGGATGCAGGATTCACTCCAATATATTATTTATTGTTTCTATATGTTTGCAATTCATTATTATTTATTTGCAATTAGAAAGATGATCATTTTCACTTTAATATTCAGCAGCATATTGCATTTTTAGGGAACAGGGCATTACCTTGGAGGGACAATTTATTCTCAGTGCAGGCATGTTTGACCTGGTAATGACAAGATCCCAAACAGGGACTTCAGCTTAAGTTTCCTAAAGAAAAAGGTATCAGAGAAGAATTTCATTCCACTTTGAACTGAGATTATTTGGGTGACTTCCAATATGATTCCTTTCTGTTTCAAAGGATATAAATCCTCTAACATTAGGGCTGTCTTCTGCATTAAGAGTCAGGGTTAGTGTCAACACAACTTTGCCAAGACTTTGTTTTCACTTCATCTCCATTTACTTTAACAAGATGCCATACTGAAATAAGATGCATGCTGGTAATGTAGGATTTTACTATCTACCCTTTGAATATTCTCCCTTCCTCAAAAAGCATCCTCTGATTTTCTGAAAGGAAAAGATATTTCTCCTAGAAATCAATAAACTTTAGAGGACATAAAAAGCACCATTGCCTTTTTCTTTTTTCAATTTAAATCCTACGAGAAAATCAAAGCTGAATTATTATGATCTGTTCTAAAGTTTATTAACAAAAATATTGCCTAGCTTCTTTCTACTGGGTTGTAGTAGAAAAAAGAAATCACAACCTAGTGTCAAGAGAAACTTGGCCCTAATTCAGCACTGTATAAACAACTGCTTATGATACATTTGCTGAAAAATTATATATATGCTTAAATGTGTAGCTGAATCAGGACTTTCCCATGTCCCATTATAGATTACATTCAGCTGCTTTTCTCAAGCACAACCAGAGTTTGAATTGAGGAGATGTTTCAGCTCATATTTAACCCTTCCCTACATTCAAGATAATTAACTAAGATAATTAACTAAGATAATTAACTAAGATGCCTAACAGTAGTGAAAACACCTCTCTCCTCTTGGCATGGGCAGAACAGGGACACAAATGTCCCCAGACTGCCCCCATCCCACTGTCCCCAGGTCCCTGGAAGTGTCACCCTCCTCTGTGTGCCAGCACTGGCAGAGAGGCATGAACCCCACTGGGATCAGCTTCCCAAGCCCCAGTGATCCACAAACACCAGCAAACATCCAGGGAGGATGGGAGGAGCTGCTGCTCTTCCTGGCACTCCCTGTGCCAAGCCAGCACTGCAAACCCTGCCTCTTTCCAAAGTAGAACCTTGGAAACCATTTATCCCAGTCCCATTCTGGGGGTACCAGTCTTTGGTTTTCCTGGGTCTGGATTGAAGGCACTTGAGACAGTAGTTCATGTTTGGACTGAGGTGTTTATTATTTCTTATCAGTAAAACAGTCTCATTGCTGTGAGTTTGGCAGCTTTTCATGAGAAGGCACAAAATGGCCAACAATCCCTTGTTCCAAGGCCTTTTCAGATTAAACTATCCAATTCAGAACTGACACCTGGATTATTTTCCCTTTTATCCCAATAACTGATCCCACAGAGCTGCAATGGGGACTTTTCTGCCCAATTACAAAATGCCACCCAAACCCATGAAGAAAAAGGAAGAAGAAGCATGAAGAAGAAACCCAGTACGACACCCTGTGCCCTCCATCTTGTTTCCATCCACAATATACTAAAAATCCCAAAACCTCAATTTCTCACCAAGTGATGCACCTACACTACTCTCTATAATCTATTTCCTACTTTTGTGGATTCTGGTCTATCTTGAAGTTTAGGAAACTTTCTCCATGAATGAGGGTCACAGTCAGTGCTGCCCTGGGGGTCAGGGCACCCCAGAGCAGACAGGGAAATATTCCCTGTGCCCTGGGTTTCCACATCCCTTTCCACTTTTCCCAGCCCCTTCCATCATCATCCCGTCTTGTTAAGGAATTTGCTATTTTGCCCGTCTTTTGTTAGGATATGTGGCGATAAAACGAAGGTTTCTGTGTTCTTATCTCTCCATCTATCTCTACTAGAATAACAAAGATTCAAAAGCTTAGTGCTGGGAGATGAAAATTATGAAAATGAATGACAGCCAAACCCTCTCCAACTGATTTTATTTCATGCTCTTCTCCTCCTTTTTTCCCTGCTTACTCTTGGAGTGGAGCTCTGCCAATTATCAGGCATCAACTAAATCAGAAAATAATCACTGAGATATGTCTATCTGCAGATTTCCTTGTATTATTTTCTCTCTGTGTTCTCTGTTCAAACCACTGGCAATTATTTTTTGCTTCTCTTTTATGTCCCTGTCTATTTCTTTTTCACCAGTTTCACAATTAGTGCACCTGAAAGTCATGCAGGACACTTCAGGTACCACACAGAGAGCACTGAGCTCTCAAAAGTCAGGGTAGCAAGCACACAGTGCAGGAAAAAAAAATGACAAAATATGATTTCTTCAGTGACAAGCTTTGCTCACACTGTGAAATGATTGAATTCCTTTCTTCATTTTAGATACAATATTTTATGCTTAGAACTTCCCCACAGCACTTCTCTTCCTGGTTCAGAATTTAGCTTATGGACATTTAATTTCTGTGACTTGTAGTCCCATTTAGAGCATAGAACTTCCCTTCTTTGATTGTATTTTGAGTTGGCCATAGTGGAGCTGTGCTGCTCCAACTCCATGAGACCAAGTGAGGGGATGAGCCACATACAAGGGGACATATTGCCCAGCTCTCCTTAATTTCATGGACTAAGAATAAACTTCCCATGGGAATTAAATGAAATTATTAATTTACTTCCCCTTACATCATAATCAAATTCACAGGAGTGAGGAGAAGTGATGGCATCATTTCCCCTTATTTCAGTTATCCTCCTATGAAGGTGTTTTTTGCTCCTGAAGAAAAGAATTTTTTTTCCTTGAAAGGCAGTCTCACTATTACTTTAAGATCTATGTGAGGGACAGTGCCTAAGAAACATTTATTTAACTACCTCCTCTAACCTATGCATGATAAGGGGAATAAAGTGTGAATAAAGACCAAGCTCCATGTAAGAGTATGGAATAAATATATTTCCTCTGAGTAAGAAAGTCTGAGAGTAGATGTGTTCTGAAGAAGCTTGGCTAATATTGCTGCTATAACATGTAGATGTGTCATAAATCAAATTCATCACAGCTGTAGGAAAACTCCCAGGAAAAAATCGAATGCAACCTCACTGGCAAAATTGCATGAGAAACCTCAAGCAGCCTAGCTGTAACTTCATAAGAAAATAAAATATCTGTGTTCCCTAGACCTGGCCTTCTGTCCAAATGAAAAGTTACTACTTAAATTATTCCTTCAATATGACTTGCAAGCGTAAAAGTGGATGCACACATTTTGATAGTTCCTCAAGGAAAATTTACTTCTGTGCTGCTTGTAGGCAGATGAAGATTTGATATTGAACGTGGTTTTAGTAGAAAATTAATTGATACAATGTATTTGCAATGAACTTGGCTTTGTGAGGTACCTTACTCTACTAACATGGCACTAGAAAAGTTTATTTAGAAAAATGCAGTAGGCAAAAATTCCACGGCAAATTTATGTTTTGAGACTCCTAAATGTATTAATTTCCCTTAAAAATTAATCTAGAAGTTAGAAAGAGTAAAATGGGTGGTAGTTTTAACTGGAAAAGCACATTTGTAATCCACCAGCAGATTTTCATGTACTCTGCTATGGTAGTACCTATCATGTGAATTGCTGAATGGGAGGCCAAAGCAGAGTCTATCCATTATTCAGCTTATATTATAATTATCAGTGAAGATTTGTGTGGTTACAGCCATCACACCTCATTCACTGGAGTGTCACTATGGCACCACAGTCACCACTCCATCACCCAGGGTGCTGGCACATTGGAATACCCTGGAAAAGAGCAAATCCCTGGTAGCACCCTGGCATGGATGGTGTCATTCCAGCTTATGTGTTCTGTAAATGCATGGCCACTGATGAAGGAAGGAATGATGTATCTGACTCCATCTTATCAGAAGGCTAATTTATTACTTTATAATACTATATTATATTAAAGAATACTATACTATACTAAAGAATACAGAAAAGATACTTGCTGAATGCTAAAAAGATAATACTGAAATCTCGTGACTCTTTCTAGAGCCCTGACACAGCTTGGCCCCAATTGGCCAATGAGTCAAAACAACTCACCCCAGAGTCCAATCAAGCAATTGTTTACCTTGGGTAAACAATCTCCAAGCACATTCTACATGAGCACAACACAGGAGAAGCAAGTGAGATAAGAATTGTTTTTCTTTTCTCTGAGGCCTCTCGCTGCCTTTCAGCTTCCCAGGAGAAAAACTCTGGGCAAAGGAATCATGTTCAGAGAATGTGAATGCCACATATGTGATGATCCCTGCTGACCCAGGCCATGGCAGGCTGCTGTGTAGGCACTGGCACTGTGCTCTCCATGCTTTGTGTTCCTGTGTCGCTGGCCGGGGGCTGCGTACAAATCACAACGGGACGGGGTTGCTGTGGAACGTGCCTTGAGCTGTTTTATTTTTCAGCATTACGTGATTATGGCAATGGGAAGATGCCAGCAGCTCACATCTCAGGCAGCAGAACAAGACCTTAATGTTACAACTTACTTTATAAGTTTTTTGACCAATCACACAAAGCAAAAGCACATTGACAGTAGTTTCATCCAATCACTATAAGCACACGTACCTTTGGTTAAAACAATGCTTGCTTATTTCAAATACAATACCTGCTTGTAAGCCTTCAAACACAATGCACAGAGCTCCATTATTAAGCTTCAACCTTCTTAATATTTTGTGACATAAACTTTTCTGTAGCTTAGAGAGTTATTCTAGACAAGCATTAATACACAGACCATTGTTCTATTTGTCTTGCTTTTCTACTTTTTAAATAAATTTTCTGCTGACCAATCTCATGGCTGCTGCTTAGCTCTAATCACAGTTCTACTGTATCTGAGGCTTGCCTTTTCCAGCTTTCCCAAAACTCTCTGATTTTGTAGATTCCCACATTCCTGGAGGAATCAATTCCAAGCCAAAGCACAGTGTAAATGTGCGGGACTCGTTCAAATCTGGCTTCCTAACCAAGCTAACAAGCCACAGCCTGTTTGGATTCAGGAGGACTTTTCTGATTCCAACCCAGAGGTTTGGGACCCAGGGTCACTGCAGTAAAGATGCTCAGGTTATGCCTGTACCAAGGGACTCAGGAATACTTTCCCAGTCTTGGTCCCACATCCTGATTGCATGGCACTGCCTCAAAATAAACATCCTTCTCTCCTCTGCCTCAACCCCCATGGTCATAGGAGTCAGTGCACTCCAACCAGCTCCAGATGAGAGCTCAGATGTCTTGAGGCCACTCATAGCCTCAGTGTCCTGCATCAGTGTCATCTTGGAGATGATCCTGGCAGAGAACTTTGTTATCTTGATTGTGATCCTTAGTGGAACCAGGTAGATGTGCCTTGATCTGTCGTGTCTGGAAATAATGATCCCAGCTCAACCAGAGCTGGATGAATGTGGAACTGTACAGGTTGTGGTTCAGATCTCAGCCCAACCAGTTCTCAGGAGGAGCACCTGTGTCAGCTCTAGATGTATAGATTGGCTTTTATTCTGAACAGGTTTTTTAATTCAAGTTGGCACAGCCCGAAAATGAATAGCCTTATTTCTGTCCCTGGAAACAATGGAGCTGTGTCTCCATGTGCTTCCTCAAAGAGCTCACTTAGAGCTGAGTCAGCTCTGAAGTTCTGGCATGGAAAACCCACAGCCCAGGTAGCCAAGAGCCAACTGCCCTCAGCAGTGCTTTATCTTACACATGCATTTTTCAGGAGGGCAGGAATTCTGTCAAGTGTTGGCACTGTGAACCTCAGGAGAAGAGCACCTTTGATGTCAGCTGAGTAAGTAACCAAATTATACCCTCTGGGAGAGCAGGCCAAGTAGTTGAAACACAGTTTGTAGTAGTTGAAACACAAGTTGAAGCCCAGAACAGCAATTATCGCATTAGCAAGACAGATGCTTTACAGGTACAAGTGTTCAGCTCTGCACACCTACAGCTCCCACCAACATCATGGTGAAAATATTTGCATAAGGGTGGTGGGATTATCTTTGTGATCATCTGAGATTCTGTAAGGAGGAGCTGACTGCTTTTTTTCAGAGGAAACAGAATAGTGCACACGTCAGCTGCTGTAATGAAAATGTTCATCCTCACATCATACCAGGAAAAAAAAAATCACTAGAAAATGGTTAGTCAAACCCATGTTCCCAGTACAGAAATGCTGACTCTTAAACAGAAGGTATCAAATATTTATCTGTTTGGAGAAGCCCATATCCCAATGGTCCAAGCTTCTTTGCACTCAGAGAAGAAACCAAGGGAGAATGGTACATTGACCCAAGTGGGAAAGTGGGTCACCAGCATCCCAGGTTTTGAACTATTCTGAGGTTTCTCTGTTGAATTTTCCTATGTAAGATTATTTTTTTTTTTTAAATTCTGATACTGAATAAAACCTTCAAGTCCTCTTTTTGTGAGCATAAAATACACTGTTTTGTTTCTTTTCCAGCAAGGCTGTCAGCTCCTTTGAGGAGCAGAAATAGGGAACCCACACAGCATATGGTGATAGTTGTCTGCATTGCTGTTCCTAAAGAAAGCTGTCTGGCTGTCCTAAAAAAAGAGAGACAAAACATGTGAGGAGAAATGCTGCAGATTAGCACCACAAGGATTGCCTCAGACACCACATATTTTTCTCAGAATATGTTATGAAGATTCAGCAGGAAAAGATATTTAAACATATACCTAAAATAGTGAATATTCTTGTGTGAATCACTGAAATTACTCAATCTGGTAGCCTCTCAGATTCTATATGCTAAATAATGCAGTTACAGTAGGTATGCTCGTACATTCATATTCCCAAGATACCTGGGAACTTGTACCAGAGCCCTCAGTCTGAGTCCTGACCTGGTTAATGCTCATGACACCACCTTGAGCAGTGCCTCAACTACCCCTAAAACTTTTTGCCTCTTTAGGATCATCATCAGATTTATGTGCAGTGTGAATGTACCTGAACAGGATTGCCCCAA
Organism: Agelaius phoeniceus; assembly: GCF_051311805.1. Classification (NCBI taxonomy): domain Eukaryota; kingdom Metazoa; phylum Chordata; class Aves; order Passeriformes; family Icteridae; genus Agelaius; species Agelaius phoeniceus. The sequence continues at coordinate 7,526,017 of NC_135265.1, forward strand.
GCAATCTCCTTCAAAGGCTGTGCTGTGCTGGGCTGTGTTGGTTCTGAATGCTCCCTGCCAAGAGTATTTGCCAGCAGAACTTGTTTCCAGCCTTGCTGGTGATCAAATTCCTGACAGGACACCAAGAAACAAGAGCTTTGCAGCTTTAAATCAAATGCTATTGCAAATTGTCAGCAGCCTCCTTACCCCTGGTTATCAAAAGGCCTTGGGAATGAATAGTTTAGTGACAGCAGGAGCTGTCAGAAGAGCCTTGGTCCCTGCCCTTTCTCTTTGCAGTGGCTCACCTGGTGACCAGTGGCCCTCTGCTTTAAGTGTGGGAGTTGTTCATGTAGCAATGAGTGCAAGAGCTTAGAGCAGGGCAAGATCTCTGCCTAACAGCATGGATAGGGTACTTGATAATTCTGCTTATCATTTAAGTGGATTTCCTCTGTGCCTGGTTTTCGTGGTTCTCAGGCAACCTTAGCTACAAGTGCAGATTTAGATAAATTGTGGGGAACTACACATTTTCAGAGATGATTCATCTGATATACTTTAGATATCTATTCTACAGTGAGATTATCATGTCTTAGAGTCCATTGGGTGACAGATGAGCTCTGCATTGACAAGAAAGTGAAGCTTTAGTGGTAACTCACAGGGAGAGAACTCCACTGTAGCTACCTCCTGCTAGTCAGACAAGTCCCATGCTAAATACCTGTCCCAGCAAAACAACTCAGTCTGAGTCCCAGGATTTTTGACTCAAACCACATGTGAAAGGTGAATATGTCTTAAACAAATATTTTGGGATTCCTCTGCTTACATTTAAGTAATATTGCTGTCAATAGAAGGAGGGTTGTTTCATTTCATTAAGCAATTGAGTACCTGTTTTGCAGATCTTATATGGGGGGAGAAAAGCAGTTAGGTGTCCAAGAACTATAAATCAGTATAATCACTCCACTTATCTTGGCATATGGAGTGGCTACAACAAAAAATTTGGCTGATCATCTTTCTTCAGCTGTCAGCTGCTTTGGGGCAGTGGAAGATTTCTATCCTTTACCAAGAGCTCTGAAGCTGCCAAATGTCTCAAGCAATTCAGGAACCTGTCAGGGCTTTCCTGTGGCAGCCATGAGTGAAGCCTCACTGCAGAGGAGAAGGAAATGAACTTACTTTGCTCTTTTAGTATGGATGTAATCAGCATCATTACCCAAGAGAATTGAGCTGTAAATCTGATGTCAGCTTCAAGGTTAGGATCATCCAGAGGGCTTCCTAGGGAGGGATGGCTTTGCTGTGACAAGGGGTTTTGACTTACTACTGTTGTGTTACTTTTGACTGTGCAGCCCTGCAGCTCCACAAGCTGTTACCTCAGTGGACATTTCCTGCCTGTGGTCCCTTAGGAAGGTGATTTGGAAGACCAGGACTGTGTGCACTGAAAATCCATATGCCAGAGGAGGGGCTGAAGTGCAGGGTTGGGGGTAAAGTGTTCAACTGCAGCTCTCCTTGGCCTTCATGGTCCCAAATCTGAGTAAGAATGAGTGAGCCTGCTTTCCACATGCCCTTATAATGAGGTTTAACCTGCAGGGTCCAGAATGGTGACCAATGCCAGGGTAATCTGAGCCAGTGAATTCCTTCATTCTGTCTCCTTTGCTCTGCCAGTTCTTTTGAAGAATAATCTTCTTCACCTGGGGCTCCTTCAAGTTTCTCCAGGAAGTCTGAAGTCAGATGTGCCTTCCTCCCATCTCTAGATGCCTGTCTGGGAGTGGGTGTGTTTTCCTTGTGGTTTTGTTTCTGGTTTTCCTTTTCTGTTCCTGCAGTTCTTCAGGGAGAGCTGTGATTCCTTAGCCAGCCCAGGGCTGCAACAGTCTGTCAGCATCACCAGAGCCAAGCAGGGTTCACCAAAAAACACCTCACCCCTACCGGGTACAATCTTTCCCACTTTAGGGAGTCTCCAGCACTCCCCTCCCTCCTCTGCTGCCTGCCAGCATGGTGGCCTGATGACAGATGCCTTGAGCTGACTCTTCCTCAAACAACCTTCAGGATGGGCTCAGGCACAGCTCCAAAGAAGGACCTGGGAGCTGTCATAACCTTTCAATACCAGCTTCATGGTTCAAAGACCTGTTAAAACTAAGTGCACCTTGCTGCTCCTTGTCATATGATGGCTGGCCATGGATTCTCCTGGAATGCTGGTGTTGCTGAAAGAAGCCAGAGAGGTTTCTCCAGAACTGCTACTCCCAAAAGCTGCATTACTTTTCTTATTCCCTTTCCTATGAGCCTGAAGCCACACCTTTTAAAATGCCTTTCTGGTGAAGGTAGGAATTTCAGCACTCAGAGATGTTATGGGCAGTGACCTCATATTTATCTCAGCAAACACTGAGGCACTCCACTGAGCACAGGCTGTGAGTGGCTGCAAACACAGAGAACACAGGACATGGTGACACTCTCCATGGAACATGGTTTTACATCACAGATCAAAACACAAGGCTGAACAATTTAATCACAGCATAACCAAAGGTGCTGTTAAGCAGCAAAGGCTCATGAAAGAGACATGAGGGGGTTTTGTTTCCTCTCCCAAGACTGCTGAGTGTGTTTCATCTTGAAGTATGAAATCTGGTTTATTTTACTAACAAATCTCAATCCCAATTTGGCAAAAAGGCTTCAAATTTTCTTTCCCCTTTTCCGTGCCCATTCCCTTCTCTTTGTTTTCTTTCCTCTCTGAATAACTTGAAAGTGAATACTCATGTTTAAACACCTGTGATTGAATATTTTTTTGTCTAACTCAAACAAATCTATTCCCAGTGCATTATTTTGTAGTTTGCCTTCAAATCTGTATACTTGCTGATGTTGAGTGGACATTACAGAATCCTCTGTTGGAATTTCAGCACATTTTCAGCACATTTCTGAATTCTCAGAATAAATTATCACAGTAATTCCTTGTAATAATAATTATAATGATGTTATTAATAATAAATTCCAAGAGGACAGATTTTGCCCTTGTTTTATTCCCATGTAAACCCATGGGCAAAATTTCAGTCACAATACTTCAAAGCAAGATCTGGATAACAAATTTTCAATTTTGCAGAGCTTGCAGGACCAGATTTCTCTAATCTGGAGCTGGGCCCTAAGGCATATTTATGCACATGGAGGTTCATCCTTGTGCAGTCAAATCATGTAAACTTCCATTTATAAATGACAGGATTTACACATGCAAGGGCTATAGTTGTCCTTGTAAATAAAATCTTGTGAAGGCACTTGCAATTATCTGCAGGAATAGCAGTCTCTTTTCTGGCCTGATGGCTTTTTTTACCATATTTAGGTGAGAAATAGATTTCAGCATGACTTTTGTATAACCCTTTTTATCATAACTGCATGACTCCTTCCACTGTCTTCATCTGAGATGCTGACTGTGCACCTCAAGATCTTGGACTATTAGCTCTGTTCTCTCTCTAAAGGAAGTTTAACATCCTACAGTTAGGCTGAAAAATGGGTAGCATGCATGTTTCACTGTACCCTCCTAAGTTCAATTTCTGCAATATAAATTCCATTTCTACTACATAATGCAAGCCAATAAGACTAGAAACTGCTTTTGTAGAAAACCAGATAATAGCTTCTCCCTAGATTGCTTCTTGGCATAATAACCTTATTTGGTGGCATCTCATCACAAGACTGATGGGGCCATGCCTCTTTGTGGAGAATGGGTAATGGAGCACTGCAACAAGGCCCTGACATAGTTTAATTGGGAATAAAATGCATTTTATGCTAAGTCATAACATACAGGATTGGAAAGTGATTTTCAATGTAACTCAGTTCCCTCTTTCTTTCCTGTTACTTTTTTTAGCAGGCAAATTAATAATCTGTAACATAGAATTATAATAATTGAAATTCTAGTATAGAACAGGCATGAACATAATTTAAATGAAGCAGAGCTGCATGGTGACAGCAAGAAGTCTCAACTTTCATGGCCAAGTATAGCTATAACAGTCATCATGAACATGTTTGTGTGAGTTTCTGGAGTCAGCACTATTCTGATATGGTTCTGTATATCTGTATTAATTATTGATGGTATTGAGCTAAACAAATATTGATGTGTCTCTTATCAATATAATTGCCTTTGGAAAGTTTGTATTGCCTCTTGCACTGATTCCTTGAATGTCGCAAACATCTTTCATGAAAAAACTTTTCTTAAGATTTTTCCTTGTGAGAAGCTGCAGTTTCAGCAAACAAAAGTAAACAATAGTTATCTACTGCTGTGGAATGCAACAGGTAGACCCGTGATTGGTGTCCTGTGGATGTTTGGATTTCCTGACCACTCATGGCAGAGCTGGCTCTTGCTCTGTCTGAGACACAGATCTTTGTTATTAATTCTTTTCTATTCTTAGCTTAGCTAGCTTCTGAAGAAACCTTTTCCTTTCTATTTCTTTTTAGTATAGTCTTAATGGAACATATATCATAAAATAATAAATCAAGCCTTCTGATCATGGAGTCAACATTCTTGTCTCTTCTTCATCCTGAAAACCCTTGTGACCACGGTCACACTTGAATAGTGAGGTTGAATAGTGACAGTGCTGGCCATGTCCAGTTTTTCCTTTGGAGAGGTTGTCTGGAGAGGTTGGAGCAGTCTAACAGCCTCCCAGGCCCACCTGGCCCATGGAGGATCTGAATACTTGGCCCTTGCACTGCTCAATGGCCTGGCATCATCTCAGTGTCCTTTGCAGTGCCTTAGAAGGGATTTCACAACCCAAGGAGGAAGGTGTTTGCATCAGCTGGTAAGAGATCAGCAGGCAGATGTGTTCTGTAAATCCCACTCTCCCTATGCTCCAGTGATGCACTTAATGCATCCCTTTCCTCCATTCAGAATTAATCCCTAAGCTCTGTTCTTTCCATGGGAAATACGGCAGAGATCTGTACTGCCTTCCTAAGGAGACTGCAGTAGGGCCAGGCTTATGTGTCACATGGATATTACATTTTTATCTACATGTGGATAATTCAGTACCCTGTGTTGGATAATTCAGTAACCATAAAGGACCCAAATCACTTTTGAGTGTTCACTGCAGATAGTGGGAACAGCTATCTCAGCATCCTCCTGCTTCTCCTCAACCACTGCCAGAGTGCCTAAGCCAGCAGCTGCTTGAGCCATGCTGTTGGATCTAGAGGATCTTTATCCAAATGCTCAGGAGAAGCTGCACCAAGAGCAAATGAGAGTAACTCTCTTGGTTCCCAGCCCTCCCTCCCCTAAAGGAGCCCCTTACACATCCCAGGTTCACCTTTGGCCTCAGGGTAGGAGAGGGACCCAAAACACCCACAGTAAAATAAAGCTGGACCAGGAGCAGCAGGTCCTGGTGAGGTGGGTTAAAGGGCAGGTTATTTCTGAAAGATGGAGATCATGTTCAGGCCACAGGCCAAAGGAATGCCACAACCAAAGGTGGTTTTCTGCAGGACAGCCTCAGCTGTCCATCAGCCCAGGGTGTGAGGGGCAGATGGACAAACACAACCCTCCCATGTTCCCCAGACACTTCTAACTCTCCCTCCACTGAGAACTGGGATATCTGGGGACTTTAGCATTCAAATTAAACATATTAATTTTTTTACCTCCCTGATAAGTGAGAGGGCATCAGTGAGAGCAGAGGCATTTTTTTGGATCTAGCCTTGTATGTCCCCCTCTGGAACTAGGGGAAAGAGCCTTTTTGAGAGTAAACACATTGAAAATTGCAAGAAACATAGCTAGATGTCATGGTAATTGGAACAATGACTCAGTTGGGCAGAATCAGATTCCAGGGAAATCTCCTTCCCAGAGAAAATCAATCTGAAGCAAAAATCAAATCAAAATCCTGAAGAAAACAGAATTACAGTGGAGAAAATTCTAGTCCTCCACTTCCCAGAACCTATAAAAAGAACATACCTATTTGACACTTCACTGAAATGGTATTACCTTCTTATCACAAAAACTGAAAGAGAATGAAAAGCCAGTGGTTTTATTTATACAATATACATTTGTTCCTGCTTCATTTTTCTAGGTTTTTGTTTGGTTTTGTTTTTTTATAAAGAGTGCAAACCCAGCAAGAAAAATCTCTTGAATTTCAATTTTTCTGACTGAAATAAAAGACTGAATCCTTGTAATCTCTACCATTTTACTTTTATACTGTTTATAAATACTGTTTATTTTTCTATTCAGAGACACTTCTAAATCATAATTTCTGACTTCCTGAGTTGACCTAAATCAGGTTGCTACATATATTTTTTTCCTGTATCCTAAAAACCTTTGCAGCATAAAAAACTTCCTGTTTAGTCAACAGATTCTTCCCTATTCCATCAAGCTTACTGAGTTCACAGAAATGCTGGACATTGCACTCAAGCTGTCACAGATGACAGCTAAAAACTGCTTAGGTCTAAAACCTAAATTAAAAATAGTTTCAGTATGAAACTTGAAAAGTAGCCAAAGACAGATTGCAATTCACATTTTCTAACCCACCCCACAATTACAAAGGTATAACTCAGTAAGAATAAAAGCTTTGATTAGTCTCTGGAGATCAAAATGGGTTGGACTTTGTCATGCAGAGAACAAGTACCTCAGTAACAACTTAATAGGCTGAAATTAGGATCACCCACTTGTAGACTCACAATAAATCTATATCATCATCATCATCCATCTGGAATTAGCATCTTCAGAAGAAATTAAATAGGTACTGGCAGACATGTGGTTGATCCTTCAACTCAATTTGCTAAATATGTAGACAAAAATATAAATATAGATATAGATAGACATGACTGTGCTGTGAATGTCTCTGTTGATGAGTATACATTGATCTGTTTGTCTCAAAAACTTTCTGCAGGAACTGGCATTGTTAAGGCATTTTTAAGCAGACTGGATGGAGAATTAAGAGTCTCAGAGTTATTGTGGGATTCCTGTAAATAGCTGGCCTGGGAGAACAAGGATCAAGACTATAGGAATTCCTTATTGAGGAAAGGGATGCAGCATGAAGCCAAACTGCACTGGAGAATCTAAGTCAAGGACAACTGTTGCAAACATACCAGCAGCAGAAAATGCTTCAGCTGAGCCTGGTCCTATTCTGGAGACCAGAAAACCCCCTTCCTAAAAGTCCAGTTCCAAATTCCTTCATATTTGTTGTGTCTCTCACCTGAATTCCCCCATATTCTTTTTCCACTAATGACTTTCTCTCTTGGTTGTGCTGCATGGTATGAGAGAAATATAAAAAAAAAAAAATTATAAACAAGGGAAAGAAAAAAGCATAATCTGCATGTATGCATGTACATACAACTTTGGGGAGCTTTTGTTTGGGTTTGGTTGCTTTTTTGTTGATTTTTTTTTTCAGTGAACATCACTTCTTTTTTTTTTTTTTGTATTTCAGCATTTTTATTTTTCATTGTGGCATTTTTTTTTTTTGCCAATTTCTAATGCTTAGTTCAGGATCTCTGTTTCCAAGAACTTGCTGAGGCCCTCAGTGTCAAATGGGTGTTTCCATTTATTGCAGTCAATACCTTAGAATAAAAAGTAAGAACAACAAAAACTTGTGTTGCTGATTGTAACACTAAAGGAATTTATGGTTGAGTCACTCTTAATAGATTTTGTCCCTATAACTCAGATGAGCTGGGCACTCTGCTGATTCAGCTGAGCACTTTCAGCACCTGGACATTGTGAGATCCCATCTGCTCTGGACAAGGCATAGAAATCCTGACCCCTCCTCTGCCTTTACCATCCCAGAGACCCATCCTGAGATGGCCTTACCAGAACCTTTCCTGAGAGGAGCCTGAAACCAGACCCAATTTACAACAGCAACTGGAATCTAGTTCTTCTGCAACGAACAAATCTGTATTTGCAAAGATTGCCAGTGCTGGCTGTTGTTTCTGTCTAACTTTTAAGGAATAAAATAGGAGCTTTATATTTGTAATATCTTAATAACATACCCCCTAATCAGTCCTGCACTGATTAATTCTAAATGTAGCAGGTCAGCAAGAGCACTCCAGTGGCTTAATTTATTTGTCAGATGAAGGCTGTATGTGTGTTGTTATGGAAGCTCCCATGTGCAGTGCCAGGTCAATGTGTTGGCCTTGACTGTAATGCTTCAGTAGATTTTTTTGTGTTTTTTTTTTTTATTTCTTATTTTGAATAACTCATCACTAAAAGGATCAACTTAACTTCCCCCTCCCCTCCCTAGACAGACTGTAATTAACACAGACCACAGCCCCTAAGAGGTTTTACAGCTTTAAGTACAAAAGCCACAACGTTTTTTTGGTTTAAAAATCTGGTTGGTATTCCTTCAATATTAGCTAGAATTAGGTAGTGCCTGCTAGTATTGCAAGATTTTTCATCTTAATGATGAATTCTTTAGGATGGAGTTCCTATAAAACATCAGTCCTGATTTCAACTAGGAAAGAGTTAAATTTTCTTTCTCCTAGCAGGTATAGTGTTGTGTTTGGATTGACTGACTGCTATATCAACATCATTGCAGTAAAACCACCCAAAAAATCACCAATGAATTCTGGTGATAGAACCAGACAAACACAGTGGTGATGGAACCATAACTGACTTCAGCCCCCAACAATCCAACCCTCTGTGTGTATATCAAAAGACAGGGAAGGTGATTGTGATTAATTGGGATGAACTAGAAAATGTTGGATCGGAGCAAGACATCACAGCATAGAATATGGGGTGGACACTGCTCTGGTTTTGGCTGGGATGGAGTTAATTTTCCTCCTAATGGCTGGCACACTGCTGTGTTTTGGATTCAGTGTGAGAATAATGCTGGGAACTGCACTGGGTTTGCATGGCAAGGGTTTGGTAGAGGGGACCAGAGACATTGTGTGCTGAACTGACCATAACCCTCATTCCCTGTGTCTTTGTGACACTGTGTGGGAGGAGGTAGAGAATTTGGGACTAAAGTTAAACCCAGGAAAAAGGGAGGGGTGGAGGGCAGGTGTTTAAAGATTTAATTTTTATTTCTCATTATCCTATTCTCTTTGATTGGTAACCAGTGAATTTCCCCAAGTCAAGTCTGTTCTGCCCATGATAGCAACTGGTGAGTGGTGATCTCACTTGTTTTCTATACTCTAACTATTTTACTTTTATTATTATTATTACCCTTTCTTTTTCTGTTCTATTAAACTGTATTTTTCTCATCTCACAAATTTGCTCACTCTTCCAGTTCTTTCTCCCATTATGCTGCTGGGGGGCTGAAAAAGTGGCTGTGTGGTGTTGAGTTGCTGGCTGGGATTTGACTGTGTCATCACCATAGTGCAAATTATTCCTCATTGATCTCTTACATGGAGGTGGAGGGAGAGTCTAGACACATTCTGTGTTTCAAAGTAACTGCTTGTTAAATATTGATTCATTTAAGTTAACAAGCACCTTCTTGCCAAGTTTTCTCTAAGCTCCTATGTGATTTTCACTTTTATTTAGACGTCCATATAGAAAAACTTATTTCTGTAAATGGTTTGATAAAGACATCAGAAACAGCATGCAGGAGGAAAAAAAATAAGAAGAAAAGGCACTTACACCTGCACAGTAATGCATGACTAGTTTTTCTGGTAACTGCTATAGCAGTGATTGCTTCATTTGCTGCCCTTGATGCAGGGAGAGTCTGTCACCTCAAAGGTTTTCTCCTGCTGTCTATTAATTCTCCTGAATGTGTTTGCTGTGGGATATGCCATTTTGTCTTTCCTGGCAACTAAAATTTGTTCCCATGCAGCTCCACAATGAATGCCCCTAGAGAGATAATATTGCCTGCCTTAAAAACCAAAAAAAAAAACCAAAAACCCCAAAACCTAAAACAAGCAAAAATTAAGCCATAGCTAAACCATAACAAATGTAGAGGCTGGAATGCCCTTTTAAATAGAATATGTTCTGATGTGTATTTTCAGGATTTGTACTACCAGGGTACTTTCAGATATAATAGGTTTTGTACATGTCTGATATCCCTTGGCAGGAGGCTTTACAGGCACTATTAACCCAGGCTTAATTTGAGGGGACTGAAAATGTCACCAGATTGTATTGATGGAAGGGCTGACCTAAGGCACCACCTAAGGTTTAATTGCAGCCACAGTTTTTAGGGGGCTCATAGACCTGACCCAGCCATCAGGCCTTTACCTGAAGCTGGTTGGGTTGGATGACCAGGTGCAACCTTCTAACCAGTAGTAACCTTCTAACCTGTTGTAACCTTCTAACCTGTTGTAACTTTCTGACCTGTTGTAACTCTCTGCTGACAGGGGGGAAGCACTAGGGTGAGATGGGATTGCAGCTGAAGAGCAGAGGTGGGGAGGATCCAGGAAAACAGACTTAGGGGAGTCTGAACAAAGAGCTCTGAGGATGAGATGAAGGAGAGCATGTACAGAGCCCCATTTAATCTAAATTCAGGCTGTCACTAATATGCTGCTAAATCAGGCTTTAGTAGGAAACTGTGGTCTAGAAGATACACAAAGGTGTTTTGTTCAGTGTATAAAAAGCTGTCTTGGTGCCAAAACCTGGGCTTGACCTCTTCTGTTGCCAGCCCTTCTGGAGCTGCAGAAGGTTTTGTGAGAAATGAACTTGAGAGTGCAAAAAATTTTGTGGCTGATGTGAAATTGTTGTCTTCAGCTGCCTTTCAGAGCCAACCTTTGTGATCAAATTTGGCCTCACAATGCAGAGCAGGAGCTGTGGTCCTATGTTAGAGGATTCCTGATCCCATCTTGTGCTGCAGAGCCACCAATCCTGCTCTGCTGGCTTCTTTGTCCAGGTGATAAACAAAACTTGCCCCAAACTGAGCATTCAAGGCTAAACCCTGCCCTCTGGTGCTCTGCTGCTGAAGGGGTAAAGAAAACTTGAAAAATCTTTGTGTACAAAATTAAATGTACCCCATTTACTCCTTGTTTTTTTGACTTGTATCTCTGAGTACTTCCTGTGTTTGGGTTGATTTTTGAAAGCAAGTTAAAATGCTTTCAAAGCATTTTAAGTTAAAATTCTTCACATTCAAAGTACGAATTTGAAGAACTCAAATGCTTGAGAAGTGGTAAATGCTTGAGAAGTGGTAGGATGGAAGTGAGGTGGATTCCTGGGCCATCATTCCAAACCTTGTGTGACAGTTTAGGAATTTCAGTGCTGTGTTACTTCATGTGTCTGCCACAGAGTTCTCCAGAAATGTGATTTTAGGCTCTTTGACCTCTTCAGAGCTGGTGGTGGCCATGATGGGAACAGGACTCCAATGTGGGGTCCCAGCCCAAGGCTTCAGCCAATGATTTGGGCTGTTCCTGAGTGTTGAAATGAGGGATAATGGATATTCCACCCCAGCTTGCCTCTCACCACCCACATGTGTATCAAACCTCCCCGATCAACCCAGCACCACTAGAGATACCACAAAGAGGGAACACAGATTGATTGCTTGTGTGCAGCTCTTGCTATTTAATGCCACCTTCATCAGCTTATTTGTGTATCTGTACACCTGACCGTGGTTTTCAAACACTGGAGTTTATTTCAACATCAAATTACTTTTTTTTTTTTTTTTTGTCTTGTAAAAGATGGAGGTTTGAGCAGTGGGTCTTGGAAGACAACAGGGGGTTTATGGTTGTCCCTGACAAAAGAGCAGACAGCCATTAAATACATTGTACTGATGTAGATAAAAGAAAATATTTTGTAGAAAATTGAATAGTCTTAAAGTTTGAGGTTGAAAAGGTTTTTGAATCACTTAGGGTTTTTTTAACTTTCTCTTCCTTGTTGAGAACAGGAGGGTAAAGGGAGAGCAAAGACCCTTCAAGCCAGGAGGAGCTGCCCAGTCAGAGGTGTGGGGGACTGTGGCATAGGGCACTACATACTGGAGGGACACAGGTTCCTCATCCTGTACCTTGATTTCCACTCCAAGCTGACCAAACAAACAGCTAAAAACACAATTCAGAGCTCAGAAGCTGCTACATGAGCTCTTCAGGAGCCTAATGCAAGTCTTCTTAAAAGCACCTGATTTTAGAGAGTGAAAGCTGACAGCCCAGCACTTTGAGAAAATGAGGAATATCTTCTGGGCTTGTTGTCCAGTAACTGAAGCGTTCAGAAGAACTGATCTGGTTTCAAGAATCTTGCCTTAAAACATCTTTTTACTGTTCCTTTTCCATCTAAGCAAATGCTTTAGTTGCCTTGGGGATACTGTGTGTCTGTGTTGCACATCCTTCACGCTAAGAAGTAGTTCACACAGAACAAAAATGAGAACTAAGCCTGCCTGGGAATTTTCCATCAAAATTGACCATTGATAAATCCTGTGCTTTCATCCCAGGAAGGGCAATGTGAATTCCACCACCTCCTCAAAGAAAAAACCCCAATGATTTTCCTAACTACTGGGGGAAGAGTTTAATGTTTTTTGCTGAACAGTTTTAATGTTTTTTGCTGAACAGTTTTAATGTTTTGATTTCAAAATATTGTTATTCTTTATAAAAATTCTTATTTGGTAGATCCAAGTCTCCTTATCGTTCTCTAACGTCCATGATCCACTGAGGAACTTCAGACCCCATAAAAACCCCACTGGGTTTTTAGTTCTTCTCCAAGAGACAACTGTTCTGCAGCATGACAGGTGAAGAGCAACTGAGAAGTCCAGGGAAATGGACTTGGATTACTGCTCCTATGAGCAACTCTGAGACAACCATTCCACCTAAACCTCATTTTTTTTAATGAGATACTGTGGATCTTAAAATTTTAATTTTTTTAAATTTAATATTTTTCAATTTTTATTTTTGTTTTTCAAATATATTCCAAAATAAAAGATTTCCCTTCAGTCTTCTCTAAAGAGAAACTTAAGTAGTATCTAGTAAACTTTTTTCTTTGTAATTAGTATAGGCTTTGTGCTTTGTTGGGCAGCTGTCAGAGGTGACCTTAACTTCCAAAACATCTAAGTGGTGACCAGTGCAAGGGACAGAGATGCTCTTTGAATGTGTCACCCAAGTCAGGCATGGCCAAAATGTGTCACTGCCTCATGGTCAGCAGGATTCTGGCATCACTGCCAAAACCCCTCTCATTCACCTGCAGGTGAGCTTTAGCTAGATAGATGCCCTTCATTTTCAGTGCAGATATAACAATCTTTCATCTGCTTCACACAGCTTGCTTCTTCTGCAAAGGTGAGATTTGAATGAAATTATTTCTCTTTTATTTATTATATTAAAAGGGCTCATGTAGCCTTAATCTAGCCTGAAGAACATTTGATGGCAGGGTTTATTGGATGATTTTTCTTATGTTTATAATCTATATAAATTATGCAATATTTTTGTAACATGTCATGTATCATGATGTGATTTAATATCCCATATATATTCTGGTGCCTGAAAGTAATGTGGAGAGATGTCTTTGAAAGGCCATTAAGTATAAATAAATTAGAGTGAGAGCTAGAGTGGGGCTGATGAATAACATTCCTCGATAAAGAGACCTCGTAGACTAAATGGAATGAGTAAATTATTACTTAATAATGCCATGCTTAAAACATTCCTAATAGTTACAGCATTCACCTGGGAGTGTTCATGCATCTGGCCAAAGAACTGCTTATCCAGCAGCTGCATAGCATAAAATAAAATGCAGTTCCAGAAGCAGGGAAAAACCCCAGAAATACTAAAACTAAAAAATCCCAAAGAACCCAAACTGTAGATGTTCACCCTGGACATATGCTCTTTGGCCCTGTAAGCCTCAATTTCTGCACTGGGCAAGTTCAAAACTTTCAGGGGATGCAGGTTTAGTACCTCAGATGGGGCTTTCTGGTGCTCAGTGAATTTAGAGCCTGTGTGACCTACAAAATATAAAGGTGAGGTTTTCTGTTTTCTAACTAACTTGGGTGTTTTGCTTCCACTAAATTCCTCTACCAAATCTAGCAGGTTGTCGGTGACCCAAGGTGTTAGAGAAGCTGCTTGGCTGACCTGCAGCTGGAGGAAAATGTGGATTTCAGCTCCAGGGAGCTGAAAGGACTCAGTGGATCAGCAGCTGAGCCAAAAGCAAAGCTTGGAACCCACATTCCAGGCTTGTGCTCAAGTGTTTGAGAAACCACTTGCTCATGAATTATGACAGTGGGATGGGATAGGCAGGCAGGGAAAGGCAAGAGGAATATTGTGGGAGAGCAGAGGAGTCCAGCATTGTAGAATTAATTGGTTTTTGCTTTTTAAGCTCTCTTTTGCCATCACATCTTGGGGGAATAACAGGCCAGGTAAAAAACCATTTGGAAAGTGTAACTGAGGAGACAGGATGAACTTGGTTGAGGTGAGAGCTGATGTGAGTACACTGAGAGAAACAAGACCAGAAAAGTGTGGAGTTTTTTGGTGCTCACAGCCTTCTGAGATCCTCACTGGGTCAACTTCTTTTAGGGACAGTTTTGCTACCAGTCAGGACTGCAGGCTGCAGGGGGCTGTGGAGATGCCATGATCTGGTTTTGAATGCACAGAACTGAAATTGATCCTTCTTGAGGAGTGGATATTGGACCAAGCTGGGCTCTGAGCTGGCAGAAGCAGCTTGGGTATCCTCCCTCTCAGTCAGCATAGATATGCCATGATAGGGTCTGCTGATAAGAGATTTCTCTTCATGATCAAGGTTTTGGGGCACTCAAAATGCTTCTTTTTCCCAGCCTGATGACAGATCTGGAAGTCTACAGAGATGTCTCTGTTCTGGGGAGGTTTAATGCTCCTATCAGTGTTACTCTACACTGGCATTTTCCCCATCATTACCTTATCTTTGATTAACCCCCACCATGGTAGCAATGAAAGGAAAGTGAGTGGAGCTGCCTCCTTGCAGTTCCACAGCAGAGCCACAGAGCACAGTGTGGGCAGAATATATCGAAGTGTTTCAGAGTTTTGCTGAGTCCACACCACTCCCAGAGGCACAGCTGCAGTAGGAGATGCTCTTGTCTGCAGGTATCACTTTGTCATGGTTAGAAGAAAATTTGAGAGAGCCCTGTGTGTGCTGGGGCTTTTACCCATATTGCTGTAGGGAGACTGAAAGCTCCTGTGAGTTTGCTCAGTGTTGCTGTCATGAGAAGAACTGCAACAATCAAACCAAACTCTGCACTAACTCTGTCCACTTGAGTGGATTCAAAAAGCTCAGTCAGGCTCCTGGCTATGACTAAACCATCTAATTATAGCCTTCCTGTGCTGTGCTTTTTGCATTCATTCCTGATCCATCACTGCATTGATTTTTGGAATTGTGTTCTTTAGCACTCCATGGTCTCAATTTTCACATCCTCCTTGTCTCCCATGCTCTCCATTTCTCTGCCCTCACTGCATGTTGACTGCTCATCTTTCTGTTTTCCTTAAACCAGCCTTGCAACCACATTTCTCTGCTGAGGTGGAGAGCAAGGTGAACCTTGGTGGTTTCTGCAGTACTTTGAACTCTGTACAAGTGCCAGTTCACATTTCAGTTTCTGTGTCCCTGTGCTGTGGCTTTGACCTGTTCAAAATGGATGTGCTTTTCTGGTTACATCACAAGTGATGTCCAAAATTACTGAGTGGTGAGGTGTTGGGCTAATCTCAGGCAGCTTTCTACTGAAAATATTGGAGAAGGAAATCAGCAGGGTTGTGTCCTTGCCATGTTATTGAGAAAACCTCAAAACCCCTGGAGTTCAGAGAGCAGTGTTACCATGCCCCAGACAGCTCAAATTTAGATCAAAATAGGCTCCTGGGAAGAACTTAAAACATTAAGAAATATTTCAAAGGTCTTCATCTAAATCTAACCTGGAACTTGAAACTAGTTGCATGTAACAGTCTTGGCAGTCCTGTGGTTTTTCTTTGAGTTTTGTGACACCGGATATTTCTTCAAAAGACTCAGCTGTTGGAGTCAGGATAAATATGTAAAACTCTGGATTTCAGTTTTGATTTTCACTCAGCTTTACAGAGTTCATCTGCAAAGTATGAATTTGAAGAACTCAAAAAGTCTTCCACACATTATTAAATTTTGTGGCATAACTCTGGCTTTAAAATTTTGTTTTGTTTTTAAGTCCTATGTCATGATCGCATGGATTTCCTTGCATTCATTTTGCATAGCTTTAGCTCAGCTCCAAAGACAGATTACTAAATGTTCCCAAAAAGTATGACTGAGATTCCTTTTTAATACTCTTTTCAGCCCAGCTTATGTATAATCCTTTTCAAAGTGTAAAATGCCAAGGGATGTTTATATGCCACAGCTTATATGACAGTATATTGTGGTTCCTTCACACTTCACTAAGCAGTCTACGAATACTAATCTAGAAATCACTTACTTTTCTCACAGGCACTGGAAAACTGTGCTGTTTGTGGCATTGTCTGTTCTTTTCTAGATATATAAACTACTCCAGTTTAAAAAACTATAGGCTGTAATGATTTCACTGTTGGTTTTCCGCAGAAGTTAGGGGCCTTCACTGAAACAAGGGCCAAAATGAGGGTGGACACTGTAGGCTTGCACAGGTATTTCCTGCCTTAGGGAAGTTGGAAGCAGGATAGGCAGAGGTGGGATGGGCAAAAAAGGATGGTGGTGATTTTTTTTTTCTCCCGGGATCCTGTAGAGAGACCTTTGCAGAGTTAGAAATTGAATCAATTTCTCCCAAATTTCTGCAGGCTGCATTTCCACCATGCATTTCCACCATGCATTTCCACCATGCATTCAGTAGCCTTTCAAGAGTTGGTAAACATCAACATGCTTGCTCACATATTTGAAAGCAAAACCCCTTTTCTGTGAACATTCCCTGATATCTCAGTTGGAAATTGCTCTTTCCTATAAAGAAGGCAGGTTCAGAGCCATAAGGTTTGTTTTGGTTTTAGGTGAGAATGGAGATGCCCATGATGGGACAGGCATTAGGTGGAAAAGTGGGAGAAACCAGGGGACTTTCCTTGTGTCTCTCTTGCCAGGGAATAAGACAAAATGTGCCCTATGGTGAAAATAGACTCCCTGCCTGCTCTGACTGGTTACAGAATGGAGAGAGGCCTTCTGCTCAGAAATGAGGAGTGGAGTGGTATCTTCTGCTTTGCTTCAAAAAAAACCTGATAAACCCAGTGGGACAACACTCCCATGATCTATCTGTATAATGCAAAATATTTTTTGTGCAAGAAAGAGAGAGAAAAGAGTACAGATTTTTCACCTGTTCCATATAGTGGCCAGAAGGGTTTGCTATGGATTTGAAATCTCTTTGGGCAGTTTTTCTTACCCATCTCTTTTTTTTTTTTTCCCCAAATTTCTTTTGCTCACTTGTACAATTGCAAATAATCCAGGGACTTCTGCATGTCTCTGTGCAACAAATCATGCTGAGAGAGTATAATCATGCCAGGCCCCATCAAATATGCAACTCTAAGTGTTTAATTGGATTTATTAGCAGGCATTTTCCTTGGGAAGGTATGAAAACCAAAGCACTTGAATGGAGCAGTCAGAGAAGGAAACTTCAAATCTCAATTAGAGTAAAAAAGTGAAAGCCATCATAGAGCTGTAGCAGGGAATAGTGATAATATGGGGTTTGGGGCTGAGCATGCTTGATAGAGCAGCCAGGGTGCCAGCACTCACTGAGATTGGTGGGACACTTGTCCCTCAGGGAGACTCATTGGCAGCACTCTGAGCTAAGGAGGAGCTGACACTGCAGGATTCAGGAGCAGAGTGTGGCCATCACAGCAGGGCAGCTGCCTGAGGAGGAAGGACTGACCCTGACAAGGTGGTTTGTGCCCAGAGGGACTTGTTGCTCTGATAAAGCCAGTCCTTCGATGGCCACTCTCATCTCAAAAGCAATGTGCTCTCTGACAGGGAGGGATGTTTGACCACACAGGGTGGCACTGGGTCCTCTCTCCTGCCTCTGAGCTGAAACCAAGTGCCTCTAACTTTATTTACCATTTAACTCCACTATATTCTGCTGTCAACCTCCATGATGGGCTCCTTACATCTCTTTAAGCCACATGGGCAGAAGATGCAGCCAGTTAAAGGTGGGCTATTTGCCCTTCAGTAAAGAGGGAGCTGAGCTTCTCAAAGCAGCACGGGCTCTGGGGCAGGACAAGCAAATATTTCTGTTCTTTCTGCAGCATCCAGAAAGGGTTTTATTTATTTAAAGGTTTTAAAGTATGCTGTAGGAACTTAAAAATACTTGAAACAATTTATTTGGATAGATCAATTCCAAGACAAAAGAAACCCTGATTTGATAAGATGAAGTGTGGATCCTTTTAGCCTTGGCTATCCAGATCTTGTTACTCAAACATACACTATGTTGAGTTTTTTGTTTGTTTGTTTGTTTCTTTTGCTAGTCTGAGAACTGAGTTTTGCCATAGTTTTGTTGCAATAAAAGAGGAGGTGGTGTCTGACCTCATGGGCTGAAGTGGAGAGGTGGACCAGGGATAGGAAGAATATCCCAATAATGATATCCCATACATGGATATTTTATGTTTGGTTTTGGTTTTTTTTTAAATCCCACAAACTTAAAGCACCAATTTTTTACCAGCAAAGCAGAGCTGCTTGTGCAGCTCTTATCTCACCAAAACGAAAAACAACAAAAAAGCCAAACCCTAAACCCTGAATCCTAGCACACCTGGAAAAGGAATTGCTCAAAAAAAGTAAGACCCAAATCCTTCAACTTGGTCATAAGAAAACATCTGCCCAGCATTTCTTTCACTGTAAAGAGCCGGACTCACTACCCTGAACACCAGCGGGTCAAACCCCAGCTCTGCAGGAACCCGTGGCATCTTTAACACGATTTCCCGCTGCCCACGACGGGGGTGGGGGATTAAATAAAACGATGCCGTGGGACTGAGCGGTGCCGGGGGCGATGCCGGGACCCCAGGGCGCGGAGCGGAGCATCCCTCGGAGCGGAGCATCCCTCGGAGCGGAGCATCCCTCGGAGCGGAGCGGAGCCGAGCGCAGCCGGGCTCGCCCTCCCCGCTGCCGCGGCGGCCCCGGAGCGCGGGGGGCGGGCGGAGCCGGGCTCGCCTCGCCTCTGCTTTGGAGGGCGGGGGAGGGAAGCGGGGCCGGGGCCGGGGGGTGCTCCGGGTTTTGTATCGGAGCCGCCAAGCCGGGAGCGCCGCCAGCGCGCAGATCCCGCGGACGGGGGCAGAGTCGCGGTGCGGGGCGACAATCCCGGCACGGGGCGACAATCCCGGCACAGGGTGACAATCCCGGCGCGGGGTGACAATCCCGGCGCGGGGTGACAATCCCGGCACAGGGTGACAATCCCGGCGCGGGGTGACAATCCCGGCGCAGGGTGACAATCCTGGCACGGGGTGACAATCCCGGCGCGGGGTGACAATCCCGGCGCGGGGTGACAATCCCGGCACGGGGTGACAATTCCGCTCCAGGCACAGCCCCTGCTGCCATCCCCCATCCGAAGCTCCTCGGAGAGTCGTGCCCGAAGCCCAACTTTGCAGCCCGCCCGCCGTTCCCAGCATGAACCAGACGGCCGGGGTGAGCAACCACGTCCGCTGCTCCGGCAAGGGCTCCAAGGTAAGAGCGGCCGGGCTCGGCATCGCGGGCAGCGGGGCTCGCTGGGGCGGCGGGGATGCCCCGTTTTCGGCTCACGGTCCCCAAATCTACTGCTGAGAGCGTGTTCCCCTCCCGGGAAGCATCCCTGCGCTCCCTGCTAGCCCCCCATCACTTGGCCAAGTTCAGCATCTCTGCCCGGCTCCCGCCGCCTCCCTGCGGGGTGCTGGGGCAGGGATGGCTCCATTCCTCCGGACAGGGGTGACCCCTTCGGGCTGAGACCTGGGTGGGTGCTGGACCGGGCATTCAGGGTGCTGCGGCCTCTCAGCATCAAGTGCTGGAACGGTCGGAACTCGTGCACCTGCTCCAAACGGGATAAAATGCTTTGGAGGTAAGGGTTTGTGGAGTGAAACCAGGGGGGACCTGGTACTGCTTTAGCCACTGCTTTAACTTCTTGCCATGGTGTGTTTGCATAGCCAGCTTGAAAAATAAATAACTGAGATAAAATATGTCATTGGGCACTCTGCTGAATTCAGTAGAAATTCTGGCTGCTCGTACCTGATCCAGGTCAAATTTGTATTAACATTTTTTAGGTAGTGATGGACATGGTCCTTACATCTACACAACTACTTTATGTTGCAGAGTGAACATAAAGTACTGCTGTGAAGTCAGATGCTTGTGCCCTCTTACAGACAATTCTGTTGATGTTGTTCTTCTGCAACTCTTTGAAGTGTTTCTCTGTGTTTATGTTTCTCTGTTAGGGTGGACACACCACCGTCCCCAAGATTTCATGTTCTTTTTGGGGCTGGTATTTGGTAGAGAGATATGATTCTATAATACCTAATGGGATGCACCTTAAAGAAATGCAAAATTTGCTTTTCACCACATATAGTGCTGTGCTAACTTTTTTTTTTTAAATTTTATCTCTTAATACTGGTGTCCTGTTCCATCCTCTAGACTTGGTGTTGTGGTGTTGTTTGAGATGCTGGTGCTGCTGCTCACCTGGTTGTACACTTCATGTGTAGTTAGAGTAGACCCGACCCTACAAACTCTTAGGCACACAGGTTTACTTCATACCTCCCCTACTGTGAAGTGAATACAGTTGTTCCTCCTTTTTTCATATTGTATTTTAGGATTAAACCCACTAATCATAAAGGCTATGTGCATATTAAAAGATGCTACATGATGAGGGCTGTGGAAGTAAACAAACAGATTAGATGAGTCTGCTGAAATTATTTACTTAGCTCCATGACTAATCATATATTTGAAGTTGAACCCATACCTAAGCTCTTTGCATAATTCAAAGGCCCTAAATTAAATGTCCTCTGGATATTGCCTGAATTTTGAATGTTGGGCCTCCTTCCTTTTCACTTTCTGGTTTTCTTTGAGTTTTGGGTCGAACAGCTAAGGTTATTGCATATCAGTAATAATTTATTGTATCAAGCTGCTGACCTAATACTTTAATGCAGAAGAAAGAGATGGGGCTCAAATGAGTATATTCTTAGCACATGAAAATTGATACATTTTTATTTGCCTTGAAGGCATTTTCATCTCATTTTCAAATTCCAGATATTTTTTCCATTGGAAATAAATACTTTTTTTTTCAAGTCAGAAGATTGAAATGATTGATGATTTCAGGATTTAATTAAAACACAGAAAGCTTCATGCATGACTGATTTAGTTTCAAGGAAACCTTGCAGAGTTCTGAAATGAGAGTTTATCAAATGGGGCTGAAAAATCAAGTAACTGATCATTAAGAGGTTTCTGATGGAGTAGACAGGAGGCAGAATAGCCAAGTTTTTGTGACTCTGACTTCTAAAGCATAGAAATTAGAAATGCTGGTGCTGAAGTTTCATATCTGGGCTTCATTTGTTTGAGTTTTTTTCTGAACAACTAACAAACAAACAAAACCTCAATGAAAAATAAAACAACAGAACCCCAAACAGGATTTATCTGACTTTCCTAATCTCCTAACTTTTGAACTTGCAGCCAATTTTAACCAAAATTGACAAAATAAGAGTAATCTTGTGTCAGTTTGCCACAAGTATCATGGAAATCAATTTTTAATACAGAAGGATTATTTAATAGCTGAATAAAGGAAAAAGCAGGGAGAAATCTGTCCCAGCCTGTCCCACATGGCTTTTGCTACAAGAGCATCTGTCCTTTGCCCATCACAGGCTGTGCAAAGATTGGGAGGGAATGGCAGGAAGGAAGGAGCACAGAAGGAACTTCCAGAAGAACTGGAAGTTTATGAAGGCAAAGCGGGAGCCCTGGGTGAGGGCTGAGGTCTTCGCAAGGGGGAGTGTGTTGAGCAAATAATTTGTCATAAATCACTTTGTTGGCACAGCTGATGAAACAACATGTTAGGGGTTTTTTCCTCCCCCCCAGAAAAGTTGTTATGTTGTGTTAGCTCTAATGCCAGCTCAGTGAGGTAAGGTCACTCTTCTTCCTGGCTTCTCCTGAGCTTCCACTCTTGCTGGGCAATGGGCACTTAGACTTCACATTTCTTCTGCAAGATTTACAGCTGTGCTCAGTTGTGGTGAGCAAGAGAGGCAGCTTTTCAAAGGAGGGATACAATTAAAGCCCTTAAGTAGATGGGCTTGATTGTCATTCCAAACTCTAGTAATGCATGCCCACTAAAAGGTGTATATATTTTTAACATTTCTATGTAATGTTTTTCAGCTGTTTCTAACCAAGAGCTAGAAGCTCTAAGCCACTTGTGAGTGCTATTGAAGGACTGATTTATTGTCTAGAGAGAACTATTTTTGAGAAATAGTTTGTGTACATACAGCTTCTAATGCTCTTTTTTCCTGCCTGTGACTAATCCCTTTGCCTTCCCTAAGATAATTTGTGGGAGGAAAGCAAGAGGATTCACCCCAATGCTGTAATGGAAAGCTGTGTCACAGGAAGATTTCTGATGTGTTGGGGTGGTTGGGGTGGTGAACAGCCCAAGTGTGTACAAAACCCACCCACCTCTCTTGTGTGGGCTGGGAGCAGCTTTTAACTCTGGTAAAGGAAGTGCACTTCACTGCAAAGTCACTCACATCCTGCCAGAGGAACTTGGGGGTCAGCTCCAAGCTGCCACATTTCAACAGATTTCTTGAAGCAATTAATGAGGGCTAAGTCCATATGGGGATTCAGGCTTTTTCAACACTACATGTTGCAGCTCCTGGCTTTTGGCTTTTATTCAGCAGTCCAAAGCCCCACACCAGCCAATACAGGACACAGAAATTGTGAATTTAGCTTCATTTCTTAATACCAAGGAAGACACTATGAGAAGGCACTTGGTTTCCTGTTGGGGCTCCCAAATTCTTCAGGGAGGAAAATCTATAGAAATAATTTGGATACTTTCTTTAGAAACAACTATACTTGGGGTCCTTCATCTAAGGACCATCCCCATCCTCACCCAGTGAGAAAGGAGGTGTCCTGTGGAGCAGGATTTGTGGATCTGCTGTCCTTTTAAGTGTTGAGGATTCAGAGATCCACCAGTTTCCATCCTTCTGGGGGCTGTTGTACCCATCAGGAGACAGCAGGAGCCCCATCCTGCTCCACAGCAGGAGCCCTCCCATCTCTCCTTTTGGGGAAGGGGCAGAGCAGAGTTCAGGGCTGTTCTTTGGAGTAGGTAAGATGGAAAATCACAGTGTAGTGTCTCCTGGGGACAGGGGGATGCACTGTCTCTTTATTTTGGATGAAAATGCCTTTGGCCAAACCATTGGCTGACATGCACAATTTGGAGGGCATGGTCTAAACCCCCAGCTCTGTACAGCAACCTCAGTAGTACCTTAGGACATGTTTGGCACAAGCCTGCTGCTATTCAGTTCTTCTGACTTCTCCCTGTGTGTAGTTTTGAACAATTGCAGCTGTTTTAGCTGTTTTGTGTGGAGCTCAGTGCATTGCTCTGGATCAGGTCACCCAAACCCAATTTCTCTTGTCACATGAGATGCCAGTCCAGCTCCTTTGCCATCCTCATATGCAGCTTATGGCACCATTGATGAATACCCAAACTGGTTATGTGCTTGGAGGGTTGATTATGTGTTTATTAGGCATTTCTATCTTTATTTTGTGCAGCCAGGCTTTAACCTCTCTCTCATTCCAATCCTGATGTGTGGGTGGGAGTCAAGTGTTTTTTGCTGCCTCAACAGCAGTGATGAGAGTCCCTGTATGGTAAGAGGAAACAAATCTGCATTAAACCTGAGCAAATGGGGCTTGTTTCCATCATGGATTTTGTTGGTGTCAACACATGTGACATTTTGGAATGTAGCAAATACTAAAAGCCACCTTTCCTCTCTCAGCTTTAATTATGTAAGCATTAAAAAAAGCTTGGTGAAACAAAGTTAGAATATTCACCTGAATAACTGTAACCTCACTTTTAATCAGCAGTAACGAATGCTCAAGAATAGCAGCAAATCATTTGGACAAATTATTTTTTTTCTTTCCTTTTAAAGGAGAAACAATTGTCCTAATTAGTAGTATTGGTATGTAAGAATGCAGTTATGAAAACAACTCAATGCAGTAATGTAAAGTGTTTGTTAAAGGAAAGCACACTCAATTAAGCTGAACTGAAAATGCAGTTATCATTGTACTCCTGGCTGCTCTCTCTCATTGTTTTGAAAGGAACAAATTTAACCTCTGAGAGAAACAAATTACAGATGTAGGGTGTTCTGGCTGCCCTGGTTTAAAGGGACAGGGCAACAATTGCACAGCTGTGGGCAAGAGGTCCATGATGTCCTTTTAACAGATTATGAGGGAATTTGATTTTATAGTTTATTCCTTAAACGATTAAGAAGAGATTATTGCATCTACACTGGGTAAATCTAATTACCTTCTCTTTTACATGAACTATTCCCCTCACATGAATTCCACTGATTTCAATTGAATTACTGCTTATTTATGCTGGTTTAATTGCAGAGAGATTCAATACTTCCAAAGTTATGGAAGCAATAGAGGCACAGCATTTCTAGGACTCTTGGATGCAGAAAATTAAGATGAGGAAGCTGTGCTGGCTCCTCTGTATTATTGCTGAAGCAGAAACAAGTTCAGCTTTCCTTGCACATTGTGTTTTACTGTGAGTGGTAAGTTACCCTGCATGGGCACAGCTAAACAGTGTATTTTTTAGTTTCCTAATTTTAATGCTCTAGTGGGAATTCAAGGCTGACTTCCACACCTAATAAGTATTAAAGTAGGACTGGATGTAGCTGCCAGGGCTTTAAAAAAATGATTGGTCAGCTATTTCCAAAATCCAGCCTTACTCAGAGGGCAGTCCCTTGGAAATTACACTTCCATCTCAAAACATCAACCCTTCAGAGTGGTCTAATACAGCATTGCATGAAAGAAACAGGCAAGATCAATGCCCCATCCTGCTGGATGCTGTGACCCCACACAGACAGAAATGCCTTGGCCTTCAGTGTATTTATGGTTTAAGTTAACAATAAGAAATAAAAATCTGGGAGAATGAGAGAATTACTCTGGTTTTGCAGGCAGTGAAGTACCAGGAGTAAACCACCAAAAAATTTCAGACTAGGTAGAGATGATAGACTAAAGTTGAGCTTTTCTGCCACAGAAAATAAGAAAATACTAATCATTGTCCATTTAAGAGCCAGCAGCTCATCAGCATGTGCTCCCCAGATCCCACCAGCATATCCCTCTCTATGAAGCATGAAATCCCTTGCCCAGGACAGGTGTCAGCAGGAAAAGCCTGTGGGCAAAGAAGGGAGAGAAAACTGTACACTTGGGTCCTCTGTCCATTAGGGACCCAGATATTAGTTTGGCTCCTTAAGGAACAAGGTTTCATTTTGCACAAGCTGTGGAGCTTGTGTTGATTTAGCTCTTTCCCCTGTACCAATTTGTGAAAATCCTCTATCTCCTACATCCTTGGGGAGGAACTTTCACAATGCTGCAGAGGCAAAACCCATCAAAACTTCAAGTGGTGAACTCTAAATCAAGAAGACATGCCAAGGAACTTAAGGCAAAGTGTTTGAAACTGGTTTTTTATTACAGTCTCTGACTTTCTTGGAAACTGTAATTTTCAGTGGACAGTATCTGGTACAGGTACTCAATTTAGTGACAGAAGTTCTGCTTCTGCTGATGTAAATGGAAAGATGATTTTAGAAATTTTACTGCCTTAACCCATGCAGCCCTAAGGATTTTAAGAGTAACAGCTGTGGGAACTTCTTGATTTGATCTTCCTATTATTTCAGACAGTGAAATCTGCCTTCTCTATAATTCCACCTGTAAACCTGATGGCTTTTGGCAGTTAATTCCAGCCATGTTCCCTAGAGCTCTTCCTGCAACTGTCTGAGTGTCAGCTGTCTCATAAAGGTCCCCTTAACAGGAAATTTGGCAAGAAGAATGATGCTGGGTCAGGACCAGAAATTTCAGTGGAAGGCTCAAACAACTCTTTGAAGGATGGGAAGACAAAGGGAGATGGCCAGGCTGACACTGTAAATGTCCTGAATGATCAGAAAACCTCCTGCCAGGGGTTGTGCTTTCCCTGACTGGAGGGAATCAGGAATCAGGATGCACCCTGAGGAACAGCAGGTTCCTCTAGCCCTGGTGTTGATGGAGCATCCTGTCTGGGATATTCTGGGTGATGGGGAGCAAAAGGAGCTGTGTGAGCAAATATGAACCAGCAAGGGTGTACTTTGCTTACAACAGCTATTATTTTAGGGGCTGGAGAAAGAGTGTTCCTCCCCCATGAAATATTTGCCTGGAGCCTTCTGGAGGAGCTGTGTGGAGCTCCAGGGGTTTCCAGCAGTGTGTGGGATGTTGTGCTCTGCATCCCTGCAGTGTCCTCAGGCACAGGAAGCCCTGAGACCTGAATCTGGATGAGTTCTGGGCATCAGCAGCGACAGAACCATCCCTGTTTGTTTGTGGGTGCTGCTCTGCTGCTGTTTTTCATCTTTAATGAGAGTTGAACACGCCATAAAGTTTTATTGGGTGTTTATGCTAACAAAATTAACTAACAGTTGGTGCTTTAAAAATGCAGCCAGAGCTCTGTGCACTATAACTGGGAATCTGCAATGGCTTTTAAACTGGTGTAGGACAGAGCAAATATGTGAGTGCCAATGTCATTTAACAGCAAACCACTTTATATTAACTTTTTATAGACCAGAACTGATTAATTGAAATTTCCAAAATAAATCTTAGCATGATATGCGCTTAAACAAAATCAGATTTTCAGACATTAGGTAGCTGGAAGCTCTGTCAAAATTGTGGGGTGAATTTATAATACCAAGACTAAGGTGCTGATAATCAAAATAAATTAGCTTAGCCACTTCAATACTTCAATGCTTAAATCAAATAATAGGAAGAAGATTTATTTTAGCATTTTGATTATTGTGTTTCCCAATAAAATAGATATAATATCATGCTGTGAATGCTGTATGGATTACTTGAGGCCAGGATTTCAATGGGAGTACAAAGGACCTCTAGGCTACAGAAAAAAAAAAAAGAAAAGGGATTATCTTCAAACTCAATTTCTTGCTCAGTAGAATGTATTTGGCTTATTTCTATGTCAGCACTGTTAAGTAAACCTAGGAAAGTGATTTGGTTTCATTCATTTATTTATTTAGTGCTTTTCTTTATTTTCATGCTGTTTGCCTGTGTCTAGTCTGGAGAGTTTGAGGTTTATGATTTTTGCATTATACTGGGGAGTTTTATGCCGGTTTTAAAATAAGCAGATTGACATGCTGGGATTTTGTTTTATTTTATTTTTTTTATCAGTGAAATAGTTTGATAATCAGGTAGCACTGATTTATGAAGTATTAATCTAGGTACAGTCAAGGATGATTTGCATTTCATGGCATTTACATTAAAAAAGTTTAGCTAAAACACTTGAAGGAAATGTTCTGATTCCTGCATTAAGCCCTGAGTTACATGGGGGTAATATCTGAGTGTTTTAGGGTTTGCATTTTCACACTGCTATGTTATCATTAGTGATAGCTGATTCTCAAGGCCAGACACTGCTGCCATCAAGAAAAACTTCTCTAACCTGCTTTTAACCTGCCAGTGTAGGATGGACTTGGTGATCTGATGTGAACTCACAAAAGTCAGCAGTAGTATTGTATTTGCAGGGAATGCCCCACGAAGGCAGGAATGATGAATCTGACTCCATGTTCTCAGAAGGCTATTTTATTATTTTATAATACTATATTACATTAAAGAATACTAAACTATAATATAATAAAGAATACAGATAGGATACTTACAGAAGGCTAAAAAGATAATAATGAAAACTCGTGACTCTTTCCAGAGTCTCAACACAGCTTGGCCCTGATTGGCCAATGAGTGAAAACAACTCCCAGCAGAATGAGAATGAAACAATCACCTGTGGGTAAACAATCTCCAAACACATTCCACATGTGAGCACAACACAGGAGAAGCAAATGAGATAAGAATTGTTTTTCCTTTTCTTTCAGGCTTCTCAGCTTCCCAGGAGAAAAATCCTGGGAAAAGAGATTTTTTTCAGAGAATGTGAATGCCACACAGTAGTTCCACCTCACTGAGACTGGGACAAAGGTTCTGCCCATGCTTTAGTTCTTTAGTGAAAGTAAGGATGAGCACTTCCTTTGCATGGTCTGTGAGCTCTTTGGTGGAGGAGGATAACTTGGTATTCACTAAGTGGGGTTCCCATCTTTATTTTTGGCCTTGTTACTCTGCTTAACATCTGAGAATCTAACAAATTTTGGTGCCAATCATTCCTTGGAATGAAGGAAAAAAGGGAGAGGAGTGACAGAGATATGGTTGTTTGCACAGGCTGTGTTCCATGTCATCCAAGCCTTGCTCCAAAAGACAACCTTGGAGGGAAGAGCACCCTAAAGACTTGATTTCTGTTGCAGGTGTGGAGTGCATGGAGGATAAGCAGGCACCACATCAATTTTTCAGCTCACTTGAAAGGAGGGCTGTTAAAATTATAAAACCTTGGGTAATTTAAAAAGAGAGTGTGTACAGCTCTCCTTGGTGTCATGTCTTCAACTAAACAGAATAAAATACACTGCAGCAAAGTCAGGGCTTGTCCTTTGTCAGAGCTCTAGGGAGAAGCTTGGGGTCTGACAAAGATGGTGGGCACTGGGCCCCTCTCAGCTCTGCTGGCAAATTAAAAATGGACAGGACATCAACATTTTGAAAGCAGCAAATTTTCTTATTTGCAGATGGCATCCAAAATTGGAATGCTAGGAAGAAGCTGAAATTATGGCAGACAGATGTGTGCTGCTGGTAATTTACTGCTACTCAGGACAGCAAAGACACAATTCAATTTCCTTTTTTATGTATCAATTTATGCTTCTAGGCTTTTGACTTTTCTTGGACCTTCCCTTTGCATCCAAGCCATCCTAGTGTTTGCAGATTTTTAGTGCAGTTTTATATTCAAGTCTGACTTTGCTAGATAATGACCTCACACAGAGCCTTTGCCACTGCTTTAACTGCTTCTCCTGAGTGGAGGATCAGAGAGTTTTTCATAGCTACAAGCCCAGGAAAGGGCCAGCAACAGGGACTAACATCAGTGTTATTTCTATTGCAGCACTCTCTAGGAATGCTGGTTGCATATTGGGATTCAATTGAACAGCAAGATACAGAATACTGCTTCCTGCATCAAAGAACTTGGATTTGAAATTTGTTCACTGCTTTATGGTCATCCCTCAAGCTTAGAACTTCATTCTTCTCTTTATATTCTTGGTGCTCAGCTGTGATATCACACAGTGATATCTGTGTGAGCTCACTGAGGGTCATGGGGCTTCTTTTATCCTGGGAAACACCAGAGTTACACCTGCAACCCTCTGGGAGCAGCAGTGGAACACATTTCCCTTGCCACACTGTGCTGCCTCACTTCCACTCCTCTTGTCTGGCCACCCACTGCACAGTTAATCTGCCAGCAGAGACCACTGAGGTTTTTCAGTCATTTACTCCAGTTTTAGCCACTTTTTACTGTTACAGATCTCTCCTCCAGCAGCTCAGGGCTATCCTTCAATTTCCCAGGTCCTGATCTCTGCATGCTCTGTACCATCACATTTTCTGACTTGTTCCAAATTTAATCACCTGAGTTATCTCGATATTGTTAGAATTCCCTAAGGCTGAAGCAATATAACAGAACATATCTGTGTCGTGTCTGTATCTTTCACTCTCTCATTTAGGGTTCATTCCTGCTTTCCTCCTATTCCTGCTCTGCTCCTACTGTTTTGAGTGGATTTTTTATGGCAGGGAAGGGCACTGAATAGTCCATTTTACAAAGAAATTAATTTACTTTTGGTGAATAAAACCAGCTGGTTTTCCTTTACATTAATTGATAAGGGAAATTTCCCTGTATTTTTTTTTGGTTTTTTTGCTGTCGTTGTTAATCTGTGTATATTTTGCCTGTACAGGGCATTTGTAGCACAAAAAATAAACAGCCTTGCTGTTTTTTCCAGCTCAGGGGCACTGAAAGGCTGATGTGGACTGAAACACAGACATCTTTAATGGGCCACTGAAAAGGCAGTGGTGGCTCTTAGGAAGGTACTTCAAGCTGCCATTCAGAAGCTGCATTGAGAATTTCTACCCATGCATGATCACAGTGGAAGTGACAAAGGTATTAGCCAAGGAAGAAGGGAGGAAAGAAGTTGTTTATGAACCCTCAAAATCTTTAGTTATGGCAGGAATTTGGTGGTGGGTTTTTTTTCCTCTTTTATCCTTTTTTATTCTTAGAAAACTTCAGTGATTTTTATGATTTCAATGGAAAGTGATCAATGCTGTGCACCATCACAGCATTATGATCAAAATGCTACAACTGTCTTTGACAGCAGGGACCTCCAACAGTTAACCTTGCCCACATTCTTTCCTGCTGTAGATTCATTATTTTACAACATATATTTTTCACCAGAGAAATTCTGATTGGCAGCTGATACAGACTAACTGCAAGAGAGGGACATTGTCCTGGTTTTCTTCAAGAACAAGAAATATATCCATGTCTAACTTCCAGTAATGCCAGCAAAAGTAACATCCCTAAATCTCTAGTGTGCTGATGGAAGAATTGCCCCTAAAGATTTTCCAGTGTAAAACATAAGGTTTATTGAAGATCAGTAATGAAGAATGATAGTTCCTGGTGCTTAAAGTTTTAGTGATTTTACAAAAATGAGGACTATAGCACTTTAAATTATAGTTTGTAGAGACATTACCATAAATTATTCTTTCTTGAAAGATCATTTCGTATTTCTTTGTTAGCATTTGTTAGATTTGGATTTTGATATGGACATCATTCAGGAAAAAAAAATCAATATTTTATTCAGTGGAAATTGTCATTTCTGTACTCTCATGCTTTGGAAATAGAAATTAAAAAGAGTTAGGGAAAGGGAGCAAATGTCACTGTGGTCCTACCATTGTCGTTTCTAGACTTAGCAATTTAACCAAGACTGTAGAAACACTCATCTGAACACTGACTTTATTTATCTGAGAAGCAGCTGTACTTTGCAGAGGCTGATGTGCACAGATGCACCCAAATACTGCAATAAAGTAATAAAATATATGTGTTACCAGAGCAAAGGTATATGTTTACATTCTGTGGTAGAAAAGGTATCTTCTGTCCCATGAATCATTTGAAAGCCAGCATGCCTGATCTTCTTCAACAGCACCATGGGGTCCAGCTGATGGTTTTTGCCAAAAAAGAGATATTTTTTGATGAGTCAGAAGGGTATTCTGGAACATCACTGGAGGGAAATTGCCTTTTTGATGTGTAAATATCAACAAATCTTCACATTTTGGCTCTGTGTCTCTGTGTGGTGTAACAGCACTCCTATGCACCTCTACAGCATTATAAATGAAATTTATTAATTTCATTTAATAAAACCAACAAACAAAAAAAAAAGGAAAAGAAAATAAAATGTTTATAGCTAGTGTTGTTGCAGAGGTGAAAAAATGCCAAAGTGCTGCAAGGGACTTGAATGAGTCCTCAGAAAGACTAAAATTCCCTCTCTGCACTAATTGGAAAACCAATGTAAGGTGATCCTTAAAGGATAGGACTCAGTTTAAGATTAAAGCACCAATATTTAGACATTTATTTCTGCTCACATGTAACTCAGGAGCAGGATTTTCTGCACTAGTGATGTGTGAGGCATGCCATGTATTCTTCCAGCTGCTGTAGCACGGGGACATGAACATCCCACAGCTCCTGAGTTGTGTCTGCTGGCACCAACAGAATGTCTTGGAGGTGCTGGGATGTCTCAAATGATGCTAGATATCTTCATTTAGTCAGTGGAACTGGACAGGGGCAGTACCTAAGCTCCCATTATAGTCAGTGGGACAAGGTGGTGTCTAGGGAGTGATGAAACTCACTGCAAGGCTGCTGTGGGCTGGCTGCTGCTTGTATTCCATTGATTTCCTTTGACTAGACCCCTGTTGGCTCTAACAGGAGTTTAGACACCTGGTACTCACATAAACACCCCAATGCAGACATCCTAATCTCAGATTGCATCCCTCTTGTAGCATCAGCCTGGTCTACAGTGTTACCAGTTTTCAGTGTGGGTAGAATTATGGTATTAAATCCTTGCCTGCCATTTCCCAAGAGCCAGGACATTTCTTGTGTGTCCAGATGGATGGCTGAATACCAGAGTGTAATCAGCAAAGCTGAGAGTGATTTATCTATAAAAATACAAGGCACAGCAGTCAGAGCTTGGGAAATAAAGACTGGGTCTATATTCCTAAAATTCAGGTTTTAGCAAAGCTTTGTTTATTCTGATCTGACTGAGATTGATGTCTGCATTTCAATCTTGATGAATCCTTGGAGAGGCAACCTGTTGTCTGGACCAACAGAAGAAGGATGCTCACATGAATTTGAAGATACCAGTTCTCTTGGAATAGGCAAATAAGATTTCAAGAATGCTGATGTCAGTGCACAGAAGATTTATGAATCTCTGTGTAGAGCAGAAGGCAGATGTAGATAAAGCAGGCAAGGTTAAATCATGCTTTGCCAGAAATTGTGAGCATGATATCAATGTCAGTGTCTCTGGCTGCTGGCTCCTTTGGGAGCCCTGATAAACATTAGCTCGTCACTTGTTGCTCAGGCCATGCCTTATTTTGTAGATTTTGCTCTAAATAAAGTTAATTAGTGATGAGATCTTGGGTTGAAAAATACACTGCTTTCTCTGCCCTCTCCTTACTGCTCCAAGAACTAGAGATGGGGTATTTACTTCAGTGCCCAAAGGCAAGGCTCATTCTCCACTCCCTTAAGGTGGTTAAATGCCAGCATGGTGACATTTCCCTCAGTCCTCTTGTCATAACCTCAGTGGGCTTAATTCAGCATGTGGCTGATGGTAAAGAAAATTCAGGCTGTCTCAGCACTGCCAACAGCTCTTGTTATACCCACTGTTAAATCTTAGCATTTAGTTCTACCCTGGTTCTTCAATATTTAGGAAAGAAGATATAAAATATTTAGACCTCCGAGAGAGGCAAATGCCAGGAAGGTTATTTCAGGGGAAATAGAGCTGATTTAATATTTTTTTTCTTGTGGGTAGCTCTGACTTGTTGTATTTAGAGGGTTATTTAATTTAGTCGTGCTTTTTAAAGAAGGTATATATTTCCATTAAAAATAACTTTATGGCCAAGTGACAGAAAAATTTGTAAAATCTGTGGGGAAAACATCAATTCCTAAGGGGACACATGCACACATTAAAAAGTAATTTTCAAAACTCTACCAGAACTTAGTGAACTGTGGTTTAGGTGCATTATCCTCAAAAGGGAGGAGATAAGGACTATAAAAGAGACAGTAATCAGCTAGGATATGTCTGTGGGCTCCATTGCTGCAATGTTTTAGCTCCTCAAAGCCTCTATGGAGATTTGCTACAGATAATTACTGTTTGCTGTAGATTGGATTGAATGAATTACATTCGATTAATATTACTGTTTTAGAGTGGATCTGAGAAACAGAGACAGCAGGGACTGGATTTTGGAAGATATTCTTCACTTTTGTGTTTAAACATGACATTTGGTAGTCCCTAGCATTGTCTTCCCCTGCATGGGAGGTGGGAGCCCTTTGTAGGGTTTTTTATTTCCATCTTCCACCTCTCTGGGCGACCTGTTCCAGTGCCTCACCATGCTCACAGTAAAGAATTTCTTTCAAATATCTAACCTGAAGCTGCCCTCTTTCAGTTTAAAGACATTACCACTTATCCTATCACTGCATGCCCTTGTAAAAAGTTCCTCTACAATTTTTCTGTAGGCTCCCTTTAGGCACTGGGAGGTGCACAGAACTCCTGAGGGATAAATACAGAATATTCCTATTTGTTTATTATTTGTAAGGTCACAAGCCTGCAGAGGGGATTTTCCTGTTTCATCTGGTCAGTTCTGATGGCTTTCTGCATGACATGTCCATGATATGTATAAACACACAAATCCTTCACTTGGCTAGGAGCAAAACTCCTCTATGATATTTAATTCGCCCTAATTTGCAAAGCCCTGAAGAGAACTCCCTGAGAATCTCCCTTCTTTGCTTTATTCCCATGTTTGCTGCATGCAGAGAGCAGGAGCAGGGGGCTCTGTAGTGACTTGAGTGTTTTAAGCCATGATTTTTGCTGAATGCTGCTTGGTACATTTGCACACAAGGATCTGCATTCCCCAGCACAATTTGTGGGGAGGAAGCAGAAATGCCTCTCTAGAATGGAGCTCTGAGGTCTCCTCACTCAAACTCTGGTTTTTGTTCATTTGGACTCATGCATGCTCTGCTAATCACTCAATGGCTCTGCTGCTCTTTAAAATGCTTTGATCATGAGGTTTTGGCATTTTTTTTCTCTTTGTGACATCCCTGCTTTCCCAATTCTTTCATTACATGAAGGAAAAAGGGCAGTGGAAGTTTTTTGAATACATTCATGCTTAATTTTCTGTAAGCTGACTTGTATCCTCCTTCTTTGCTGTGGCCTGAGGTGAATTTTAGATTTTTAGAGCAGTGATAGAAACCATTAAAAACTTTTGCTGTCTAACCAGGCACAGTGCTTCTACAAAGCTGCCTCTTCCATCAAATAAAGATGAGAGAAAGATCAGACTGAGAAAATCACACTCTTTAGGAACGAGGAGCATGTTTTATTGATCCAGAACAAGGAGGCTGCGGTGCTGGGCTCTTGGTGTGCATCATCTTCACTTGAGCACAGGTTTGGCTCAAGGATTGATAGCCAGCAATAGCTGGCTGCCAGTTTAAGGTCATAGTCATGGCCTGTGCTTGACAGCAAAGTTTCAGAAGAAAATTTGAGTGTTATATGAGCAATTAAAGCGTATTTTGACATTGAATTTTGGGTACAGCCAAATTGTGGAAAGCACAGGAGGCACCCACAGAGGCGGCTGTAAGGCTGTTCAAGCAGGCAGGAGCTTCCAGCATCCCAAGAAATTCTGCAACAGGCAAAGAGCAGTGATGGGCCAGCTGGCCAACACTGTCCCCCTGCTGAAATGTCTGAGCTGTGCTGGAACACAGGGAACTGAACTCTGACATGCTCCTCCCAGCAGAAAGCAACTCCTTTTTATCCCCTCACATTTGAGTCAAACCTCGAGGCCAAAGAGGAGTTGCAGGGCTGTATTTTTGTGGCAGTACAGCTGCTTTCAGCAGGGCTCCTTTACTCTCTGGGTGGCTGCTGAACATTGCAAAGCCCTCATGGCACAGGGCACCATCCAGGGCACATCCACACCTTTCCAGCTGAATAAAATCCCTCAGCCCTTTCCCTTTCACAGCACCCCAGTGATGGAGACCCCATTGTGGTGGTGTTCACAGGGTCCCAGGACGAGGGGAGAGATGAGAATCTTGACTCCATGTTTCAGAAGGCTGATTTATTTTATGATATATATTATATTAAAAGAAAATGATATACTAAAACTATACTAAAGAATAGAAGGAAGGATTTCATCAGAAGGCTTGAAAGGAAAGAAATGGAATGACAGTAAAGTCTTGTGACTGACCAGAGAGTCTGAGACAGCTGGACTGTGATTGGCCATTAGTTCAAAACAACCACATGAGACCAATCAAAGATGCACCTGTTGCATTGCACAGCAGCAGATAATTATTGTTTTTCTTTTCCTCTGAGGCTTCTCAGCTTCTCAGGAGAAAAAAAATCCTAGCAAAGGATTTTTCATAAAATGTGTCTGTGACACCCCATTTTCCAGGGAATCAAGCCAAGAGATCCTCACGTGCCAGTGGCAAGTAGAGGCTGCTTCCTGCCATGCATTATTTATCACTCTGTCCACCTTTGTGCTGCTTTAAAGGCTCCTTCTCTCTGCTCTGAACAGGTCTTAAGCCTGGCTAAGAATCAGGACTGTTCTGTGCAATTTGGTTTATCTTTTGGCAGCAGCACATTAATTATTTTGTAATGAACCTCAGATGTAATAATAGGCTGCATACTGAAATCTGTGCCTTTCTCTTCTTTAAATTCTATAATAGTTGTTGTGTTATGGGGGAATTACATAGTTTTTTTTTTCCTCTAGGGAAAATAAACATTGTTGGTCCTGACTCTTCCATTTTTGCCTGTCCCTTGATTTTTGGGCTGTGCTGTAGTTTAATTTCAGTTTGTGCTGATCTGTTTAGCACTTGTGGTGGGTTTCCAGGTTTTTAAGATGAGAACCAATGTCAATCTATCCTTTTTTTATTCTCTTCAGTTGTCAACTCAGATCTTGGCCTCTCTTTGGCAGGTTGAACAGCTAATATTTGCACCATTGACTGCTGTCTTGGCATCTGAGGGGGTTTTTGTTTCAAACCTGAGATTCTTTGTGAGAGGACTGCTTCTAGAAAGGCTTTAGCACCCAACAGAAGCAGAATGAGGCCACTTATTTAGCAAAGTTAGATATCTACAAATTGCTTCTTAAAAATCCTAACCAAAAGATATACAATGATTTTTTTTAAGAGTGGAATTATCTAATTAGACTTTTTTTTTTTTAATTTACCATGGCATTCATTTAATCTGCTCTTTCCCATCTGAAAATGCTCCTTGTTTTCAGTTCCTTCTGTTATTCTATTTAAAAGTTCCTTTCACAGTGCACTGCAGAAAGAAAAAGAAAAAAGATATGGAGAAACTTTATATGCTAAGGAGGCTACTTCAGACAGAGGCAATTAACTGGTGCTGTACAGTTCAGACAAGAAAATCAGGAGATGTGAACTGAAGATCAGTCTTTGAAAATGTGGTTAACAGGCAGAGCCTAAAGTCTCCCACTGCAGCAGACTGGGCTGAGGGCACCAGGGTTTGATCCTGGGTCCTAAGCAGCTTCCTGGCTGCAACCCAAGATGAGGAACTTGGTTCCTTCTATTAACACTGTGCTTCCCTCACAAGAGAGAAGCAGCAATATGTTTATTGCTATAAACTGAAAATTTTATGAAGTTTAATTGTACAAATTCAGTGGCAAGGTACATTTGATTATTTCCTGCAAGAGGGTAGAGTTAAACAAAACTGTCAGGGAGACCCTCCTGTTAAGCCATGAGATTCAGAAGAGAACCTCTTGAATTCTAAACTCCTCCTCAGAGCTGGGTTTAGGTGCAGCTAGATCCAGACTTAGTCTCAGGCTTGGTCAATGGTTTATGTCTAAGGGATTATTTGTGCATGGTCAAACCTTCACCTCACTTAGATCTAAGATTTCACAGATTCAGGGATCTGATTCCCAATTCGCTTCCAAGAGTAACCCTGACTGTGGTTCCAGTACGGATGGATGGATGGATGGATAATCAGACAAGGCTCTCCTTGCATCATCTTAAAGAAATTTTGATCTCTGCTATTTGTCCTTTGTTATTTGTATTTTCTCCCTTGAAAATGTCTGATATTACAAAAACTCTGTCTTCTACTCACTTTACTAATTAGTATGTCTTTGCAGGTCAGTTACAGAGATTTGTGGTGGTTAATTGTGAAGGTTACTTGCTCAGGAACTGTGGACCTGGAGACATTATTTCTTTGGCAAAATCTGAGTTCCTTCCTTCCTTCCTTCCTTCCTTCCTTCCTTCCTTCCTTCCTTCCTTCCTTCCTTCCTTCCTTCCTTCCTTCCTTCCTTCCTTCCTTCCTTCCTTCCTTCCTTCCTTCCTTCCTTCCTTCCTTCCTTCCTTCCTTCCTTCCTTCCTTCCTTCCTTCCTTCCTTCCTTCCTTCCTTCCTTCCTTCCTTCCTTCCTTCCTTCCTTCCTTCCTTCCTTCCTTCCTTCCTTCCTTCCTTCCTTCCTTCCTTCCTTCCTTCCTTCCTTCCTTCCTTCCTTCCTTCCTTCCTTCCTTCCTTCCTTCCTTCCTTCCTTCCTTCCTTCCTTCCTTCCTTCCTTCCTTCCTTCCTTCCTTCCTTCCTTCCTTCCTTCCTTCCTTCCTTCCTTCCTTCCTTCCTTCCTTCCTTCCTTCCTTCCTTCCTTCCTTCCTTCCTTCCTTCCTTCCTTCCTTCCTTCCTTCCTTCCTTCCTTCCTTCCTTCCTTCCTTCCTTCCTTCCTTCCTTCCTTCCTTCCTTCCTTCCTTCCTTCCTTCCTTCCTTCCTTCCTTCCTTCCTTCCTTCCTTCCTTCCTTCCTTCCTTCCCCTTCTCTTTTTTCTCTGAACCAAACCTGTTCTCTTTGTTTCCACAGATGGAATTTTTGGACCAAAGGCTGGGTATTCAGTCACCTTTTGCAGGAACTAGTTTCAAGCATGTTTTATTCATGGATTTAGGTAGATGTCATTCACAATAGAAATATTTCAGTACCTGCTTGAAAGCTGCAGGAAGAATCAGGAACTGCATCATTTGCACTTGTACCAGAGGCTGCCCATGCATGAATATGTCCAATGAAAGAGCAGGACTCTGTGTCTCTGTAACAGTGCAGTGCCTCAGCCTGTGACTCAGGACTGGCTGAGCTGGCACAGTTTTGCTTCAAGTATTTGCAGGCAGGGCACTGACCATTCTCAAAGTTTTTCTTGCAGCATTTCCCTTGCTCTAAGCACACTGGCACGTATGGAAGCCACCCATGCCCCACCATGCTCAGGAATTTAATGCAGTAGTAACACAGAGAGGGTTTTTTATTCTCACAACATTGAGAGAGAAGTCTCATACCACAGAATGCAGAAATCATTAATGGGGTCATTGGATACAGCTCTTATTTTGCTCATTCAAATTTTTACGTGAGGAGCCAGGATATGTGAAAATCTATAAAGAATGAGGTTTCAGTTCTGCATGGTTTTTGTGCCTGAATCAACTGCTGAGAGTGGAGCTGATAAAAAGTCAGAATTTATCTTTCCTCCAAAATTTTGTCAAAATTGGTATGATTGCATAAACAGAGCTGGTTTTCTCAATCAGACTTTTCCTGGTGGAAATCTATTTCAGTGGAAAACCTCTGCCAGATCTTGTGAAAGAACACAAGGATCCTAAAACTACTTTGACTGAGGAATGAGGCAATTGTCTGCTTTTGCATTGAAAGGAAAAAAAGAAAAATCCACATCGACAACAGGAACTGCTGTTTTGAGACTTAACACTTATCCATCCATCCATCCATCCATCCATCCATCCATCCATCCATCCATCCATCCATCCTTCCATACTTCCATCCATCCTTCCATCCATCCTCAATCTCAGCTCTTGGTCTGAGCAGAATTCTTCTACATTCCTGACCTTCATTTCTGGCAATAGATTTTTAGCACAAATGTAGCCACATCTGTCTGGAGAAAACAAAATTGCACAAAACAAAATTCAAGACAAAAATGAAATAAATATATTTATTGCCCGTGATGGAAAGCTGTAGGAGTGTGGCAGAGGCATATTCAAACTCAAAATGCAAAGCCTGCTATCAGGGAGCTGAATGAGCTGTCAGATAAAACAAAAACACTGTAGAAGGCAGCACATTCATAGTAACATTCAGAAAGATAATATACTACAGATAAAAGTCAAGCCTCCTAATACAGAGAGAATTATACTTCCTTACAATGAATATGTCTTTTCTAGCAGCAGTGCTGAATTTTTTTTCTAGGCTCAATTCCACTTTTTTCACTTGTTCATGTGAATACTACTTCTATCACAGTTAATTAAGCAGATTAGGGTTTGTGGGGTTTTTCCAGGCTCTTTATTGTTTCTCCCAGCAGAAGTGGTCACTGGCTACAAATTCTCCAGAGGGTGTCAAGAGTTGGCAGGAAAAAGTCACTGGGGCCTCAAGTTAAAATGGAAATGTCACTGATTTGCTACAGTAAAGAAGCAAAGATGCTTCTTCCCCAGTACTGCCATCCCAGATGTGCTCCCACATTATTTGAAATTCATGGAAATTAGGTATTTATAGCACTGTGCTCATTAATTCAGATAGAAATGGGTCCCAAATAGTAAGCAAATGTTTTCAACTTTCATGTGTTAAGCAGCAA
Organism: Agelaius phoeniceus; assembly: GCF_051311805.1. NCBI lineage: Eukaryota > Metazoa > Chordata > Aves > Passeriformes > Icteridae > Agelaius > Agelaius phoeniceus. Next base: position 7,565,609 of record NC_135265.1, read on the forward strand.
GAACCTATTCTTAGCTGATTCATTTCAGGTTGTGATCAAACTGGATTAAGATGTGTATTTATACATAGTTTGACACAGTGTTTGAAAGGTGGAAGGAGAGTTAAGTGATTTCCACAGTTATCAAAGTATTTGCTTGTAATTAGCAACCAGAAGCATGAAAGGATTTGTTGCAGCAGGGATAAATCTTTAAATAATGCCAGAACATTTCCCAAACTTTATCTCATTCTGGCCTCTGTGGTTAAAGCAAATGAACAGGAATAGAGATAAACCAAAGGGAAAAAAGATACTTGGAGAGAAAGAGGCAAAAATGCAGTGTCTTTTGAGGAGATGCCTCAGAGAATTGGTTTGTGTTTGAATCACAGTAGCCTTGTATTTGAGATGTGTGCTGGACATCCCTACTGTTCATCATGCCCCAAAATAAACAACAGATAATGTGTAAAACGTGGAATCAGAGATGCAAAGTGCAGATTAGTGGCAGAAGGTGGAGGAAAGGCTTATAGATCCTCAATTCCAGAGCACTGGCTCTGCTCAGCAGCTCCTCCCTGGAGGGTGCAAGCACAGCCACACCTGCCTTTCCCTGGGGGATTTTTATAGTGAGAGCTCTTGCCAGTGGATGGCTGGGAAGACCCAAGTCCCTCTAGCTGCTGCTGTTGGACTAAGAAATGGCAGGGAGATGCAGCTTGGAATATTCAGGAATATTTAGGAGATGTGCTTATGCTTGGTACCCTGAAACAGCTTGTTAGGGGAGGTCTTACACACCTGGCTGCTTCTTGTGGTGGGAGGTTTTCCTGTGCCAGGAGGGAATTCTTTCCAGCTGATCATAAACTGCAGAGGAAAAAGTCCCTCTGAGTGAGAAGAACAGATTTCTTCTGTGCTCTGGAGAGAAGCAGAAGCAATTGTGCATTCACACACATATTGTGGTCACATAACACCTCATTTTCCCTGAAAACCAGACTGGAAATCTTCCTCTCTGTACAGGCCATTGAGAAACCACTTCCAAGAGAATGGAATTGTTCACACTGTACCACAGAGGAAAGTTCTCAGCATGTACTCTTGAGGGGAGGTCTTATCCACCTGACTGCTTCTTGTGGTGGGAGGTTTTTCTGTGCCAGGAGGGAATTCTTTCCAGCTGATCATAAACTGCAGAGGAAAAAGTCCCTCTGAGTGTGCAGAACAGATTTCATCTGTGCTCTGGAGAAACATGGATGCTGCTACCTGCTCCAGCTGAGGGTTCTGGCATGAACCAGGGTGGCATGGCCCTGCCTCAAGACTCCAGTGTGCTAGGCAAGATGGCCATCACCTTAAATGAGTTCTGATCCCTTCTGGCCCAAGTCTGTTAGCCCTGTGTCAACAGGAGACTGAATTATCTGCTGTGGCCCAAAGTCTGGGTGCCAGCAGCTGCCTGGAGTCCTGTGCCTCTGCAGCACAACTTGTTCCTCTCCTGGCTGCACTCCTCATGGGAGAGCACTCTTCCAATACCCTCTAACTTCCACAAACCACGTTTGGAGTGAGTGTTAGAGGCTGAATTGAGTGTCCCTGGTACCCCCAGCACGGAGCTCCCTCAGTGGGGTCTCTCCTGCAATGCCTGGGGCTCACAGGGAGGCAGCAGGAAGAGGGTATGTGATGTCCCCATGGTGTCCCCATGCAGAACAGCCTGCACACTGCTGCTCACTGAGACTGATGGGCTGCCCTGTGTGTCTGGGACAGCTCTGAGGCACTGAAGCCATCTGGAATATGCTGCCTGCATCTCCACTGCTGAGCTTTGGAGCCTCCTCAGAAAGGATGAACTCTGCTTTTTGGCAATGGCCAGCACCTGTGGTAATTCCCAATGCACCCAGCAGTTGCTTGGAGGAGCAGTGGCTGTCAAGGGTCAAAATCATGCAGGTGATTTTGTTAACAACATAAATCTGTAAAGGCCTCAGGGCCAGAGCCCAAAAGTGGCTCTTGACTCTGGTTAGTTTATTAACAGAGACATGTGGCCCTTTCCTTTTTTATCTCTCAGGGGCCCAATCTCACAGCCATGCCCAGTGCTTCTGGCTGCACAGGGGGCAGGTAATGCCAGCATTTGAGAGGCCTTAGGAAAGAGAAGTATCTTTCTTAAAATCACACAGTTTCCAGATTTCTCTGTATAGCTCCAAGCTAGGATTAAAATCCAGAGGAAAACTTCTTCTGAAGTGTTTTAGTGACTCTCACAAGTCAGTAAGTAGTTTCATGGGCTCTTTAGAGCATGGCAAAATGAAAAGACTGAAAATGAGTGCTCTCATCCCAAAGGCACCTTGGCTTATTCTCAGAGTCTTTTCAAGGTAACCATTCTGTTACTTAGATGTTGCAGGCAGTTGGGCAAAGCTTCTTCTTTAAAGACCCATGAATGGATAGACTGTGTGTCAAAATGCAATTTAAAAAGGCACATAATAAAAACAATATCATTCCATATCTCTCAGTACCATTAAGCCAGTCAGCAGGGGATGCAGAAGTCACCCAGGAAAGAAAAAGCATGATAATTTTTTCAGAAGAACATAGGCTGCTAAATTACTTTGCAGCTTCCAACCATCTGGGGAGAAAAATAAAGTACATTCATCCCTGCTTGAACTGATGAATAGAAACTGCAGAAAAGACTGGGTTTTTGTATTGCTGGTCTGCATGTTAATTCAGAGCCTGGAGCTGGTGGATTCTGCAGCGACTGAGCGTAGTTAGCAGAGAGTACGTGCTGAGAACTTTCCTCTGTGGTACAGTGTGAACAATTCCATTCTCTTGGAAGTGGTTTCTCAATGGTCTGTACAGAGAGGAAGATCTCCAGTCTGGTTTTCTGGGAAAATGAGGTGTTATGTGACCACAATATGTGTGTGAGTGCACAATTGCTTCTGCTTCTCTCCAGCAGCTTTTTTGATTCAACCAACCAGTATCAGCCAGATGTGATGAAAGGTCTGACAAACTTCATGAAAATCAATGGCTTCATAAAGGAGAGAGACTCTTTTTGTGTCTCCACCATATTAAAGCTTGCAGAATGGATTTACTCACGGAGATACTGGAGGCACTGTACAAAGGAGACAATGGAATGCTCTAGCCAAGGAAGAAGCATCAGCAGGAGCTGATATCTTGTTAGACATCAGAGAATCTCTCCATGAGCCACAGAAGACAAGACTTCAGTAGTTTCATTTCCCAGGGAACCAATATTTTCCCCTCTTTCAGTTTCTCTCTGTTCTTCAAGACAGCAATATAATGTTATTTTAAGGGCTATGAGTAACTAACAAATAAAGAAGTTATGGCATCCTGCTTAAGACTTCTGGAAAACAGCCCAGCAGGGAAATTTCTAGCAAAGAAACTGCCACCTAGACCGTGCTGCCTTCCTGAGGTAACAAAATTGTGGTGGGGCATCAGGGGTCTGCTTCTTTCTTTGAACTTGTGGGCATCCTTTCTGCAAGGAAAGGTTGGTTCCTTTTGGGGGTGAGGAGCAGCTATTACTGTGAACATTGGCTGTGCCTGTCAGGGTTATGGACCCTTTGGAATACAGCCTGTCACTCATGCCCTTAAGACCTTAAATGGAAGTGTGTAGTTTTTAGCAGGTTTTGCTCATTTTAGGGTGAGCAGGTAATTAGTAATGCTTCATGAGTTGCTATGAAGGGTAGGATTCCTTGGGGGAATGATCCCAGATGTGTGAGGATTGGGGTGACCCAAAGGAGGCTGAGCTAACGCCCATCCAGTGACAGCACAAGTGACAGTGGAATGAGAGCAATTTCAGTAGAAGAAGTTGGGCAGACCTGTATCTAGGTCCAGACTTGGCATCCTTCAGTGCCTTTCAGTATTATTGTTGTGTGTGCAAGAATTAAAAGAAAAAGGGCAATAAAAACAGCTAATGAGCAGTTTGAGCCATCATCACAAGATGTGATTGTACGTGTGGGAGCCATTTACCCACATACATCTTCAAACAAGGACTCACTTTCTTCCTTTGCATGAGAGGAGCCCCATGTACACATTTATGAAACTATTTCACTATCATCCTTTATCATCCTTCAAATTATTTTTCTTTTTCCTCCTTATCATCCTTCATTCCTTCCCCTGTTCATCTCCTGTCTGTCTGTTCATGTCTGTGAGCTGTCTCCTCTCTGAAATTTGGGATTTCTGGTGCACAGGCTCTTTCTGTTTTTTTACACAGCACATTGCACGATGTGAGCCCATTCTTGATGAAAATATTGTATTACTTTTATAATAATCATACTTTACACACACAACACAGAGGTTTACTCCTTATTTATTTTTTAAATTCAAAAAGAAATATGAACTCTCTGACATTTTGATAAAGAATATCCTAGGTAGAATTGCATGTTTTTGTTTTATTTTGTAGTAATTTTGTTTTATTTTGTGGTAATTTTTTTCCCTTACTACAAGGCACTTTATCCAGAATTTTACAACTTTTTCATTTTCCTTGGGCCTGGTTGGTGTTTGGCTAGCACTTTATCAGGTCCTGAGTCCTGTTTATGCCCTATTTCTTGAATATTTTCTAGCATTTGCATGATTTTTGGCAGTAACCCTTTCAATCATATCCATGTGATAGAATCCTCTCCCACTTCCAACAGGCAGCTTGGTTAACAGCAGCAGCATTTTACTCTTGATGCAAAACCCTGGTTCTCTTTGCTACAGGGAGTTGTGTGCTTGGGTTCATCCAACCTTGCTGACAAATTTAAGGGGGAAGTCTGGTCCCCTCCAGGCTCTCTTTATAGTTGGTGGAGTTTGATGGACTTGCCCAAAAGCAATTCTCCCCACCCAATATATGAAACATTCTTCACAAGCCTGTCTCAGAGCTTCCAGCCTTGGCCTGAACAGTGTCAGTGTTTGGGGATTGATTTTTTTGTGCTGGAAAGTGTTGCAGAACACTCATGTCATTCCTAATGGAGGATGGACTGGTGACTTCACTGCAGTTTCAATTTCCAGTACAATAAGAAACAAGGTAATGCATTTTTGGGATTTATAGCTTGTGGTTTATGACTGCATTGCTGCAGTTTAAATGGATAGCTGTATATTTAACAAATTTAAACATGAGGTTGATGGGTCAATAAATAGGTGGGCAATGGGGGTACAGGAGTTACAAATGAAGACACACAACCCATGGTCTTTGGAGTCACCTGAAGTGTGGAGGAAAAGGAAGTTGGAGAGAATTGAGAACCCGGGGCAGAGTCTGGCCAGCAGGAAGGAGGCACTGAGGAAGGAGTGGAGTGGTTGCACTGTTGGACAGGAGCTCTGCCTTGGCAGGAGGCTGCAGTGTGATCTCTTTTGGAAAGGCCATAGCTGAACTGCTCAGGGCAGACCATTCTGGGACATAGACTGTAGTCAGAGGCACCTGCATTCTCAACGTCATGCCCTGAGTCAAGAGCCAAAATTCAGCTGGGTAACTCTGGAACTCTGGATAATTCTTTATCTTTTTGTACACATGAGAAAACTAAGAGCTGTGTCCCACGACTTTTGTATGAAGCATCCCTTCCACATTTTGCATCCAGTATTTCTAAAACCTGTCAGAGTATGTCTGGGGTGCAGGAGAGAGAGAATCTGCCAACATGTCTAGAGAACTAATATTTTATTGAAGTTATTCCATTGCTGTTTAATGCATTCTTTGTCATCTTACTCCTGGAAGGCAGGAAAGTCCTTTCACCTTTCTGTAACTGCAAACTGTGCCATGAAATCCTTTGTCCAAGGTATTTCAGGAATATCTTTCATTGTGCTGGAAGGATCAAGGTCCAACACTGACTTCTGAATCTGTGTAAGATGAGATCTCACTTGGGATCTTTGCTGATGGGTTGGGACTAGCTACAAAGGTAGGTTACTTTTGACCAGAACATGTTCAGGACTTTGAAAGGGCTTCTGTTCTACCCTCAGGGAAGTGGTGGACACAGGGATGGTTAGGAGGTGTTTGTGCAGTTCACTGATTTCAGGAAGGGACAGGAATTTAATATCCAAACTTTGGGGCTGACAGACACAAGCAGAATTTTTTTTTTGGTCAATAATATTCAATGTTCAGACTCAAATCTGTCAGGCTCTGTATTTTGCTGTTTGTCAGTTTCTCTTCCAAACTCTATCTATAGTTAATAATTTAAATTTTGCAGGCTGGCTGCTCACTTTGTTTTGCTCTGCACTGCATTCTTTGAAAAGGCATGGGAGCTTTCCTTGGGATGATAACAAAGACTAGGTATAATATACCCAGAGAGGTCTTATCACTTTCTTACAGTGTATAGCAATTACAGTAGAGCTTTTGATGGATGTTATATCCTCCTAGCAACCACATATTTTGTTTGCTGCCTTCATTTCAGCTGCACATTGAACTAACTGATTTGGGATTCTTTTACTCACAGTGAAAGTCCTTAATCTCTTAAACAGCTCCAAACCATTTTCCTGATCTCCGTGCTAAAACTTCTCATTTTTATAATTTTTTAAATTATTACTTTTTTTTCCTTTTCTTTAGACCTATTATTTTCTTCACTTTTTGCATGAACTTTAAGCTTGACCACTTCATAGATTTAATACCCAACTGTACATTTTTTAGATTTGAGGCATTGATATAGGTACTCCGTGCCTACTCCAAGTTGGGATTTGCAAAATTACCCACCAAGTCTTCTGTGCAGGGTAAATGCTGGCACATGGGAAGTGTTTACTCCATCCACAACATTCCACTCTTTGTGCTGCTATTGCATTTCTGCTCTGAATGCCTTCAAGGGAAAAGCATTTTCCCCTCCCATTATCCACTGGAAAGAGAAGGACCATTCAGAAGAGCTCATTTCTGTTGAGTGGGTGCTAATTTATTATGGTGCTCTAAATTTATACATAAACAAGTGTTAATTTGAGAGCAGGTGGCTTTTACAGTGACAGAGCCATCTGTAGGGGACTGATTCTAATTTCATTTCTTTATTTCAGTTTCTATTTCTAGAGCACGGCTATCACTCAGTCCATTGCCAGTGTGGAGGCAGGTGGGGACAGCCACAGGGAGGACACACTGGCTGCTGAGATGCAGCTTGGCTGGGGGCTGATGTGGGAGGAGTTTCCTCACATGAATTGTTCCAAAGGGATTTCTCCCAGTCCTGTCCTTTCTGTGCCATAGTTAATTCCCATAGACTCAAACTTTAGGACTCCATCCTGACAAAGTGTGTCAGGGAAGGGCAACAAAGCTGGTGAAGGGTCTGGAGAACAAGTCTGATGGGGGAGTGGCTGGTGCTGTGGGTGTTTAATCTGGAGAAAAGGAGACTCAGGGGGGACCTTATCAATCTTTACAACTCCCTGAGAGTGTAGCCAGGCATGGGTCAGACCCTTGTCCCAGGAAACAGGGAACAGGGCAAGGAGAAATGACCTCAAGCTGTACTAGATAGGTCTAGATTGTAGAGCTGGAAAAACTTCACTGAAAGGGCTGTCCAACATTGGAACAGGGTCCCCAGGGAGGAGGTGGAGTCCAACATTGGTATTTCAGAGATGTGTAGATGTGGCACTGAGGGATGTGGTTTAGTGGTGGACGTGGCAGTGCTCAGTTGAACTCGATCTTCAAGGTCTTTTCAAACCTAAAAGTTCCTATAGTTCTTAAATCAAGCAAACAAAAAAAAAATAAATGAAAGGTTGCAAGCAAATAGGAGATCAACTCCTCTTGAAAATGCTTATTTAATTTGAAAAGTAGTGGAGAATTAAGCATTTGGGTACAACTGAGTGTTTTAACACATTTTACAATCCAGGAACCTGCATCCCTCACATGGAAGACTTTGAAAACCTTTTTTTCTTATAGGTGTCTCACATGGAGTAGGATTTATCCCTTTACAAGGCTATTTGTAGGGCATGCCCCTTGCCTTTTGTTTTTGAAAAACAGTAAAAAAATTCCTTGGTAAATTTAACACAGGACTTTGGAATATGTTCTCTTATTCTGCACGTTTCAGAATGTATTTCCTTTTGCAAATGTTTTGGGTGGATTCTAATCCATGATGAAAGAAAATAATGAAGTCAACAGGTAAAATGTAGTGTTAAAACTCTAGTAGGAAAACACTGAAAAATGTCTGTGCTGAATGAGAAAACAAATAGTTTCTGAACTGCAGCACCACATGTGCATGTGACATGAGGGCTATGAAAGGTCTATGCAGACTGATCCCCTGCCTTTGGGAATGAATAATTTCCTTTTCATACTGCTCATCTGAGTTTATAATTTTTTGCATTTACACTATCAGGAAGAAGAGAAGTTTTGAAGTAATTTTTCTGAATTTCAATTAAAATTGAACTTATGTTACACTAAATTCTAAAGAACAACCATTACCTTTATTGTTCATGGGAATGTATTTTCTCCTGTGACCTTGACACCTTGGATAGTGCCCCAGGACATTTTCTCTCATCATCTTGGTTTAAGCAAGATGATTATGAGGATAATTCTTTGATTTATATAAAAAGAAAGGAAAAAGAAACCTGTATAAAAGCTTTGAGCTTTTTCTGATCTAATGATTATTACTGCTAATATAAAATGTACTAACAGAGAAGATATTTCTGAGAGATGGGTATGTGAAAGATTCTACCAATTCCACCCCAGCCTTGATGCTCTGCATCCCAGCTCAAAAACTTACAGAAGGAATCTCAGACACATTGGAAATTGATTTGGAAATGTTTCCTGTGTTTCTGAACAGAATAAGCTATGAAACTGTGTTATAGGAAGATCAGATGCTGTGAATTTGAAGTAAACAGCATTAGCACAGCCTTTAAAAGACTGAGCAAGAGGCTGGCAGAGTGAATGCTGCTGCAGAACTCCCAGCTTTAATTTGTGGATCATTTCCCTGGAGAGATACCCTTTCCAGTGGCATTTCTGTGTATTGTGGGAGCTCAAGCTTGACTTCTTCCTGCTGGCTGATGCTGGATTCATTCAGCCCTCACAGTTTCAGCATCATTGCAGACTAAGACCTAGCATTGCTTCAGTCCCAGTGAACTCCTGAAGGAATATTTATCCCACTATCTTTGTTGTTTCCTACTAACTACTGACCCTAAAATTCATAGCTCAGATTAGAGAGATTAAAGACCAGGATGAAGAGGAACATCAGGTGTACAGGTGAAAAGATTCTTTTCCATCTTTCACCCACCCAGCCATTTTTGCTGCCCTTTTTCTTCTATCAGCAGGAAAAAAAAAGTACAGATTTGTAAAGCATTTAGTTGTATTCATCTCCAGGGAAATTTCATGTGTCTGAGGGCCCAGGAGCCCTCAGGGCTTTTTAACTCATGCTGTTTCTTGGTACAGTGGAAGGATGATAACTCAAGATGACATATTTGCAGGGCAGTGATTATTAATTAACTGAAATAAGTTTGCCTTTGGCAAAAGCCAGGTCACATCAATGGTACACTTGAAAATCCCACCCTCTGTGTGTACCAGCCACAGCCTTCAGGTGTAACTGTCATAGGCAGATAAAAGTCCTGAAAGTTTTAAACCACTATGGTAGCATAACCTTTTCATTTTCATCTTTATAATTTTGATGGTTTCATTACAGGTGGAGTACTTGAGTTGAGACTGAAAATGCAGAGGTTCAAGCATATACTGATAAAAACTTGGATTTGGCCACAGTGGCTTCATAAATTTGCCAGTCTGAGCTCCAGCTGGGAGGGGCACTGGAAGGAGCAGAGATGGAAGCTGCCCTGTTACCCCTCTGGAAAGGAACAGGCTCCTTCTGCTCAGCAGAGCTGCCGGTGCTGTTCTGCATCCTGCCAAAGGATGGTGGCAGCACTCCAGGAAAGCCTTTGTGATTATCAATGCTTTGCTCTGAGCCCCCCAGCCCTCTCTGGGTTCCACAGTGCTGTGGTCTCACCCTGCCCCTGTGAAGCTCAGCTCAGTTGTCCCATGGGGAAGCTGCCCTGCCCCAGTGACAGTGAAGATGTCACCTCTAATCTCTGTCCCTGCAGCTGGGGAGTGAGCTGAACCCAAACACCATCTTGGTAAAAGTTTAATCTGGAGGAAACTTGCTCTTTTCCCAGAGGACTCTTCTATGTTTCACCACTGATGAATTAACTGTCTTTGTCTCCATTTGCATAGGAGAAACAACCTTTGTCACCCTGATCTCTGAAAAACATCCCCTTCTGCTTCATAGGTGCACTCTGCCTTTTCTCTAAGACAGTCTGATTCAGATAAATAGTAAATTCTGAAGAGCTGTTCTTAGCTTGCACCTTCTTTTGAAGGTGGGTGTTAGTGCCAGATCTAGAGAAGTTCATTGTATATCCTCTCTCCACAAACAGAGAGGTGGACAGGTAAAATCTGCAGAAGGCTTTTTGATAGAATGTAGTCTTCTGCTCAGGGAATACTTCAACAGCCTGCAATTTTGAATTTTCCTTCCTAAACATTTCACCAACTCTGAATGACACATAGCAATCTCTGACACACACCAAAGAAAAGTAAAAAATACACACTTTCCCACCTCTGGGGAGCTATGTGCCATCTTTTCCAGAAACAGTGCAGGCTTGATGGTTTAGTATACCAAATGTTTTCAGTACTTTCCACTTCTTCTATTGCAAAATACTTTATCTGACCTTGAAAAGAATTATACTTTTATGCTCCGACAAAAACAAAATCATCTAGTACAGAATGGAGCTGTAAGCCTCCTCAGCTGCATGGATTACTGAAATCACATCACCTCTGTGCTCTGTTCATTGCACCAACTGCCTACATAGAGCAACAAAAGGATTATGCAACTCTCTAATAGATTGGCTGTCATAACAAGACCCAAAATCAGGTGAGTTTGGTCTAAATTTGGGTTGTTATGAATGCTTTTCAGATAGCTCTGTGTATGACTCCAGGTGTCTCAGTCTGAGAAAAATAGGGATTCATTAAAACTCAACATCAAGCTTTCTGATCTGTCTTTAATAGTTATATTACACATAATTACATTTGGACTCAAAATCCCTAGAAGTCTCTTTTATAGTTTGTCTT